>NC_133422.1:68506250-69160000 GCF_049350105.2 Macaca mulatta
CTTTTATCTTTTAAAATATTCTATGTACAGTTAAGTTTTAAAAAATGTTGTTTTCAAAAAATCGCCAGAAAATTGTGAGACTCGTTGCTCATTTATCATTTCACAAATATTTATTGAGCACTTATGCGCAGAGTGTAGCACTAAGCTCAGGGGATGCAGTCACGAGTGAGGTAGGGACTCTCTCTACTTTCATCTGCTATGCATATAACAAAGATCACCAACTGACAAGAGACTTCCCATTCCTGCAGTCACTCACGTTGACCTTTCAGAGGAGGGTGGAAAGCCTACGGATAGGGTGAGTTTTAAGCCCAACCTGCTGAGGATTCTCTTGTTTTATGGTTGTTGAGCAGAGTCAACAAAGTCAATTTAATAAAATGTAGAATACTTAGAGATATACACAAAGGGGAAAAATAGAAGCAAAGGGCAGTGCTTATTTATATTTTAGATTCTTGTATTAGATTTGGAGAAGATGCTTGAATATTTAAGGTATCCTGTAGAACATACACATTTTTTCACTTAGGAAAGCAGAAAATTGTAAGAACTGAACCAAGTCTCTAAAATTACTTCCTAGTTTTACTTCAGTTAAACCTGAGCTCAAAAGATAGAGTGTATATAAATTTTAGTCTCTAGCTCGAGGATTACAAATAGTAATTTTCCTTTCATTGAACTTTTTGGTATTCAAATTTTGATAGTTAACAATAGTTAACAGTTATAGAGCAATTTAATGTTGGCTAGATACTATGTAAATACTTGACATGTGTCATTTTATTTAATTCTTCCAACATCTAAGATGATGGCATTATCATTCCCATTTTACATTCCCATTCTGCCCTGGCCCCTCCCAGATCTCATGTCCTTCTCACATTTCAAATGTATCATTTTATTTAATTCTTCTAACATCTAAGGTGACGGCATTATCATTCCCATTTTACATATGAGTAATATAGAGTTTAGGCAGATTAAGTAGATTAAGTTTGACGTTCTCTTTAAGATAGAGGTCACACAGTAGAAATGTTTAGTACATCAACCGCACAGTGCTGACAAGATGAAATGGTGGGACATATGCTTTTCAAATGAGAGCTCAAGATTACAACTTGCTCCTTCCTTTAAGAAAATATTACAGCCACAAGAGAAAATAATAAACTATCCCATGAAGGACTTGATATGGCTCAGCCTCCCACTGCTTAAAGGAAAGGCTGTTCTTCAGTTCTTTTATGTCACCCTCTCATTAAGTCAGGAAGAGCCATAGGTTTGTTTTCTCTTTGGGATTAAAAACAAAACAAAACAAAACAAAAAAGTGAGCCTTTAGTCTCATCCCTCTTGTAGTCTTTTCTCTTACATAAGAAAATCCTCCTTCCATTAGTTCTTCCACTTAAAGCAAGAGTTGCTGCAAAGGCAGCTGAAAGCAGCATGTAACATATCAGATGGACTGAGGACATCATGTTTATTTCACAGTAGATCCTCTTTCTTCAGCTCTGGGCTGCACTCTATTTCCAAACTTAGGCTTGGCATATGAGAAAACTGGGAGTGAGGAGTTAGGCATATTCATCTATGAATAACACAACCATTACATGTGCTAGGTGGTGTTATTATTACTCACTCTTACAGAATGTTGACAGAGGGGTTTAACATTACTTCTCTCAGGATCAACTCTTCTTGTGTAGAGAGTGTAAAATTCTGCTGTCTGATCAGTGCTATCTTATATAAAATAACTACTGCTCTGAGATCCTGAAAGCACCATAGAATATGGCTTTGCCTTAAGACTTACTATACAATTACATAACAAGTTGAATGTACTAGAAATTAAGGCAGGGTGGGGGGAGTGCTAGAAAAAAATGTTCTCGCATTCATTAAAGTTATAAGGAAACTTCTTTCAAAATGGCTCCCGAAAGATATAGCATGCATATTAGAAAATATAGAAAACCTCCCGAAAGATATAGCATGCATATTACATTATATGTGTGGGTTTATGTGTATTTATGTAGAGTTGAAAAAGCTGATCCAAGAAGATTTTAACTCTGCTTTGGTATCAGCATGCTTCAGAACCACCAATAATTTCAGAAAAATCACCTTATTTTTAAAAGTTATGCTCATCAGTGAGAAGAACCAAAGTTGCGGTTTCTAAGGAAGTTATGCTTCCAGGAAAGAGAGAGAAATAAAATGACTAGGAAGTACATGGAGGGCTCTTACCATTTACTAATTCCCTGAGGCAGGATTCTACGTCGAGCATTCCAGATAGAAGAAACTAATGTACACCTTTAAAAAAGTTTTGAAAAGTACTTGCAAGAACTTTAGTGACCTCTCCTATTTATCTGGAAACTCTTCTTATGTAAGAAAAGTTCTACATCTACAAATATTTTTCCATACCTCAATCAGAACCAAATGCCAAGACCTATGGCATCTTTGAACTAAAGATAAATACCGCTGGTAAGTCTGCTTTCAAATTCTCCATCTACAAATAAGAATTCAAGTCTGACTTTGGGTAGCACGGATTGGATTAGGAGATTCACTGCTAAATTTGGAATGTGAAGATCTAGATGTGCCAGGGCTGTTGCAAAGTGGCTTTGTTCCATAGGACACATAACTGAATTTCTATTTTGGAACTTCAATTTCATCACTGACAAAATGGGGTCAATACTACCTATTGTGAATGTCCCAAGGGTTGGTTGTGAATTTCTCATGAGGGCATGGATGAAAGGGTGTTTTGAAAGGGTGAGTGTAGGTCTCCTGCAGGAGGGGTCTTTTCAAGACAGGCCTTTATAAACTCTTTTGGCACGTTGGTGGTAGGAGCAAAAAGCAGGTGACTGGGGCCTATGTGACGGACATCCTGGAGCCTGGGTCAGCTACCCAGGGGGTAGTAATGTAGGGTTGTGGGGGGTGGCAGCAACAGCAAATGAAGCCAGAAAAAGCAACACAGGAAGAACTGCTATGGAACCCCAGGGCTGCAGGAGTAGGTAGGTAGACGCTGAAGAGCAACGCAGGGAAGGAAAGCCTGCTGCCAAGGATGAGCATGACAAAATGAGGCTCAGCACTTGCGAAACCTGCATCAGGACATGAAAAAATAAAACTGCAAGGTGACGTATGGATGTCTATGCATAGATGAGCATATGCGTGTCTCTACATATATTAGGGTTCATTAATTTCTGAGGGTGGCTAGTTGAGTTTACCTTTGATGAAGACTTGCGTATCAGAAAAGAACTCAACATTCATGCATCCTGGTGTTAAATTCTGAGGCCATGGTTGCACTTTCTAGTTCTACAGAGCCTTCTAGCTTCAGCCAGCTGCACTCTTTAGACCAAGGCCTGCTAATGTAATCAGTCACTTTTATGAGTACCTAAACTTATAGCTGCTATGTACTTATTAAAATAACTTATTTATTCATTTATTGTTTATAAGAATTTGTGGTTAATGCATCCGTATCCTTTGTTTAAGCTATGGTTCATTACCACACATAACTGCAGGATGGGTTTATGTTTTATACATGTGCTCTTTAACCCCTGGGGACATAAGAGAACACATATTACAAATGCACATTCATTTAAAGCATATGTTTTAGGTAGGAAAGAGGGGACACTACTCTTATCCAATTGTAACTAAAATCATGATGTTGTGAAAGAGCTCACTATGAATGGAGTTGTGTCAGTAGCCTAGACGTAGGCTCTGGTTCTCCTCCTCTAGTGCATTAAATCATGTGGCATTTAGGTCACCTGGGATGAGGACTGAAGGGCATGCTCTAACCAGTACAACTGTAACCATGCATATTTATAAATACTAAAGGTAATTATTATCCTTAAAATATATCTAACAAAAGTCAACCCAGATTGTGACAATGACTGAATTTATATTTTATAAAAGTATCGGCCGGGCGCTGTGGCTCAAGCCTGTAATCCCAGCACTTTGGGAGGCCGAGGCGGGCGGATCACAAGGTCAGGAGATCGAGACCACAGTGAAACCCCGTCTCTACTAAAAATACAAAAAAATTAGCCGGGCGAGGTGGCGGGCGCCTGTAGTCCCAGCTACTCAAGAGGCTGAGGCAGGAGAATGGCGTGAACCCGGGAGGCGGAGCTTGCAGTGAGCCGAGATCGCGCCACTGCACTCCAGCCTGGGCGACAGCGTGAGACTCCGTCTCAAAAAAAAAAAAAAAAGTATCACATGTGGTAATTACTGTGTTTCACATACTAGGCCAAAGTACTCAGTGTAAAAAGAAAAAGAAAATGCTCCTTTCTTAACACTTTTCATTGTTCTGCACCTATATAATTTCTAGAATCAAAGGCCTCCAAATCAATTAATAATCACAAATTTTCCAAAGCTATGCATTATTTCAGATAACACCAAGCAAAAATAGCACTGAGATTCTAATTTCACCTAATGATATTTTCAAGATACCCACCAGTTTGAAAGCATGCAAGTCAAGGGTATGCCACTACATAACTGAATCAATAACTGTGGAAAAAGTTAAATGATGTATCATTTTTACATTTGAAGGATAGTAATGTTCAGCAAAATAGGTGGTACACACCGTCTGCACCAGGCAAAACGCTATCAGATGCTTTCAAACTAGTTTTCTGGACCCAGAGAGAAATCAGCATTCTAATGACATTTTACAACGGCGTGGCACCTGGCTGGTAAAGATCTACAAATGAAACCACCAAAAAAAATTGTGCAGCGCCACAATTAGAAGTGTGTATATGTACATGTGGGCAAACAGTGCAGGGACTATATTAATTCAATTATATTTTGGTTTCTGCATGTGGTAAAACACATTAAGAGAAGTATTAAAGAGGTAAAGCAATAGATATAGATGTATTTAAAACTTACAAATGAAATGAAACAAATATGAATTTTATTATCTCAAACAAGGCTAACTCCCAGGGCAAACACATGATGTAATATCTAAATATGTTAAACTGGTGAGGAATAGAAAGACCAACCTGTGACAAACAGGCAACCTGTGTCTTTATAAAACTCTATTAACACACAGCCGCAACATAACTTCACTAACTCATTCACAATAGCTTGAATTCTCTTCCAAAGGCAGAGCTCCTTTAGATACCTTTATATTCTTTATATATACCTTTATATTATATTCTCCTTTAGATACCTTTATATTCTTTATATTCTTCCAAAGACAGAGCTCCTTTTAGATACCTTTATATTAATTCTGAGCTTTACTATAGTGCCTGGCACCTAGCAGGTGCTCAAAGTATGTCAGACTTCCAATTAGCTCATTATTTTAATCACGCGAAGTTTGAAAAAAGTCTTAAAACATTCCATTTTATTTAAATTTTGTGTATCTTTCTAAAAAATTAAGAGTGATTTAATTATGGAGTTGAAACTAGAAGAATTAGGATATTTCAGTTTAAAGCCAGGTCCCTCTCTCCCTTCCTTTTTGTTTTTTGAAATGGAGTCTTGCTCTGTCACCCAGGCTGAAGTGCAATGGCACAATCTCGGCTCACTGCAACCTCTGCCTCTTTGGTTCAGGTGATTCTCCTGCCTCAGCCTCCCAAGTAGCTGAGATTACAGGCATGTACCACCACGACTGACTAAATTTTTTGTATTTTTAGTAGAGACAAGGTTTCACCATGTTGGTCAGGCTGGTCTCGAACTCCTGACCTCAAGTGATCCACCCGCCTCAGTCTCTCAAAGCACTGGGATTACAAGTGTGGGTCACTGCTCCTGGCCTTTTCTTTCTTTCTTCAAATATTTACTGTCTACTACGGGCCAGACCTTATGCTAGGTGCTGGAGATTTATAGTCTAAGAGAGGCATACATACTTCCTTACATGCACACAACTGAGGGCCATGACAAAAAGACATTGCAGGGATTCAGAGGAGGAATGAAGAATCCAGGCTGCCATCAGCAAAGAGGTGAGTGCTTTAGCTATGGAGAAGGCTGTTATCAAGGGAGAGTATGCAAAAGGATATGAAACTTTGAAGAACATGAACATTTAAAATGTAGGTAAAGGAAAAGGACTGAATGAGAAGGACGCAGTAGATATGTCAAGGTTAGCTTAGTTATATCATTGGGGAATTGAGTTAACCTAGCTCTCAAATTGTATTATCTATTAAAGGGTCAAAATACATTTTAGCTAGTAGATTACATAATTAATGTTAGCTATGTTATTAGTCATGGCCCTACATAAATGAGTCTTGCATCCCCTTATAATGATAGTCAACATGTATTTATTGAATTTGGTAAACACTGTTCTTTGAGCTTTATATGTAATACAGTGCATTTAATCCTCATGGTAACCATGAAACAGGTATTATTAGCAAGCCCCATTTTACAGATTAGGAACCAGAGACACAGAGATATAAAATAACTTGCTTGAGGTTACAGAGTTAATATATAGTAACTGAAGTAAGAAAATAGGCAGTCTGATTTATTGATCCCTACTCTACTCTTTCTCTTTTCATTTTAAAGATTAAGATAAAACCGTTTTTCAAGACATGTCACAGAATGGGTCTGAGAAATAAATAAAATGATATCGATGAACTGTGTGAAAACTGTGAAAAGCTTAAGAATATAGAATATTGAAAGGCGGTTCTAACAAAGTACAATGTCCAATTCTGGCAAAATCAGACTTCACTGTTTCCCCTGGAGGGAAGTGTTGAAAACGATGAATTTGTGGAGAATCACTTTGGAGACTCGCCTCTATCACCAGAGGATGAATTATTTACCACCAATATAACCAGGCATGCCTGGGAGCAAATTACTGATTCTAGGGCCCATTTCTAATCCCGTATCAGATTCCTTTGTCACACAGAAGACAAAGTCAAACTGAAGTGATGTTTAAGTTTTAAGGGAGCTGATAATCAGAAGTTGGTATTTTAATAAAAATAATATTATACATGATCCTTGTCTGTCCAGACCTTTAATCTGAATTAACAGTTATGGACTTAATGTCTGTGTCCCCCAAAATTCACATGTTGAAGCCTTAATCCTCAATGCAATGGTATCTGGAGATGGGGCCTTTGGGGATTAGGGTTAGATCAGGTCATGAGGGTGGTGGGGCCCTTAGGATGGGATTAGTGTACTTTTATAAGAAGAGAAACACAGATCAAAGTTCTTTTCTCTCTCCACTTTTTGAGGACATAGAGAAAAGGTGCACCCTGCCAACCAGGAAGAAAGCCTTCCCCAAGAACTGAATCAGCAGATGCCTTGCTATTGGACTTCCCAGCCTCCAGAACTGTGAGAAATAGTCCTGTGGCTTTAGCCACATAATCTATGGTATTTTTTTTTTTTTTTTATGGCAGGCCAACCTATGCCAAATACATTTAAATTTTAGTATGTGGAGCTCTGGGAGAGATATTTTTGTTGTATTTTACCCCAGAGGAAATGACAGTGAAGAGTTTGATGATTTGTTTAATGCCAAAAGCCAATAGTAGGTAGGATTGAATCAGCATCCCTTGACTCCAAAGCTGTACTCTTTCCATTGAGTCGTTTGGACTCCTGTTCTTTATATTTATTCACCCCATGTCAGTTTTAAACGCCTTAAAAAAGTTACTAGAGAATAAAAGCCTGTACATTCAGTACTCCAGAGGCCACACTCCCTCTGTGGCCAATTAACACTAGATTTACTTTGATGGTCATTTCCTATAGAGTACCTGTGTTCAGTTTTTTTTTTTTTTATCATCAGAAGGGCCTTTTCAGTGTGTGTTCTAAGACCACGGGTCCTCAGCTTGCTACAATTCTGGGGGAGGCCCAGCTTCTCAACCTTCAGAAAGATAAGCGGTTTACCTCTTTATACCAACATGGATTGACACTTTGCACAGTGCCACTTAAAATTCAGTACCTGTTGATTCAGCTAAGAGATTAAAAAGAAAAAAAGATATTTATTCTTTGTTCATATGAAAATGTCGTATGCATTAATCCCATTAAACAACAGAGCCTGCATTTAAATCTCATTCTAAATCCTATTTCCAGAGTTTTAATGTATGAAGGTGTTTGTGTCTTCAAAGGTGTGACAATAAAAACTAAAAAACTGATCTTCATATTCATGAATATGCACAAGAGACAAAAAGCCATCAAATCAGTACAGCCAAAGGAAAAAGAATTAAAAAAAAATAGCCACACAAAGCCCATCCGGGGGTGATGCTTTTTTATTGGACTAATTGCAAGGAAATACGAAAGGGTAAGCTTTTACTAATCAAGCTCTTTTCACTCAGCCAGGAAGAACTGCTAGGTAGAGCAAGCAAAGAGACAGGGTGTTAATGTAAGCCTGATAATTAAATTCAGGATCAAGTGGATCAGAGGGAAGGCCACAAACATAAAAATCAGGTGGAGGTAAGAATTAGAATCCCAGTCTTTTATAATACTATATGGATTGTCGAAAGAAGAAGAGAAAGGAAACTTAGAACAGTTATCTTTTTCTTTTTAAAGTATCAATAAAAGTGGTTATATTTAAGAGAAAAGTGAACAGTGACAATAGTGCAGAGGTATTTTGCAGTATCCTGCCTTCTGTGACATAAAGCGCTTTCCTACATACTCATCTCCATTTATTTTCACATAATCCCTATGAAAAAAAATAGGCAAGATCAGGCATAAGGGACTCAATCTTGCCCCAGATCACATGATTAGAGAGTGACAGAACACGTCTAAAATCTTAGCTTCTGAAATTCAGGTCAGTAGCCACCATTTTTCTTCAAACATTTTGTCAGGCATAACAATGATGAACAGAGAAAGGCCAGAAATGATGTAACCAGTGTTTAAAGATGTCTCTAATGGGAAAACATGTCTTGCTACCCTCTGAATTTGAGGATTTCTACTTTTCTGAAAATATTGAATAAGGAATGGGAAACGGCCATCAAAATGTGGAAAGGGAACCACCAGAGTCAGGAGGCGGAAGTTCTAAGTTCTAATCCCAGCTCCTGTGCAAATTTGGACAAAAGCATTCAAACTCTGGGCTTCAGGTTTCCTACCAATAGATGAGGATAGTGGAAGAGGTGTCTTCATTTCACTGATCAATATGCCTTGAGCCTGCTGCCCCACGTGCTGTGCTCCGAGCCAGGAAAGGACAGCCTTCATACTGGAGGGCCTCAGTCTTGAGGAGAAGGTGGAAAGAACATTACACACAGGCCAACAAATACAATGATTCATGATAAAAGTGATGCTATGCTCCATGGGGTGACATCAGATCGGAGAGGAAGAAGAGGTTGATGGGTGGGGGGACTGCAGGGAAATCTTCACAGAAAAGCATTTTTCAATTTAAGTTCTGGGGTACATGTGCAGGACATGCAGCTTTGTTACATAGGTAAATGTGTACCATGGTGATTTGCTGCACCCATGAACCGATCACCTAGGTATTAAGCCCAGAATGCATTAGCTATTTTTTCCTGATGCAGAAGAACATTTTTTAAGCTGAGTTTTTGAGAATTAGTTTCCTTGGTGATCAAGGTGTTTTGGGAAATGTAACAAGTTCAGTGTGGCTGGGATTTAGGGTCCACGGGAAGATGGAAATAATTTATGAGAAGTGAGATGGAAAAGAGTTATGTGATACAAAGGGCCTCATATGTAGTGTTAAGGGCTTTGGACTTCTAAATCATGGCACACCACCACAGAGTTGTAAAGACAGGAGCAATCCCATTTGTATTTTACAATAATCACCATAGGCATGGCGATGACTGTATTTGGGGGAGGAGAAGAAAGAACTGAATCTAGAAGTCTGTGGTGTATACATGCTACATTTTCTTTATCCAGTCATCTGCTGATAGACACTTAGGTTGATTCCATGGCTTTACCATTGTGAATAGTGCTGTGATAAACAAATATGTGCCGGTATCGTTTTGATATAATGACTTCTTTTCCTTTGGGTAGATACCCATTAATGAGAACGCTGGATCAAACGGTAGTTGTATTTTTAGCTCTTTGAGAAATGTTCGTACTGTTTTCCATAGAGGTTGTACTAATTTACATTCCCACCAACAGTGCATAGGTGTTCCTTGTTCTCTGCATCCTTGCCAACATCTGTTTGTTGACTTTTTAATCACAGCCATTCTGACAGATGTCAGATGGAATCTAAAGAGACCTGTTAGGATCTTAGGGTAATGCTTCAGGCAAGAGATGATGAGGGGATGTGGGGTGAGGAAGAGCCAACACTGCCAAGAAATATTTAGGAGGAGGAATGCTGGACTCATTTGATCAAATAAATGTGGGTTATGACAGAGTTGGAGTCACCATAGGTTTCCAGCTTGGGTGATTTTGCAGATGAGGAATGAGAAGACTGAGGTTAGGGAATATGAACAAACAGAATAAACGGCTCTTCCAGTGCTAAAGTCTTCTTGTGGAAGAAAGACACCAGGGAACTTGGCGTTTTGGGAAAAGAGGTCCTCATATATTAAGATCTATTTATTCAGTTGAAGTCAGATATCTCACCGAGCAGTCCGGGGCTGGATGTCTACTGGGGGTAAGTGGCATCATTTGCAGTGGGCTGCTGACAGCATGTGCACGTGGGGTGAAGAAATTGGCTGAAACTTACAGGGTCCTTTGCAGCCTGAGGGCACACACAGGCAGCCTTAGATACATTGATACAGGTTCTGTCCAGTTTACCAGTGGATTTATTTTATTTTTTATTTTTTTGAGACAGAGTGTCACTCTGCTGCCCAGGCTGGAGTGCTTACTGCAAACTCTGCCTCTTGGGTTCAAGCGATTCTCCTGCCTTGGCCTCCTAAGTAGCTGGGAGTACAGGCAAATGCCACTGCACCCAGCTAATTTTTGTATTTTTTGTAGAGATGGGATTTCGTCATGTTGGTCAGGCTGGTTTTGAACTCCTGAGCTCAAGGGATCCATCTGCATTGGCCTCCCGAAGTGCCGGGACTACAGGCATGAGCCATCATGCCCGGCCACCTATTGATATTTGTGGCTCATCCACTGTATAGTTTTACAGCCTCTAGTTGACGGTTTGCAGGCATTTTTACCTTCAGATTTTCTTCATCTCAAGAACTGTTCTGTCCCTTAACATCAAATAGACACACCCACACCACACACAGGCACCCCATGGTAACTATCATTTATATGCTGATGGCAGCTACATTTGCATCTACAGACTTGCCCTCTGCTCTAAATTCCCAACCACAACCACCAGTTGCTCACACTAAAATAGGTGTCATCCTTGATTCTTTTCTTCTCTTCACTTCCTTCCATAAGCAACTGCTGTTAACAGTTTTTGGAACACATCCTAGTTGCATCCACTTCTCTCCTTCTGTGGATACCGTTCTAGTTGAGGCTAGCATGCCTTTCTCCTCAGCCACAGCCTTGGCCTCCTCACTCATTCCCCTGTTCCCTTCCACACTTTTTTTTTGAGACGGAGTCTTGCTCTGTCACCTAGGTGTGGCACGATCTCAGCTCACTGTAACCTCTGCCTCCTAGGTTCAAGTGATTCTCCTGCCTCAGTCTCCCGAATAGCTGGGATTACAGGTGCCTGCCACCACACCTGGCTAATTTTTGTATTTTTTAGTAGAGGTGGGGTTTCACTGTATTGGCCAGGCTGGTCTCGAACTCCTGACTTTGTGATCCGCCCGCCTTGGCCTCCCCAAGTGCTGGGATTACAGGCGTAAGCCACCACACCTGGCCCCCTTCCACACTCTTACAGCCCTTTCTCTACTAAGCCTGAAGCATAAAACTCCATCCCTTCACTCTCCTGCTCAAAGCCATCCCGTGGCTCCCGTCACACCCAGACTATGGACTACTCGTTTCTGCTCCCACCGACCTCTCTGAGCTGAGGTTGTTTCACGCTCCCCATCATTCACTTTTTATTCCTTGAATGTCCATGTTTGTTCCCATCTGAAGGTTTTTGTGTGGGCTGTTTCTAGCACCTGGAATAATGTGTCCAGACCCTCACCCAGATGGCTCCTTCCTGTCATTCGGCTCCCAGATGCCAAGTCACCTCCTTTCAAGAGGCATTTTTTGGCCAACCCCCTCGGATTGCTTTCTAGTCATCTCTAATCATATCCTCATTACATTTTCATCAGAGCACTTATCACTACCAGATGCTAGCCAGTTGTCACTCTTGTTCCACTACACGGTACAAAGTGGGGGCCACGTCTGTCTTGTTAAATACTGTGCCCCAAGTACAGAAAGTGGCTGGATCATTGCAGGCACAATAATTTTACTGAAGAGGGAAAAAATGAATGAACACAAATATTCTGCAAAAGTGGTGATGCTACCAAGTGTTAAAAAAAAAAAAAAGTCAGTCTCTGGCAATTTCAAAAGAGGATCAGGTTTGTAAGTGACATAGAATTTAAATACTTAAATTGAGGATTAAAATTAAATACAGGCTAGGAGAAAATAAAAATGACAAGCAAGTAAAGGCCCACATGGAAGCTAGGCAGAGAAGAGGCTCGACTAATGCATTCTAAGGAAGCAGAAGGGTGTAAGATAAACAAGGAACACTCTGATTGCGATCCTCACTTTCTAAAAGGTGTTGCTTGAATCTTCTTGTATTTTTTGGAGCCCTTTTCTCCTTGAAAACCATCATCAATAGCATTCAATCAAGCCTCCCACTCAGGAGAGGAGAGAGGCAGACACGGAAACTCACACACATATTCTCTTCGTATTTTCTCACCTTTCTATGCCAATATGTTTTCCTTTAATGTTCCTGGAGGTACCCTTCACATAGAACACAATGTGAATAGTGCCCCCCGGGGTTGTGCAATATGGTTGTCCTGAAAAGAGAGAATAGCAAGCCAAATGTGGTGGCACCAAATTTCTGGCTACCCAGGCTTCTTTATTTGGGATAATTTTCCATTTAAAAAAATGTTCTGACAAATTTTTAAAATGTTAGGGCTACGTCTAATCAATTTCTAACACTCAAAATGAAAACAGGCCCAATTGCATATTGTTCTGGAGATTGGTGCTGCTTCATTTATTTTTAGGTCTTGGCATAACTTAGGAGAGTCCCAGGGTCCCTTCCTCTGACTGCTGTGCCTGGGACCCTCGCCTCTCATCACGCAGGCCTGTTCTGCTTCTTGCCCTCTCCTGGGAGAAAGGAAAAGAGCATCAGCCACATAATTTGATGAGATCTGTAGTTTAGTGGCGCTTCTGACAGTATATTTTAAAAAAGATAGCCAAGACTGTGAAAAACACATTCTCTATTAGCCATGGTAATGACAACTTCCAAATAATTGAGACTGTATTGTACAGGATGAAGACCTTCAATAACCTAAGTTCTTGTGACCAGTAACGAGGCTACTGCTGGCAAAAAATGCAAAAACCCACCCAGGTCACCAAAATCTCATGAGGAATATGGAAACACTACTAATGGGGAGTGAAGGGAGATGGAATAAATCTCGTCTCACCTAGAGGCAGAAACTAAGTCACCTGGCTGCATTTCAGTTTAGGATTACATTACATCAATGTCTACTCAAGAATCTTTGAGTATTCACAGCACATTATCAAAATTTACCAACTTTTACCTCTAGGTGGCAGCAACTTTCTTCTGTTCGTCACATGGCTGCCTTTAGCCTTTGTCTCCTACCTTTAATACAATTCCGTACTTCCTTGTCTTTCCCAAATAAATGCCTTATGGACTGTGCAGTTTGGGGAAGATTACTGTAAGTCACTTTCACTGTAAGAAATCAGTCCATTCTTCAGTTAAGCTACAAGGCTCTTCAAAGAGTACAAAATACTTCAGATCTAAAGTGAAAAATAATAGAAAGGTATACCCTTTTCTTTCTCCATACCTATAAACTGCAAACTCTCAGAAAAGCAGTATTTCTTTTTCTTTTCAGACCTCTGAGGAAAAAAGGCAATGAGTACAGGAATGAAAAAATAGATAGAATTGGAGAGATTTCTATTTTACAATAAATCAATTTAATCCTATGATATATCCATTTATGAGGGTATTCCAAATACATTATATGATGGAAGAGATTTAAAGGATCACAAAAACATGGTAAATACAGGTACATATTTATGTAATGTATTGAACTGTAGTCCTACCTAAATATACCCTCCAGCTCAGATTTCTAAACGTTAGATTTGGGAAAGGCTCGAGACCTGAAGGAAATTACAGCCTTGTGTACCCAATGCTGGGCATGTCAATGAATCTCCTAGGTGGTAGTAAGATATTCCTTTTACATAAAGTTGAAATTTGATTGTGGGTTAATACTCACGGTTGATAAAGCATTTTCTCTCTCTCTTTTTTTTTTTTTAATTTCAATGGGTTTTTGGAGAACAGGTAGTGTTTGGCTACATAAATAAGTTATTTAGTGGTGATTTCTGAGATTTTGGTGCACCCATCACCCGAGCAGTGTACACTGTACCCAATGTGTAGTCTTATCCCTCACCCCCCTCCCACCCTTTCCCCCAAGTCCCCAAAGTCCATTCTATGATTCTTTTTTTTGTTTATTTTTTTGAGACGGAGTCTTGCTCTGTCGCCCAGGCTGGAGTGTGGTGGCACAATCTCGGCTCACCGCAAGCTCTGCCTCCTGGGTTCACGCCATTCTCCTGCCTCAGCCTCCCGAGTAGCTGGGACTACAGGCACCCGCCACCACACTCGGCTAATTTTTTTGTATTTTTAGTAGAGACACGATTTCACCATGTCAGTCAGGATGGTCTCGAGCTCCTGACCTTGTGATCCGCCCACCTCGGCTTCCCAAAGTGCTGGGATTACAGGCTTGAGCCACTGCGCCCGGCCCATTCTATGATTCTTACGCTTTTGAGTCCTCATAGCTTAGCTACCACTTATGAGTGAGAACATAGGATGTTTGGTTTTCCACTCTTGTGTTACTTCACTTAGAATTTAATGGTCCCTTTATACATTCAGGTTGCTGCAAATGCTATTATTTCATTCCTTTTTATGGCTGAGTAGTCTTCCATACTGTATATATAAACCAGATTTTCTTTATTCACTTGTTGACTGACGGACATTTGGGCTGGTTGCATATTTTTGCAATTGCAAATTGTGAAGCACTTTCTTTCAAGGTGATGCTATGAAGAGTCTTACCTCTTGGGGATTCTTTCAAGACCTAATTTGAATAGTTTGGGTCAGATATCATTTATTTATTAAGATAAATATAAATATTATTTATCTTAAAGAGCCATAAAGACTAATTTAGTGTAAGTGAGAAATTTATACTAGAACCCAGCTTGTAGACCAAAACTTTATACATTTCATAGGCAGTTCCTCTGTTTTCTGCCTATTGTATATGTGATATCACAATAACTATGTATGTTTGGTTTTAAGGGCTGCATTTTTAAATATGTGATCCCAAGTAGGGTTTTAGAGAAATGAAGGTTCAAAGTGATTAAGATCAACACTCCTAGGTTTCAAGGAGAATGGTGTCTATTTTGACTAAACATCCTGCATACGTTTTGGCTACTCAATAACTAAGAGTAAGACCAAAGAGAAAGGACCTAGTAACTAATGACAGAGTGCTTTCATTTTCTAAAATATAAGGCATTATGGCCTTGAAGGGAAAGTGTTAAAGCTTGTCATGGTAAAGCTACTACCCTTATGAGAACTTTCAGGTAATTTAACGGTATGGCAAATTGATGGTTCTAATTTATGAAGAGCAGTCTTTCCCAACATTTTTTGGTACTAACACTTTTCCTTTGGGAAACTACTCCCACCTCATCTCATCTTTGTAGGACTGTAACCAAGGGCTGGGCACCTAACCCAGGACCAATCATACTCTAGCTTCCTCTATTGGAATTACTGAGGAGGTGACATAGAGGAGCTAGAGCTGACCCCTCCCAGGCCTGTACCTGCTGATTAAATCTTGCTTCCTGGACCCTGGGTGCTATCCTGGCTCCTGTGTTTCCTGAGGCCCAGCTCCTCTGCTTTTCTTTTGTCTCCATATAACCTACCTTATGTACTGAAAAATCACCTTTTGCTTAAGGCAGTCAGATTCAGTTAGTTTTCATTACTTCCAACAAAAGAACCCCATCTATACAGCATACATTATTTAGGTGACGGATACTCTAAAAGCCCTGACTTCAACTCCACAATCTATGCATGTAACACAATTATACTTGTATCTCATAAATTTATACAAAAAAAGAACTTCATCTGATAAAAGAGACTAAACTAAATGAATATTTAGACAGAGACAACGGCCACAAGTAGTCAGCGGATTTCAGCAGGGTCCTCAGCCCCCTAGCTATCGGTTAGCTGAGGGCTTATGTAAAATAGCTGTGATAAAACCTGTGTCATACTGAGTTGGTTTAAATCTTTTTTATAAATATGTTGCACGCTATCTATTGTTCTCTTAAAACTAATTAAAAGAAATATATATTATTAGGATACTGGTCTTACCGTAGGCAAATCTAGTGCTATGCCAAGAAATGTAATAAATAGCTAGTTTTACGGAAATTACTAAGAAAATTTATGAAAATCTGGTGGTCAACTGAGAAAAATTACACTGAGGTGAGAATATGTTTGATTTTAAAATCGCTAGTTCACTGTCCATGTGTATACAGAGAAATCTCCATAGCTAGAAAGATGACATTGCAAATGTGACCAGCAGATGAAAACCAGAACAAAACTGCTGGCACGTGCAGCATTCCTGCAGGGAACCCCTTAAGATTTATTATCCTGAGCAGTATTTCCAGCATATGCATGAACACATTCAGATTTTTGATTGGGTTCCAATTTTAGTCATGATTCTTTCAAATGCATATTTAGAAGACAGTCATGGTTTATAATTGATAGCCAATTTTTTTAGCCTAAATACATCCACTGAAAAATACTATGAAAGATGAAGAAAGGATGTGGCTTCATTCTTTATATATGAAATACAGTCCTTCTTCCTTTTAAGTTGATATGTTAATTAAACATGACTGGTACTGGTGCTATCACAGATATATATATATATATTTTCATATTGAGACACAGTCTTTTTTCTGTATGAGTCATTTATGACTCCCCACATTCCCTTCTTCATGTTTCATTATGACATGACCATTATTTTAAGTTTTAACTTTTCTTTTTTTTCTTTTTTTTTTTAAAGAGACAGGGGTTGGTCTTGTTGTGTTGCCTGGGCTGGTCTTGAACTCCAGGGCTCAAGGGATCCTCCTGCCTCCGTCTCTCAAGTCTCTGGGATTACAGGAACCAGCCTACTGCACCCATCTATTTTAAAGTTCTACATCTGAACAACTTTAAAAGGGAGAGTTTTGGGATGGAGAATAACCCACATCACACAATTTAAACCCCTATAAGTAGTAGTAGTTTAAGCAGCTTTGCTCGGGTAAATCATGATTTCAGACTGTGTGAATTTTAAATTTCCTCTGCTGTATAAAACCTCGCCGTAAGAACAAAAATAGACAACAATAGACTACAAACCCCAGAATTACCAAGTTGTCTGAACAATATTGCCTGTTCATGCTATAATTAGCTAGTATGTCGGAGATGTTTTATTACATGATAGCACCACACCTGGGTACAGTGCTGAGAAGATACCAAGAATCAACAAAGAGTACAATGACATGTCTTATGGGTTCACATGTTAGGTTTCCAGTACAGTATTAAAATGGTTCTGAGCTGCAGGTTGATAAACTATTCCCGGGTTTTTAATATGAAGATGTCTCAGAAGTGGTAAACTTTATGGCCTCAGCAGGATCTTATAGCTTTAATTATCCTATAATTAGGGAAATAATTACAGAAAATTATCTACTTTAATTTTTTTTTTTCCTTATATCATCTTTACTGTTACTAAAGAAATGCTAGAGACAAAATCAGCTGATACCAGCAGGAATACAGCGACTACTTTTATCATGAATCTTTCTTGCTGAAATTCTGGGTGATAGAGAAGTTAAGAAACTATTAGGCCTAAGTTCTTTCATACGGTCACTTTGGAAGACAGAACCTAAGTCTGAAGTATATGCAACTGACCCCAAGCTAAATTTGAGGAGGTGAAGTCATTAAGGAAATTAATAGGTAATACCACATTATAACAAAGAAAAGATGGGAATTTGGAGGGATTTAAAATGTAACATCACCCTGCAGGCACTTCTTTTTATTATAATTCAATACATATACAGAGAACTTGCAAGTAGGTTAACGATGACATCAACTATGGCCCATATTCCAAATCTCTTATCAAACTGTGGAGAGAGTATGCTTCCAAACCAAACCAAAGGTAACCTTCTGTGACTTATTTGCCAACATGCATGGCTTAAAAAGACCATGAAGGCGTTGCATTCTAGGAACTGGAATTTCCACATATTAAAGTCCATGCATAATATAATTTTTGCTCTGTAAGTCAAGAAGTAAGGCAGTGAAATACTCTGGTAATTAAAATAACAAAATCAATATTATCTATAAATAATGAGCATGCAAGGATCTGCAAGATGATGAGTAAACATTTGGGCAGGGAGTAAGTGCCACATACTGGTGTGAGGAGCAATGTCTTCATTCAGCTTCTCCTGTTTCTCCTTGCTCTCCCATCCCATCAATCTAATGGGAATTTCCCAGGCAAAAGCCTTCTGCTTAGCTTGTAACGAATTAAACATTCACATTTCTCTTGCTCTCCGCACAGGTGGACAACTGCCACGTCATGGAAAGACTACCGGATAGGCATGCAGAGGCCTGGATGAACAGGCACAGAGAAGCTTGGATTGATGCCTGGGTTTGGCATGTAACATTTTTGTCTTGGGGCCTATATTTGTAAGGTAAGGAGGTAGAACTGCACTTGATGATGCTTGCATTTCCTTTATAGCCTTGAAGTTGGTAATTTGGAAATGCTCTGTCCCTCCTCAAAAGGCTGTTCTACATTAGATTTCTGAGAGATTTCCAATATCAACAACTTCAGTGCCTTCCTTTGTTAAGGAAAAAGGTTTAAGCAAGAAAGAATGTTCTTATTTTTATGACAAAACTCTCCTAGTTATATCCCTCAAAAAGATTCCATGAAGTCATGTCTAACATTTGTAACTGTATGAATATAAATATTTAAGTTCACTGTAGCACCATAGATCCACACTAAAACATTAAAGTGTGAAAAGGTTCTTCCTGCCCTCCACAAAAATTTGTGACACAGAACATTTTCACACCCAAATGTGAAATATGATTCACACCCAGAATGCATCATAATTTGCATAGAGACTTCATTAACACTGGAGCATTTTTGTGTATATAGCTACATAAAATCTTAGGCACATCAGTGATAAATAAATAATAATTGAGACTGGTAGTGGCAGCATCTAATTGGTTAGAGAAAACTACAAAATTAGGCCGGGCGCGGTGGCTCACGCCTGTAATCCCTGCACTTTGGGAGGCCGAGGCGGGCGGATCACGAGGTCAGGAGATCGAGACCATCCTGGCTAACACGGTGAAACCCCGGCTCTACTAAAATACAAAAAATTAGCCGGGCGCGGTGGCGGGCGCCTGTAGTCCCAGCTACTCGGGAGGCTGAGGCAGGAGAATGGCGCGAACCCGGGAGGCGGAGCTTGCAGTGAGCCGAGATGGTGCCACTGCACTCCAGCCTGGGCGACAGAGTGAAGACTCCGCCTCAAAAAAAAAAAAAAAAAAAAAAAAAAAAAAAAAAAAAGAAAACTACAAAATTACTTCAATTTTACTAACGACAATTCCTACATATATAGTTTTTTCAGAGAGTCTTGCTCCGTTGCCCAGGCTAGAATGCGGTGGCACAATATACCTCACTGTAGCCTTGAATTCCTGGGCTCAAGGTTCCTGCCTCGGCCTCCTGAGTAGCTAGGACTATAGATGCATACCTCACGCCTGGCTTATTTTAAAAAGTAAATAAAAAATAGTGAGCTGGAGTCTCACTATGTTGCTTGGCTGGTCTGAAACTCCTGGGCTCAGGTGATTCTTTAGCTTCAGTCTCCCAAAGTGCTGGGATCACAGGTGTGAGCCACCATATTTGGCCAATGATTACTATTAATAATGCTTTATTTCCTATGTTATCATATAAATGGCCCATAAAGTTTGCATTATGTGACTCCCACTACCACTGTTACATAACAGCCCTTGATACACGTTTTAGGTACACAGCACAATCACTACCATCACCATTATCAAGCAACGACACATGTCCAAGTCCTTTAAAACCTTAAAAATGGAGCAGGATAGAGTGAGAAGTGGAGAGGAAAAAAGCAAGTGATGGGCATATATAAATGTGCACGTCTTTAGAATACGAACATGGATTCTGGAAATTTCTGGAGCCTTAAGTCAACTTCAATAATTGGTTCACAGATATTTCCCACTAAACACCACCCTGTCCTATGCCAGCCTACACAGACATAGCAAAATGTAGCTTACAGATTTCTGTCATGTCTTTAGGAATAAAACAGCTGAATATGACCTGGAAACAGTTGCTGTCCTGTGGGTTTGATATCAGGATATAATCGTTTCAATTAAAAAGAACTGCCAAGAAGAAAAATCTATCTTCACATTCAACTCTCTAATAAGAAGTTTTCCACATTTGCCTCAAATGCAGAAAAACAGTTTTTTTCTGGCATTATCGTATGCAAGAAAGAGTGGCAAATATTCTAAAAATGGTTTATAACATGAAGGGTAGTAGAATATGCCACTTAAAAATTTGCCACTTCGGCATAAGAGTTATTATGAGCTACAGGCAATGAAAAAGGAGGAGACACAAGAAAAGGTCTCCGCTCTCCCTCCTTCTACCAGGAAGGGCAAGGCAATCACTGGAGACAACTCTCCTGTATCAGCCCAGAGACGGCATCAGAGGAATCTGCACAACACATCTCACTATCCCTATCTTCCATTAGTGTCTCCCATATATTTACCTTCCTATGATTTTACCCCCTGGAAGCTCAAAATCCTTTTGTCTTTTTCACGTCTCTAAAAAACTTTTTTTTTTTTTTGGATTAAGATGCTATACAAGTCCAAGCTCTAACCAACTCTCTGGGTTACTCATTCCCATGCGCATGTAAATACACATGTTAATAAACTTCTGTTCATTTTTCTTTGCTAATCTGTCTTTTACCAGTCTAATTTACACAGGGCCCCAGCCAATAACCTAAGATAGGTAGAAGGAAAAGAGGTTTTTACTTCCCTACCATCGTCATTGGAGAAAGGAAGGCATGCTCACCTCCATTTAGGGCCAAGGGTGAAGGAAAGAGGAGTGGTCTGATGAAATAGAGAATGAAATTCACATGGCTGAACCCCAAAGGCTTCATCAGTCTTCAAATCAGTAAATATTCCTAGTGCGTGGTGGTACTGAGGGGACAAACTTTCTGATGAACAGAGTTTATGTCTGGCCTGGCTTGCTACCTTTAATTAATTCAATAGTAAATGAGTTGTACAATGATCTGGTATTTGTTATTGTGGTGCTAATATACCCTGCATGAAGTTCTTATTGCCATTCTTTAATCCCTTGGAGTTAGCAGACAGTTATAGCAAGCCTGGCTCCACTCCAACATATGTTGCTGGACCTCTTAGGCCCTGGCACTCTCATCTCCTCCCTGGGTATGTGCAATATTACCACACTTTCAATTCCAGTGGATTTTGTTTGCCTTATACAGATATTCATTTTCTTCACCTTCAGGGGAAATGTTCCCACATGAATGAGGCCAGTGATGCCACCTCTCATAACAATATTATGCAGAAAATGCTAGTTAAAAGTTTAAATGACCTTAACTCGATAATAAACACTGGCTTGGGAGCTCAACAACAGCCATAGGCTTTCCCAACCTACTGATTTTCATACCTTACCTATACATACCTTAATAGTGTTAAGTTGGAGGCTTTTCTTCTTTTCCTGAACTTTAATTACTTATTTGATGAACACAATTTTTTAACTGATTGGGGTATTTTCTAAGTTACCTTCACAAAAATCACTGTTTCTCCTTCTTAAATACAGTGTTTCCAGGTTGAACCCAAGCCACAGCCCAGCTAGTGTTGAACTTGACATCTAATCCTACAAATTACCCAGCTGATAGATGGGGGAGAGCGACTATCACTTTCCCTTCGTCTTCATTGCCAACATGAGTCTTTAAACTTTCTGAATTTTCAGGGCCAGTATTTCACAAAGAAATAATAAGTGTTTATCACTTTACCAGAAGTAGAGGCTGGGTGATTCATGGGGCTTCTTCCTAACCAGGTGATTTATTTCCATATACTAGACTCACAGTATTTACCTAAGGAAGATTCAAGATAGTATATATCATAGAAATCTTAGCTAGCTCATGACCAAATAAAGTACACGTATTAAATCCATGTATGCTCCTACTAGAGTCAATTTGGAAATATCTCCAGGTCTTTCTATGCATGTATCAATCTATAAAGGAAACACTAGCTCAACCCTGCTTTTCTTACTAATTCTAGGTCTTTGCTCAAAAGCTTTCTTCTTTGGGATGGATTTTCTGACAGTCTTGTTCCTTCCTTTATATTTCACCCCCTCCCGAGTATGAACCCTCAAATTCATCTTAAATAAAGCCACTAACTTCTCCTTCTAAACATTATATTATAAATATATCTCCTTAGAGCATTACCCATATTGTATATTATGTGCTTGTGTGATATCGTATATGTGTCTGTGTATGTGACATTACACACACACACACACACACATCTGCCCTGCAAGACAGGTAGGCTCTTGAGGATAGAAACCATGTTTTATTTATCTTTCTAATCTAGTGCTTCTTACAGTGTCTGGAACTGTAAATAAATGTTGCTGAATAAATAAAAGTTGAATTTTCTCAAGGCTAGTAGTAAACATCACTTTAGTTTTTCATGGATTACTTCTCTGGAGATACAAGTGGTTTACACTTACTAAACAAATAACATGCTATGAATTATGCAGGAACATCATTACTTCAATACTTCAGAGAGGAAAAGTCAAGAAAAGAAACTGTTATTTACTTCATGTTTTACACTTAACCATTGAGAACCAAGTTGCGGAAACTGGATCTCATACCTGACAATTCTGTAGTCTACCCATTAGCTTGTGGTGTGCGAAGTCAACAACAGACTGGATTTCTCCCTTTCCTTTTACGTAATGACCATTATATTATTATCCCCTTAGCTTTTCAAGCTGGACAGGGGATAATATGCTTTAGCAATGGTAAGAAACCAGGAAGGATGCTCCGGCTCTAAGGCAAGGTATGAGCAAATGACTGTATCCTCTGTGCCCCATTTCCCCCTCTGTGAAAAAGAAAAGCACAATATTTAACAACATCACCAAGCTATTGTGAGAATTAATTAGATTTAATGGGGGAAGGGAGGTGAGCTGATTAGGCATGATTCAAATTCAAAGTGTCATTATTCTGTGTCTAAAAATAATCTTGATTTAGGAATAAAATTAATTTGGAAGCTCAATCTTTGGTAATCATCTTGCCATACTTAAAAAAAAAGGCATAGTTTTAATCAAAATCTCATTCTAACTATAATTCAATGAAGTAAAATGGAATTTCCATTCATCTTTGAAGTAATACAGCCATAGTTCATTTTTTTTTGTTTTTTTAATTTTTCTTTTTTTTGCTTAACAATACATTGTGTTAAAAGGTTAATTTTGTGGAAAGGAGTAATATAACCAAATACACATATTGAGCCTACATTTTTGTTGTTGCTGTTTCACATGAAATATTTGTGAAACACTTTAAATCGCTTCTCTAAAGAATCAATAATCAATGTTTTCTGGTTGAAATAACTTTTCAGGTTGTTTCTGCAAAATTCCATCTATATTTTTGTTCAAGAACCCATCAGTTAAAGAAGATCTTGGTACTCCTCAAATTAAAAAAAAAAAAAACAAAAAAACCAAAAAATCCTGGATATTTAAGGCTACGGCAAGGAAAAAAAATCACTGAGGTTGTAATCCCCAAAACCAGTGTAACAGATTAATTAACTGTGAAAATCTTTGTGAGAAGTTGAAGTTGGCATCTGAGAAATAGCTGGGACTACATATCTTCGGAAAAAAAGGAAACATTCTTTAAAACAGGTAAGTGTTTATAATCTTAGGAACTTTAGGTCGTATCTGTTTTAAAAAAAGTTACACAGGGTTTTTGGTGAATGAAGAGTTTTGGCTGGAAAGGAACTCTATCTATATTTATTTCGAACTGTCCAGAGGAAAGGAAGACCGCATAGTCCAGTTAGCAGGAATGCACTCTGTATAGAGAAGTAGGAATTCTCTTAGTTTTAACATAAGCCCTATTAAAATTTCCCGTAAGACCTACAAATTCTCATATTAGACTGTATACTCACCAAGGAAACTTTTGATTATTCATTCGATTTCCCCGGACCCTTGATACTGGGGACGGATGTACCCTGTAGACAGATGAGAATAATCCAGTTATTGAAAAAGCATATTCCCAATTGCAAATTTAAAAAATGGCATCTGTTTTATAAATAATCTTTTAGAATTGCTTAATACAAAATCCCCAGAACTTGATCCACTCTTAGTAAATGATGCAATTAAATTCCTATGCCTGCAAATCTGTGGTCCTTTTTTCCTTCTTAACCACTCTCAAGACAACAGGTCTGTCACAATGTTCGCTCTGAAGACTCCCAGAGGCAGGACTGATGCACTCATTCAGTCCAACAAAAGTTACTGAATACCTAACCCTTGCCAGGTACAAGAGTGGGTAAAAGTTATCTAAGGTATGGTGCCTGGGTTCAGTAAGCCCTCTTTGTACCTATTCCCATGAGGGTGGGCACAAAGAGGCGTCTAAGTGCCCCCTCTTTCATTCTACCATATTTAAAACTCTAGGACGCAAGACAACGTCATTCAAATATGCTGCGACAGAATCTGCGGGCACCGGGGAGGAAGGAAGGGTGAACAGGTACTCCTAGGAGGAGTTCATTCTGGAAGTGATGCGCTACCACTGGGCTTTGAAGAAAGTAAAGTCAGTTCAAAATTTTAGCCAGATAAAGGAGAAGTGAAGAATATACTGCTTTCCAAGCTTCCAGGGTTGGACTCATCCACTGGAAATAGCTTAAAGCTTCCGGAAACTGCTGTTATCTTCCAATCAAAGCCTAGCTAGTAAACCTCCGCCTCTTTGTGGGTCACTAACTGGCAAAACAATACGCCCTACTTCCGGCTGCCAGCTTCCTGTTATGGTCTATCTTTAGCCAGGATTTGTGAGATCTAAGCAGTCTTAGCTTATATTACCTTCACCCTTTATGCTTCATACATTGCTCTTATTTACAAGAAGAAAAATGGGGATTTAAAACTGGTCTTAAAGTCCAGTTTGTAAGAAACTCAGCTCTCTGTAGTTATTTAGTAAGTGAAAATCATTCCGAAACAGATAAAGAAGTTCCAGCCCCGCCTAAGGGCCAACTGCAGTCTTTCCCTAAACCCAGAGCCAGACTGCACTTTGCACTCGGAAGGCTTATTTCTTCCAACATCCCTTATTAACATTCTTTTCCTTACAGTGCTTCTGAATGGCTGCTGCAGCTGAGCTGCTCAGCACAGATTTTCTGCTCGGCATGGGGGAGGGGGTGTTAATTATGCAGAAAGATGGAGAGAGGCCAGACAGCCCCTCTGGTGAACTGTCTCATTCAAGCACGGCCCACTTCCTGCTGTTTTGCAGCTACAAGGATCACCTGTTGGTCTTGGCGTCCAGCCAAACTGGGGCCTAGTGGAAATGACAGACTCAGCTAGAAATGAAAGCCAGTTCATAATCCAGTATCCCAAATTGGACAAAGAGGGGGGAAATGCAATAAAAGTACATAAAAATTGTACGAAAGGTAGCAAGCGTAATTTTTTTTCTTTTATTCTTTTACTTTCTTACTTTCTGTCTGCTTGAAATACAATCCTTAAAATGGATATTTGAGCCAAAAAACTTCTCCCCGGTCAAAGCCCCCTGACCTAAGAGGAAGTGCAAGAAATTCTCCTGAACTTTCCCTATACCCTCACTGGGGTATCACAATCCTAACTATTTAAATAAAGTTTAATCAGCCCCAAATACTCACAGTTCTTTAATTTGTCCTCTATCCTTTAGACGTTTACTTTTTTTATATTGTCCCCTCCTTAACCCTAGGAGTACAAAGAAACTACTTCATGAAACTTCCACTGGGTAAAGTTTAATGACAGAAGTATTCTCTTATTGATGCTGTTTATTGCATACATTAGTGAAGAAAAAGAGGGTCTGTTTAATACATAATTACAACATTATCTAGGTATTTGTATCTTTTAGGAAAATTTCACTTATCCATAGATCAAATACTGTAAATGGAGAATTTCTATAATGGTTTAGCAGTCTCAGGAAAAGAATTCCTTAGGAAAGTCTTTGGAAAAGAAGTCCTGATTGTGTGTGTATGAACGAATAATTACAAGGTTTCCTAAATTAAAAAGGTAAATCAAGAAAGCTTTATTTTTGTCCTCAAAGGGAAGAAGTACACTGATAACTTGGCCCGTACTTCATCTGATAAAGTAAACCATAAGCCTTGCACTTCACCAACCCCCTAAATTTTATTTCTTCAAAAGGATATGGCATGTTTTTTTGAGCTCAGTCTTTAAACTGTGACACTTTTTGCCATCCTCTTTTGCCTTCTTTCCACATATAGAAGCCAGGCAGGTAGCAACGTCAAAACCTCAGTAGGAGAAACCACCACCTAATCTGCATGTCATGCATTATTCATGACCCCCTGATTCCTGCACCTGCATCTAGGCAGGAAGCTTGCAGGGAATGTTCATTATTCTTCCCTTAGCCTCACACAGGCTCGATTACTGCTAAGCCACTTTGTTCTGTAACTAAGGGTTTCAGGCCTTAGTACTAACTGCTGGATGTGGAAAGAAAAAACACCACGCTGAAGAAAAGGGCAATCTTGGTTGTTGTGTAACATGTATTGAATGTGCTCTTCTGAGACTGACAGTTTGTCAGGTGGAAATGCTCACATTTGGTGATTTACATTACATAGGGAACAGGGAAGCTATACCATTAGGGCCATGTGTACCAATTGTTCTATTTATACTCACTTACTCATCTGGAGCAGACAGCATGTTTATAATTTTACCCAGTGCAGAGCTTAATTTAGCTTTCTTGCTAAGCATATGAGAACTTTTTAGATGACTTAATACGAAAATGGCTCTTTCTTCTTTGGGTATAAGCACCAAAGAACCTAACCCTCAAAACCTTGCATCTTAATGACTACCATTTATAGCTAATCAAGAGAATACCATCACTCTGGTTTTCACTGTTTTCATAAACCTACCTGAATGGCACCCCCTGGTGACTGAAGGTGGGACGAAACACCTTGATCCCCAACACTAATCATCAGCCACTCATTAATTGCTGGGGAAGGATACTGGTCCCACTTTACGATCTGCACCACAGAAAAGCTGTGATAATGTAATGCAATCTTATCATCCCAAGTGGAATTAGGATGAAGTGGTTAAGAGTGAAAATTGTGTGACCAGCCTGCCTGACTGAATCCCAGCTTCACTGTTTACCAACTGTGTCATCTTTGGGCAAGTTACTTAACCTCTCTGTGCCTCAGTTTCCTCATCTGGGCAAATGGAGGTAATAATGGTGCCTATTACCTAGGGCTGCGACGTTTAAATCAGTTAACAGCTATAAAATCTTTAGAACGGTGCTCAGTACTTAGGAAGCAGTCAATACATGTTAGCTATTATCACTAGCAGTGCTGATTAGACATGAAAGGATGGGAAGATAGAGGATAGAGCTGGACTATCCAGGTAATT
The DNA here is from genome assembly GCF_049350105.2 of Macaca mulatta. Lineage (NCBI taxonomy): Eukaryota > Metazoa > Chordata > Mammalia > Primates > Cercopithecidae > Macaca > Macaca mulatta. The sequence goes on from NC_133422.1 coordinate 68,533,814, forward strand.
CCAGGGGATTAAGATTACAAATCTGCTCTACAGAGCCTGCTGTCTTACCTACTATGCTTATACAACTTTACTAAAGATGAGGAAACAAACCAAGAAATAAACATGGACAGAGTAACACAAACCAAAAACTATGGCTTATAAGGTATGGCTTACTCTCAGGCAGCTCATTTTTCTGTTCTTTATTAGAAGATCTATCTTCTGTGTACTAAATTGCATAGTATTTAAGTTATGACCAATTCAAGAACAAGAGAGTAATCCTGGCAATGCAAATTTGCACCCGTTTACAGAGCCTTTACTATTTGCTTGACATTATGCTAAATAATTAAAACATAATATCTTAATTTATCCTCATGTCATTACTGTCCATATTTTACCTTTGAGAAAATAGGCTTAGAAGATTAGGTAACTTGCTGGGGTCACACAGGTAGTAAAGAGAGAAGTCAGGATTTAAACAAAGGTATGTCTGACCTGTCTGACATCATCCTACTCAGGACGATGTAAGATTATCATCTGATACTTATATATATTCCCTCCAGCCAGCCCAGAGGATGTAATAAGATGAATTAGCATCAGTGTCTTAAATAGGAAATTTTCCCTGTATTTAAGCCCAATTGAACATTTTATAATATAAGTAGATATAAAGTGGAAGGAATGGTTTTCTTGGACTAAATATGAAGCATGTGGGTACTTACAAGAAGTACAGTCATAATAATATACTTTATCTCTTTAACTGTTTATGAATGTTCCTTGTTATATTAGCACTATATTTAAATACATAATGGACAACACATGTAAATTTTAGAGGGCAGAAATTGATTCTAGCTATATCCATGCTTCCTCACATTCCATTTTCTCTAGAATCCAATGTAGTTGGTGTCCACACCCCTCTGATGAAACCACCCTCATCACAGCCATCAATATCTCCATGTTTTCTAATCTGATGGGAATTTTCGGTCCTCAACTTCTCAAATTCTCAGCAGCCACTGACATAACTTATCACTCCATCTTTGAACAGCTTCTTTACTCAGCAGCCAAGACATTCTTCTGGCTTTCCTTCTTTGTTTCTCCTTTGCTTGAATCTCCTCCTCTCATTCTTTCAAACTCTAAATGTTGGCATGGGCTAGTTGCCACTTTCCTATGACCTTTCCTCTGCACTATTTAAACTCACTCTGTAGCTAAAAGAGGCTCCAACATAGCTACCTTCATGACCTTCCCACCCATATCATCCTGACTCCCAAATGTCTACCTTCAGCCTTAGATCTTCTCTGAAAACCAGACCCAGGATTCTTAATATCAACCTTGCTCTGAAAAAAAAAAAAAAAAAAGGTGTTCCTTCCGGTATCTTCTCAATTTCAAAAATGGCAGAATTATTCACTCAGTTGCTCAGGCCAAAAACCTTAGAATAACATGTGAGTCCACTTGTGCTCACACCCCATAAGTTAGAGAGGCTATTTCATACTGAGAAGAATGAAAATAAATGATTATTCCACAGACCAGTGAAATCTTTCTTGTAGGACATCACTCATCTAGCAAGATATTTTATTTCAAGATTATAAGAAATTATTATGTATAAATATGTTCTTTTTCTAAATCCATTTAGGTTATATAATCATGAACCTATATTTTAATTAGGTTAATGATTAAATTATCTATACATTGTGAAAAGCATTAAACATAATACATACTTTAACAACTCAGTTTACTACATTTGCTGAAGAAAAGATTAACCTAGAAATAATTCCACAATTACTAAATACCAGAATTTTCCTATGCAGAATTACATAAAAGACAATTTAAAAATATTTCTTGGTATTGCTTTCTTCTTACACTCAGTTATATTGAATACAAGTTCTCCTGATTATTCAGGTTACTCTAGATGTTATTTTAACATAAATACACTACCCATGACCAAATAAAAATATGAGTGTGACCAGTGTTTAAATTCAGTGGGCCCTTTTTGTCAGGTTTTCCTCAGGCCAATGATTAAATGACTATTAGAAATGCCATATATTTTTTAAAGGTTCTCCACCTGCCTTTATACTAAAATTTCTCTCATGAAAAGCCATTTACGTTACTTTTAGAAAAGTGGGCTGAACTTAAATACTATATGCAATTAATATGTGAATTTTTTTTTTTTGAGACTGAGTCTTGCTTTGTCACCCAGGCTGGAGTGCAGTGGCACCATCTTGGCTCACTGAAACCTCTGCCTCCCGGGCTCAAGCAATTCTCCTGCCTCAGCCTCCTGAGTAGCTGGGATTGCAGGCATGTGCTACCTGTAATGGCTAATTATTGTATTTTTAGCAGAGATGGGGTTTCACCATGTTGGCCAGGCTGGTCTCAAATTCCTGAACTGAAATGATCCTCCTGCCTCAGCCTCCCAAAGTGCTGGGATTATAGGCGTGAACCACCATGCCCAGCCAATATATGAACTTTTTTTTTTTTAACTGTTTACTATAACTCTTATTCTAATGCCATAGACACTGAAAGAGAGAAGTTAAACTGTGTTAAAAAATATAACATTTTGAAGGAAACATTTATTTCTGATATACACCAAGAGAATGAGGAATTCTAAAAAGAGCATTTGGTGTGCAATTATAATGTATTAATTAATCCTGGCCCTATCTCCCATCATCCCCACTTGCTCTCTCTGGGGCAGTGACACTAGATGTTCTCCTCTCTCCTTGCTAAGCTGATTAGCTGATGCTCAACTGTAAGACGCCCTCCCTAACCTTCAGGTCTTGGTCAACTTGCTCTGAATTCTCATGGCACGGAGTACTTAGCATGGGTTAACTCAAGGTTATATTTGTTAGTATGTTTAGTTTATTTAACCTGTCTCCCCAACTAGACAGCATATTCCAAGGGACAAGGGAACTTTTCTCTTTTTGCTCACTGTCATATCTCCAGTACCTGTTACTGAAGTAGGCACTCAATAAATAGCTGTTGTATGATTGGCCTGATTTTCCTACTAAACTACAACTTCCAGGATGGATGCAATGACCATATCTGTCTAAGAAACTATTGCATCCTCAGAGCTTAGCATAGTGCATTGTCCACATATAATAAACATGTGGCACAGACGCATAAACATGTTAAACAATGAGTATAAAAAAATATAAATCGCGAAGGCCCGCGGCGGGTGTTGACGCGATGTGATTTCTGCCCAGTGCTCTGAATGTCAAAGTGAAGAAATTCAATGAAGCGCGGGTAAACGGCGGGAGTAACTATGACTCTCTTAAGGTAGCCAAATGCCTCGTCATCTAATTAGTGACGCGCATGAATGGATGAACGAGATTCCCACTGTCCCTACCTACTATCCAGCGAAACCACAGCCAAGGGAACGGGCTTGGCGGAATCAGCGGGGAAAGAAGACCCTGTTGAGCTTGACTCTAGTCTGGCACGGTGAAGAGACATGAGAGGTGTAGAATAAGTGGGAGGCCCCCGGCGCCCCTCCGTCCCCGCGAGGGGGCGGGGCGGGGTCCGCCGGCCTTGCGGGCCGCCGGTGAAATACCACTACTCTGATCGTTTTTTCACTGACCCAGTGAGGCGGGGGGGCGAGCCCCGAGGGGCTCTCGTCCAGCATATAAACAGAACCAAAGACAAGAACCACATGATTATCTCAATTGATGCAGAAAAGGCTTTTGACAAAATTCAACAGCCCTTCATGCTAAAAACGCTCAATAAATTCGGTATTGATGGAACGTACCTCAAAATAATAAGAGCTATTTATGACAAACCCACAGCCAATATCATACTGAATGGGCAAAAACTGGAAAAATTCCCTTTGAAAACTGGCACAAGACAGGGATGCCCTCTCTCACCACTCCTATTCAACATAGTGTTGGAAGTTCTGGCTAGGGCAATCAGGCAAGAGAAAGAAATCAAGGGTATTCAGTTAGGAAAAGAAGAAGTCAAATTGTCCCTGTTTGCAGATGACATGATTGTATATTTAGAAAACCCCATTGTCTCAGCCCAAAATCTCCTTAAGCTGATAAGCAACTTCAGCAAAGTCTCAGGATACAAAATTAATGTGCAAAAATCACAAGCATTCTTATACACCAGTAACAGACAAACAGAGAGCCAAATCAGGAATGAACTTCCATTCACAATTGCTTCAAAGAGAATAAAATACCTAGGAATCCAACTTACAAGGGATGTAAAGGACCTCTTCAAGGAGAACTACAAACCACTGCTCAGTGAAATCAAAGAGGACACAAACAAATGGAAGAACATACCATGCTCATGGATAGGAAGAATCAATATTGTGAAAATGGCCATACTGCCCAAGGTAATTTATAGATTCAATGCCATCCCCATCAAGCTACCAATGAGTTTCTTCACAGAATTGGAAAAAACTGCTTTAAAGTTCATATGGAACCAAAAAAGAGCCCGCATCTCCAAGACAATCCTAAGTCAAAAGAACAAAGCTGGAGGCATCACGCTACCTGACTTCAAACTATACTACAAGGCTACAGTAACCAAAACAGCATGGTACTGGTACCAAAACAGAGATATAGACCAATGGAACAGAACAGAGTCCTCAGAAATAATACCACACATCTACAGCCATTTGATCTTTGACAAACCTGAGAGAAACAAGAAATGGGGAAAGGATTCCCTATTTAATAAATGGTGCTGGGAAAATTGGCTAGCCATAAGTAGAAAGCTGAAACTGGATCCTTTCCTTACTCCTTATACGAAAATTAATTCAAGATGGATTAGAGACTTAAATGTTAGACCTAATACCATAAAAATCCTAGAGGAAAACCTAGGTAGTACCATTCAGGACATAGGCATGGGCAAAGACTTCATGTCTAAAACACCAAAAGCAACAGCAGCAAAAGCCAAAATTGACAAATGGGATCTCATTAAATTAAAGAGCTTCTGCACAGCAAAAGAAACTACCATCAGAGTGAACAGGCAACCTACAGAATGGGAGAAAATTTTTGCAATCTACTCATCTGACAAAGGGCTAATATCCAGAACCTACAAAGAACTCAAACAAATTTACAAGAAAAAAACAAACAACCCCATCAAAAAGTGGGCAAAGGATATGAACAGACATTTCTCAAAAGAAGACATTCATACAGCCAACAGACACATGAAAAAATGCTCATCATCACTGGCCATCAGAGAAATGCAAATCAAAACCACAATGAGATACCATCTCACACCAGTTAGAATGGCAATCATTAAAAAGTCAGGAAACAACAGGTGCTGGAGAGGATGTGGAGAAATAGGAACACTTTTACACTGTTGGTGGGATTGTAAACTAGTTCAACCATTATGGAAAACAGTATGGCGATTCCTCAAGGATCTAGAACTAGATGTACCATATGACCCAGCCATCCCATTACTGGGTATATACCCAAAGGATTATAAATTATGCTGCTATAAAGACACATGCACACGTATGTTTATTGCAGCACTATTCACAATAGCAAAGACTTGGAATCAACCCAAATGTCCATCAGTGACAGATTGGATTAAGAAAATGTGGCACATATACACCATGGAATACTATGCAGCCATAAAAAAGGATGAGTTTGAGTCCTTTGTAGGGACTTGGATGCAGCTGGAATCCATCATTCTTAGCAAACTATCACAAGAACAGAAAACCAAACACCGCATGTTCTCACTCATAGGTGGGAACTGAACAATGAGATCACTCGGACTCAGGAAGGGGAACATCACACACCGGGGCCTATCATGGGGAGGGGGGAGGGGGGAGGGATTGCATTGGGAGTTATACCTGATGTAAATGACGAGTTGATGGGTGCAGCACAGCAACATGGCACAAGTATACATATGTAACAAACCTGCACGTTATGCACATGTACCCTACAACTTAAAGTATAATAATAATAAATAAATTTAAAAAAAAAAAAATATAAAAATGTTTTAGGTTTAGAAATTTGAGCAATCTCAGTGAATTACTTACTGAAAACCTCCAGAGCACCTAAAGCATCAATAATTGAAAATTATTAATTCAATCCAACAAACTTCACTCAACAGTTACTATGTGCAAGGTCTTGCATTGTAAGCAAAATAGGATCCCTGCCCTCAAGCAGCTTACAGTCCAGTTGAGATAAACAGGTAGTAACTATTACAAAATAGGATAGGAAAATTCGAAGAGATTTCAAATTTCATAAAAGTAAAAACGGGGTTAGAATGAATTAAACTGTGAAATACCAGAGGTTTCCAGGAGGAAGAGACTTTTAGGCTAGGACAAAAAGAATAGGTACAATTTTCAGAGGCAAAATTGAACAATGGTAGGAAAGCACTCCAAGAAGAGGAGCTAAGTTACTCATCTAAGTATGAAAGTGAATTCAAGGTAGGAAGTGAATAATATGGCATGGCCAGAGGGGAAAGATTCTTGGAAGTATTTGCGGGAGATAAGCTTGATGTTAAGATGGGATTCAGATGCACATATCAATACATAAATGTCTAAGGAGTTGGGAACTGGGTCACAGAGCTGTGCAGCCATATCAGCCTTTCCTCTATTGCTCAGAGCCATATATACACCCTATCTTTTACTTAACCAACATTTATTGTACACCTATTACTCTAATTCAAATATTAGTTGAATCTCTACTGTGCCAGGCATTGTTCTAAGTTCTCAAGTGTGTTCCAGGCTCCTACGTGCTATGAAGTGTGTTAGGGGACAGGATACTACCAGGATTCAAACACAGTCCCCGACTTGAAGAAGCCAGCACTGCAAGTGAGCTTAGACAAATAATTGACCATGATGGTGCCATGTGATTAACAGCCACAGGGGAAGATAAACGGCCATGGGGCACCCGAATTAAGCTTTGGAATAAACATAGGAGTTTCCCTAGGACAATGAATGAGGTACACTTTAAAGGATACATTTCTCAGATGTGGAAAAGGAAAGGGGAATTCTGGAGATACAACAAAGCAACAAAGGGTGGAATCGTGTCCAATAGCAAAACCAAATTGGTGTAGACAACTAGAGGAAAGGGTTTAGTAAGCCTGGAGGGGCAGGAGATTACAGGTGTTGTGTGTTGTGGTAAATGGTCAACTCAAACAGAATTAAAGGACAGCCACCAAAGAATTTTAAGATTGGAACTGGCACAATCAGATTTGTATACCAGAAAAATCACCTTGGCAGCAGTACAGAGGGTGGCCTGAGGGCAATGCAAGGCACAGGAGGCCATGGGAGGACACCTGCAATAATGTCACAAAGCAGGATTCAGATGGACATAGCGGGAATGACGGTGGGTCAGGGGAGGAATGAGAAGAGGATGGACACAGATTAGGCATTATCTGCAGGACCTGGTCTAAGTATATGTGAGGTGTGGGCAAGTGAGGCAGAAGTAAGGTAACAATTTTTGGATGACATCCAGGCTTCTGATGTGGGTAATCAAAGAAGCCAATACACGGAATAAAGGAGGAGGATCATGTTTCTGGATTAAAAAAGACTACAAGTTTCTAACTGTCAGATGCACATACATATCTGGGGTTCACCAGAGAATTCTCAGAAGAGCCAGAGACCTGAGTATCCTTAGCATATGAATCATAGGTTAGCCCTGAGCTTCATGGAGGCAGTATTTAAGTGAGAAGACCACCAGACCAGGGCCAGGACCCCAGGGAACAGGACATCTTGATTGACTTTAAACCTCTCTTACCACTCATACAGAGAATACCAGGGATCTCACCGGATGGGAGGTTGGAGTTTCATGACTCAGTTCAGTCTCATATGATCTCATGACCAACATCAGGACAGAAAAGAAAGTGTCTCCACCCTTTCTTTGATGTCAGAAAGGCAAAAAACAATCTGCTTTTCCTTCAGTGTTGCTTTGAGCAGTCATTAACACCAATATCAATTCTGTTAAACAACCCAGAAACCCAGGAGTTACCCTGGTCTGAAGTCTTTCCATATCCACCAACAGGGATGCCTATGACACTATCTCCATTCTATCTGTGTTCTGTTTCCACAGCTACCCACCTATTTTAACCCATTCCTCTTTTTTACCACCTCCCCTAATCCCTTGGCAGCACTATAGCATCGTGATATTTTTCAGCTCCACTGTCCCTTTAATGGCTTTCCACTGCTTTTGAAGTTGACCCAAATCTCAATACGGCCCGAATGCCTATTGGCCAGCACTCCCCTCTCCAAGCTTCACGATGCTACAACATCCCCTTCTGTTTCCTGTTTCTTGCTCTCAGCTCAGTATCTGTGCACATGCTAGTCCTTTTACTCACAGTCCCCCTTACCAGCCCCACCTAGTTTACTCCTATCCCTTGCTCAGCTCCTCAGTTCAAATGTCACTTCTCTCTCTCCAACTCACCAAACCGGATCATGTCTCCATCTTACAGATTCTTATCATTCCCTGCATTGCCCTTCACAGCACTTATAAGGCTTGTAATTATATGGAGAGTGATTATTTGATAAAAAGTAAGAACTATTTCTCCTTAGCTCACCACTTTATGCCTAGTACCAGGCCGCATGTCCAGTACAAAGTAGGCACACATTACATACTGCTCTATAAATAAAAAGAGATGATGAGAACTCACAATAGTAGCCTTATTTTTCCTAAAGATGTGTTGCTGCAATAATCTGAAAAAATAAATGTCAATATATGTGTGTGTATATATATACAAACTATATATATAAACATCAAAAAGATAAAGCACAAAATGTAAGAGAAGGTGAGTGAAAAATGATGTACCTTAAAGAAAAGCTTTGGCCCTACAGGAGATGTGGGTTCTTTGGACCCGCATCGGCCTACACCTGGAACCATCCCAAGCCAGAATGTCATGGCAGATCCATCCGTCACCTCCTCACTGCCAGAGAAATTAGTGGACACAGTGGAAAAACTGGTGAAATCCAAATGAGGTCAGTAGTTTTGTTAATTGTTGAACCAACGATAATTTATTGGTGTGAGTGATTATACTATAAGGATGTAAGACATTAACATTAGAAAAACTGGGTTAAAGGTATGTGTGAGCTCTGTAATAATTTTGCAACTTTTATATTCTAAAGTTATTTCAAAATAAAATAAGTTTCAAGTGCCAGGGCTTTGCTGGGATAATAATATAAGCAATACAGATCTATTAGAAATTATTTTTTCTACGTTTTATTTTGTGATATAGTTTTTCATTCAACAGTTATTATCAATAACACTCAACCTATACATGTTTACAAATATAAAGTATATGTGTGTCTGTGTGTGCATATATATGTACCTTCTCTCTTACTTTTTTTTTTTTTTTTTTTTTTTTTAAGATGGAGTTTTGCTCTGTACCCCAGGCTGGAATACAATGGCATGATCTCGGCTCACTGCAACCTCTGCCTCCTGGGTTCAGGTGATTCTCCTGCCTCAGCCTCCTGAGTAGCTGGGATTACAGGTATGTGCCACCATGCCCGGCTAATTTTTGTATTTTCAGTAGAGACAGGCTTTCGCCATGTTGACCAGGCTGGCCTCAAACTCCTGACCTCAGGTGATCCACCCACCTCAGCCTCCCAAAGTGTTAGGATTATAGGCATGAGCCACTGTGCCTGGCCTATCACTCTTTTTTTAAAGTAAAAACTCATTAATTCCACCTTTCATGGTTTTTTGCATGAACTGAGTACAGAATTACTAATAAATGGAATGCTGAAGAGTGGTAGAAAGAAAAGAGTAAAAGAAAAAGAGACAAAAGCGTTTTTAAAGGTTGATAAAATAATGCTATGGTAAATTTTGGGGAAATTTAGATTATGTGTACAGAGAAACACAACCTATATCACGGAACTGACATTCATCTAGGTTACACAGATCCCAAATTTTACTTTGACCCGAGATATCCTGATAATTGCTTCGACTTTCCACTTTCCTTTTCATGGATATAAATATATATTATTTTTCGCTGTTCAGTAAATGGTACATTAAGGTTCTAGTTCTTCATTACATGAACTGAAATAGTTTATTCAGTTGTTAGTGTGGATTGAGTTGGAGACATTTCATGAACTGGCAGATATTCTGATTGGTAGTTACTCTATTAGTCCCACTGGTAACACCATTTATTTGGCGAGCTCTGTTAAGAAAAAGTAATAAGTAGTTGAGGAATTACTTCAAATGCCTTTGCGATCTCTGGCTGCATTAATTTTGAGATGCCTCATTTAGGCTATAAAAAGAGGCAAAGTTAAAGTATGTAATACAGACATTTTGTCACCTCAAATTGGACCTATTACAATTTAGCATTCTCTCAAGAAGGTGTTATAGCTCACTAAACTGTATCATTTTTTCTTTGAATAGGACAAAATTTTACATCATTTGGTTCACAGGCATAATGCAAATGGCATAAACTAGCTTCTAAAGATGATAAGCCATCTCTAAGGAAAAAATATAGCTTACATTTTACTTTCAATAAAATTTCAAATGCTAGAAAACTTTCAATCTATTAATTAAATGTGACTATTATTATTTTAAATAATGTGTTAAAAAGAAACGGATTTATGTAGGTGTGTGTGTATTTAAGTCCCAATTTGTTTTTCTTTAAGTGGACACCAAATAAATCAAAAGGAACGGTGTCCAAGAGATGGATTCAGTACTGAATCACAGAGCAGTCTGATCCGTAAACAGCTGTAGTAGCCGTTTCCTCACTGCCAATACTGACAGCCAAGAAGCCTGGAGAACTTCAAGGCAAAGAAGCCAGGACCTGACCTACCAGCTTATACTGAGACACTTTATTTCAGGAGTTGGCATCTGAGTGTAAGAGCTGCCAAACACATAAATCAGTACCCACAGGGCTAAAAGGTACTTGTGGAGATTGGCAAGAAGCTTATAAAGTCACATGCCAGCCCACCAATAGGACTGGACAAATAGCAACGCACCCACCATACAAGCACTTTCAAAATGCACTGGGACTCTCACATTTCATCAACATCATTTATACTAGTCACACTCAAATTCACCATTCTCCCCTGTGCCCTACTTCCAGCCATTGGTATTTGGTTTCCACTGCTTCATGTAGCACAAGCCAAAGAGGGTACAGAGTTTACCCTGCAGAAACACATATTGGTTATTACTGTATTAACAAAATAGCCAAATTAAAGCACATCTGGTTATTTTGGTTATTTTTGATATGAATCACTACATCATTGTTCTGGGTGTTTATGAAGCACTCTACCACTGTGATTGAAAAAAAATACATGAACAGGAAGGAACTGATTAAAATGGATCAGGCATTCCCACATTAAATGCACCTGCCAGTCAATTTAGGTAATATTAAAGAAATCTAAGATACAGCCTCTGATCTTAAAAAAAGACAACAGTCCAATTGAGGAAGTATACAATAGTTTCAGAAAGGTTAAACAACAACAGTGTAAGATTAAGAACACCCAATTCTGTAAACAGAAGAATAGTTGGAAGGCAGCAGATAACTAAACAGTAAAGAAATCATGGAAATATGATTACTTCAAGAGGTCAGAGGAGAGAAAAATTTCTTCCAGTGAATGGTATGAGATTTGGGCTGGGTCTCCTAAGATACAACTTTTGTGCAGGCATGGAGAGGCAGCCAGGTATACGAGTGAAGAAAGATGTACGTGCAAAAAGGAAGAGGGGACGATTGGTTGAGTGCATGGCTACCTTAGTGGGAAGAAGGAGTTCATGCTAAGGGAGTACATCCCAGAAAGCAGAATGTCCTTAATGACACAATCGATGTTTTGAGATTTTTCTCTCTTGAAAGTGGAAGATTTCACTTCAGATGAATAATGTACAAGGTAGTGTCATATAAGAATTCAATGGTGGCTGGGCGTGGTGGCTCACGCCTGTAATCCCAGCACTTTGGGAGGCTGAGGCAAGTGGATCACCTGAGGTTGGGAGTTCAAGACCAGCCTGACCAACACGGAGAAACCCTGTCTCTACTAAAAATAGAAAATTAGCCGGGTGTGGTGGCACATTCCAGTAATCCCAGCTACACAGGAGGCTGAGGCAGGAGAATCGCTTGAACCTGGTAGATGGAGGTTGCAGTGAGCCAGTATTGCACCATTGGACTCCAGCCTGGGCAACAAGAATAAAACTCCGTCTCAAAAAAACAAAGAAAAAAAAAATTCAATGGCAACGGTTGTGCAAAAGGCCTAGAAATGAAAAAGACTAATATCCAGGTAAACTTTCCCTTCCTCCTCTTTCTCTCCCTTACTCTGTCTTTTTTTTGAAGAAAACAGAAGGCCAGGCACGGTGGCTCATGCATGTAATCCCAGCATCTTGGGAGGCCGAGACAGGCAGATCACCTGAGGTCAGGAGTTAGAGACCAGCCTGGCCAACATGGTGAAACCCCACCTCTACGAAAAATACAAAACAGTTAGCTGGGCAGGGGTGGCGCATGCCTGTAATCCCAGCTTCTTGGGAGGCTGAGGCAGGAGAGTCATTTCAACTCGGGAGGCAGAGGTTTCACTGAGTCGAGATCATGCCACTGCACTCCAGCCTGGGTGAGAAGAGGGAAACTCCGTCTCAAAAAAAAAAAAGAAAAGAAAACAGAAGCCACACATTTGTATGTTAAGTCAAAGGAGCCAATGGAAAAGGAGAGGCTGAAAATGCTTGAGGGAAAAACTGAGTGACAAAGAATAGGCATGACAGTGTTCCATGACACTTGGCAGTTACACAAACACAAGTGCGTTCTTAAAGCAAGAGCTTCCATGAACTTTGTACTGTGCTAAGAGTTTCTTTTTTGTTTTTCTTGAGACAGGGTCTCCCTCTGTATGACTCCAGTCATACAGGCTGGAGTGCAGTGGCACAATCACGGCTCTGCAGCCTTGACCACTTAGGCTCAAGCAATCCCTCTGCCTCAGCCTCCCGAGTAGCTGGGACTACAGGCGCCTACCACCATGCCCCACTAGTTATTTCATGTTTTGTAGACATGAGGCGAGCCTCCCTATGTTGCCAAGGCTAGTCTCGAACCCCTGGGCTCAAGTGGTCTGCCTGTCTCAGCCTCCCAACGTGCTGGGATTACAAGCATAAGCCACATCGCCTGGCCTGTGCTTAGAGTTTCACTAGAGAGCCTCACCAAACAACAGCCTGTCATGCAAGTATTATTCTCACTTTGCAAACAAGAAAGGCAAGCTTAGAGAGGTTATGTACCTAACCCAAGGGCACATATCAGGGTTGAAACTCAAGTCTAGGCCTGAGGGACTCCCATGCCACACTCTTAAACAACACCTTACTTTGTTTATTTTATGAGCAAAGACGCAGCTCTTTTAAAAAATGTTAAGTAGACATAAGCTAGAATGGTAGAATGTGTGGCAAATATTATAGTTTCATATTTACCAAACAGTGATGTTGCTTACAGTTGAGGATTATGTTTAGAAGTCATAGACTAGTCTGGGCTATTTAAATGACCATCTAATTTATTTACCAATACACAGCATATAATACACATATTAGTCTGCCTATATGTTGTATAATAAAAAACTAATTATCTGGTCTTTGCCCTGTTTTCTGACACAGAGCTCCTAAAACCTTTGGTATTTCTTAAGTGATTGGAGTATCTTTTGTCATTCATAATTAACCTCCTCTGACCATTCCTTGGTTTATGTTAATGAGATGACACATGGCAGAGCCCCCTAGACAGTTTCAGATTTTTAGCTCTTCACCAGTAACAGGGTTAAAAATTTCAGCCCCACCCTCCAACTTCTAGAAAAGGGAGAGAGGTGGCCGGGCGTGGTGGCTCACACCTGTAATCCCAGCACTTTGGGAGTCCAAGGCGGGTGGATCATGAGGTCAGGAGATCAAGACCATCCTGGCTAACACGGTGAAACCCCGTTTCTACTAAAAATATAAAAAAATTAGTCGGGCGTGATGGTGGGCGCCTGTAGTCCCAGTTAGTCGTGAACCCTGAAGGCGGAGCTTGCAGTGAGCCGAGATGGCGCCACTGCACTCCAGCCTGGGTTACACAGCGAGACTCCGTCTCAAAAAACAAAAAAACAAAAAAAAAAAGAAAGGGGAGAGAGGCCTGGAGAGTGAGCACAATCACCAGTGGGCAATGATTTGATCCCTCATGCCTATGGAATGAAATCTCAATAATACCCCCTAAAGGGCAGGGTTTGGAGAGCTGTCAGGTTGGTGAATACATCCATGTGCTAGGAGGATGGGGCACCTGGAGAGGACATGGAAACTAAGGGTTCCCCCTCATACCTTACTACGCATTTCTTCAATCTGGCTGCCCCTGAGTTGCATCCTTTATCAAAAACTGGTAATCATAAGTGAAATGCTTTCCTAAGTTCTGCAAGGCATTCTCACCAATTACTGAACTAGAGACAGGATTATGGGAATTTCCCAAGTTCTAGTTAGACAAAAGTGTGGGTAGCTTGGGGACCCCATTTGGAGCTGGCATCTGAAGTGCTAGCAGTCTTGAGGGACAGAGTCCTTGAGCTGTGGCATCTGTGCTAACTGCATAGCTAGCATTAGAATTTAATTGAATTGTTGGACACCTCCTTGGCATCAGGGAATTGGAGAATACATTTCATAAGGCTATGGGTGCCATAGATAGCTTCTGATGGATCTGAGCAAAGTTAATTGAAAACCTTCTGAGAAGGATTCACCATTAAGAACATACATAATTCATGAGAAAAGATCAAAATATCAACATTAACTGGAGTTTGGAAGTTGGTTCCAACCCTCATGGATGACTCAAGAGTTCAGTGGAGGAAGTAACTGTAGATGTGGTAAAAATAGCAAGAGAACTAGAGTTAAAAGTGGGGCCTGAAGATGTGATTGAATGGCTACAATTTCAGACTCCCACACCACACTCTTAAACAATATCCTACTTTGCTTATTTTATGAGCAAAGAAGCAACTCCTTCAAAAAATGTTAACTTAGTCAGATGAAGTCATTTCTTTTTTCTTTTTTTTTTTTTTAAATTTCAGTAGTTTTTTTGGGAAACAGGTGGTGTTTGTTGGCATGGAAAAGTTCCATAATGGTGACTTCTAAGATTTTGGTGCACCTGTCACACGAGCAGTGTGCACTGTACCCAGTGTGTAGTCTTTTATCCCTTGTCACCCATCAACCGTCACCAAGTCTGTTATATCATTCTTATGCCTTTGCGTCCTCATAGCTTAGTACCCAAGGAATGGCTTTTTTTTTTTTTTTTTTTTTTTTTTTTTTTTGAGACGTAGTTTCGCTCTTGTTGCCCAGGCTGGAGTGCAATGATGCGATCTCGGCTCACGGCAACCTCCGCCTCCCGAGTTCAAGCGATTCTCCTGCCTCAGCCTCTGGCATGTGTCACCACACCTGGCTAATTTTTGTATTTTCAGTAGAGACGGAGTTTCTCCATGTTAGTCAGGCTGGTCTCGACCTCTTGACCTCAGGTGATCCGCCCGCCTCAGCCTCCCAAAGTGCTGGGATTACAGGCGTGAGCCACCGCGCCTGGCTGGAATGGCTTCTTACGGACGAACAAAAAAAGCAGTTTGCGATGGAATGTACTCCTAGTGAAGCTGCTGTTTACATTGCTGAAATGACAACAAAGGATTTAGAAGATTACATAAACTTAGTGGATAAAGCTGTATCAGAGGATTGACTCCAATTTCAAAGGAAGTTCTACAGTGGGTAAAATGCTATTAAACAGCACCGCATGCTACGGAGAAATCTTTCATGAAAGGCAGTCTCCATGGATGCAGCAACCCTCTCTGTTGCCTTATTTCGAGAAATTGCCACAGCCACCCCAACCTTCAGCAGCCACCACACTGATCAGGCAGCCTTCAGAGGGTCATGTTTTTGCTGGTGGAGGGTCTTGCCTCCAGCAAAAAAAAAAAAAATACAACTCGCTGAAAGCTCAGATGATCATTAGCATTTTTTGACAATAACGTATTTTTATTAAAGCACATACACTGTTTAAGATACAATGTTATTGCACATTTCCTATAGTATAGTTTAAACAACTTTTATATGCACTGGGAAACCAAAAATTTGTGTGGTTTGCCTTATGATATTCCCTTTATTGCAACATTTGCTTCATTGCAGTGGTCTAGAACTGAACCCACAATATCTCTGAGGTACACCACTATTTTTTTTTTGTAACTTTTTTTTTGTTAGCGCTAATCTTTCTCCATCATTATTACAAAATGTAGATGGATGAATGGCTATAAAATAGATTTAACCTATATTTAAATCTACCAATCTCGATACCATCTTTTAAATAATCAAGACAAACTGAATTTACAAAATATGATTAGAGCAGTTTGCTTAAATTTGTAGTCCCTGATTGAATACAGATGTTATGCAAAATAGGCTAGGTCTGGAAATTACCCACAAATGCATCCTTATTATTTAGCTTTATTTTTGCTTTGACAAAAAAGAAAGCAAGTGTCTTTACAGAGTTCCTGAGATAGTTGTAGAAATAAGAATAAACCTACAGCCAAATAAAATAAAATAATTTCATACATGTCATCAACAACAATACACAAAGCATAGGCCTAAAAAACTGCCTATTAGCAAGCAGTAAAACAGAAATGCCACAATTAAAAAAAAGAAATGATAAAATTAAAATACGAGAGAATCAACTGATGTTTTCACTCTTTCATTCTTGCCCTGGGAATTTAAGAAAGAAGGCAATACAATTTAATCATACAAAGGATTAACATTTCAATGTTTAAAAATAATAATTAATGAATCAGAACATGTTCTTAGTGTCTACTGTTTTCTAAGCCGGGTAACAGGCAGTAGTTTGGTATAAATGCATAAAATATTGCTCCCTCCATGAAGGACTTTCCAGGCTACAGAGTCAAATCAGCACAGAAACTTCATAGAAGGGCTACGTAGTAACATGGTTAAGAGTCTAGACTCTAGACCAGACTGGCGGGGTTCAAACCCAGGTTCTGCACTTACTGACTGTGTGGCTTACAGGTGAGAAATCTATTCTTCTATGCCTCAGGTTTCCTATCTTCATAATGGGGACAGTTCAAAACAATGCCTGCAGCACAGCATGTTCTGTCCAAGTCTCCGCTTGATGATCTTGTCCTTACCTACTGGAGTGTTATGCTGCAGTGTTGACATGTGTCCCTGGCTGTTCCATGTCTTGTGCCTAACTTTCTCCTAAAGTAAGAACAATAGCTAGTAGACTGTTTCTCTGGGTGCTAGCACTGACAGGCTAAATGCTAAGTGAGTATGATGAAGACTTGAAATACTCTTCATTTGAAATAAACAGCCAACTCCCAAACTGTACATAACTAGCGGAGTTTATCACAAAGAAATGTTTGAATGCTCAATTTTAGAATAAGAAGTAACCAGAGTATCGCAACATGCTGTTAAATAACCAGACAAACTTAAATCACTGTAGCTGTAGTAGAGTGTGTTCTGTAAGAATCCCAGAGTAACCAGTATTTTGGAAATGCAATGTTGACCTGACCGTACTAATTATCTGCTGATTAGGAAGTATGACCCAGTGGTTGCCAAGTGACTTTAGTGTCTTGTTACTTTTGAGTCTGTGCATTTTCAAATTTGGTGTTGATTGTATCAGATGAGTGGCTGCTTTAGAAGTCAAAAGAGTTCTCTACTGTGTCTGGGGCTCTAATTTGTCAAGCTGTGTCCTAATTGTGGCTTGTGTTTACAAAGTGTCATCAACCTGAATGGGGTGAAACAGGACAGGCAGTTGGATTGATTTACCGCATTCTGTATGCAGAGCAGTGTTAAAGAGCAGAGACCTTGAAATTCCCATCCTCTTACATATGTAGCATCAGGCTACACACAGGCCTGCTCCTCTGCTGGAATCATTCCGCACCACACAAGACAAATCATGGATGGATTACATTATGGCTTTTTAAGGTAATGACCAATATAAGGGTTGAAGGGCTTAAATAAATACAAGCTTTAAAAAAGTATAAAATCCTGTCATTTGCAGCAACATGCATGGAACTGAGGTCATTATGTTAAGTGAAATAAGCCAGGCAGAGAAAGACAAATATCACATGTGCTCACTCATATGTGGGAGTTAAAAAGGTTGATCTCATGGAAGTTGGCAATAGAATGATGGTTACCAGAGGCTGGGAAGGGTGTGGGTAGACGGGAGGATGAAGAGATGTTCATTAATGGGTACAAACAAACATAAATTAAATGGAATAAGTTCTAGTGTTTGATATAGCACAGTAGGGTGACTAGAATAAAGAATAATTAACTGTATATTTCAGAATAACTAAAAGAAAAGGTTTAGAATGTTCCTGACACCAAGAAATGATAAATGTTTGAGATGATGGCTATCCTAAATACCCTGATTTGATCATTACATGCTATATGAATGTATCAGAATATCCCATGTACCCTATAAATATGTACAAGTATTATGCATGAATTAAAAAATTTTAAAAGCAATTTTCTATTTTACTAATGTGAATTACTGTGAAATGCCATTGTAGTCTCATGATGGCCTGTATAACCCCTTTCTACCTTGACCATGAATGACCCCAAGAGAATGCAATTTGGAAATATATTTGCACAATATTAAATTCAAATTATGCCTTCCTAGTCTTCCTAGTATCTTTTATAAATCATACCATCTTTGTGAACTTTAACATGACTGTAATGCCTGGCAAACCGGACACAGGTCTAACACAAACGCATCCTCAGAATGGGCTATCATGTTATATTTGCACAGGTATGCATATGCTCATGTTAAAACACCTCCAATGTCACAAGTCCACAGAATGCTGCTGAATGTACTTAAGACTCCCAAGAGCATTTTATAAATGCAAATTGTGTTTATTTCTGATAAGAAATGCCTGACTTATATCACCTCTGTTTATTAAGTCTCTTTCCCTGGCCCTCAGTTCTATATGGAAGAGACTCCCTTTAAATTAAAAGAAGGAAAATAAGTCATGGTCTCTGTTGCTTCTTTTAGCGCTTAACATCTGCAGTGGGTGGCCTATATCTGACTGTAACTCTTATGCATCTCTTTCTTTCCATTCTGTCAACCATTATATCAACTATTTCTCTCCTTACATCAACTCTAGTTCAAAAACCATCAAAGGGGTTCTCAATGCCTACAGAATTAACCCTTCACTTAGAGACCCTCATGTTCTGTCCCTAACCCACTATTTCACATCACTTCTCTATAAACCTTTCTCTCCAGGCTTGTATTTTTGCTGTTGTTGTTTTCTTTCTGTGATCTAGTTTCTACCTCCATAACTCTAATACTGATTTTGATTCAGTATGAACTTACTTTAGTAATGGGCCTTGCTGACCCCTCACTCCGCACACACCAGACCTGAAACCTGCACTTCTGTTGGCCTCCATGTCACTGTGTTATCCTGTCTCCTCCTCCACTCCAGCATCTCTGACATTCTTCCCCATCTCCTTTTGTTTTGTTTTTTTTTTTTTTTTGAGACGGAACCTCGCTCTGTTGCCCAGGCTGGAGAGTGCAGTGGCGCAATCTCGGCTCACTGCAAGCTCCACCTCCCGGGTTCACACCATTCTTCCATCTCAGCCTCGAGAGTAGCTGGGACTACAGGCACCCACCACCACACCCGGCTAATTTTTTGTTTTTGTATTTTTAGTAGAGACCGGGTTTCACTGTGTTAGCCAGGATGGTCTCAATGTCCTGACATTGTGATCCACCTGCCTTGGCCTCCCAAAGTGCTGGGATTACAGGTGTGAGCCACCACGCCTGGCCTCCTCATCTCCTTCTTTAGCTCTTTCTTTACCTCTTCTACCTTGTCTGCACAGGCATTCATGAAGGTACATCATGCTGGTGTCTCCTAAAGTTACATTTTCATAGTAGGGGCTACTCCAGAGAAAGAGCTACTCCCTTGGGTATCTATATTTTCATTCAATAAATGATGTAATTATCTAATTTTTCTTTTCTTTTTTTTTAAAGACAGGTTCTTGCTTTGTCACGTAGGCTGGAGTACAGTGGCGAGATCACAGCTCACTGAAGCCTCAGCCTCCCAGGCTCAAGTGATCCTCCCACCTCAGACACCAAGTAGCTGGGACTACAGATGGTGCCACCACACCATGCTAATTTTTGTATTTTTTGTAAAGACAGGGTCTCCCTATGTTATCCAGGCTGGTCTTGAACTTCTGGACTCAAGCGATCCACTCACCTCAGTCTCCCAAAGTGCTGGGATTACAGGAATGGGCCACAAAGCCTGGCCTGTTTTATTTTCTAATGAAATGTCTTTTCACCTCACTGCAGGTAGCCTTCCACCCAAAGTTACATCTTCAGCTTTAATCTTGCCCAAATTTTAATTGTGCATTTCCAACTCCTTATGGGCTATGTTCACTTGTATATCCACTATTAATACAAACTCAACATATCTAAAACCAAACTTACACTACCAATTCTCTGCCCATTTTTTTTTTTTTTAGTAAAATGAGTATTTTGCAAGATAGTAGATTTCAGAGCCATGTAATCATTGTTGACTTCTCTCTCATCCTTTATAGTAAATAACATTTACAGAGTCATGCTCTGAGGTATCTCCACTATCCCTTATTTTTGACTGCTATTGCAGTCCCTCTAAAGGAGGTGGTTAGCATCTCGCATATAGCACACTAGTATCTGTTGGATGCCATGCATGCATCTCTGTTCCTGCCTATCCATTTGACACATTACTAACAGACGAGCCTTCTGGGCAGATAGTGGAAGCCAGCTCAGCATCCATTCCAGCCCCTTGTCTTTTGACATCTTAAATAAAAGAGCCTAGTAAGCTAAAACCTACATTTTCCAGAGGCCTTTGCAACTAAGCTTCTGTGTGCAAGCTAGCTTCCACCAAGCCAAAGCAAGGCAGAGGTGAGCAGCGTTAGGGAGCTGCCCGTGCAGAGAGGCTGGGTCTTCTGGCAAGCAGGAGACCATCCTGGCTAACACAGTGAAACCGCGGAGACGTAAGTCATTCTGGGGCAGCTGGGGAGAGGCTCTGGCATCCATCTCCAATTAGAGGTGCAACTGGTGAGCAGTGAGTGGCAGAGGTGTTTTGCTAGAAGCATCCTCTGGCTGCTCTGTTGGCATAATGACATTTAACTCCCTTTCATCATACATTGTTAACGTGGTGGATTCTATTATCAGCAACCAAGAATCCTAAAAACACTTCTCTAAACTTCTTTCATTATCTCAACTGTAGTTCAGCAACCATCAGAGGGGTTCTCAGTGTCTGCAGAATTAACCCTTAACTCCTTAACATGACATTAAAAACTCTCATGTTCTATCCCTAACCCACTAGTACTATTTCACATCATTTCTCCATAAACCTTTTCCCCAGGCTTGTATTTTGTTGTTGTTGTTATAGGGCTTCAGCTTACACTATCCCACTCATCAGAAATGCCTTTCTCTGCCACTGACATATAAATCCTGCCTATTTTTCAAAGCTCAGAACAAGGCCAGGTGTGGTGGTTCATGCCTGTAATCCCAACAGTTTGGGAGGCCGAGGTGGGAGGATTGCTTGAGCCCAGGAGTTCAAGACCAGCCTGGGCAACAGGGAGAAACCCCACCTCTACTACGCAAAAAAAAATGAAGAAAAAAAAATTTAGCCGAGCATGGTGACATGTACCTGTAGTTCCAGTGACTTGGGAGGCTGAGGTGTGAGGACTGCTTGAGCCCAGGAGGTCAAGGCTGCAGTGAGCTTTGATCACATCGCTATACTCTAGCTTGGGTGACGGACTGAAGGCCCTGTCTCAAAACAAACAGACACACACACACACAAAACAACAACAACAAAAAAAAACAAAGCAAGAACAAGCCCCATCTCTGCCATGAAGCCCTCCTGGACCACCTCAGTCAGAAGTGATTTTTCTCTCTCACCTCCTCTAAACAGATTTGTTAGAGTACATGTTTTGGACTTACAGCTTTGTTTTCTTGATAATTTCTTCTTTATATGATGGTAAGTTTTTTTTTTTTTTTTTTTTTTTTTGAGATGGAGTCTCGCTCTGTCGCCCGGGCTGGAGTGCAGTGGCCGGATCCCAGCTCACTGCAAGCTCCGCCTCCCGGGTTTACGCCATTCTCCTGCCTCAGCCTCCCGAGCAGCTGGGACTACAGGCACCCGCCACCTCGCACGGCTAGTTTTCTGTATGTTTTGTAGTAGAGACGGGGTTTCACCGTGTTAGCCAGGATGGTCTCTATCTCCTGACCTCGTGATCCACCCGTCTCGGCCTCCCAAAGTGCTGGGATTACAGGCTTGAGCCACCGCGCCCGGCCCAATGGTAAGTTTTCTCTCTCTACTTTTCATTCTTGAAGAACTTAAATTGTAACATCTGTAACAACTACATATAGTTAATTTATGGAGCACCTACTTTTTTGCCAGGCACTGTTCCAGATACTCTTCAAGTCTCTCCCTGAAACAACCATGTGACAACGCTGAACACAACCCATCTTATGAATGATGGAACAAGTTCTAAGATGTTATATAGCTTGTCCCAGGTCATGTAGTTAGTCAGAGAGGCAGATTTGTACTCAAACCTAGCCAAGCTGTATTCTCTCCAGGGTAAAATATAGTCCCTTTCACAAAACAGGTCCTTAGTAGACACGTTATCCAATTATTGATTGAATAATCAGTAAGTTAATTTTTCAAATCACTATTGGTTGAGTTCTTGCTCTTTGCCACGTTCTCTACTAAGCACGTTACAAACGTTTCATTTAATCTTTATATGATGTAGACAGGTTGCTTGTGGAAACTAAGCAAATAAACTGCAATTTAGAGAAACGAAGTCACTTGAAAGACCACAAAGCTGGCACATGGCAGTTTGGAGACTGGAATCCAAGCATTTGGCTCCACAGCATATGTAGTGGGCAGTGGAGCAACCACTTCTGTTCTCGAAGATACAATGATTTGACTTGGAGACTATTTAACAAGATGATTCATAGAAAATATTTTATTTTTACGCAAAAAAATAGTACACAGTACTTTTTTTTTTTGTATTACAAGAGCCACAATGACTACTGTGACAACTTTAAAATTTCTAGTTTGCAGGAAGTAGAAATAACCAAATCTAAAAGGAAGTCAGGGACAAGAGAGGGACAGGAAGGGTAAGAGAAACCTGGGGGAAAACAGCCTCAATAGACTGTATTTAATAAAAGTATTTTAGGTAATAAAAACAAACTTTATTTAATAAAAATAATTACTGATGAAACCTCTCACGGTTGTCTTATATAAAGTCTCCTTGCTCAATAAGACACTTTTCTTTACGACTTCTTTCCCTATTTGACTTACTTTTAATATGCAGCATTGTAGTTTGTTCATTATGTGTTGGGTTTTGTTATATATTTTCCCTAGTAAAATGATCATTTTGGAAAATTTGGCAAATGCAGACAATTATAATTCTTTCTGGAGTTCACAAAAGTTTATTTTAAATCAGTTTCAAAGCAATTGATCTGGAAGTTACAGTAGGGAATTTGAGGAGTTTGTTCTAGCTCAAGCCAAATGCATCATCTCTTTATAAGGATCTTTTTGTTCCTTTCTCGATATTATTTTTGTCATTCAGAAAATCAATGAAGATACAAAATGATGGCCTATAGAAAACAATAAATATACCTACATCTCAAATGCATGTAGGCAGCTATATTTTAAGACCAAACATTCAGTTCAATAATACAGGGTGGTTCATGGTGACTGCCAAGGGCTGTTCTGTAAAGGACGGATCAGTCCTGGGCATGTGAAACATCTTTGTGCCCATATATCAAACACACATCATGTTCCTTTTGTCTAAGTGCCTGCTTTCTATTTTTTTTTAAGATGTTTGTTCCCTCCATTAAACTGCTTTTATCTCAGTTTGCACTTTTGTTTCAGAACATTTCAATTTTATACATTAAATTTCAAATTAAGTAAGTAGCTAGACGAATGGGACTCCTCTGCAATTTTCTTATAAAGTATGAAACTTGCACATACCCATTCTGCTAATTATGATACAAATAAAAATCATACTCTAGTGAAAAGTGATGAGTTTAAATGCCTTTCTAGTTCACCGTATGGTAAGTCTCAGCAAATTTTGCTGAGTTCATTCTAAAGAAAATTTCACACTTTGTGTACATTTCAAAATAGTTTGTTGCTATTTCTGAAAGCTATTCAGACTGTATTTTCTGCAAGTTGTAACAGTTTGAGTCATTAATAAAACTACTGAGAATGATTTTTTTTTCAGCTTCCTTTTATGAGTTAAGGGCACAAATGCTCTTGATAACATAGAACAGTTTCATAAATCATATCTCATAAATGGAAGGTTGGCAGACCCTTGATTTCTACAAATATTTTCGATTGTTGGTCTTGAAGTGAGGGTATGACTGCTGGATCATGGTGATACTCTACATCTCTGAAGTACTTTAGAGTCACAAAATACCTTCTCCATGTTATCTGGACTTCACAAAAGTCCTGCAGCAGGAAAAGAGGCATTAATTACTACATCTTCTTTCTGTAAATGAGTACCCTAAGTATTTTTGGGACTTGCTGGGTGCCATGGTAGTGCTAGTGAGACAGAAATCAGCACCAATTCTACACACATTTCTTTTTTCACCACCCTGAGAGAACTGGGAGCCAGAAAACGTTTTGGACATCATCTAGTCTGTTCCCACCTAAGCCCTAACCTGACCGAGGGTAAGACTATGCACAATTTACTCCAGCTCGCTAAGTGAGATTCTTGCCATGCAGGGACTAAGAACTGTGTTCTTCCCAAGTGTAATGGAAATAAAAAAGTTTCCAAGTTAGGGTTAGGTTTGGACTCTAGGCCCAAATACACTATCTCTAATCTTGCACAAGGTACTTGCACTTGTACAATTCTAGGTTCCTCATCTCTGAAGTGGAATCATTAATACCTATTTTGTGCAGTTGTAGGGATGAAAAACAGGTAAGGAATGTGGTGTGCCTGGCACATAATCACCACTGAGCACACAATATTTTATTCCCTTTTCCAATTCGCTGTTCAAATAACAGTACTTAGCTTTCAAATTTCAGGCCATAAACGAAAAACAATTCAGCAATTCATAGTAGCTTACAAAAATAGGCTGCAAATGTCTGTGTCTGACTTTCATAGGTAATCCTTAACTTACAAATGATGTTTGAATAGTCAAACTTTTCATTTTTTATTTTTATTAAAATACTAAAGCAAATAGTGAAACTTATTATTTTTATAATAATTTAATGTTTTAAAATATAAGTCAAAATCAACATCAGTTTGCTTTGGCCAATATATTTGTTACAATTTTATTTTTGTGCTTTCTTTAAAGAAAATTGTACTGTTTGGTGATTAGAATGCAAGTACTCCTTCTATTATCAAGTATTTTGTGAAGTGACTCCTGGTAACATGATTTTTGCAGCAATGAAAAGCCAATACTTTCTAGGGTGGTATTCAAAATAAAGTTATGCACATAGTTTTATCTTGCATTCTGTCTGCTGCATGCAGTGTAGGGCATGGTCCTGGGGGCTGACACTGCATAGAAAGCATTTTCTTAGAAAGCCACAGTGCATCATTTAGTACCAATTTCGCTAAGAAACCAAAGAACTCTCCAGCTAATACTAATGTTTCCCTCCTTACAGTCTAATGGGCAAGGAAGGAGCAGATACCCTTAGCTCCATTTTGCAGATGTAGGTACTGAGCCTGGTTGACTTGCAAACAGGGCCAGCCCAGCAGAAAGGTAGGATTCAAATTCAGGAGTAAGGGCTCTCAGCCTGGGCTTTCACTAAACCATGCTGTCTCTTCCACGAAAGTCCCCCCTATTCCTTCAGACAATAAAAATAACACATTGCCTTGGATGAAAATTTTTCTAGTCTGATCTTGACATTTTTGACAAAAAGGGGGAGTTGTCTCTTGGAAGACATGTTCTGCATTTTGAATTCACCAGAAATAAATTTTAAAAGAGTTCACTTTTATTATTTCCCAGATCCTAAACAGCTCTCTTCACTTTGTGTTTAAGTTATGTGAAAATTAAATGGATACAAACAAAATATGATAGAAATTAAAGTATATATAATCCAAAATTTTTATAGTCAGAGTAAAAATCTTTACTAGAGTTTACTAATACAAGTGTATATTCATGTGCCTATTCATATGTAGTGAAAGCTACAATTTATTGCTACATTATTATCTAATGATGTATTTGAAATTAGAGCATTTTTATAAAAATAAGAGATTCTGCAGCAGAATTTCAATGCAATTTGTCACATTTCCTCTTTAAACTGTCATTTTCTTTTCTGCCACATGAGCTGTTTGTCATTTGAAATAAGCTGTCAGGTTAAAAAAAAATATTGTCTTCTTTAGGGTGACATTTTGTGGCTGTTATCCTAGGGTAAAACCTTAGAAATGTGACTTTTAGGCATGTGTAAATGGCAGTAGGATCCGGTCTCTATTTATTATACAGAACCTTATGCTCTGCATATCTAGGTAGTAACAATTCTTGCATTATTTTTTCCTGTAGTATGATTTGTTTGCTTGGTTATTTTTTCAATTATATTACAGCAGATACCATTTATAGAAATTACCCCCAAATTTCTTCTGAAATGGAAAAGGAATAAGGAAAGAAATACAATATTCAGTCCTATTGTCAGATCAAATGTCATGGCTATCGGTCTGGAATTATGAGCCTTGTGGACCAGAGAATACAATCATCAAAACAGGAATCTAGTTCATTGGCATCATGCTGTAGTACTCTCAAATTGATTCCTCACAACATGCTATTTGGTTGGCAGAATGTACTAAACACGGCGAAACCCCTGACCTAAATCAGCTATTTTCAACTGCTTTCACCTCCATGTTTATAGACATGTAGTTCCTACGTTTATATACATGGTCATATAGACACAGGCCAAGAGACACAAACCCAGATTAATGAAGGTCACTCGCCATGGCTATGGCACAGACAGTAGGTTAAGTGACATCTTCGGTAAATTAACTACAACTCTACTCTCCTCTCATCCAACCCAACGTACCGGTGAGTCCTAACCCACCAATGTATACTCACGTCTTAGAGGAAAGCTGCTAGTTCTAGAAGCAGACTTTTTACCATGAAATTGTGCACAGAATCTCAAAGTATAAAAAAGTTAATATTGATCTCTAGTTATAATAAATGTATTTTATAAATTAAAATCCTTATTATGAAACCAACATAAAAAGTTTGGTAAATCCTAAAATCTTATTTTTTGTGGTATCAATGGCAGCATCCAATTTATCTGTCTTGCATTTTGTTTCAATTAGAGAGTGCAAAAGAATCAAGATTTACTGAAATTCACAGTTTAAAAGCAAGAGTCTTTAGCAGGCCATTTTGCAATCTCAGAATCCTCTTCACTAGAATAATCTGGATTATCACAGGGTGGAAAAGTACTAAAACAATCTAAATTATTACTAGTTAGAAGGGAGTAAGGGAAGCTTCTGACTGCTCAAAACAGTCTATGTCATGATCTGTATGAAGGTCGCATGGGTGTATACAAATGTAAAAATTCACTGAGCTGTACACTTAAGATCTGTAAACCGAACAATGTACATGTCATGCCTTAATAATAACACAATTACCCAGAAGCTTGAAAAAAGTAATAAAAAATTTTTGCATCAAAGTTAACAAAAATTTCTAACGAAAGTTTATATTGTTTATCATTATACACATTAAAAATTAGAACCAAAATGATTTGCTCTACATTATTGAGGCTGTACATGCAAAACATTCACTTATCATACAAGTGATTGCCAGGCTGTGGAGAGGGCACATGCTGAACACGTGTCTCACTCTGCCTGACGTTCAATTGAGTCTGGCACATGTGTGCTCTAGGAATGTACTCAACTGTGCAATTTTATGTGAGTGGACATCTGCAGACATGAATTTGAAAACAACTAGTACAAAGTGACAACCTTTCTACCCAATGGTATATAATAAAACGAGTGATAACAGGAAGCTGCAGCAACTACCATCTCTTGAGGTTTTATTATATTACAGGCATTGTGCTAAGTTCTTGCATTCAGCACCTCAAGGATCGCATTTATAGGAATTTTAAACACATCAGCAGAGACGGTAAAATGTGTATGCAATCTGCCCCCAAATAAGGTAATCTGATAGAACAAATTAACACAGTCATAGGCTCCAAGTTTGTAAAAATATTAGTAGGAAACTCTTTTACATGTGATTTTGATATAACTGCAATTTTAAACATAATTAAAATTCATTAAAATGATCCCCAAACACTTCTATAAGACCTAGACATCTATAGGTACCATTTTAGAAAGCACATTGAGGTCAATTTTCTGACACCAACTCTAATTCTCATTCTGAGAGTTTATAGTTGACAAACTCCTTTGTTAGCCCACAGTAACAGTTAATAAGCTTGGAGCTGCAAATGAATTTCCTGGATTAAGACTCCTTTCCAGTACAACTATTGTCTTCATGATTAATATTTTTCACATGTAAATTTCTTGATACTTTTTATTGTACCTCTTATAAATCCCATTATATTAAATCTTATTTAATAGTTTGATAACTGAAACTCTAAATTTCAAACTCTTACTTAAACTAACTGATTGTTAAAGAACCAACAGATACATGTGAATCGAACCTCGCTAAATCACAATATCCATATTCTCCTACTTAAGGTGAATGTGTCATTTCAGACAGAGTCATGGTGTGTCATGATAGCGAGTGAAAACACAAACCACACGACTAAATGACAAAGGACAACTGGTAGTCCCAAGAAGTTATATTTACACAGGAGGGCTCAGTTTTTTCAAGTATGTTGATAAATCACTAACTCATTCCATCATAGACTGAATAGGACCTAAGACCTAATTTAGTCCAAACTCCTTGTTTATTGGTTGCAGGAAAAAAAAAAGTCCACAAAGGTGAGGCAACACTTCCAGATCCACTGCTCGGCGGTGAGGGGTTTATCAGCTCCTCAAGCCACCTTTGAAAATCTGATTCTTCAACACATGTTGGGATAGTCTTTTAAAAAGGTTACAGGCCGGGTGCCATAGCTCACGCCTATAATCCCAGCACTTTGGGAGGCCAAGGTGGGCGGATCACCTGAGGTCAGGAGTTCAAGACCAGCCTGGCCAACATGGCAAAATCCCATCTCTATTAAAAATACAAAAATTAGCCAGGTGTGATGGCATGAGCCTATAGTCTTAGCTACTCAGGAGGCTGAGCTATGAGAATCACTTGAACCCAGGAGGCAGAGGTTGCAGTGAGTCAAGATTGTGCTACTGTACTCTAGCCTGGGCGACAGAGTGAGACCGTCTCAAAAGATAAAAATAAAATAATAAGGTTATGAATACATAATTATACATACCTGTGGGTATAGTTTAGTACAGAAAACATTTAACTTTTCTATATGGAGTCCTGACTTTATATATATTCCAGCTGAAACATAGTTCAACCCTGCCTGTTATCTGACAATATTCAATATATTTAAAAGACAACTTTGAAAATAGCCTTAAGTTCTCCTTCTCCTGATGAAGTAATGTCAAAAATTTAACTCTTCCCAGATGTCAGCGTTTCATTCTGATCTTTTCACCATCTTCAATTCCCCATATTCCTTCTTTAAAGAGTATTTTCCAGAGTGGAAAGATCATGAAGGGATGTTTAAATTAACCTGTCCTTGTGCAAGGCTCAGCTTCTTTGTAAATAGCCCACAAAATAAAGAAGCCATTACATGAACAAACGGATCAGATTACTTATGGTTCTCTGTGCTCTGCACCACATGGGATATCTGACCCTAGTCTTAAAATGAAACAAGGAGTACAGATGTGTCTTTGTGCTCCCTGCCTCCCAGATAGAACCAGGTTATCACTGTTCCGCTCTATCTCTTTATGACTGGTTTCAAAATCAACAAAGTCTGGATTTTACAAGCATGAGATTTGCTAAAAAGAAAGTTTTCATGATTTTTTTCTGGACAGAATTGGGACGACATATGAGACGATCCTGAATCTTATTTTTCCCCATGATAAAGATGGCTCTGTTTGATCCACACAGACCTTCCACACTGTCTGATTTTTGGCATATATTGAATGCTCAATAAATGTAAGCTTCCCTGTGAAAGAGAGCAGAAATTACTGTAATGCACACAAAAAATTTAAATTCACTGGAAATTCTCTTTGAATACAAACACCCTAGGTATAACGTACACCAAAGGAAATGTCTCTTGGCATGTTAAGGATGATATTCTCTACCTATCTCCTCCACAAACCTAGCGTGGTATCTTACATATGGAAAATGTTCAATACACATTGAATAAATGAAATATGAGAATGAAGTATGAGAATTTCCTTCTGGTGCTAGTGATGCCATTTTGTAGAACAATGCATTCACTGGAAGTTATATGGTGGGAATCTCTGGATCAATCAGTAATGTTTATTGGCAATTTTGATTTTACGATCCTAGTTTTATGCAATATGAACAAGTAACTAAATAATACCTGGGCACTTGACAAGTACAGAAATCTGAAAAGCACTTGAGAAACTCTTGCTTCTCCAAATGATAAGAGATGGAAGGCTAGAGAGCTATAAAATATGGAGATAGGACTGTTACAAAAGAAAAGCTCCTTGTTTTCTAATCGGGACAAACCAAGGCTCAACATATACTTTGGGTTTACAGTTTACAAGTGTTTATTCATAAACATTTTTAGAAGCTAACAGATCAAATGAAAGAAGGAGAATTTTGAAAGTTCATGTGGGTAAGAAGATAAAGATGACGTACCTAGAATAAAAGGTAAACAGAGAGGAGGAGATGAAAATAACTCTGGCATATACTGGGCTTTTAATAAGTACATTTTGATTGGGTCAGACTTCATATATTGATGCCTACATCAATCTATCCTGAGAATTATCAGATAAGCAAGCTTATTTTACAGACATACACAAAATCATGTTGTAATTAAGGAGTCTTCTCAAACGTAATTATTTGAGGGACTGTCTAAAATTTTCTCTTCACTCCAGATCGATTTCTAGTCTACAGAAATGACCTTCACTCCTCTGACTGTCATTCTTATTTTTCTCATCTCCTTTACACATTTCTACACTTGCTTCCCCACGAATCTTAGGTTCCCATTCCATTAGCAATGACAATTCCTTCCTATTAACCTGCTATATATCCTGGCTTGCATGTCCTTTTCAGAACTAAACTAGATCTGTACTATCTCTAGTTCACTTTTTTCCCCTCAACTAAACAGGCTTCTCACTTTTTATTCTTCTGGAACCTCAGAAGGATGGAACCCATTTTCTTAGTGTTTCTCTAAGCCTTCTCTCTCTCTCTCTGTCTCTGTCTCTCTCTCCCCGCCCCTGTGCTCTCTGTGTGTGTGCGCACGCACGTGTGTGTTTGTGCGTTATTAAATCTTCTTCCTTCATCTGTCTCCTTACTGCAGGCCTTCCTCCCAAACTGGGTCCTTGATATCTGTTCCTATGAATAGAACAAATCTTATAGAAAACTCTGTGGTAGTTTCTTCTAAAGATAAACACACATCTACCTTTGAGATGGCAATTCTCCTCTTCAGTATTTACCTAAGAGAAATAAAAACATATGTCCACAGAAAAGTTGCACACATAGACCTTCATCTAGCCTTATAATAGTCTCAAACTGAAAACAATCTAAATGTCCATCAAGAAGTGAATGAATAAGTAAATTATGTTATATCCACACAATGGAATACTATTTAGCAATGCAACAACATGCAAGAATCTCAAAAACATTATGCAATGAAAGAAGGCTGAAACAAAAGAACACATAGCCTACGATTCCATACATGAAGATCTAGAACTAACTGGTGGTTAACAGGCATCAGAAAGTGGCTGTCTAGGGGTTTGGAGGAAGCAGTAGATTTATTGGACAGGGACACAAGGCATTTCTGGGCAATGGGAATGTTCAGATCTTATATGAGAGTATACAATTGTTAAATTCTTTGAACTGTACCTTTAAAATAAGTGTTTTATTGTATGTTAAAAATACCCTCAAAAAATAAAAATAAAATAACCTCAGGGATTGTCCTTCTGCCACTGACTTCCTGTCTATATTTCCCATCCTTCCTGATCAGTTCCAGTTCCAGATCTCCAAATACCAACAGAAGAGCTCCACTTGGATGTTTCATTATTGTACCAAACTCCTTCACCCACCTCTCTTAGCTACATTATTCAGTTCAAAGGCATAGCCACTCCTTCTTCCTTCATCTTATTCTTCAGAGTTTAGTTATCACCAAAACGGTCAATTCTTCCTTTAAACACAAATCATAAATCTTTTCCCTTCAAGACAGAATGCAGGGAAGAGCAATCTTAACATGTAGTGGAGGCTGGGCGCAGTGGCTCACGCCTATAATCCCAGCACTTTGGAGGCTGAGACAGGAGGATCACTTGAGGCCATGAGTTTGAGACCAGTCTGGACAACATAGCAAAACCCCATTTCCACAGAAATTTAAAAACTTTCCTGGGTATGGTGACACACACCTGTAATTCTAGTACTAGGGAGGCTCAGGCAGGATGATCCCTTGAACCCAGGAGTTTGAGGCTTTAATGAGCTATGATTGTGCCACTGCACTTGAGCCTGGGCAACAGGGCAAGATCCCGTCTCAAAAAAAAAAAAAAAAAGAAAAAAAAAAAAAGCATTACATTTTTAAATCCTACCCTTAGGGTTACTGTTATTGTTACTTGCTCAAAAGCTGCCAATAGAGGCCTGGTGCAGGCCCAGAGTCAATCATATCTGAACTACTTCAATAACTTCTGATACATTCTTCTTCCTGATTTTTTTCTGGCATTTAACCAATCTATTACTCATTTTCATGACTAATAATTTACCATATAATCCCTTTAAACCATTAATATTGACTTTTAACATGCAGCAAGAATTTTGAAACCCCACATTTGTTTCAAAGCAGAAGCCAACCAAAAAGCTTGGATAAAAATGTGGGGTTAAGACAACCAATGCTAAATCTCTTACCAAATAAATATATTTTTAAGCTGACAAAAACAAGCAATGGGGAAAAGACACCCTATTCAATGAATGGTGCCGGGAAAACTGGCTAGCTACATGCAGAAGAGTGAAGCTTGACCCCTTCCTTACATGATACACAAAAATTAACCGAAGATGGATTAAACACTTAAACGTAAAGCCCCAAACTATAAAAACCTTGGAAGACAACCTAGGCAATACTATCCTGGACATAGGAATAAGCAAAGATTTAATGACAAAGACACCAAAACAATTGCAATAAAAGCAAAAATTGACAAGTGGGATTTAATTAAACCCAAGAGCTTCTGCACAGCAAAAGACTATCGACGGAGTAAAACAAAAACAAAAACAAAAACAAAAAAACCTACAGAATGGGAGAAAATATTTGCAAACTATGCATCTGACAAAAGTCTAATATTCAGCATCTATAAGGAACTTAAATTTACAAGAGAAAACCAAACAACACCATTAAAATGTGGGCAAAGGACATGAACAGACACTTCTCAAAAGAAGAGATGATGTCGCCAGCAAGCATATGGAAAAAAAGCTCAATATCACTGATCATTAGAGAAACGGAAATCAAAACCACAATGAAGAGCATCTCCCAACAGTCAGAATGGCAATCGTTAAAACATCAAAAGACAGATGCTGGTGAGTTTGCAGAGAAAAGGAACATTTTTACACTGTTGGTAGGAGTGTAAAATGGTTCAACCATTGTGGAAAGCAGTGTGGCCATTCCTCAAAGAGCTAAAAGCAGAACTACCATTGGATCCAGTAATCCCATTACTGGGTATATACCGAGAGGAATATAAATCATTCTACCATAAAGACACCTGCATGTGAATGTTCACTGAGCATTATTCACAATAGCAAAGACATGGACTCAACCTAAATGTCCATCAGTGACAGACTGGATAAAGAAAATGTGGCACATACACCCCATGGAATACTATGCAGCCATAAAAAGAACAAGATCCCGTCTTTTGCAGCACATGGATGGAGTTGGAGGTCATTATTCCCAGCAAACTAACACAGGAACAGAAAACCAAATAATGCATGTTCTCACTTATAAGTCGGAGTGAAATGAAGAGAACTTATGAACATAAAGAAGGAAACAATAGACACTGGGTCTACATGAAGGTCATGAAAGGGAGGAAGGAGACAAGCAAAACCGATAACTGGTGGGTACTGGGCTTAATTCCTGGGTGATGAAATAATCTGTATAATGAACCCCCACGGCATGAGTTTACCTACATGACAAACCTTCACATGTACCCCTGAACCTAAAATAAAATGAAAAAAGAAATATATTTTTAAAAATCAGACTAATTTTTGTATGTAAAGGGATTACATATAATATTTTTAATCCAATAACTACGTGGGCTTTCATGAACAATTTCCAATTTTACTGGCTACTCTCTCATTATAGAATCTTCACTGGTTTGCTGACTTAACTTGGATAATAAGTCTCCTAAAAATTTAGTGAAAAATTAATATTTTCACCCTACAATGTAATGTACCCAATACAAGATGACAAAAAGATATTTTAACCTTTTGATTAAAAAAGAAGTCGTTTGTTTTTCCCAATCAATTTTCTGATTTGCATTTTCCTATTATATATTAGAAAAAGTATCTCGTAATGTGCAATTGAAAATTAGTTTTATATTTGCCTTAGAAAACGGGTACTTCAACTACAAGATCAATTTCACCTTCTGCGTCACTTGTAACAGTGCTTACATATGCAAAACACAACAGAACATGGTGCAGAATTGAAGACCAAACACTTTCTGCTGAAAGGTCATGAAATTTTAGCTCAAAGATTTTATTTTCAATTATTTAGATAATAGTTTCAATTTTATATTTTAGTTATGTTTTGTCACTATTGTAGCCCATAGCTATGTAATTCCAGAAATCAGGGGGAAAGACACAATTGCTGATTATACTTTGTCATTTTCCACTACATGAGAGGTTAATCAATGTTAATTTGAGTTTATAGACTGAACATAACTATGTTTCAGAGATTTTGTGTATTCTCCTAGAATAAGCCTGTATTTTAGAAGCCCTGTATTTTAGAAACACTATTATACTTGGCAAAACAAAACAGCATTTCTGAGAGTGAAACCCTAGCGATAAGGATTTACATTACGAAATTAAGACAAAACAAATATAGCTGTTTTTATGGATTTTAAAAGTTAGGTCATTACATGAGTCTAGTGAGAAGAATTTATGAGAACCACCAGAATCATCTAGAAATTTTAATAAGAGAACATGACTAAAATTAGCTAAAATTTAGGAATTAGATTAGAAAAATGGGTACATCAGTTCATTTGAATTGCTTCTATAAGCAACAGTGTTTCTCTTCTAAAATATTAATACAGTAATCATCACTCTCCTAAAGCCTTCCTTCTGCTAGAAGGAAAATATTTCCTCACCCTACTGATGTTGGGCTTAGTATATGTGATTTCATTCACATTAATGAAGATGCAGAATTTTATCTAGAAATATTACATGACTTAGCCTAACATTAAAAATTAGGTTGACAAAATAATCATTTTAGCTAAGAATATCTAGTTACTTTTAAATTAGAGTTAAAGCATTAAATTAATGCATCCAGTTTTCTGTATTAGATTTGTTTTTCCATAAGTACAGATAAAATAATATTAATGATATATCAGATAGTTTTAAAACTTAACACTGGCAGGATTCTATTTTATTATAGAAGTAAAAGTTCAGAATTCCTTCCTTCACACCAGTAATTTTGCAGAAGAGCAATCAGGAATATTCTGAAAATGTGTTGGCACTCTTATTTATATTAACTGCATATGGTTTGGGATTCAACTTTTAGAATAAGCCATGATGCATGATGTATTAGATTTTACCCAGCTGACTACCCTTGGCTATGTGACTGTAAAGGAGATGGCAAAATATCATTGAAGATGGCCACGTGAAACATCAATGAGATAAGATTCACTCTTACCCAAGCTTTTTCTATCTATATCAGATTTTTCTATACAGCAGCAGGCTATTCCTGAGAATGTGTCCTTCACTTTTTAACTTTCATTTGATGCAGGTAAGTAAATGTACTCAATGAGTTTCAAGTGTGTTAAGAAAGCGAT
This sequence comes from Macaca mulatta, assembly GCF_049350105.2. Classification (NCBI taxonomy): domain Eukaryota; kingdom Metazoa; phylum Chordata; class Mammalia; order Primates; family Cercopithecidae; genus Macaca; species Macaca mulatta. Next base: position 68,569,738 of record NC_133422.1, read on the forward strand.
AAGTAAGGGAAAGTGATAAGTAAGGGAAAATTATGGTACAATGGCTATAACTCCTGGAAAGTAATAAAAAGAGAGAATGTCTTGAGCATTTGACTGGAAATAGAAGAGAATGTATCCTGGTGAATTGGGTTAATTTCAAATATATTACTCTATGGTTTTCTATCATGTGTACTCTCACTGGCTATATTAATAAATGAAATAGTGATGAATGGTTCTGGGAACTTGTAGTGAAACTTATTAATATTTCAACATTATCACCAAGTATCTATGTCAACACACATAAAAAATGCATGAGAAATGACTACCTACGCTCACTAGTTACACCCATTAGAAAAATATCTATGAGAAGTATAAATGACACACATAAATTTGCAATGTGATTATACGTAGAACATACAGCAAGAAAAAAGCTTCAAGAAGATATCACGTAGTGAAGTATGTCAAAAAATGAAAGCAAATTAATTCTTGCAATCGGTTTGGAATACACTGTATGACCACATTAAATACCATTACATTTTTAAGTTATGAGTTCTTAGAAATAACTGACACTAAAAAAATTTCAACATAATTTAAAAGTAGGAAAAATAAATAGTCACTTTCAAACTGTAAGTGGCTCATCAATTCTATCCAAGGTATAATTTTGGAATGCCCTACTTAAAACACAGAAGTAAAAACAAAACCTTTAGTTTTCAAAAGTTTGTTCTATTTTTCAAATTGATGACCAAGAAGTAATAAATTCACTTTAGAATGAGGCATGGCAGTTTAAACAATAAATCAACACTCAACCCAATAGTTTCCAAGTTGTTAGGTAGGCTTAAAAAAAAAGTCTGTTTATACCTATATCAGAAGACATTCGATTTAGCAGGGGAGTGTCTGTCAAATTGATTGTTTAGCATTATGCATAGAGTATAAAATGTCAACCATAAAAATGAGAGACATAAATCACTTTCAAAATAGCAACATCTGTGTAGTAGCTTTCATACACATCTTCTAATGATCAAGAAGATTCATGCATAAAAAAACATCAGGATAAATTGTCACTTGGCACTAAAGTTGCATCAACTTTTAGGGAAAAAAGTACTTAATGACTGCTAGAAGACACTAGTCATATATTAAAACTTTCCAGTGTAATAGTTATTTTTGACTCATCAGGAGATATTTAACACATTATTGAAGAGAAAAATAAGATGTTCTTCAAAAAATCACCTTTTAATTTTAATTTTTATTATTTTGTTTCTATAATTTCAACCTTTATTTCAGATTTACGGGCGACAATGTGCAGATGTGTTACCTGGGTATATTGTGTGATGCTGAGGTTTGGGGTACAATTGATCCCGGCACCCAACTAGTAAGCATAGTACCCAAGAGTTAATTTTCCAACCCTTGCCCTCCCACCCCCTCTAGTAGTTCCCAGTGTCTATTGTTGCCATCTTTATGTCCATGAGTACCCACTATGTAGCTCCAACTTATAAGTGAGAACATGTGGTATTTGTTTTTCTGTTTCTGGGTTAATTAGCTTAGGATAATGGCCTCCAGCTGCATCCATGTTGCTGCAGCAGACACAATTTCATTCTTTTTTATGGCTCCATAATATTCCATGGGATATACAGGTATGTACCAGCATAAAATCACTTTGAAGGAATAAACTGATTCAAACACAAATTGGTATGATAACCAATAGTAACATGTACACTAATATGGACATTTTATTGTTTTTGGTAAACAATTAAAATATTTCTCAGAACAAATATCTATATATGTATATAACTAGATTTCAAGAACCTATGCCTAAAAGAAGTACAAAGCAAACAAAGGTTTTGAAAGAAAAATTGGCTCTGCATGGTTTTTTGTTTGTTTGTTTGGTTTTGGTTAAACAAGTATTTACAGATTCCTTTAAAAAAACAGAATTTTTATAACAACAAGAGGAAAAAGCAAGAGTAGATGAAGAGATTCAGGTCTGACTTCTCCCTAAGGATTTGATGCTAGACTATTCAGTTGGCCTCTATGAAGTTCAGTTTCTTCTGTAAGTTTAAGGAATTATAATGAATCTTCTTCAGTTGGTCAGTGAAACTGTTCATTTACTCATTGCAGAAAGCTCCCACCTCAGGGCCTCTGCACTTGTTATTCCTTCTGCCTGGAATGCTCTTCCTTTAGCTGTCCATGTGGTTTGACCTCCTACACTTTCAAGTCTCTCCTAAAATGTAATCTTATCAGAGTTCTTCTCCGAACACCGCTTATGAAATAGCAAACCCTGCCTACCACCTCCACACTGCCCAGTCCCCACATCCTTCCTGCTCCACCACCACAGCACTTACCTTCTCCAGGGACAGAAGAATCATATGCTTATTACAGAATCATATGCTTACTGTCTCTCTCCTCCCACCCCCTCCACTAGAATATAAGCACCACGAGATCAGTGATTTTCGTCTATTTTATCCAATGTTTTTCTAGTGTTTAAAAGCAGTGTCTGATGGATACAGTACTAGCTCTGGAGATACAAAGAAGGCTAGGACATGTTATCTGCCCTCTGAGCAGCCCAACATACTGGAGAGTCACACACACACACACACACGCACGCATGCACAAACACGTGTACACATACATACACACGCGTTGTACCATAAATTCCTGTGTCCAATTTTGGAGGTTGTGGACACCTAAGTAACATTAGTCATCTCCAAGATGATGTAAATAGCACACTTTCGGGTGTACAGTCCTCAATCTGTATAACCATACCCAGTTTCCTTAAGACGAGTATCTGTAGAACACAAAGTTGATCATGCCATTTCCACTTAAAAACCACCAGTGGGTTGGGTTCGTATTGTCTAAAGAATAAACTCATCCTTCCTGATCCAATCCTGACCTACCTCTCCAAGCAGCTGCATCTCCATCTCGCCTCCTCACTCACTTGTGCACCAGTCATTATGACCTTATACACTCCTCCACATGCCAGTGCGCTTACCTTTTCCAATCAGAGTTACACGTCACCCCCTCTGTTCTCATGGTAGCACTTAATGTTTTTATCCCATTAGACTTTAGTTCATCCCATAAAGTTTGACTCTGAGCTCCTCAGGGTCAGAACTATGAGTCATTCATTCTGTATCTCCAGCATGTAACAAAGAGTTGAATAAATGAATTAATCACTCTTTGAAAGAATATATGACTTCGTGTTGGCAATTCATGAAACAATTCAAGTATTAAATGATTAGCCAAACTTCATTATGCTTTTTTTTTTTTTAATTGAAGAGGGACCAACACAGTCCCACCACAGCAGATAAAAAGGAATATGTATGGGCATATGGTCTCCATCTGGCTCCTAAATACCCACGGACTGGGTTACTAAGTGGTCACTATTTTTAATTTTTTGAAGCTTAGAAGACTGGTGGACTGATAATGGCAAAGCATATACTTTAGGTTTTATCTACAGTCATTCACAATCAATCAAAGCTTTTTCTGACCTCCTTCAAAAAAGAGCAGCCTAACAGCATTTATCTCCCCTGGCAAGAATGAATGCCCCCTGATACGCCCACCAGCAGCACCACAACAGGCACGATATTCAGTCGCTAACAGAGAGCTGACTTCCACCTAAATACCTGAGTCAAAGAGTCTTTCTTTTGTAGTCGCTGAAGCGAGGATTTAAAGGTGTCTCAAAACTACTAGGCTTGTTAAATAAAAATGAAGCATCTTTTAATGTGCCAGGATTATGGGAAGCATCTAAGAGCAAAATTGAAATAATTTAACACTGAAATTAGAAACCAAATATGTGAGCTTTCTTGGGCTTTGTCTCAGAACACAAATCAATGCAGCTGACTTAATTCTTGTCAGCAGAGAAGAGACATGGCCCAAACATTCTCAAGTCTTTCCATCAAAGGGTACAAAATAAGTTGACTCAGTACCCTTTTAACTCTCAGACTTTTTCCCAAGATTTTCTTTGAATATTAGTAATAGTAAAGTTTATTCAAAAGCACTCTAATATTTTACATTTCATTTCTTTACATCTCAATGTAATGTTGAGATTTATAGCTGAATTCTTTTTTTATGTATCAGAGAATGTATTTAATATAATTATTTCTCTCTAAATCAAATTATATTAAAGTAACAATGGATTTGAAGATCAGAAGTTTTAAAATTAATGTTGGGCGTGGTGGCTCATGCCTACAATCCCAACATTTTGGGAGACCGAGGCAGGAGGGTCACTTGAGCCCAGGAGTTCAACATCAGCCTGAGGAACATGGCGAAACTCTGTCTCTACTAAATATACAAAAATTAGCTGGCGTCATGGCACACACGTGTAGTCTCGGCTACTCGAAGTCTGAGGTGGGAGAAATGCTCGAGCCCAGGAGTTTGCAGTGATCTGAGATCACGCCACTGCATTGTAACCTGGGCGACAGAGGCACTGTAGGAAGGAAGGAAGGAAGGAAGGAAGGAAGGAAGGAAGGAAGGAAGGAAGGAAGGAAGGAAGGAAGGAAGGAAGGAAGGAAGGAAGGAAGGAAGGAGGGAAGGAGGGAAGGAGGGAAGGAGGGAAGGAGGGAAGGAGGGAAGGAGGGAAGGAGGGAAGGAGGGAAGGAGGGAAGGAGGGAGGGAGGGAGGGAGGGAGGGAGGGAAAAGGAAGCAAAAAGACTGCAATTGTTTTACACAACTTGTATGTGTATTGGTGTCCAAAGCTAAAAAATTCTGCTAATTTAATATAGTTAAGGCATAAAGTTTTTTTTCTTCTTTTTGAGATGGAGTCTTGCTCTGTTGTCCAGGCTGGAGTGCAGGGGCACGATCTTGGCTCACTGCAACCTCCACCTCCTGGATTCAAGTGATTCTTGTGCCTCAGCCTTCCCAGCAGCTGGAATTACAGGTGCCCACCACCAAGCCCAGCTAATTTTCATATTTTTGTAGAGATGAGGTTTCACCAGAGAAAGGCTGGTCTTCAACTACTGATCTCAAGTAATATACCGCCTTGGCCTCTCAAAATGTTGGGATTATAGGCATGACCCACTGTACCCTGCCATTTTTTTTCTCTTTTTCTTTTTTTTTTTTTTGAGACGGAGTCTCGCTCTTGTTGCCCAGGCTGGAGTGCATGATCTCGGCTCACTGAAACCTCCGCCTCTAGGGTCCAAGCGATTCTCCTGCCTCAGCCTCTTGAGTTGCTGTGATTATAGGCAGCTGCCGCCATGCCCGGCTAAGTTTTGTATTTTTAGTAGAGATGGGGTTTCACCATGTTGGCCAGGCTGGTTTCAAACTCCTGACCTCAGGTGATCCAACCACCTCGGCTTCCCAAAGTGCTGGAAGTACAGGCGTGAGCCACCGCGCCCAGCCCTTTCTTCCTTTTTTGAGGAGGGGTCCCACTGTGTTGCACAGGCTGGTCTTGAACTCCTGGGCTCAACTGATCCTCCTGTCTCAGCCTTGAGTAGCTGGAAACACAGGTGTGTGCCACAGCACCCAGCTGCTTTAGAGATTTTAAAGGCACAACATGAAAACACAGGAAGGGAGCTTCCCCTTCATAAAGGAATGTAGGTCTGTAGTTACACAACCTTGGGACTGAATATGAACTTGCAAAAAAAAAAAAAAAGAAAAAAAGAAAACCTCTGAGACGTCTGGGGAAACAAGAAACCTTTCCAGGCTTCCGTTTCTTTATCTGTAGGATACAGACAGTATCGTGGGGCAAATTACATGGAAATTACATGAGTTTTCATAGAATCTGCCAAAAAGTTGCCTCTCAGTAACAGTTCTTGTTTTCCCTTTATTCCTCATCTCTTCTACTATTCTCTACTGTGATTTAAAAGACCTTAACACCATCATACATGAGGAGATTAAGAAAAACAGGAGGGGTGTTAAGTAACTGTGCAAGGAGTTTAAAACAAGACAAATAAATAATAATTTAAAAAACCACATTAGATTCTAACTTCCTTCGATTGTTAAATACAGTTTTCTAAATTAAGAATCATGGCCAGGCATGGTGGCTCACACCTGTAATCCCAATGCTTTGGGAGGCCGAGGTGGGTGTGTCACCTGAGGCCAGGAGTTCGAGACTAACCTGGCCAACGTGGTAAAACCCCATCTACTAAAAATACAAAAATTAGCTGGGCGTGGTGGCTCATGCTTGTTAATCCCAGCTACTCGAGGGGCTGAGGCAGGAGAATTGCTTGAACCCAGGAGGCGGAGATTGCAGTGAGCAGAGATCGTGCCATTGCAATCCAGCCTGGGTGATAAGATTGAAATTCCACCTCAAAAAAAAAAAAAAACAAAAAACCAAAATCGTAACATTCAAACTAGCAATAAGAGAAGTCTGAGGAAGCAACAGGATATCTAACTTGCTACCATATCTGTTCTTTCAAAGAGCATTTATGTGAAAAAGTACCAAAGATAAGACTACACATTTCCAGAAATTCGCTAGTTTTTCTTTAAGACGATGAGCACTTCATATAAGCCATATAATAATAAAAACAGGGAGAGAACGACAGGGAAGTGCTTTAATTAGCTTAAATGTAATTGACAATGAACCATTTAAAAAGAATACCCTTTTCACAGGTGCAGTTATCTGGGACGCTAACATCCCTGATTACCACCACTATCAACTGAGCACTATAATCAAAATCAGAGAGTAGACTACTATTCAGATACAGAGTAACTTAAACAGCAACATGCAATTCACCAGTTCTGAAAGGACTAATTCTGGGAAACTGGCATATCTCCTTAGCATCTTGTATCTTTTCCTCCACGTTTCACCCCATGCTTCCCCTCTTCAGTCTTACTGAAATTATACCCACATTCCTTAGCTTGTTCCTAGTAAAACAGAAATTCCTCCAGGGAGTGCTCTCTCTCAGATGTTATTAGCTGGAGTTTGGTGGAACTCGATTCTTCTACTTGCATCAATAAATGAACATTATGAATGTTTGGAATTAGAAAGAAGAAAAAGGGGAGCAAAAATCAGAGGCTTTAGATTTACCTATTTAAAAGACATCATTATTTTTTCTAGGATTAGAGTTAAATATAATCATTTGCTCTTATCATGTGCCTTTACCTCTCTTTCTCCAAACACTTATTTCATAATTATGTTTGTCAAGTTGTTAAGGGTAATGACCCTACCCTATTTTATCATCAAGGAGGGGGGAAAAAAGACCAAAACAAAACAGATGTTCTAAAATCTGCAGGAAATTGTCTTTGTCAGAATCACTGAATACATGATTTTTGACTTGGACGGTATCTATACAATTGAAATAGAAAAAATGCAGAGCCCAACTGTGGGTCTCTTTGTGGCTGCTTCTTCCAATTTATCTAAATTTACTGATCCTGAGTGGATAAATGAGTCAAGTTAATTAATGAAAATGGCTGAAATGATCAGTTCACGCATACAGTTTGTAGACTCACTACATAAATCTGTGCAAACAGAGGTCGATTCAGATTGCCGCTGTAGCCACTAAGCAGTGGTCTTTTTCATTTGAATGCAGGCATATTTGAATATTTGCAGTGGTGGATGGGGTGGGTAGATGCATCTTGCTTAACAATTTCTGCATATGAAATCAATGGGAACATTTTTTAAAGTTCATTTTAAAAACCAGTAAAACACACAACACCAGACATTTAAGAAAAATAATTTACTAGCTCAGTAATGTTCATGCTATATAAATACACTAATGTCAACAAAGTAAGGCACCAAATTAAAAACCTAAGCTTGAACAGTTATTGCATGAGGCAAGACTAGGAGCAAGAATGGGGAAGGAGACAAGAAGCATTTCAGTTAGAGATATTTACCTGTGGTTTAGCATCTTGTCAGAGGCCTACAGCAGAAAGGCTGGCCCAGGGCAAGGCGATTTCACCCTCTCTGGTGTCAATCTTCCTTCATATCCCTTTCCTTTCTCATTTTCCCCCTTCCCTTACCTGACACTCTACTGATGGCCAAGGAAGTAAGAGGCAAATGTTTGAATCCTTTTTAGACCATGGCTCCTTTGATCTTTAATTGTAAAGACAAATGTGAATTAGTTGCCCAGGGTTTCTAAAATGTGCTGCCTCTAATATATAGAAAACTTTTGATTTTATCACCTCCCTACCTGCAGCCATCCTTCTCAACCTAACTCTCTTAGAAAAACTCTTCAAGTACAGGAAACAGAGATCCACAGATGTCCTTTGAAATGTTTTCATTTTTTTACATGCTAATCTGATATTTTATCCTTTTGTTATTTAATACATTAAGTTTATTGATCATATTATAATGAAATGTTTGGGGATGTTTTTGTTGTTGTTGACAGCCTTTGAGTGTACAGAAGTCAAAAAAATACGAAAGACAAACAGAAAAAGAGGAAAGAGAAATTAATGGTGAAATAGTCATATTGATTAATTAATAAAGGATAAACTAACAGAAAAGCAGAAAGAGAAGTTCATAATTGTGCACACTGAAAGTTAACTTTGGGTAAACCTATGTAGAGAATTAAAAAATTTTTTATATTTAATAAAATTTTAAAATATATTGACTTCCCTCAACACTTGCCATTTGACCTATGTAAAGAATTTTTTCAAAAATCTGTAACTATTATATATTCATTTCAGAATAAAATTTTAATATATTACTATTAGTTTTCAAAGATTTATGTATCTACATTTAAGAGGTTTCTGCGGAACATTCTTTTTGCTTCATCACACACTTCCCAGTGTTTACACATGCACATTCAGTCTTGAATGATGACTCATTAACTATCAATGGGTCCTGGCATTCTAGGACTTCCCAGTTGTTAGCTCAGTGTATTCTTTACTAAATCGTTTAATGAAAACACTGACATGTATAATGAATCTGGCACCTCCCATGATACACATGCAACTTTTGTAATAATAATAAGACACACATTTGCACAATTACATAAAATACTGCGACTTGAAAATGTGGAGGCTGGGCGCAGAGGCTCACGCCTGTAATCCTAGCACTTTGGGAGGCTGAGGCAAGCGGATCACTTAAGGTGAAGAGCTCGAGTCCAACTGGCTGACATGGTGAAACCCTGTCTCTACAAAAAACACAAAAATTAGCTGGGCATGGTGGCAGGCACCTTTAATCCTAGCTACTTGAGGGGCTGAGGCAGGAGAATCACTTGAACCTGGGAAGCGGAGGTTGTAGTGATCCGAGATGGTGCCACTGCACTCCAGCATGGGTGACAGAGCGAGAAGAAGAAGAAAAAAAACAAGCAAATCAGAAAGGTTATGTTGAAAATTAAGCTCCAGTTCCTGAGGTTTCTATTAAATAGTTACACATTTAAATATACTAATATATAATAAGCACATACTATTAAAAGCACAAAAATAGTTATATTTAAGAAGTCAGTATAATTATTTGCTATATAAGCCCTAAATGGAGTAAATATACTTTTTAATTTTATTTTACTTTATGTATTTATTTATTTATTTATTTAGGCCAGGATGGTCTTGATCTCCTGACCTCGTGATCCACCCGCCTCAGCCTCCCAAAGTTCTGGGATTACAGGTGTGAGCCACCGTGCCCGGCCGTAAGCATACTTTAGATTTTAGTCACCACAGTTTCGACCTTTAAAGTTTAATTTACAAGAAATGCATATATTTATAAAGACACACACACACATATCTCACACACACACACAAATTAAATACACATTAGAATGATGCAGGAAAACAATGTGATTAAAATGTCTGTGAAACGTACTTATCTCAGAATTGAAACTTATCATCATTTAGTCTAAATACACAGATGAGAACACAGACTCCTCAATTTTAGGATTTAGCTCACACAAAATCAGAATCACTGTGCTGACTGTGGTGAGTCAGGGATGAGGAAGATCTCAGCAATCTCTTGGATTCAGTGTCTATGCTGGCTCAAGTTAACATTTGCTTTGGAGAAACTAAGTTATTTGACCAAAACAAGTAGGAGATAAACATTTTTTTTCTTTTTCTTTTCTTTTCTTTTTTTTTTAGAAGGAGTCTCACTCTGTTGCCCAGGTTGGAGTACAGTGGTGTGATCTCAGCTGACTTGCAACCTCTACCTCCCAGGTTCAAGCGATTCTCATGCCTCAGTCTCCTGAGTAGGTGGGGTTACAGGCGCCCACCACCACGCCCAGCTAATTTTTGTATTTTTAGTAGAGATGGGGTTTCACTATGTTGGCTAGGCTGGCCTTGAACACCTGACCTCATGATCTTCCTGCCTTGGTCTCCCAAAGTGCTACGATTACAGGCGTAAAAACAATGTTTTTGTAAGTGCTCAAGTAGAATAATACTACCGGTAACAGATTTATAGGCACTCTAGAAAAAGATGTTTTTGGAGCTCAAAGTTCTAAACTTTGTCTTGTTACCATTTATTATGTGACTAGAAAAGTCATTAACCTCTGATCCTTAGTCTCTTCATTTATAAAATCAGAATAATGACACCTGCTGTACTTATATTTCCTTGTAGTTATAAATTAAACTACTGCACTAGTACTATTATTACTAGTACTATTATTACTAATTACTATTATAATCACTAATAATATTAATTTCACCAATAACTGAAGCTTTCTATATACCGAACTTTGTGACTTACTTTTCATACCTCATAGCTATATCAAAACCTTCTCAATAGTCCTGTCAGGTAACTATTCTGATTTTCTTCTCATCTCAGAGTGATTAAATAACTTGCCAGAAGTCACACAGCTATTAAGAGCTTGCATGGAAATTTATATCCAGATCTGACTCCACATTTCATTTTAGATCCATTATATCTTGTTTTCTCTGATGTATTATATGTATATTCATATACAATATCAACATATAATACATATTATCTCTATAACATAGATATATTATTCATTTTATATACACACAGACATACACTTATGCTGTGAATTCTGAAATGCAATACCAAGGCTCTCTTTCATTATTTTTTTAATGTCAAAGCCTAATGAATAAAACAAAGTAGGTATTTAATCAACATTTGGGGAAAATAAACTGATAGAAGAGACGTAAAGGTAACTAAGATAATTTTGAGTGAACTGTTCATTAACAAGTGTGTCAGCAATAACAGTGGCTATTTAAATCCTCCTCATCTTCAATATTATGTCATTAAAAATTACTCTTTAGAAGACACATATTGTATGACACTACTTATATGTGGAAGATTTTTTAAAAAGTTGAATTCATAAACAGAGAGGAATGGTGGCTGCCAGAGGCTGGGGTGTCAGAGAAAAGAGGAGATACTGGTCAAAGGGTACAAATTTGCAGATCGAAGAAGAATAAATTCTGAGGACCTAATATATAGCAAGGTGACTACAGTTAACAATACTGTACTGTATACCTGAAATTTGAAATTTGCTAAGAGTGTAGAACTTCTGCATTCTCACACACAAAAAAGACAACTATGTAAGGTGATGAATGTATTAATTAATTGTGGTAAACATTTCACTATGTACATGTATGTTAAATCAGCACATATACTTTAAATATATAAAGTTTAATGTGTCAATTAGACATCAATGAAGCTGAAAAAATTATTCTATGAAAAAAATACATGGATTTTTTTTTCAATTGTTTAGGTTCAATTCTAGGTACAAAGTTGACTGATAGAAAAGCAGCTATTTTCAATAAACGAGGGCTGCAATCTAACCCTATGGTCCAGGTAAAAAGAGAGAGAAAAGATTCATTTAAAAATCATATATGAGTTCTATTTTTCAAAGGATGAACATATTACCTTCCAAATTTAAATCGTCTAAAAAGCTATTCTGTCATTTCCTATCAAAACAAGATAACAATACTTGCCATATTTCCCTTGACTTTGTGTAATGATGATGATGATAATCAAGTAGTGACGTTCAAAAAGAACAACTTTTTTTTTGCAGAGTTCAGAAGGGTGCAGGAGGTATTAGAAAAGATGCACAGAGGTCTTATATCTCATCAAAGCATGAATTTCCAACTCTTTAAATCACTCCATTCACTGCCCTAATCTCCCAAAGAGCATTCAGCTGAATGAAAAGCTGCTGACATTCATGCCAGTTCACAGCTAGAATGACACGGCTGGGGGACAGGAGACGCTGCAGTTTCCATTATCCATTGAACACCTTGGCAATTCTTATTTCATCCTGTGAATGTGATACTTACTCTTGTACTGCTCTGGCTATGGAAAGGGCCGTAGATCCAGTTTCATTAACGCTATCTAAGGTCACATTTGGCAGGTCATCATCATCACTGTCACTTTTACTTTGTCTGGGAGATAGGCCTCGGGGGTCCATTTGTGCTGGGGAGAAAAGGCATATATAATGAATTAAAATCAGTGCGCAGAAAGTTAACCTTGTCCTGGACCAACATCAAGCATGGAACTTCTCTTCTGTGCATATCAAGCAAACGGAATTCTTTAGACATCACAGGAATTACTGAAAGCTCCACATTTTATGTTCTGAGTACTTATTCTTTTCCCCTTCATTGGATTTACAAAACCTATACCAGCTCTCTAGAGTTTCAGGGTATGATTATAGAATAGAAACTATAAAATCCACAATATTACCAACTCCTGAGTGGTCAAAAGCTGATTACGTAGCTCCTGAGCCACTGTTCAACCCTCTGGTTTCTCCTCCTCCTTGCTTCCGCTGCCAGAGCTCTAGCCATTTCACTGCTCATTAGCACTCTCCCTGGAAGGTAGAGAGCATGCGGAAAGGAGATATTAGTTGCTTATAGCTCTCATAATAAGATAAAAGAAGAACAGGGTTTGCGTGACTAAAAGAAAGTATACATACTTTTCTTACTTCAGTGAATCACTGTTTCCAAGTTCATTACGACTATAAGGTGGGATTTGAAGGCATAAAAATGGCAGAAGTGGTAGCATTTTAGAAATCTTGTTTATATGTGCTAACAGTGCTCCTGAACTCTATCCTGATTTTATTTTTCAAAAAGCCACTTCCAGATATGATTCTTCTCCCACCGTGAATTTGCCAAAGCAGGAAATGGCACAATGTTCTGACCCCTGATGGCCAAGATTATCAGATCCTTGGGATGCTGTCAACATACCTTAACACATATTTTTAAAAATTAGATTTCATTTCCACCCCCTTTTCCCTATGAATAGATTTAGCAACCACTGCCCAGAATTTCTATCAGCCCTCGCTTCGAGCACAAACTAGGCATATCTTTTCAATGAAAAGTACCACATGAGCTACACACCCACACTGTTAAATGTATGGCTGCCTAAGAGTTCTAAAACCACCACTGCTTGTGGGGGAAGGCAAAATGCAAGTGAAATCATGGTCACAATGACATTTGGGTACATTTCATAATTTCATTTTTTTTTTGTCTCAAATCAGTTTTTTTGGTTACTGTATATCATACATTACATTGAACCACGTGGAATTGCTGAGAATGCACCATTTTTACCCACTAAATGGCAACTTCAAATGATTGTGTCTACTATTTACAGTCTGGCTAGAAAAACTATATCTAGACAGTTTCAACATATTTCATTACATTTCTAACTACACTTGGTTAGGAAAGAACTTACATCTAGTCAACCTCGTGTGCACCCGTGTATTTGACACACATCCTGCCTATAAATATACCAAAATGTGCTTTGCACAATGGAAGTGTTTGGTAAATACTAAATTTAAAAGAAGATAATTCAAATAATATAAAGTAGTGGTCTTCAACCAAGGGCAAATTTGCCTCCCAAGAGACACCTGGCAACATGCAGAGACATTACTGTTTGTCACAACTTGCAGTGGGGAGCAGGGACGGTGCTACTGGCATCTAGTTGGCAGAGGCTAAGGATATTGCTAGACATTCCACCATGCACAGGACAGTCAGCCCCTCACAGCAAAGAATGAACCAGTTCAAAATGGCAGAAGTACCTAGGTTGATGAACTGATCTAGAGATTTAAGAGTTTGTACATATAAAGGTATCACAGTTTATGACCTTCAGCTCCTATGCAACTATGCTCTCATTTCAACATTGCTAACAAGGAAATTGTCACACACCAGATTATCCATATTTTCTGGCCTTGTCTTACAAAACAACAACAACAACAACAAACAACAATTAACTGTCATATGACTCTCTACCTCCTCAAATGTTAGGAATTAGGCAATAATATTCATTAAGAGCTTTTGAATATTTTCTTTGTACAACCAGCTATGAGACAAAAAGACTGTTAATTTGCCATCTGATCTCTGGAGGAGTTCCACTAGAAGAGGGATGTTGGAGAAACCGTGGGGCAAAGCAACCAGTTCCATCACCATCTGGTAACAGGGAGCTTAACTACTCAGTCACTGGAAGGGCACTTGAAGGAACCGTATCACTTAAGATTTATTTTGGCTGTAGGCAACAGAAATTGGCTTGGGCTAACTTATATTAAAAGGAATGTACTGGAAAGATAATGAGCAGCTGACAGAATGGAAGGTCAAGATGAACAACCAACACTAAAAGAACGTAGGATCCAGGAATGACTTTGTGTAATAATATGAATTCAGTTAGGAATTCATAGATAGCTTCTTTGGGGGCAATCCTGTTCTAGAATGATTCATTTAACAGTCATTCCAACTATTCAAAGCCAGCCAAGAAAAATGAATATCAGATCTATCTAAGCTTCCAAATCACATATTGTGTGGTGCTGCATATACCTGTAAATGTCAACAATTTAACATTTAAAGTTGTTGAAACATCATGCACTGCGACGCCTTTGCCAAGGTACCAAATTTGCAAACAGCCAAGAAAAAAGAAAATATTCTGATAGTCCCATTTTGTCTAAGACAACTAGAGCTCTTATAGTAAATAATACAACTCAAGGAAGATAGAGGCAGTTAACCATGAGCAATCTGGCTCTGAAAGTTAAAGTCTAATTGTATGAAAGATTCCAAAACCTTGCGTGAGAGTTGTTACATGATCATCTAATTATGTTATGTTTATATCTTAATGAAAGTTTAAAATATGTTAAATATGATATCTTTTTGATGTACTTTTCAGGAGCATAATTGAGGATTTCTTTCCAATATTTTCAATAAATATTATGAAATACATCTGCTACCATCATGCTGCGAAACTCTTTTTACCCATACCTTCAGCCAAGCTGAGGAAGTAATTAGAAAGGCTTTTCAAAATCTGCATTGCTGATTAGGTCAGATGATTAGCTTATCTACATACTTGCATAATTCCACTCTATTTTTATTAAATGTAGAATAGGGACATCAACCCTAGTTAACCTCCATCAGTCTTTGAGCATCTCAGCCCATTTAGGAAGGACTGATTCTCTGGGGTGCCCATTTAAAGACCAAAGAAAGTTACCTGGACACCAGAAACAAAAAAATATCAACTTCTGTAAGTAAGAGAACAGGAGGTGATCTATAAACACCTGAAAAAAATTTACACTGAAGATTGTATTGCTCTTTAATGAAGAAGGGATCAGACAGTTTTGGGTAACGCAGCCACTGCTGGTAGAGGTGTCATTCCTCAGAGTTGGAGGTGTTCTGGAATCCTATGTGAGTTTCATTCCATGTGTCAAAATCCTGGGGAGAAAATTTCAGAACCCAACACCTGAAGTTCAACTGATTTACTTTGATTTTCAAATACTCCCCTATGGTAGATTGTTACTGTAATGATCCCTCCAATAAATCATGTCTGTCTGTATCCATGCCCTGATGTGGCCACTTCTCAACAATGACTCTGGGCTTGGCTCTAAGACTTGATGTGATCAACGGGACATTAGCAAATGTGACACAAGTAGAGGCTTGAAAAGAGCTTGTACCTTGGGTTTCCCCTTTTCTCTTGCTGTTTTTAGAACCTAGTCACCTTGTGAAGAAGCCCGGGAGAGTCTATAAGAGACATGCTGCTCAGCAGGCAGCCAATCCCACTGCGAGCCATGTCAGTGAGCCATTTTAGACCCACCAGCTACATTACAGTCGCCAGATGACTACACCATGAGTGACCCCAGGTGAGACCTGCTTAAAAACTTTCTGGCTAAACGCATGCCACATTTCTGACTCACAGAATTTTGAGCAAATAAAATACCTGCTGTTTTAGGCGGGGTGCAGTGGCTCACACCACTGTATTCCCAGCATCTTAGGAGGCTGAGGCAGGAGGCCTGCTTGAGCCCAGGAGTTTGAGACCAGCCCAGACAATGTAGTGAGACCCCACCTCTACAAGAAATTAAAAAAAATAGCAGAGTGTGGTGGCACATGCCTGTAGTCCCAGCTACTTGGGAGGCTGAGGTGAGAGGATCACTGGAGCCCAGGAGGTTGAGGCTCCAGTGAGCTATGATCGCACCACTGCACTCCAGGCCTGAGCAACGGAGATCCTGTCTCAAACAAAACAAAACAAAACAAAACAAAACAAAACAGCAAAACAAAAAAAAAAAGAAAAAGAAAGAAAAGAAAAAAGAAAAAGAAAAAGAAAAAGAAAAGAAAGAAAAAGACAAGACTTGCTATTTTATTCTACTAAATTTTAGGGTGAGTTGTAGGGCAGCAATAAAAAGTCAATGCACCAGGTTATTCTCCCAGCTCCTTCTAGAGATTTCCTAGCAATGATGTAGATGAACTACAACTACAATTAGTTAGCCTACAACAATATTAAACTGAATTAAGTTTGGCCTAAAGCTGCCTCTATACATGTTTTAAGTTTGGCATAAAGTTTCTTCTGTACATAGTGAACTGTAACCTAACTTGATGTGGAAACAGACCGTAACCTTCTCTTGCAACAAGTAGCTGAGTTTCGGTCAATCAAAGGTGGCCAACTGTTGAAACCAGATTCAATTAAGGCATATGCTGCGTTTTAACCAATTGAGCTGTCTCTGTACCTCACTTCCATTTTCTGTATGTCACCTCCTTTTCTCTGGCTATAAATATAATCTGCACATGCAGTAGGGTGAAGCATTCTGAACATTTCTGGTCCAGACTGTTGTCTGATTCTGGAATCAAATTAAAGCCAATTAAGGTCTGCAAAATTAGATTTACTTTTTTTTTTTTTTGGAATCAAGACCCATGCATTCATGTGTCCTATTTGACATTTCTTCTTCTTTTTTTAATTATACTTTACGTTCTAGGTACTTTTAACAACGTTCTTCTTTATTCTCCTCCCAAGAGCCAACCTTGTTCTAGTGACATAAAAGCTACCTACTGCATTCTACATCATTTACTTTTCAATTCAAAATTTTCAAATGTATTTACAGGTGCTTCGGCTTTTGACGTATCTTCTTTGATCCTTCAGTATTGCGCAGCTAAGGTTCTTCTTGGGCCCTAAGGCGACATTTAGTTATGATGAACAACACTTATTTATTTATTTACTTATTTTTCAGATGGATTCTCACTCTGTCACCTAGGCTGGAGTGCAGTGGTGCGACCTTGGCTCACTGCATCCTCCGCCTCCAGATTAAAGTGATTCTCCTGCCTCGGCCTCCCAAGTAGCTGGGATTAGAGGTGTGAGCCACTGCGCTGGCCGAACACTTTTTCAGCTCTTCTCCTTAGCTGAGACTTGATAGGATGCTCATATGGGTGGGTTCTCCCTGGCGTATAGTCACTCAAAGGTATATTTCATGTTTTTTCTCTTCAACTCACATGAGACATTTAAACTTTGCTTGTGTCCTCCCCTCGTGTAACAGTAGACTGACACAGATGCAGGGGACACTAATTCATTCTCACCTCCCCTCACCCCAGCGTGCGTGCTGTCTAAAGACCAGTCTTCTAATTTCTGTTGAAGTAAACCTGCCTATGCACCCACTCCTAAGGAAAAGTTGCAATATTAAACGTGTACAACACAACAATCTAAGAACATACACGAAAGCTTACAGACTAACATTTCCTAACAGGAATGAATCCCAGAAGCAGATACTGAATCTCTTCACCTCCACATGCCAGAACTGGAGAGGAGAGGGCCGGACATAGATGGAAGGTGTGAGGTGGCTGCCCAGGCAGGGGCCACAGGGCTGATGGGCCTCTTTTCTCCCTGTTTTAGCCACTGACAGGCTCCCTGCTACCTGCAGATGCCCTAATTGTTCGCCTTGCCAAGGCTGAAACGTGTCCCAGTTAGAGAAACCCCGGTTTCCAGGAGAGCTGCTGCTTTATTCTAGAAAGGAGGGCAGAGGAGGAGTGCGGGAAAAGGGAAAAATGAATGTTTGGGGAGGAATGTTTGGGAAAATTCATAGTATCAGTGGGTAGAAGAATCCTCCTCCAACACATTCTAGGCAGAAATTGTTCCAAAAAAGGAGGGTCATGAAGCTTCTTCAGTATAAAAACATGGCTCTGGCTTCAGGGAACATGGGATGACTTCTGGCCCTGTCATTTGCAAGCATCTGACCTTGGGTAATGATTTTGCACCGAGAATCTTCAGTTTCTTCTCCTGCTACTGCTGCTCTAAGGAGTAAAGATAATATATGCAAAGCATTTAGTCCCAGCCTGACTCTTAGTAGTCAATCATCATTCTGTTTTACCCTGACAGTAAATTTACTGCTTCTTCACTCATTCCCTTATATAACACTCCTTCTAAATCTCTCACCATCTCCTGGACTATTCAAATTAGGCAGTTTTCTTTTTACACGTACCTAAACTGAAAATATCATTACAGAGGCGGAACACATATTGGATAATACATAAAACTACTACTTCTTTACATCGCTTATATATTTAGTCAACAGATATTTATTGAACACCTATGAGGTAGCAAGCAGTCTTCCGGCTACTGGAGAAACAAGAGTGAACAAGGCAGATTAAAATTCCTGCTCTCACACTGCAGAGATACAGATCATTAACAAAAAAGAAAAAGATATACTATGTCAGATAGTAAGTGCCATATAGAAAAATGAAGCAGGAAAGTAGATGGGGTTGCTTAGTGGCAGCTGGACCATTTTTGAGATGGTGGCCAGGAAAGGCCACATGGAGAAGAAGATACTTGAGCAACGGCTTGAAGGAATTGAGCGAAAGAAGCTTGCAGGTGAGGGTTTCTGGGTTTTGTTTGTGGGGTGAGGGGCATTCCAGGCAGAGAAGATAACAGGTGCAAAGGTGATAAGGTAGGAACATGTTTCCTGTGCCTGAGGACTTGCAAGGAAGCTGTGGCTGGAACCAATACAGGGAACTGAATGAGGACAGAGAGAGGAGGCAGAGGAGGTCATGCAGAGTACAGAGGGCCTTCGAGGGTGACAGAGGCTTTTCAGTTTTGCTTTGGGTGAGAAGGGAAGTCATTGGAGGGTACTGAGCAGAAGGATGACATGATAGAAAACTGTGTCATTTGATAGGATCCCTCTGGCTATCTGTGCCTGGAGCATAGGGGGATTCAGCTGGAGCCACACACATAGGAATCATCTATGACGTTAATACTCTCTAAAAACAACACTAGCTTTTTTCTCTTTGGTCGCCTCATGCTGGCTGCACACACAGTCAATTAAAACTCAGGACTTTGTTACATCAAGGTCTATGTGGCGCGCCCTTCCTAATATATTTGTACAACTGATATTCTGACTTCATTTGGTTTCAGAATATCAGTTGTTCAAACAGACTATTTTCCTAGCACATCAAGACAGATAGTGAGAGAAACATTCATGAGTAAATAAAGCTTGACTCAAAGGACGGTGAACTCCAAGATTAGAAATAGCTCTCCAGAGTCCCATTTTGCTTACTAATGCTTCGATGATGCCTTGTTTCTTGTTTCCTTTACTTCTGCTACTGCTAATGCCTCTATAGAGCAGCAACTGTGATGGCCATAACCCCAGATGACTATTTAAAATTTCAATCAGTTATGTAAATCTTGGGATGTTGGTACTGTGTAGATATAATATGCAATTTACTCATTTTTCCCCCAATTTTTGTCTGTGCACTTGACAGTGTAATGGCTTCTGCTACCGTTATATTAAAAAATAACCTCATAACGTTCTTATAATTCCCTAGTGCAAGGTCCACTTCTCAGTTGTAACGCTGTTGGACCTCTCTACAGTTTTCAAGACTGTTGGTTATTCCTTTTCACTTCCATTTCTGGCTTCTTCTTAAAAATTTCATCTCCCTTGGCCTCGGGGATAGGCAAACTAAGCCCTGTGGGCCCTGCCACCTATCTTTGTAATTAAAGTTTTATTTGGCCATGGTCGTTTACTTCATATCTGGCACCTTTAGTGCTACAACAGCAGGACTGAGTCATTGTCACAGAAACTGTAGGTCTGGTTATAAAATAATATCTGGCTTTAGAAAAAGTATTTGCCAACTGAAATACATTATTCTCTTGGGTCTTTGTCTCTCTCTGGTTATCTATCCTTCTAACCTCTTCATCTCCTTTCTGCATACCCCTAAGTGTTAGCAGCTGCCCTAGATTTCGCTACCTATTATTTTCTGTCACCTCTTTATTGGTGAGCTTCTCAGCAATTCCACAGAGTTCCATAATTTCCCCAGTTTCAGTTGCTATCTCAGAGGGGATAAATACCAAATCAGCATTCTCAGCTCTGACCTCTTCCCTAAACACCAGTCTCATTTCCAGCATCGTACTGTACTGACTAGTATTCCTCAAAAAACCATTTCAAACACAAGTCCTATTCTTTCTCCTGGTTTCTGAGTTTCAACTGAGAGATCCTTTTCCCAGTTACCCAGGTTCCAGAGTTTCCTTCATTTCATTTGTGCCCCTCATTAAATCGGTTGCTAAGTGCTCTTGCTTTTACCCAATGATTATTTTCTTTTCCCACTGCTTCTCATCGACTTTCTCAAAGTCCTGTTGAACACACTGTCCCATGTAGCATTTCTCTGGTAACTGAATGCATGCAGGGCTTTCCTTAAGACATTCTTTACTTAGAAATCCTTGACTTTTCCCCACCATCTACCAAACACAGTTCAGCAGCCCTCCACATCCTACAACTCATTTTCCACTGGGAACAACGATGAGTCTTACCCCCGAAGCCCCTGAATCCGGCTTTATCTGGCCATTTCCTTCCATTCACAATTCTGCCAACAAAACCTACCCTTCCTACAGAGTAATACCTTCATGGCCCTTCTTTTCATTCTCTAACTAAACGATCTCTCCTTTTTAAAGGATACCCATGCTTTGGTATTTATATATTTTCATGGCATTTTTGCACTTTTCATTTTGAATTATAGTTAGGCATATACTTATTTTCTATCTCCAATTATCCTGTTTACTCCTTGAGAGGGGAGATCACGTCAATTACACTCCCTTGTACACAGTAAAATGTAATGTTTACTGATGAAGATGATGCTAATAAATGCAGATCTCTACAGAAAATGATCACAGTAATTCCCAGCTGGTGAGAGATTCTGCAATATAATGATACAAGTGTCTAGCTCACATTTCATTTAAAAAATTACATTCTGACTTACATTCTAATATTAACATTTGTGAGGGAAAAGTCACAATCATTAAATTTCTATTATTCTCTGAAGTCTTAGATTATATTTTTGGTTTGGGATGACATGGGAAGGAAAACGTTCATAATTTTTATTCACTTTTCAGCTAAATTCCATTTAACGGGCTTTCCTTTCCTTTCAGGAAATCATTTTAAACACTACTAAATACCTCTCACTTCTATCACATGAATTACTGCTTAGAAACTAACATGAAGGAATTTCATCCTTTATCCTAGTTTAGGCTGGGTGTGGTGGGCTCATGCCTGTAATTCTACTACTGTGGGAGGCCCAGGCTAGAAGATCGCTTGAGCCTAGGAATTCAAGACCAGACTGGGTCACAAAGTGAGACTCCATCTCTATTAAAAAAAATAATAAAATATAACTTAAAAATTCATATTTTTTGAAATCACAACAGCTAGTAGAGCTTAATTTTTCTAAAGAATCATGACTAAAACTACTTTTCTTGTTTATAAAAAGAAAATGAATAGAGATTTACAATTGTCTTGTTTCCTGAAAGTATGTCTTAGAGCATAGAAGGCTTTTGTGATTTCTGAAAGTTCATAAAATTTTCCATTAATAATAGGCTTTTCCACTGTGTGTGCTTCCACTAACTCTAGAGTTGGCCATGAGCCCTGAACTCTAGGAGCCCTTTGAGATACCACCACATCACTATTCCCCTTAACCTTTGCCTTTTGTTCATTCATTATAACTGCTCCAAACCAAAGTCAATCAGCTCAAACTGATTTATTCAAAACTGAAACCACTATAGGCAGAGATGTAAAATAATAATAAAGTGATTTTGTGGTACACACATATAGGGAACAATGAGATCACCAAACTCATTTTCATCTGCAATGTACAGAGAAGGTTTTAGGCATTAATCCACGGCCATTTTATTCACTTTTCTTATTTCCCTTCGTTGGTCTGTTGCCCCATCTGTGTTTTCCAGTTTGTGTGCTGAGTAAAATGGAATCTTTCAAGGCAGATTAAAATCTGTTATAATAATTTTAAGTACCACCAAATCACAGCCCTAGTCTTAGGTACTTTAAATATAAGAAATACTTAAAAAAAAAAAAGAGCACAAAATCCACCTTGACTTTAAGTCTGCTTCTATATCAACTACGGTATATACAGCTAGATAGCATGTAAATGATTTACGGTGGAAGGGTTCTCTGCTAGTTTCAAAGTTAAAAAGTTAAAAAAGCAAGGGGTGGGGCAGAGACATACAGAACTATTGTGCCACATTGAGAATCAGTGTTGCTGTCTCCCTTCAATTAGTATGCTCCCCGTGCCTCATTTTAGAGTATACTTAAACCTGCAAGGTTAAAGATAAGTCTTGATACATAATCATGATTGAATTCCTTTTAGAAGCAGAGTAGACATTCTTGAAAATATGGTCTAAGACCATCAAAAATCCTCAAAATTGAGAATTATTTATATACATGCTGTTGGACCTTTCTATAGCTTTCAAGGTTTGGTTATCCCTCTTCATTTGTAGTTCTGGCCTCTTCTTCTTCTTTTTTTTCTTCTTTTTTTTTTTGAGACAGAGTTTCGCTTTGGTTGCCCAGGCTGGAGTGCAATGGCGCAATCTTGGCTCACTGCAACCTCTGCCTCCCAGGTTCAAGCTATTCTCCTGTCTCAGCCTCCTGAGTAGCTGGGATTACAGGCGCCCACCACTACACCCGGCTAATTTTTATATTTCTAGTAGAGACAGGGTTTAATCTTATTGGGAAGGCTGACCTTGAACTCCTGACCTCAGGTGATCCACCTGCCTCGGACTCCAAAGTGCTGGTGTTACAGGTGTGAGCCACTACAGCTGGCCTGGCCTCTTCTTAAAAACTCTCCTCTCCCGGCTTCAGGGATGGACACATTTGTCCCTACACCCTGAACACGTTTCCATCAAGAATTACATATTTCTTGTGTACATCTTCACATCACATTAAAAAAAAAAACACTATGAGAGTTTTCTTTCACATTTGATCGATGATAAACACGTTTACACAAAGGAACATTTC
Organism: Macaca mulatta; assembly: GCF_049350105.2. Classification (NCBI taxonomy): domain Eukaryota; kingdom Metazoa; phylum Chordata; class Mammalia; order Primates; family Cercopithecidae; genus Macaca; species Macaca mulatta. The sequence goes on from NC_133422.1 coordinate 68,593,035, forward strand.
CACCCACACTTCACAAGAGTTACTGTACGGGCCACAGGCAGAGAACACAAAGCACCATTGAGATGAGCCCAGCAGTTGTGCAGTCGCACTCATAAACTGACCCCCCAGTGCATATGATTCTAACTTGGAACTTAAATATAAGCACTACATAACAGACTTCTGGGACACTGAGGAAAGCAGATATCTTAGATGTTGTATCATCTGTGAATGTCTCCTCTGCTAAAATCATAAAATATAATTTTTCTTTTTGAGAATAAAATTAAGTGCTGACTCTTCACTTCCCCAGTGCATTCCTCAGGATTGTCCCATCCTATGGTGAATGCTGTCACTATTCAAAAATGACCTGAATATCTTTGAGCCAAAAGAACAGTATTACTATATTTTTTTGCTGTGTTTCAATCTTGGTTGAAGGACATATTTGTTCATGTCTTCATCTTACACAAACTCCAAAGAGAAAAATGTACTCTGTAAAATTGGACGAAAGGTATTTTCCACATTAATTCTGTTTGGTGTTGCTTTTACAAGAAAGAACAATTCCATTAGGGTGCATCAACCTGTTAGAAACACAGGTTTCTAATTTCAAGCTAGGCACAGTGGCTCACACTTGGAATCCCAGCACTTTGGGAGGCTGAAGCAGGTGCATCACCTGAGGTCAGGAGTTCGAGACCAGCCTGGCCAACATGGTGAAACCCCATCTCTACTAAAAATACAAAAATTAGCCAGGTGTGGTGGCGCACACCTGTAATCCCAGCTATTTGGGAGGCTGAAGCAGGAGAATCGGTTGAACCCAGGAGGCAGAGGTTGCAGTGCACTGAGATCGCACCATTGCATTCCAGTCTGGGCAACAAGAGTGAAACTCTGCCTCAAAAAAAAAAAAAATGTATTCTCTCTGTTTTGGAGTTTGTTAAAGAGATGTTATTTCCATATTTTGTAACACTGCTCCCCTTCTGCCCCTGTTATGATAAATTGTCTAGTCTCTGTGAAGGCTGGTGAGGTTTCCACCAACTAGAAATGGTATGACTTCCCTGGGCTTCAGTTATGGCCACTGCATTGGAGTTTGTTTGGTCAGACCCCTTCCCAAGCCCAGGAACTTAAGCCTCTGACTTGTTCAGGGAGGTGGCGGGGCGGTATCTCCGGAAATGACTCTTGAAGAACAAGATCAAAGTTAAAATTCTGTCTCAAGACAGGCCAGGTACAGCAAGTGAGAACACTGCTATAGTACATACTACAACACCAAGAGAGCACAGGAGTTACACACTAGTCTCTTTTCTGCTTTCCCAACTTTAAACTGGGCTTACACTAACTTCTTTAGAAAGCCCATTTTGGTTTTGTGAAAAGAGACACTTTCTGAAAAAGATAAGAGCTATGACAGAGGATGAGGTCTTGGGCTTTGCCAGGCAAATTACTGATAAATTGCATGGTACTTAAGGTTGTTGTGTGTAGTTGTTTCACAAATAGAAAGGTTGGATACTGTCTTTTGTAATGTAAGTAAAACAGATTTTCTACTGAAAAAAACAGTGAAATTCACACTGCTCTAATAATATGTATTCTAAACATCATCTGGCCTTGATTTCCTTGACCAAAGATGCCAGGTTACCTCCGCTCTAAGCACCTGCTGTCCCTGAGGCTAGCTGAGATCTGAGAGCCAGGGTGTCTCATTACACCCCAGCCAAATCCATCTGTTAATAAGAGAGTAGCTAAGCTTTCTATGTGCCTGCCACATTTAAGCTATCAAATAAGACGTCAGGGGCCAAATCAATTCTTCAACATTTTTATTTTTCTCATTCCTGAAAGGAGAACTCCCTAAATCTTGAAAATCATTTCTTTCCACTGTTTCTCAAATCCAACTATCCTTCATATAAAAGAAAATATAAACAGCCACTTAACATAGGGTCTAGTACTTGCTCCCTCATTAACTTGCTTATAAACTTGTTACTTACAGATTTTCTTTCGTGCCAAGTCATTTCTCAGTTAAGAAATCCCAGGCTTGCATATAATGGCTATTTATTTTCCCAAAAGATTCAAAATATCTAAACATTTCATGGTATTTCCTTTAGATCATTAAGTTAAATATCACAGAAAGAGCTGAAAGCTCCTCTGTATTTTTTAAATTCCTATTTTGTTTCCTTCTTCCATAGTATTCTGGTGTAGATCCTTCCTACTCATATTTTTAGCCCTTAACTACATGTATATCCATGAACAATACCTACAGTTTTGCTCTTTTTAAAATGGCATATAACAATATCATATCTACACACACACACACACACACACACACACACATACATATATATTTTGAGACAGGGTCTCACTCTGTCACCCAAGCTGTAGTGCAGTGACATGATCTCGGCTCACTGTAGACTTGACCTCCCAGGCTCAAGTGATCTTGCCATCTCAGCCTCCAGAATAGCTGGGACTGCAGACATGGGCCATCATGCCTGGCTAACTTTTGTATTTTTTGTACAGATGGGGTTTTACTGCACTGCCTAGACTGATCTTGAACTCCTGGCCTTAAGTGATCTGCCCAACTTGGCCTCCCAAAGCACAAGGATTACAGGCATGAGCCTTCACAACTGGCCAACAATATGATATTTCTATTTGATTTTTTCATTTAACATTGTATTTTTGAGATTTATTCATACTCTTTCATTTAATAGTAAAAGATTCCATTTTCTAAATGGAGCAGTATTATTTATTCATTTAGTGATGAAAAATTAATTTGTTAAAAATATTCACTATTACAAATGCTGCTGTAACTTTCTTCCTAGTATACATCTGAAAATTATGGGGTGCCCATATCAATTTTACCAAATATTGCCAAATTGATCTCCAAAGTTGTTGAATCAATTTACACTCCCATTGGTATGTGAATACCCACATTTCCCCATCCTGTTGTAAGACTTAGTATTTCCAGATATTAAAATTTTTCAGAAGTCTAAAATTATGCCATGTTGTCAATTCTGCTCCCAAACACTAGATTGAGAATGCTATAACTATCCAAGGAACACTCCCACCTTCCCCATTTATCATTTGGTCCAGAATTTTTTATTTTTATTTTTATTTTGAGATGGAGTCTCATTCTGTCACCCAGACTGTAGTGCAATGGTGCAATCTTGGCTCACTGTCACCCAGGCCTCCCGGGTTCAAGTGATTCTTCTGCCTCAGCCTCCCAAGTAGCTGGGATTACAGGCGCTCGCCACCACAGTCGGCTAATTTTGTATTTTCATTAGAGACAGGGTTCCACCATGTTGGCCGGGCTGGTCTCAAACTCCTGACCTAAAGTGATCTGCCTGCCTCAGCCTCCCAAAGTGCTGGGAATACAAGCATGAGTCACTGTGTCCGGCCCATCCAGAATTTTGGTGCATGTTTTACTATCAAGAGTTAATTGAAAGTTATCTTCATGCATATATTTATCTATATTTTTCAAACCAGTTCTAAGCTGTCCTTTCCTTTTTGGTTTTTCTGTTTGCAAAAGTATATTCTTTATGAGTCTTTTCAGCATAAGACTCGTATGTGTGGGCAGTAAGCTCGTAGTCAATGTATGTACAATTTTTTTTTTTAAATTTCACTCGATGGAATTTTATTTCAGCCCAGTACAGAATTTCAGGATCTTTCAACCCATTGAGGAGCCTATTGCATTGCTTTCCAGCATCTGTTGTGGCTCAAAGTCTTTATTCTTACATTCCTTTGCAGCTAAGCTTTTAAGGTTTTCTTTAGGGAACTCATGCTTGACAATTTCACTGCACTATATCTAGATATGAGTTGATTTTTACTGAGTTTGTCTACAATCTAAGATTCATAATCTCCCTTAATTTTCCCAAATTCCAAGACATCTCTCTAAATGTTGCGTTCTATCTATTCCAATAAATGTCATTTTAGATATACGTTGGAATACTTCAACCAATGTCTCTTAACTTTTCTTTCACGCTTTTGTCAGCTTTTCTACTTGTGCCAGAACAATAACCTGGGCATTATCCTAGATTTATCCTTTCCTTTATCCTTGACATCCAACTTGCCAACAAGTTCTATCACATTTCCATTCACACTGCCCTGCCCAGGCTCTCAGGAATTCTCACCTGGCTTCCTGAAATAGTCTCCTAACTTGTCTCCCTCCCTCTATTTTCAATACATTCAACCTTTCATGCCCCAAATTTTAGTGTTACCATGTTAACTCCCATCTACTTCCAAGTCTCCTGTGCTTCCCTGTAGAGTTCAGTAAATAACTTCTTAGCTCGGCACAGAAGGCCTGTGATAACTACATACATGAATACTGCCCTTAAGCTTCATTTCCATTTCTTTTAAGTACTTTTGAACAATACTAACCTATCTACTCATTGAATCTATCTACCAGGATACAGTATACCTTTTTGTATTTCCAAGACTGCATTTTCAAAAACTGCCCTTCCTTTCCTCCATTGTTACATAGAGAATGTAACTAATACTTTCTTCTGAGAAACAGCCTTCTCCTGGAGTGATAACCACACCTCACCGCCAACCAATACCACCACCCAGTGTACTGCCCATCTTCCTCTGCAATCCACCTCTGTGGGCCTGGGTTCACTGGAATAACAGAGCTCGTCTCACTGTGGCTTTTTAGTCTGCTTTATCCATTTGACTATGAACGTATTGTGAGTACTGTATGTTGTGCATGTGGTTAAATCATGAATGTGTATTAATCACATGAATAAGTGAATGGAAAGAAATACACTGCACAATTCCTGGGTAAAGCAAAAGGTTGAAAAATTGGAGATTAAAATTTAAAAAAGAAATCTTAATTTTTGAATCTGGCAGGCCAAATTTTATTTAGTTTTGACAGATGAGTCAGAGAGCAACAAACAAAATAAATCAATATGAAAATCAACATCCCTGTTGAAATAATAAAGATCTTTTTCTCACGGAGATATTGCAAGATAGGGAATAAAATCCAAGACTTTTATAACGTCAACCAGGTTCATTTGCTATATAAAGTTCTAGGTGGTATCATTTTTTAATAAAAATATATACATGTCCACATATATCTGTCTCTGTATATGTGCATTTATATTTATATATAGATGCATAAATAAAGTCTAGTACCAAGTTCTTCTCGGAGCATATTCTAACATGCCCGGGTATCAGATGGACACTGCATTTTGAAACTTACAAATACGCAAGGTCTCTGCAAATTCTGACTGCCTGAACAATAACAACTGGCTGGATTACTGACTGAATAGTAATAATATGGCTTAGCCCACCTATATCTTTTCTGGAATAAGGTATGGAATGAATAAATAACGCTAAAAAAGTCTGTGGTGGCTTACTCTTGCTATTAAGGATGATTGCATTCTCAACGTTCATCGTAATTATAAATATAGAACACAATACTGAAAAATAGTTATGAACCATTCAGTGGCTTATTTAGACTTGCAAATGGACAAAACTGTAATCCTCTGTTTATACCAGATCACACAAAATTATATAGTTAAAACTAGTGTAAGTTATGATTGAGAGGAGGTTTATTTTAAGTATGAGGGACTTATCACCGTGACTATTAAAGTAATCACAATTGGCCAAGAAAGGCAAGAAATGTGCTTGTTAATAGTTGCATTAGTTGCAAGGTGGATAATGAGATAATAAAACACATAATTGGAGGTTATACTATCTTGATTACTGTAGATTATACCAATGGGCACAATAATGCCACTAAGTAGTGAATCACCAGTGAGCGCTCATTTGTTAGATGTTAAATGGATAATGATCTACTTTAACAATGACTTCCAGAATGTGCTAGAAAATACTTCCTACGACATACCATGATACCAAGACATTCTGGACAGCACGCAAGATCTTTTACTCTTTGATAAACTTAATGAATAATGGAGAACTACAAAAACAGAAAAGATACTATATGGCTCTGAAAAGACACTGAAACAAAAACTGGAAGATGCCAGATTTTACTATGAAGCTATTCTCCATAACCAAACACACACTTTATTGAATTTAGTTTCCAATTTTGAAGAAGGCATTTCTGAACATCTGCTATATAAGCTTGGATAATTCTAAAACTGTAATGTTATAATGATCATTAGCTATTGGCTAGTGCTCAGAATTTTATTGAACTCATTAATCTAAGAAAAATAAATATAATTATAACAGTAATAATAAATGTTGGCCATGTCTTTAATAGTTTCCCCTTGTGTTTTCCAGAAAATTACTACTACCACGACGAGGCAAGAAAGAACAGGCGTGTCTGTGTTGTATATGTCTTTCTAACCAATTCCCTGATCAAAAGAGCTTCAGGCAGGGGCCAGACATGTCTAAAAATGACATGGATGTCGTTCTCTGAAACTCAGTGAACCACACTTTGACAAAATTTCCCTACACCTAGAAATGTTAACCTACAGCTTAAGGCTGTTGTTTTTCAGGCTGCAGGATGCTAAAGAAATGAAAATACATGATACAGTACTATAATTTCAATATTTAGCAACATGGAATTACCTCATGCAATTCATACACACACACACGTATTCACTTATTTACATATATAATAGATTTCAAACATAATAAATTTTAATCCTTGTCAAAAAACTAAATGATTTAAAAACATAATGCCACCTAATTTGAGGAACTATGGAATTGGATATTTAAAACTGACACATTCTCAGCGGGCGCCTGTGGTCCCAGCTACTCGGGAGGCTGAGGCAGGAGAATGGTGTAAACCCGGGAGGTGGAGCTTGCAGTGAGCTGAGATCCGGCCACTGCACTCCAGCCTGGGCGACAGAGCCACTCAGTCTCAAAAAAAAAACAAAAAAAAACCTGACACATTCTCTAGATAATTAAGGCATACTTTTTAAAGCATCAAGCCTAAGTACAGCAAAATGGCTATGGAGTATTTAAAAATTCTGATTTAATTCAAGGCTCTACCACTTTTAAGCTGTGCCCTTATAAGTGGTACAGAAAGTTACGTGAGTCTTAGTTTTCTCAATGCAAAAGACTGACAATAATATCTATATGTTGGTTACTGTTGGGCTTACAGATAACACATGTAAAGCAGAAAGAATGTAAAAGCATTCAATAAAGGTTATTTAATATTATTTAAATGATTTTTAATAAACATATTTACAAGATTTATTTCATACTTTGCTGCCTTTTTCAAATAGACTGATGATAATTTAACTTTTCTTTCATTACTAATGGTCATTATTTCAAAAGCAATTATTACGCTGTAATAAAGTATTCTCTCCAAGGACTAACGCGCCGTGTTAGCCCGTTTGTTCCCATCCAGAAAGACCTTGCTGCAATTATTCAAGTTCTTATTTTAATAATAATTTTGACATCTTATTTGCTGGCTGCCACTTTTTTACCCTCAGTGCCCCTACAGATAAAGGGAGTTTCCTAATTTGCGAAGGGAATTGGCAGAAGAGAATCTCAGGAGGTATTCAGCATCTATAAACTGGTAATGCAAAATCAGTAGATCTATTTTCTTTCAGTAACGAAATCTACAGAAAGAGAAGTGCTACAAAATTTTGTGGCTATTGGGCATCCATAAAAATCTACTGAGAAGACATTTTGGAGAACCCAATTTATAAAAATGACGATTGAGAAGTATTCCTATCACTTATTTTTCTTTGCATTTTTATTTGCTATTCTCTACTTATGGGGTTAGAAAATTATATTCACAAATAATATAACAAATATATCCAAGCCAAGAGTTAAAATGCTTTGAAAGAGGGAGGATCTTTCCTATAAGTAACACAGAGTACATATGATGTAGGCAACATATTTTGTATCATATGCAGTACCTGCGTGGGAGGGGACCTCGTGGGCTACTTTCCAGTACAAGCACAGTATTCTCCATTTTTTGTGTGCCCTGCATTCTCTACCCTCATTATTTACTCTTTTCCTGGTCTGAAACACTCCTACCTACTTTGAGTACCAAAGCTTTACGCTTCTCCAACTTTCGCCTCAAATGGCACCTACTCTCCCTTCATTATAACGTAAGACTTCCTCCAGAGTCTAGTTCATGTTCTTTGGAGATTTACAACCTAGGCCTCTAGAAGGTTTCCTCTGTTTAAAAGGTCTCTCTGTTTACAGAGGACTGATTTACAACATTCACATCTGACAAAGGCCACACTGGAGATGATTAGGGAGCCCTTGGATTTAGCACAGAAGAGACAAAAAAGCAATCAAGAATTGAAAATCCCCTCCAAACACCAAATACTGGAAACAATCCACACAAAGCTCTTTTAGATTTGTGCTGCGGTTTACTTAATACACTTTTAAGATCAGAGATCTGAGGAGGGAAACCAAATCTTCATTTTATGGATGCAACAAATGGGCCCACCATGGTAAATACATCATTTACTCTTTCTCTCAGAGAGATATTTAACTCTGTAGTACAAATAAAAATAGCAAAGTAGTATTTCCCTTCTATTTAAGGTTTGTTAAAGGAAATTCATGCTTTTAAAATGTTCTACAAACACCAAAAACTGATTGCATCATTATCAGCTTTTAAATCAAAACAGCTTGCTATCTGGTAAGGACAGGAGAAATGGTCGATTTATTTCATAAAACTTTATGTACAAAGAGACACTGTCTATGAACTTAATGGAGAGAATATAGAGTCTGGAGAGGTAATTTTTATTACAATTTATAGTGGGATTACCCATACTCCACAGTTTTCAGATTTTATGGCACCATGATGCTGATGCAGTTAACTGCAGTGGGGTAGGAGGCATAATTTGTTTCACCCTGACTGGGAAATGAAATTGGCATTACTATTATATAAGAAATCTGGCAGATTCTATTAATTGCCTGGATCCAATCAAAGCTATTAGTTATCCTAGTTTCACAGGTAAAATATTTTACCTGAGAGTAAAAGAATAAATAAGAACTGACTACAATTTTCACACAGCAATATCTTCGTATTAAGACTGTTTGGAAGCCCTAAGAATATTTCTTACCCTCAGGGGTTCATTCCAGAAACTACTAAAACCTGAATCACATCAAGTATAAGGTACCACAAAACATTATTCTTTAATATTAAGTACTGCAAAACAAAACAACTTGGGAAACAGCAGAAACAACGTATTCAAGAATACCAGACAACTACAGATTGACATACTGCAGCAAGAGCTTTGGTGATGTTATTCATTCATTCTGCACTTAAAGAGTGTTTATTGTGTGACAGATGTTGGGTAAGGCAGTAAGGCAATGAGAAAAGATGATGTGTGTGTGTTTGTGGGGCCGGGGGTGGTGTATGAATTGCCTTACAGTTTGGTATATACTGTTTCAGAAAAGAAGGCATTTGAACCAGCTCTTTTGTCAGAGAAAGAAAAGGCCTCCCTTTGCTTTCTACATGGATAAAGGTAGAATGTCACCTGAAGGGCCATGCAACATGGCTGGGACGTGAGACGTATTTGGTGGAATAGCAACAGACTGAGATGGACGGGGAGTATGTGAGGTAGATGTGAGGATGTGCAGAGGCTTGCTGGTTACGTGTTATGTTTTGGCAGCCTTCTACTTCACCATGGGAAGGTTTCTTCTATGGTCAAGGTTTAGGACTGCACGTCTATACTGGCCACAGCATTCCTAAGCATCTCCCACAAAACACTGCTCCTGCAGTGTTTCCTCCATTAATGCATTCATTTCTTCATCCATCTCTTCAATAAAACACTTACTAGTGTCAAACACAATGTTGGGGAAATATTAGCTAATAAGGATGAAATGGTACTTTCATGGAGCTTAAGTTTTAGTGTAGAATTCTGGGAGACCCCCCGCCACCAACACACACACACACAATTTCTTTATTTTAGAAATGAGGATTTATAACAATATAAACCACATTATATAAGCACCACAGTTCTCAGCAGAGGAGCTTATTCTTACTATAGGTTACCCAAGTCCCACTAGATCTTTCTCCCCAAAGAACTGAGAAACCCATATACCTACCAAAGTATTACGCTTCTTCTAATTCTACCGTGCTCCTACTGATTCCTAAGACCCTAGTATTTGAAAAGGCAGTTTAATCTGATGAATTCTCCAAGGGCTATTCCTAGTTCTTTCAGTTTTACTAAGTTTCTATATTCTGTTATCCTGAACTCTTTCTGTCCCAAGACATAACTGTCCATTGTATTTATTTTTATTTTATTTTATTTATTTTATTTTTTTGAGATGGAGTCTCATTCTGTTTCCTATGCCAGGGTGCAGTGGTATGATCTCAGCTCACTGCAACCTTTGCCTTTAGGGTTCAAGCGATACCTGTGCCTCAGCCTCCCGAGTAACTGAGATTACAAGGCCTATGCCACCATGCCCAGCTAATTTTTGTATTTTTAGTAGAGACGAGGTTTCGCCAGGTTGGCCAGGCTGGTCTTGAACTTCTGACCTCAAGTGATCTGCCCACCTCTGCCTCCCAAAGTGCTGAAATTACAGGTGTGAGCCACTATGCCTGGCCCATTTTAATTTTATTTTCTCTCTATGACATTCTAGGGCACTGGTATCCTTGCTCAGCGGGTTCACCTCTCAGCAAAACTTCCTAGTAGCACACAAGTTGGCATACATATGCTTCCATTTAGCCAACAAACCTAATCCATAGTTTTAAAAAACACTAAGCACTGATACACAGAACACGGCATTTTTATTTCCACTAAATACAGTCATATGCAAATGTCCAGTATGGGAGGTGGGATAAGAAGTTAAGCCTTTTTATTTATTTATTTATTTTAGCTCAAATCAAATATAGTCCTAAAAAATTTTCATACGCTTGAGCTCTGAAAACAAAGTAGATAACTTAGGTCTCGAATTCAGGTTTGAGTTTTACTTAAAAGGGTCATATTCACCACACTGTCTTACAACACTAAACTAGCTGGGAAAATTCAGGGGCATGGTAGAAAAAATAATTAGATTGTAGAGTTGTTGTCTTTCCATTCATGTCATTCTAAAATTCTGCCACTAGATGGCAATACAAAGACTGTCATTTTCATTAGAGGTCTCATCGTTCCATATTACATGACTTCTGGTAAAGGTGATTTGATTGACATGAATGAGAAAAATCAAGACTCAGAAAAAGGTAGAATGGTGAGGAGTGGAGGGAGACAGAGAAAAACAACTGAGAAAAGGAAGAAGACAGAAAAATAGAGGGAAATTGAGAGAAAAAAGGTATTAGAACTGAGGAGGGTACTTTGAAAGGGAGGTGCAAGGAAAAGGGAAGTGGCTGAGTGAAAGCAGGGAGACATCCGGTGGGGTCTCTCAGTAAGAAATATATATTTCATCATGACCAGTACATATACACACCCCCTGTTCACAGCACCACATTTGCATATATGTAAACAAGTTAATGAACAAAAGTTTCATGGAATAATATTTATTTGGGTGACACTCTCAGATACTTTTCAACCTACACCATTCTATTTCATTTCTTTAAAATCACTCATTGTGAGCTATTAAATTGATTTCCAACAGGAAATGACCCACAGTATGATCATCATTTTAGTCTATTGTAAACTAGAGCTGGCTTTTATAAAGAATTTCTCTTTCAAGCGCCTTAGCTAGGACTGGGAGATATTCCTGGCCTTGTATATTGCCCATAAAACATTTGTTGAATAAATGAAATAATTATTAAAAGAAAAAAAGATGGTGTAGCTGCCTGGTCTTGAAAAACGAAACAATTGGCCAATGATCAAAGTAGCATTTCCCCTACATAAAGGTGGCTGGAGAAAGAATTCAGTATGTGATTATCACCCTGTAAATTGGTAGCTCTTTTTTACTTATTGGATAGAAAGACAAACATCAATTAGTTGTTTTCTAAAGAATACAAAGCAGAATACCCAGTTAATCAAATTCCCCATTAACAAAGGAAAACAGGCAGAGTGAAAGAGCTGAGAAAATAGTAACACAGTCTGGAACAGAAAAAGAATTATTAAGGGAGTAAGAAAAAAACAGGAAACAGAAACCGCAGCAACAGAGTTGTAAATTATTAAAAAGCCAATTTAAAACAGTGCTGGTAATGAATCTAAGACCAAGTTTCCCTCTTGGATCTTATATTCTTCCTTCTTTCATTTGTTCCTACTAATGAAAAACTGTCTATTTACTAAATACGTTTTCATATACGTATGTATTTCTTACAGTGAGTATAGATGCCAAAATAGCATCAAAATAATTCTACAAATACTTGCAATCTACTATGTAGAATAAGAATTCCCCTATAGCATAACAGCACTTGTATTATATGAAATGAGAAGCATATTTAGTAAGAACACAATTCCAGGAGAGAAAAAATTTGTTTGTTTTTTTTTTTTAAATAGAACTATTCACAAGGGAAATAAAAGATATTACACATCAAACTCTAATATGTAATATTAAATGTACTAAATATTATCAGATAAAACTTTTCAGGTTTACAGAAAACTTTTCAGGTTTGGTGAAAAAGTAAGTATGTAGATTAGAATACTTTACCAGTAAAATGTAATGTAAGCATAAAAGTTTTTCTTTAAACATAAACTAGGTCTTTTTATTATAGGAGAAAGTTGACCTAATAAATAAAAGTGTGCCAGGTTACCTTATTCAGTAGCACCTAATATCACTTTATAATGAAATGAAAACAAAGCCCATTTTTTTAACCTCTTCTTGCTTTAGCTACTTTACCTAACAAATGGATTTGACTGTCCTCTTTATCTTCACTTCCTTGAGTAACATCTACCTTTTAAAATGAACCATCCCGGGTATCCATACCTTCTCCTCTTCCTCCTCTTTTCTACTTTAAACTTTTATTTACTATTTCATGCAGGGAGGTGGGGGGAGCTAATCAAACTCATTTCTGGGCACTTGACAGTCTATGAGGAGCTTAGAGTTTTCTTTTTCCTGCAAACTTTCTTAGAACAATACAGACAGCTTCTGTCTCCTCCGTGCGCCAGTTATCATCATCATAGAACTATCTCAGTCTATGCCAGATGAAGCAGCGGAATCGACAGATTGTAGGCACTTCAGATAAACAAGAGCATAAGAAGCCAATTTTTTTGATGGAATCTATTCAACCTCTTGTGCATGCCCAGAAGTGAACAAATGCAGATAAGTGTCTACTCCATGTTGAAAATCAGGTAAAAACAAACCACAAATCTCCAATGTATCTGTAGGAAAAAAAAAAGGGTTCTGAACTCACAGTGAAAATTCAATGTTTCATAAATATGGACTGCCTGCCTTTCTCTCACTATTCAACAAGCTCCTATCTTTGTTTTGCCATAAGAGTGAAACGCTCAAGTCTTATCAAAGCCTATATTTAATAATCATAAACCATAAAACGGCAATATTCCAGTCCCATTTCCCAATAAACAACATTAAAAAAGTAGAGACCATAAGTAACTGGCTAGTTTGTTGATAAAAATCAAATTCTAAATTGAAGAATTAACCTATGGCTATTAGTCACCATACTTAAGAGTAAACAGAATCAATTCATCAAGGGAAGCAAAGATAACATCACACATAATCACAGGTCAGCTACCTAGGACTATTCTGTCATATGGACAGGTGATGCCAGGATTTCACCAAATGGTGAACAAAAAAGGACAGTCACATGTAAGGTAGACAGAAGAAGTGAGTCTGTGACATGAATGAAGTCTCCAACAACTGAGAACAGGAAGGATTCGTGACCTGAAACAAAGACACCAGTAAGTGAGAAAGCTGGCGACAAAAGAAAATTAGTGAGACAAAGAGATCTGAAATGGGAAGTTCCATGAGAATCAACTCCAGTTGCACCAATGGGACAGAACCTAAGGTCACAATGCCCAATGAGTTTTGCAGCAATCTCTGTGATGACTATATTTTCTTTCACAAATATAACCAGCATGAGACTAAAAATACACTCGTGGCTTCTTTCTATAGGCTGCTGAGAAAAGCAACAGCCTGTAGGAAGAAAATGGGGTGTATTTCAAATTAGTCTACAGCCACATCCCTTTGAAACTTCTGAATGGATGCTATGAAAATAACATATTTTTGGAGGATTCTTCACCGTGTGTCTGTGTCTAAATATAGTAAGAAAGCAACATTCTTTAAAAGGAGGAGACCAAAGAAATTGCACACCCAAATTGGATTGGTTTCTTAACAGCAGTATCAACATGTTCTACTCAGGTATTTTGGGAAAGGTACTTCATACTCAAGGATCTAAACACATGATTATTTTAATAAGAAAGAATGCATTTGGACTTATAATAAGTTATTTTTTTCAAGCATGACACTATTCCAATAAAAGTCTTAATGCAATAAATATGTTTTGCTAAAATCCTGGTAGACTCTGCTGCTGGTGTTAAATTTGCATGAGAAAATGTGGGTGGGTAGGAAACCAGAGCTGGGCTCCTTTTCTTCAAGCAATCTATTTTATTACTGTCCTGTCGATATTTGATTGCTTTTGCATGGCTAAGGAAAAGACAGAAATGTAGGGAAAGGGGAGAAAGAGCAGAGCATCTACATAATTTAATAAAGAAGGAAAGGATAGTGGTTAGGAAAGAAAATTGGGCAAAGTAAAATACCCACTTGGCTGCACCAGGCCTCTGCAGGCCCTGATGGTTTCAAAGTCACTGATCAATCACGACCTTGCTCAAGTCTCACTCCCAGGCATCAAGGTTACCTATTCCTCCATCAACATGGAGAAAGGACTGGCTCAGGTATACAATGGAGGAGATGCGTCCTCTTGTTTTTTACTACCCAGGTCTTTGATCACAGACTGGCTATGACATTAACTCCTTTTTTTTTTTTCCTTTTAAGATGGGATTTGGCTTTGTCACCCAGGCTGGAGTGTAGTGGTGTAATCTCAGTTCACTGCAACCTCCACCTCCTGGGCTCAAGTGATCCTCCCACCTCACCCTCCCAAGTACCTGGGACCACAGGTGCTTACAACCACACCTGGCTATTTTTTTTTTGTATTTTTGGTAGAAACAGGGTTTCACCATGTTGCCCAAGCTCATCTCGAGCTCCTGAGCTCAAGCAGTCTGCCTGCATCGGCCTCCCAAAGTGCTGGGATTACAGGCATGAGCCACCACACCTGTCTGACATTACCTTTTATGTATCTTGAATTTCTAAAATGTAATACCTATTGATGTTTAAATGTAAAAAAAAAAAAAAAAAAAAAAAGCCTTTAAAGGACAAAATGATTATTTTGGACTCATGGTTTATTTTCAGTTATCCTGCACATTCCACTAGACAATGAAGAAAAAAATGTTGATCTTATCTTTATATAATTTCTGGTATCATTTTTATAATTATCAATGGAACTCAAATTTTACTTTTATTTTTATTTGTTTGCTAATAATCCAGTAAAGAGTTGGAAATGGACAATTCTAAAGCAGGAAGAATCATAAAAGCAAAGTCCTTAATTGCACATTATTGCTTATATTGTACTGTAAACATACCCGCATCTTGCAGTAATTAATCTGAATTCTAAAGTCTATTTACTATGTTGAGAAAATTGTTAGGAAAAAGATACATGATGGAAAATGAAAGGAAATACAAAAAACAGAAGATGAATATGTAGGATTATTCCTGATGGCATATAAACTTGCTATACTATCTCCTTCTTTTAAAACTCCTCCCTTGAGAACCTAAATGCCTCTCCAGTTCCCATTCCATTTTTCTACAACTCTTTAAAGCAAAACTACTCCAAAGAGCTATCTAGACTTTCAACCTCCTCTTCCTCACCTCCCATCTGAACACCAACTTACTTCAGGCAGTCTTTTGTCCCCACCATTCCACTGACACACTGCTGGTCAGTGTCAACAATGAACACTCCCTCGCCAAATCCACAATTCTCGGTCCTCATTTTATTTCGTCCCTGAAAGGCAATTGATACCATTGACAAGCTGATCATGAAAACACTCTCCACCTGCATTCTCTTTAACATTACTCCACTTTCCTCATGAACTGATGGGTCTCCATGCTGACTGCTGCACCCCTCTTCACTTTCTAACCTCATAATGCTCAAGTTTCCAGTCGTCCATGCTTCTCCTTCTCCATTGGGCTCTCCTGAGATGATCCCTAGTGACTCCCAAATTTTATTTCTCCAAATCTGCCTCCTCTTTCATCTGAGCTCCAGGCTCACCCATCCAACTCCCATCTCAAGCTCCCTCTATTCAAATGTGGAACAGGCATATCAAATTTAACACGTCCCAAAGGGAATTCCTCTCTCAACTCCAGTATGCCCATCTTAGTAGAGAACAATAGCTCAGCCAAAAACCTAGAAGTCATCCTTATTTCCTCTCCTTCCCTCATATCCCACCATCAGACCAACACTGCAATAGTCCCCCTTACTAGTTCTTCCTAGTTCTGCTCGCTCCTTCCCCATATTCTTTACAGCATGCAGTGGCTCAATGATTTTTGTAAAAGGTAAAACAGATCATGTCACCCTCCTGCTCATTCTGAATTCAGTGGCTTCCCAACATATTTAAAACAAAACCAAAGGCTGTACAGCATTGCCTTGGGAACCTATCAGATCCTTCATTTACTCTCCCCTTCCCCTACTCAAGCCTCTCTAGTTCCACCAGCCTCCTAGTAGCTCTTACTCACAAAGGCTATACTCACTCATGCCTCAGAATCTTTGAAGCTATAGTTCTCTCTTTTGCAAAGGTCCTCCCTGCTATTATTGGTACAGCTTACTTCTCAGAGAGGCCTTCCTTGATTATACCTAAAACTGTGCCCCTCTCCTATTAACTTTCCAACTCCCTTATCATGCCTTATTTGTCTTCACAGCACTTATAGCATCTGATATACATGAACTGTCACTACTACTAGAATGTAAGGTCCCTGACAGTAGGGACTTGCTCATTTTGGGACACCAATTCCTAGAAATGTAGTTGGTATAAAGTAAATGCACACTTCATATCGGAAGAAAGGAGAATCCTAAACATGCCTGCTCTTCCATCAAGTCAATAATGAACCAAGAATAACTTTGCCTGAGATCTGTCTTGACCCTCGATGCCAGGGGTGTCCAATCTTTTGGCTTCCCCGGGCCACACTGGAAGAAGAAAAATTAACTTGAGCCACACATAAAATACACTAACACTAATGATAGCTGATGAGTTTTTAAAAATTGCAAGAAAGTCTCATGATGTTTTAAGAAAGTTTACAAATCTGTGTTGGGCCTTATTCAAAGCAGTTCTGGGTTGCATACAGCCCACAGCTGCGGGTTGGGCAAGCTTGCTCAGTGCTTTCCTTCTATTAAATATTGGTGAAAGCTAATGAATGTCTCCCAGGAAATGTGCCACGAACTTACCCAAGAAGGACTTAAATTCCTTTGTGAGGTCAAATAATCCCTTTAGGGTTCGGTTTATAAATATCATGTTTCAGCTTCCATAGTATAGGCTGGTGCAAGAGTAACTACAGTTTATGCCATCCCTTTGAGAAAAACCGCAATTACTTTTGCACCAACCTAATAACAAAACTCTCCCCTCATGTGGTGAGCCCTGCACCTCCCAGTACCACCACTATTGGGGGCTAACTGCTACATGTCCTTATGTTTCAAGTGGAAAAATGTCTTCCTCAGGAGACGTTTTCTGACATCCTCCCTCTCATAACTCAATTCTGTTTGTTTATTGTACCTTCTAGGACATCATTCCATTTTTCTTCATATCACATACTATATCAAAGGTCCAATAGAGATGTCAGGGTGTTCTTTGCTAGCTGACAACCTGCCATTGCTTCAGATCACTATTCTTTACACACTTGAAAAGGCTGTGGTTCTAGCCTCACTAGAAGGCATTTTCACACTTCTCAGGAAGGAGTTTAGAAAAAATCTTTTCATGCCATTCTGTCCTCAGTCAAGCATCCCTTGTGGAAGTTTCACCCCACCCCTTCCCAAACCCTCACCACACCCTAAGCATCACAGTAAATACGTATCTTCCTAGAACATGACATCCTACATGAAAACACTTTGGCCAAATACAGCTTTCTCTATTTGCGATTATAATTAAACCCATTCCACTGGGCAACTCCCTGGATGGTCTATTTCAGTCCAACTCTGTCCACAATTATCAGTTATTTGTTTCTATGATCATTTTGTGGAAAGTCAGTAGCTCTCATTAGACTATAAGCACCATGAGACAGAAACAACATCTGCTTTGCCCAACACTGTATCTTTGGTGTCAATAAAATGCCTGATAATGATAGATGCACAATAGACAGCTGAAAAGACAAACAATTCAACTGACAGGACACATGAGCTTAGACACGGCTGTGCGCATTCACAGTCCTTCACGTAATGTGACATGTAGGGTAACCTATTTCTCTATCAGAGACCAGATACAACGTTATATCAACTTTAAAAGGAGCCAGTACAATCATCTACATTTATGCATTACACTTTGTATTTTTATTATTAGCATTTTGAAAATCCAACTTCTCTATCGTATTTTCCTTTGCTCATGCATACCAGAAATACACATCCTAAGAAGGAAGAGAAATGGGGGCTCCCTTTATTCTCTCAGCCTTCATTGCTGGCTCGCTGCCCAGCTGTATATATGCTAAACAAAGAATTGAGGAATTACTGAAATGCCCTTTCCTTTATTCATTCTGTAAGGTAGGCAGGCTTCTTCCACTAGACAGTTTTACTATTACCTAATTAATCAGTTAAGCAATAAAAAAACATATAAAATGCTATAGCAACATTTGTAGAATACGGTGATTATAAAAACTTAGTATAAACTAATAAAAATAGAAAATATGGGATGTCCTCAGATAATTTCTCATACTAAACGCTCATCCCTTATAATTTGTTGTTGTAAAAACTTTGGGAAGCAGTGCCATACCAACATCTTGAGGTAGTTTTTCTTTTTAAAATTCAACAAGTTTTTGTTCCTCCATATTTGTTTTTATAAAAAAGAGAAAACTTTTTTGAATATTATTTTGATTTTTTTTGGAAGAGATAAGTAATTTCAATCACTTATTGATAATTGATGGATGTTAGACATTTATACATTATTTTTATTTATTATTATTTTTTAAGACAGAGTCTCACCCTGTCGCCCAGGCTGAAGTGCAATGGTGCAATCTTGGCTCACTGCAACCTCCACCTCCCAGGTTCAAGTGATTCTCCAGCCTCAGCCTCCCAAGTAGCTGGGATTACAGGCGTGCGCCACCACATCCGGCTAATTCTTTGTATCTTTAGTAGAGACGAGGTTTCAACATGTTGGCCAGGCTGGTCTTGAACTCCTGACCTTGTGATCCACCCACCTTGGCCTCCTAAAGTGCTGGGACTACAGGCATGAGTCATCGCACCCAGCCTATATATTATGTTCTTAATCTTCCCAATAATCTTCTAGGCTAGATCATGTTATTATCCCTATTTTATCACTAATAAAAATGAAGATTAGTGAGATTAAATAACTTTCCCGTTACATAGGTATAAGTGACAAAGCCAGGTTCTAACTCATATATCCTTGATCCCAAATCTCTTATTCCTAATGATCATAGCACAGTCTGCAGGGTTTATGCTTAAATTTTTATTCTTGATATGAAAAAATTACTAAGTAAAAAATAATGCATGAAACAAATATATTCATGTAGACAGCAAATTATAGCATGAGTCTTAAAAGTTCTGCTACAATAATTCATTTTTCAGAAAATTAAATTTTAGCAATATACTTTATATATTATCCTTTCAAAATAAAAATCTCTCTCACAAAATGATCATGGCAAAGAAAAAAAATCACTTTTGTTTCTTTCATTAGTGAATCAAAATTGTATGAAAGGTCATGAGCAACATTAATATCTTTATTAATTAACTTTATAATAAAATAACTTTCATCTTATACAAAGATTAGGTTCTATCATTACACATATACACATATACAAGATAATATGCAAGTTTGCATGTTTTGCTACTTGTTAATTCCTAATTCTTAAAAAATTTACAATCTCATTTCTAAATTGTAAAATAAAATAAATACCTGATTTGGCCTGCAGTTATGTTATTATTATTCAAATTTGATTTGTTCAGTTCAATCAGAAGTGTCAGCAATATCAAAGAGGGTTTGGCTCAGGTAAAATCCATGAAAAGGTTCCCTAATTCCTCTCTTCCTTTTATGTTTTCACTAGAGAATAGTGGGACTAGCTCCTGGCCCATTAGAGAACAAAAGAAAGAGATTACAGGTGTCTGCATCTCAAGTTTGCAGTCTAAAACGCCTGTATGCTCTGAATCATCAGATTTTGATTTGGTTAAACTAGGAAGGTGAAACTTATTTCACGTGTGATGAAGAAACTTACTGCAGATAAAATAATACCTTGCTAATGGTGAATGCACAATTTTGTAATTCATATCTGCAAAAATTTCTGTAAGTTCACAATTAAATGTTACTTCTATGTATTTATTCCCACCTCATACAAGAACCAAAACAACCATATTTACTAGCATCTTATGAGAAGGCAGTGTTTTATGTACTCATCGATCATATTTTAATTACAGGCCTCAGTAGTAATATAGTGTCAAAGCAAAAAGTAATACAACATAAATCTTAATCCATCATTATTTCTAGGCTCTGAATACAAAGTACATACATATGTATTTCCTTTAAAAGGGAATAAGTCAATGATTATGGACATTTTGAGTTTCTATTGAGGGGTGGCTTGGTTTTTAGATTCACGGATAGTGAAGAAAGAGAAAAGACAGCATGACGCTATCACAATTTCTTCTAGTAAAATTCGGGGAAAAAAAGAACTTAGAAGTAGAAAATAACTTCATGACCAGCTGCATAACTATCAAATTTAATTAAATAACTAGTGATGATTACACATAGTCATGCAGAAAAGTTATCTTCCTGCCTTCTAGACCCTAAAAAGGAATATTAATATTGCATCTTGAAATATTTCCCGTATACTGAATCATCCTGTTCCTTAAAATAATAACTTAGCCTTATAAGAAGTTAATAACACAAGCTACATGATACTATTATAGTCAAACACCTAATTTTAGAATTATTTTAATGGCAACTTAATTTTAGGTTACTCAAAAGTGAATAATTAGATTCCAGGCATCGCAACTTCACAACATTTTATATTATTACCACCTAAATAAATTCCAATTGAACAACTCAACAAAGAAATATCCTGATTTACTGAAGAAAATTTTACACTTCATAATCTATAATTTACACTTCATAAGTAATTATGTCCACCATAGATTGCCCTTCCCAACTGAGAACTTAAAGAAGAGCATTTCAAAGCAAGTATTATTTTGCAAACTTAGATATCTGAATTCTGACATTACATGACCTATGGTAAATAAAAGTACACTGAGCAAAACTGGAGCATATACCCACATAAACATACGGTGAGTTCCCTCTAAACTGTGTTCTACTTGAAGGCTCAACAGCTGGTGTCTCTGTGTTGCTCTACACAGAACTTCTTCAGATGTAGTGTTTGCATACAATTTAGGTTTCGTTCACCGCAAAAATGAAGTCACCTGTAGTGCTGAAATAAATCAAGGCTTTGTTCATGTCTCTTACCTTTGCCATGGCCTCTCCCATCCTCCAAAAGCGGCACGACAATAGTGTTGTTCACATTTCCAGGTGACCTTACAGCTGTGTAGACAACAGGCACCGACTGTACCACCACAGGGATGCGGTGAACATGACTCAGTTTATTAGACTGTAAATTCATGGGACTTGAAGGCGGTACAGGATGGATAATGTGCAAAAACTGCTGGCCTCCAACACCAGATGCAGAGGCAACAAGGGGCCCTGGAGTTAATACTGTTGACGAAGATGACGCTGAAGATACTGATGTGATAACAGTTGGGGATGAGGCTAGACGACTAGAAGACGATGAAGAGGTTGAAGTTGAAGAAGGTGAGGAGGCAGACGCTGTCATGGAAACTGGGGAGGATGAAACGGCAGTAGGGGACGTCCTGGCTTTGTTTATTGACAAGTCCACTGGCTCAGTTTGTGTTTGGAAGTGATCTACAGATAACGAGTCCTCCGGGGGCTCCCCTTTCACATTATTTAGCAACAGGGGAACGGCTTCCATATCGGGATAGTTGTGGACGTTTGGAGACTGTGGGGAGAAAAATGGAACATATATTTATCTTTGTTTATCACACATTTTATCGATGCATGGCTTACCACTTGAATGTTTATTAATTTTTCTCTTACTGCTATGGGACATTTATTCGTTCTCCAAATATCTGAAGGATTGCTCAGTGACAGTCACTGTGATTAAAACTGAGGGCACAAGAGTACAAAACAGAATAAGGCCTCTACCATAAAGACATTTTCATTCTATTGGGACAGACAGACAATTATTAAAATACTATGAAATCAGTGCTCTATGAAGGAGAAAACAGGTTATAGGAATCTCTAAGATTCTAACCCTTACTCAACACTATCACAATATGGAAACGTAGTATCTGGCAATAATAGTGGGAAAACTCACCAGGAATTTCTACTTTCATACTTGGTGCAAGAGTTACCATACCTTACTCAGTATATTCTGAGCATTAAAAAAGGACATAAAGTTCTTCAACCTCCCACACCTGATCACTAATTTATTAAATGGAAGTCACTTCTAATAATTAGCTAACTTTTCTCAAAATAATGTGCACGACTACAAGTGACATTTTAGGAAACAATTTAAGAAAAACTTATTCTGAAAATTATAATTTGTCTATGAATTTTCATTTCATCTAAAATAATAATGATAATGTTGTTCAAGTTCACCTGCACTCTTTTAAGTTTTAATGAGCAAAATTTGATAATAATAGACTCCAAGATTTTACCCAGATTAATGTGATCAGCATGCTATTATTTGCATGAATATAATTTTACTCATATATCTACTCATTCATAAATTCAACAAACATTTATGAAATGTCTGCTTGCAAGTCCCCAAATGGCATAAGAGTACTATTAGCAGTGTCAGTCCAGACTAAAAAGAGAGAATTAGACTATACTGATTATTTTGGTTACATCTGTTTGGCCAGGTTAACATAGACATTATTTTTCTATTACATGAGGAACAAAAACTTTTTTTCACTTTTTATGGTATCAGAACAATACCTACAATTATATTAAATTGGTTCATTTTGTTTCTCATTTAATAAAAGATTTTGGTGTGCTATTCCCCCGAAAACTTCAGCATACATTTAAAGGAACAAAACATGCTTCCTAAAGTCTTTTTAAAACAGAATATAAATTACAGCTCCATTCAAAACCTACAATAGGCAGTAGTGCAAGGGCATTTTACTCAGCAACTGAGAAAATAAAGAAAATAAATCAGTAATGGGACCAGATCAACTAAAATAGAAAATGGGTTGATGTTTTAATGCTTTTTTTCCTTTTTCTTAGCTAACATGGTTATTTACCTATAAAAACATATGACTTAGAAACAATTAAAATGAGTCATCTAAAATATCTACTGTATGAAATTCTAAATGACAAGATTTTCAGTTTATGTGCTGAAATTGAGAAATAAATTTTTTAATCTCCTCAAAGACATTTAAAAAACAAAGAAAAAACAAACACTATAAATTGAACTGCTTTGATAAAAGCTATTAGCATTATCTACTCTTGTAACTAGAACAGTATTTCAATTTCAGCATTATTATTTTATTTCTTTGTAGAATAATGCAAAATGTTTCTTATTACTATATTATACCCACATAGAAATTCTTTGTTTAGGCTGCTTTCATAAAATATACCAACTAGTTTGTCATTAAAAGATAAAATATATCAGTAAGCACATATTACTAAACACCATTGGTTTGACTTTAAATATACTCTAGGTAAGTTTTTCTCCTTTTACAATATTAACATATCAAAAATTCTTACTTTAGAAATAGTGATTATTTCCACCACAAATTTTTCTCCTTCTAACTACTTAGACACAAGATTCCTACATACATTTACAAATCAAGGAGTAAAGAGCACATAACTGCAGAAACGTTCTATTACGTAAATGAAAGGTGACTGGGTAGACAGACAATACAGGAGGGGGAGCTGATAAATGTGGACCTTATCTGTAAAGAGATTGCTTGTGAGGCACCAAGTTTCACTGAGCTTTGCAGACTGCTTAGACTTCTCTAAATTATGAATAGAAGTCTACCTCTTGTGGATATCTTCTTAATCTCTTACTGAGGAAAATAATTTACCTCTTAAGAAGTTTCATAACAACACCTTGTTGTTATGAACATTATGAACAAGGTTATAGCTAATAAATAATATTTGCTATATATTATATGTTATATAACATATATTATATATAGCATATAATATATACAGTATAATATATAGCATATATAATATATAGCTACATTACATATTACAGCTAAAGCATAATATTAGCATTCAAGAAATCTGTGAAGCCAAATATTAAGAGCCCCTAGGTGCTTTGAGACACTTAAGAATTATATGGCTTTTGCATGAGCTCAAACCAGAATATAGAAAAGGCTCACAAAAATAAGGAAGAATAAACCAAACCTTGGGACCAAAGAAATCTTATTTAGAACCTTCTACAAATTACACATGAATTTGTAAACATCACAGAGACAGACGCTGGTTCCTTTTTCATATGTGGTAGTTCAAAGGCAGCTAGCACACTCAAAAATAATGCTTCATCACTATAAAGAAGACAAAATCCTTCCTGTACCATTCATCCGTTTACAGTATTGACACAGCAGCATATCCTGACAGCTGACACTAATCTCTTGTGCAACGATTATGGGGCAGGTAAAATCACCCACAATTCCAGCTTCAGATTACACAGACATATTTGTAAAGCCCGAAGTACTGCTAAAATATGGTCTCAAAACAGCTATGGCACATACTTGTGTTCCTCCTTTTAGGGAAGAAAAACAACCCAAAAGTCTTAGTCCTGAAATCATCATTAGAAGTTCATTTCTTTACTTTTAGGAAATGGAAAATCAAAAGCATTGGTTTTGTGGTGCACACCTGTAATCCCAGCTACTCAGGAGGGTGAGGCAGGAGAATCACTTCTCCCAGGAGGCGGAGGTTGCAGTGAGCCAAGATCTTACCACTGCTCTCCAGCTTGGGCAACAGAGCGAGACTCCATTAAAAAAAAAAAAAAAGGCAGTGGTTTTGAGATTTGCATCTGTAAATGTGTAGTTGTACTGACAGGAAGGGAGCACTACAAATGGCCACAAGGGGGAACGAAGGCTGAGGAGATACAAAGGAAAAATTCCCAAGTGAGAAATACTTAGAATAGTGAAAAATAAAATGAAAGGATTATAGGTATTAGAGAAAGTAAGAGGAGATACAGGGTATGCCACTCAGGAACAGGCCTCAAAGGGGCTAGAACACTGAAAAGAGGAGAAACAACAAAGAAAGGTCATAAGTTTTAAGCATAAGGAAGAGATACTTCTGCAAAAAGGTCAAAGAATTTCATACTAAAATTTTGCCCTCGTTTACTAACTCTTCAATTCTTGATTCATTAATGAATTCTCATGGCAGTGTCAACTAAGTGGGACTTTTTTTTGTTTATTTTTAAATAAAAGCCCATCGCGATCTTTGCTTGGGAGTGATGACTATAGTTGAATTTTTGCTGTTGATGTCCCTGGTATGAAAGATAGAAAACTTACTGTATTCATATTAACATATTAAAACCCTCCTTCTAACGACATGAAGACTGTAGAAGAACACTGGGTTTTTGTCAAAGAGGAGAGTAATTTCGTTTTCCCAAAGATTATATAATATTCCTTGAAAAGGTCCACTGTAAACCTTAAATTTTTATAATACATATTAAATAACTGCATAAATACACACAAAAGGCCAGAAAAGTAAATGAAACAATATACTTCATTAAAAACAATGTGTGTGAAAACCTAAAGATAAACATAAGAAGGATTATACTGTTACGTTATCTTTTCTCCAAAACTCTCTTAGTCAGTTTTACTCACATTAACCCACTTGATAAAATATTACACATAACATTCTAGTGAGCATGTTTTTTTGAGTGATCTGGAAATTACATTTGAGGTTTTCTAATCAGATAATTTTTTTTCCGAATAAACATCCTAAAATGTAATTTCAGCTTTAGGCATTTTGTTGAATGAATGTCAAATGAATCTAAAACCTCCGACATGTTAGTTGCCAGAGTACTAGCTGTGTTTCTTACAGTTATCTATTGCTATCAGCTGAATCTTATTATGGTCTGTCTGTGAACAAAAAGCATTTTAAATGATGGTCGTATATTTTAATCACCTGGAATTTAAAAAGAAAGGAAAATATGTCTGGATACTATTCCATCTTTAAACCCCTCTGGGGATTCTTAATGTGTAGTCAGAGCTGAGGAGCACTGCATAATATTCTACTAAATGTCATTCAAGATTCATATGCTCTTTCCTCTTGAGTAACACCAGGGATGTTTAGAGACGGGGCTGACATACACAGGCATGCACACGTACACACAAGATGGTCCCAGCTATCTATCTACCCTTTCGGTCATCTGTCATTTAAATAAATTATGTTCCATTTTATTTTACAAATGTGTTGAGAAATAATTTCATGGCAATTTTTAGAAAAGATTATAAAGTAACTTGCCTAACATTACATAGCTCATGGCTTCACCGTCACAAGAATCTTTGTTTTGTAGCCTGTTGTGTGATATTATTCAAAGAAAATTTGACTTGGACACAAAAGACTTAGATTCGTCAGCAATCCTTGTTGTTTATTAGCTGTGCCATCTTGGTATCATCACTAAAATTCTCTAGGTCTTAGCTTATCTGTCTATAGAAGTGTGATGTTAATTCCAAACTCATACAACTGTTGTGAAGATTGGGCTAATGACATTAAGTGCTTTTAAGTAATACTGAGAAATGAGAGAGACGAGCAAATGAGCAGAACTTCCTCTGGTTAGAACCAAAAATTCCAAACAGAACTTACTCTATTACTAAAACTATCTCGGGAGGAACCTGACTCACTGAATGTAGCGTAAGATACATTCTGACACAGGATCTCATAAATACAGTCATTGCGGAGGCATAGTGTTTACTGAACCAAATAAATACATGTTACAAAAAGCTGAACAAGTCATCTTTAGGGATCTCTTATGATTATTTAGAAACAATTTTCTCTTAAAATACAGACAACTGTCATTTGACACTTTTTTTTCTCTACTTTCTAGCTGAGTTAGATTGGCCCACAGGAAGATCATATAACAGTTGATAGAACACATGTTAACTGACTGGTCTGATTTCTTAATTCCACAGTATAAATAACTTAATCCACAGTTCAAGTTCAGTGTGCATCCATTATGACAATAATATAACAAATATATTCAAATAATTGTTTTGGAATGTTGGTCATTCTTTAGCAGTCTTATTATGAGACGAAACAGGAGCATAATTGTTTCTTGTGTCTTGGTAGAAAATTAGTTTACATAAATTCCACTGTATGACTTAGTGATTAATTGAACATGTACCTTTTATAGGGGGTGTCTAAAGAAATTTACTGTGTACTTCACATTAAAAAGGAATTAAACTAAATCTATGACACCACATCCTTTGAGCTTTGAAGTTATATTGCATTATTTTAAAGACTAGTATATTTCAGGTAAAGAGCCAAATTCCTTTTGAACATGAAGTGCACAGTAGGTACATGACTTAGTTTTGGTGCCTGGATTTCCCTTAGTAAATACAATTTTTTATTAGTAGGAAATGAAATGGTTTTAAGAGATGAGCACCATCCTTAAAACAAGCATCCTGCAACTCTGGCTATTTCTGCTACAAGTATAAAAGTCAACACACATCTATTTGTGAATGGAGTATGCATTTCACTTTCCTCTATTCTTTTGTATTACTAAAAAGGGAAGCCCATTTTTCAATATTTGTCTTGCATGAGCCCCCATGGTCATAATTTACCTTGCTTTCAGCTCAGTGATTCTTCTTTACTCTACGTGTTCAAGGGCAAACTCTTAAACATAAATGCCGTAAAAGTGTGAATTTATAAAACTGACAAAGAAAAAAGTAAAGCAAAGTATATTCAAGAAAGATAAATTGTACTTCCTCTAAAAGTACAGATGAGTAAAAGGAAACAAGTAGAAATAACCTACACTGATAACCTGAAATTTGGTTTGAATGAGTTATCTACTGCATGTAAGAGGAAGATATTTGAAGAAATATTTAATTAAACTGCCTTATATCAATATGTCAATTGTCAGTTTAAGAAATGATTGATTCAGGCCAGGCACGGTGGCTCACGCCTATAATCCCAACACTTTGGGAGGCTGAGGCGGGTGGATCACTTGAGGTTAGGAGTTCAAGACCAGCCTGGCCAACATAGTGAAACCCTGTCTCTACTAAAAATACAAAAATTAGCTGGGCGTGGTGGCATACGCCTGTAATCCCAGCTACTCAGGAGGCCGAGGCAGGAGAATAGCTTGAACCCAGGAGGCGGAGGTTGCGGTGAGCAGAGATCGCGCCATTGCACTCCAGCCTGGGCGACAGAGCAAGACTCCATCTCAAAGCAAAACAAAACAAAACAAAAACACAAATGATTGATTCCTTAAGAAAATTCGAAGTCTATGCACAACATAATGTACTCTCTGTGCTTTTACATTTATGTTTTTATGCTTTTACATTTGAATTGAAAATGCTAACCTTTAAAATGTGTTCAATACCCACATTTAAATTTATCCTAAAGTTCTCTTATTTCCTAATAGTTACATTTTTTCATGACCTATTTACCAGGACTTTCACAAATCGTATCATTTACCTGAAGCAAATCAGAATATATGTTCACAGCTGACTGCTACTCTGAAACTCTGGTTTGGCCCGTGTGTGATGACGTTAGGTTGGTGTGAGTGAGGAGGAGACAGGGAATTTTGTTTACACATTTTAAAAATTGATAAGCAGGCCAGGCGCGGTGGCTCATGCCTGTAATCCTAGCCGAGGCTGAGGTCGGCAGACCACCTGAGGTCAGGAGTTTGAGACCAGCCTGACTAACATAATGAAACCCTGTCTCTACTAAAAAAAAATACAAAAATTAGCAGGGTGCGGTGGTGGGTGCCTGTAATCCCAGCTACTAGGGAAGCTGAGGCAGGAGAATCGCTTGAACCCGGGAGGTGAAGGTTGCAGTGAGCTGAGATTGTGCCACTGCGCTCCAGCCTGGTCGACAGAGTGAGAGCCTGTCTTAAAAAAAAAAAAAAAGATAAGCAGACATTCCCAAGGATTGAAAAGATGGACAAACATTTTTAAACAGGAACATAAATGTGTTTTAGATAAATACACAAACATTTAGCAAATAAATGATATTTTCTTTCACCATATAACTTAACTAGGGAATATACATCACACTTGCTAGCTGGGAATATGGTGCTCAAGATGTTTTGAATTTTAAATCCTACTTATATGGCCAGAAGAAGAAGCAGTATCACTATAACAGGTCAAAAAAGGAAGTCTAGGAAGTTGGATTAAGTCCTATTATCTTACAATTGTTTTTAAACAAAATTTCACAAAGCACACAAAAATGTCTTAAAAATAAAGAGGTAACTATTACAGGGTTATCTTTTCCCCATGATTAGAATTTTGTTCTTTTGGTTTTGAAGTAATGTTATTATTCATTGGATGACTTAAAATATTAATTAAAATTTCACTATACATGCCAGAAAAACCTGTTGTATAGAGTTTTAAGGGATAAAAGGTTTCATTTAAATCTTTATCCTAAACCACAATCTCACTCCAGTGCCTGAGGCAAATGTTCTGTGCTAGTTACATATTTTAAAATATGCAATAATGTTTACCATCCTCAAACAGATTAATCTCTGCTACCAGATGGGCCCTGCTTTTGATTCTATAAAATGTTCACCATAAACAGTTATTTCTTACAACAATATCTCATAGTATTGCAGTACATCACATTTCAGAGAAAGAAAACTTGACCTCAGAGTGGCTGTGACAGTCAAATGATACATTTGAAAACTCCTACACAGGATAAACATGTAAAGCAAAACTATAACCTTTTTATGTAAAAGAAAATATATTACCAAAACAAAGGTATATTTGCAAAACAATGGCTTTGCTTTTGGGATAACACAGTGGTAACAGGTCCTGGAACCAATCCCCCATGGATGCTACCAAGGTTCCAGGACCCCTCCTCCAAGGATACCAAAACTACAGATGCTCAAGTCGGTGATATAAAATGGCATAGCATTTGCATATGGCCTATACAAATCTCCTCATATACTTTAAATTATCTCCAGATTGCTTATAATATCTAACACAATGTAAATTCAATGAGAACAGTTGTCATTTCATATTTTTTTATTATCTCTCCAATCCTAAAACTTTCAATCGGCAGTTGGTTCAATCCGCAGATGTGGAATCCCTGGATACTGAGGGACAACCGTATATACTTGTCTTCTAATAGAAAACACGTTTAAAGAGAGATACATCACCAGGCCAAGGCAAGACTAATGGTGAAGTTGAGAGAAATCTCACTTTTCCCACCTCTCCTGGAAACAGAGGCAGCTCCAATGGGAAAGTGTCACAAGTAGAAAAACCAGAGTTTTGAAAGGCCCCAGAACTTTTTCATGAGCAGTCGATTTATTTATTTTTCAAATTTCATTTTAGAATCACGGAGTATATGTGCTGGCTTGTTATATGGGTATATTATGTGACACTGAGATTTGTGGTACAATTCTTTCCATCACCAGGTAGTGAACACAATACCCAACAGGTAGTTTTCCAATCCTTGCCTCCCACCCCCAATAGTACCCAGAGTCCATGGTTACCATCTTTGTGTCCATGTACTCAATGTTTAGCTCCCACGTATAAGTGAGAACACGTGGTATTTGGTTTTCTGTTTCTGGATTAGTTCGCTTAGGATAATGACCTCCAACTTCATCCATGTTGCTACAACGACCATGATTTCATTTGTGTGTGTGTGTTTGTGTGTGTCCGCATAGTCTTCCACGGTGTATATGTACCACATTTCCTTTATCCAGTCCACTGCTGGTGGGCTTCTTGGTTGACTCCATGTCTTTGTTATTGTGAATAGTGCTGCAATGAATATATGGATGCATGTCTTTTTGGCAGAATGACTTACATTCCTTTGGGTATATACTAGTAATGGGATTGCTGGACCAAATGGTAGTCCAGCTCTTACTTGAGAAATCTCCAAACTGCTCTCCACAGTGCTTGGACTAATTTACATTCCCAACCAAGAGCGTATAAGCATCTCATTTTCTCTGGGGATCTCTCCAAAATATGCTACTTTTGTTTACCTAACAAAAGCCATTCTGACTGGTGTGACATGGCATCTCATTGTGATTTGATTGAGCAGTGGATTTAATTGCAACTCAATTCGCTACGAAATTAATAAAACACATTCACATAAACCAACATTTTAGCCTTGGCTTTTGTCTTCAGGAAAAGGAGTATAGAGTCATACAGGTGTTTCTGAGGATCCCAGAGGGTGACATTACCTAAGGCTGTTGTAATGGGCCCTTTTTGGACTACAACGGCCACCAGGCCCACACAGGTATATGTAATAAATGTACTTAAGTAGGAGAATAAATTGTACAAATCAAGCTCCCATTGCCTATACTGGTCAAGCAGCAGCATAAGCAAAATGGGAAAAGAGCCAGGCTGGGGACTTAGAGATGAAGGCAGCCACAGGGAGGCAGAAAGGAAGAAAACTGATGTTCCCGAAAAGGGGGCCATGCCCACCAGCCACAGCTTCTGCTAATGAGGTGTGAGTTACAGTGACACGAAGACCCTCAGCTCAATGTTGCTCTTGGCTGGGACGCTTATCCATCAGAAACAAGAATTTTAAAATATGATCATAGTAATGCTGACAAGGATGTAGGAAAACTGACACCAATATTATGCTACAAGAGAGGAAGGTAGGCGTTTTAAGGAATCCTGTTGAACTGTCTCAGAAGTCTTAAAATACCTTAGAACTAATAACTATACTTTTAAGAATCTAGGAACTGCCATCCTCCTCTCTCTCTTCCTCCCACCCTCCCTCCTCCATACACACACCCAGCCACCCACCTACCTGCACACTCACCTCTTAAGCAGAGAGGGAATGACCCTATATTCAGAAACCATTCAACATCTATCCCTAACTACTCAACTTTAAGAAACAAAATAATGTTTGGAAATGGCACCTTCAAGCAAACATTCTTTAAACCAAACCAAACAAAAAAAGGGCCTGGAGCGGTGGCTCATGCCTGTAATCCCAACAATTTGGGAAGCAGAGGTGGGCAGATTGCTTGAGCTCAGGAATTTGAGACCAGCCTGTTCAACATGGTGAAACCATCTCTACTGAAAATACAAAAATTAGCTGGGTGTGGTGGCGTGTGACTGTAGTCTCAGCTACTCCGCAGGCTGAGGCACGAGAATCACTTGAACCCAGGAGGTGGAGGTTGCAGTGAGCCGAGATCGCGCCACTGCACTCCCAAGCTGGGTGAGAGACTGAAACCCTGTCTCAAAAAATAAAATTAAATTAAATTAAAATTAAACAAAATTTAAAACAAAACAAAACAAAAAAGGAGTCAAGGAAAGTTTTAAGGCAGATTTAGTCATGATTCCCATGGACTGATCTCACAATTTCAAGTGTTGGAACACCAAAAGCAGCTTTCTAAAGACAGTCTTTATGTTTATATATATAACATATATAGCAACCATTTCAATTTCATGCAAATAAGTAGTTCAGATTGTTTTGAGAGAACATCCCAGGGGCAACATCATCACTGATTTAAATAGCACTGTATCTAAAGTGAACTGGACAAGAATCAAGATGACGTGTTCTAGAAAGCTTTGTTAGATGACTTAAAAAGGAGCCTGGTGAGGACACAGAAACTGATGTTGAAATTGAATGTAAAGATGCTGAATGAAATAATGACATAAAATTTGAGAATCTACGGAAACTTCGCATGTTAAAATTTATACATTTTTATATAAAATGTGATGGGATTTGTTTTTTAAGTAATTTAATACATTAAAATATTAATACTCTTAAGGTGAAATTATCTACACATTTATACATTCTAGTTGGTTATAAAAATTCCTTCCTGGGGAAATAGGGCTAC
The DNA here is from genome assembly GCF_049350105.2 of Macaca mulatta. Classification (NCBI taxonomy): domain Eukaryota; kingdom Metazoa; phylum Chordata; class Mammalia; order Primates; family Cercopithecidae; genus Macaca; species Macaca mulatta. The sequence goes on from NC_133422.1 coordinate 68,626,032, forward strand.
ATTACTGCAGGGACTTACATTTAGATACAGACGGCAATTTCAGATTTTGAGAAAGATGTCTATAAGGATGCGTAACTTTGTCTTATTTGGGGGAGTAAAAATTACAAACCAAAACATGGACATAAAGACAATCAAGTTTGAAACAAAGATTTTAACCTTAGCTATTCACTGCAACCATTTATGAAACATTTTATGTTTCATATGTGCAAAAAACAAAGAACAGAGACCTATGGCAGTAGATATGGTGAAGATATCAATAGTTTACAAAGCATTATATGTAATTCTAATAATCACGCAAGTTTGAGAAACAATATTTAATGGCAAGGAAACTTTTTACATAATGTTAAGTGAAAAAATGTTAGTATTACAAAACTATATAAAAAGTACAAGCTTAATTTTGTTCCCCAAAGCATTCTCATTTATACATGAAAATAACACATGGAAAAAAATGTTCTGGAATGTTAACAATAGTTTTTCCATTAAGTGAATCTGTGGGTGAACTACATTTTCTAACTTTTTTCCTATATTTTCTACAGCAAATCTTTGCTACTTTTAAAATTTAAGAAGTCATATTTTTAGAAAGAAAAATATTTTAAGAAAGAAACCTAAAAGAGGAGAAGCGCTTTTTAAATCTGGTTTTCATATTTCTAGATCCTAGTGAACAATAATGTCATTAGAAGAAAATATTCTCTACTGTTAAAAGATCAATTTGCTAAGTGTGTTACTAGTGTAGGTTTTAGATTGGTGGCATGATTTTTCTATAAAAATTAACACATCCACTTACAATTTGAAATTAACTAAGGAAAACAGCTAAATATAACTGATAACTGAAGGTATGTGATTCTAGTTCCTCCAGTGGATTAAAACTATGGTGTTCCCTGGAAATCCCAAACTGCAGCATTACTGGGAGATTTACTACTGGGTGAAGAATGTCATATTTGAGAAACTACCATAAACAATTACCTATCAGTATCTGGGTACTACAGGCCTTTTCTGTTTTGACGAAAAGTTTTCCATCAGTAACTATTTAGTGATCATTCTATTTAGTGATCATTACTATATAACCAACACAAATTGTGTTGTGTTGTGGTAAATCTGAGGATGCTACAAAAGGATTTTTAACCCTTGCTCTGATAACAGCATTTCCCCCTAGAGATTTAATGAGAGTTCCATCACTTTTTAAAAGTGAACTACATTTGGGAAACATGAAAAGGAAAAGTAATGGAGAAAGTTTCAATTCTATATTCTATAAAAATGGAGAGCATTAAGAACGAATTTGAGGAAAACAAAATTGTGCTCTTTAAATCAATGTCTTCAGAATGCATAAACTGAAAAAGTAAATTTCAAGTAAGTGTTATAAAGACTGTGAAATCAATTTTAACTGATCATTTTAAAACGCAGGAAAAAGAGATATTTACCATTAATATTTACTACAACATTATCTGGTAAAGTTTTCCTCTCTAGTTTTACAAGTGAAGAAATACGGTCTCACAGAGGTTGAAGACATTGCCCATGGTCCCAGTGTAACATAGACCTGTAATCTAAACCTAAGGGTAGGCTGGGCTCGGTGGCTCACGCCTGTAATCCCAGCACTTTGGGAGGCTGAGGCGGGCAGATCACGATGTCAGGAGATCAAGACCATCCTGGCTAACACGGTGACACCCCATCTCTACTAAAAATATAAAAAATTAGCCAGGCGTGGTGGTGGGCGCCTGTAGTCCCAGCTACCTGGGAGACTGAGGCAGAAGAATGGTGTGAACCCGGGAGGCAGAGCTTGCAGTGAGCCAAGATGGCGCCACTGCACTCCAGCCTGGGCGACAGAGCGAGACTCCGTCTCAAAATAAAAATAAAAAAATAAACCTAAGGGTAATTCCTAAGACTAAATTCACCTTCCCATGCTGCCTGCATCAGCCCTGGAGAGGAAGAAAAAGACCTCCTGTCCTTATTGGTGAAATTTTCTCATGGTTTGTGCAATTAGTACTTGGAAATATCAACTGAAGAGAATATAAAATAATGGGCACTGCTAGGATAGTTGTTTGTAAGCTGCAACCCACTTCTCCAACATACCTCGCAAATAACAAATTTAATGGCATGACGCAGATGTCAATTACCAACATCATAATGGCTATTTCTTATTTAGTTCCTGTTTGTTCTCAAGTCAGGCTTTAGAAATTTAAGGACAATAAAAATCATCCCTAATTTAGGAATAGAATCCTGCATTTTGTTCAGTGGTCATGCTGTATGGGATATGTGTTTGAAGGAAATGAGAAAAGATGGTAGCATAAAAGGGAAAAAAAAAAAAATCCAAAACCAAAAACCTCATTATATTTGAAAGCAAGTACAATTAGCATTGCAAGGAGAAAAATCAGTTCACCATGAATGTAATTTCTTTTCTTCCTTTTCTTTCAAGCTAAAGACTCAGACATTTTTTTAAAAAGTTTTATTTTTGACCAATGATGAGTGCTCTTTGGTAAAACCAATGTAATAAAACATAACTTTTGCAAATGGGACAATAAGTGAGAAGAAATGCAGTGTGGTTTTGTAAAAAGGATACATGCCTGAGTTTCCGGTCTGGGTTGTGTTTTATATGATCAGTTCATTCACTGTCTCTCTTCAATTTCTAATTGAAGATGATGTTGATTATGCTTTTGCACAGTTCAGGTGTCTGTTATCTCTTCCAGCCGTACCAGATTCCACCTGTTCTAAATTAGATGCCACTCTTTGTGCTTCCAAAGCACTCTGAGCTTTGTGCTTCTTTGTCTTATGAGGCCACGGGCCCACTGAAGGTATCATTTTTATCTTGTTCTTTTGTAGACAAGCACCTATCACAGTCCCCAGTACAAAGTAAGCACTTAATTAAAGCTCACTGGTAAGGCTCCAGTTGCTCTCTAAAGGCCTTACTGGGTCTCAGACTGAATATATCTATGGGCCAGGTGCAGTGGCTCACGCTTGTCACCACAGCACTTTAGGATGCCAAGACCAAAGGGTTGCTTGAGCTCAGGAGTTTGAGATCAGACTGGGCAACACAGAGAGACCTTGTCTCTACTAAAACTAAAAAATAAAAATAAATAAGCTGGGTGTGGTGGTGCACACCTGCAGTCTTAGCCATGCCAAAGGCTGAGGAAGAAGGATCACTTGAGCCCAGAAAATCAAGGCTGCACTGAGCTATGACTGCATCACTGCATTCCAGGCTGGGAGAGACTGAAAAAAAATCTATGAATGAATTAATTACCCCGTGTCTAAAATTTAAACAGTAAATATATTAACTTATTATAACACATATAAAAATGAAAGTTGAAAGTTTCCAGTGGCTCATTCTTCTGTTAAAGAATTTAAATTTATCAATTGATATTTAATTCCTCCCACTACAGAACTTTAAGTGACTAGTTTCCATGTATTACAAGATGATTTTTAAAAGAAGAGATGAAAGACACATACTTCCAAGGGGCTTAAAACCAAATGTATGAGTCATATTTTGTATTTTTGCTAATTTGAAATACATTTCTTTTTTATAACTAGAAAATTTATAATTAGCATCTCTCAATATGTCACAGTAACAGGAAGTTAAAAAATAACATTCTTTCTGGTTCCAAAACTCAGTCTTCATGTCTATCAAATTTTTCAAAGTTAGTTAGGATTCTGCATTTTTTCTGTCCATCGGGGTGTAATACATGGCATGAAGGTTATAAATCCTATAATTAGATACAATGATAAATCCATGTACCCCATTCTTGTTAATTTTCCATTCCATGATAAATAAAAACTGCTAACTCTGATCCTTTCAGTGTGGGGATGACCTGTACCAGCAACCCACAAACTCTGCCACTGCTTCCTGCACAGTGAACTCTACACTTGCCTTTCTCCTCCCCTTGGCTTATCTTGCTCAGCTCCTTCACGTTGATTCCATTCTTCTAGAACTTTTGCGCTGGCATTCTTATTTACACTAAGGGAGTAGCTATTAACCGCAGGTAGTGCATCTGCCAGGGGACAGTGAGCAGCATCTGAAGACATTTTTGATTGTTACAACTGAGGAAGCGGTGACAAGACAGTTCCCACGACAAAGACAAAAGATCAAGAGTGTCGAAGTTTAAAGAAACCCTGAATCAAGCTATCATCTTTTTCCTACTATTTCTTTTCCCCTAACATCTTATATTTTACTTTTTTTTTATTTGTGGAATTCTTCTGTTTTCCTCATTTTCTTTCTCTAATTCTTCTGTAAGTGCTAATCATGTAAATATATCTACAGAGTCCAAATATATATACATACACCTCCGTGGGTATGTGAATATGGCTCAGGTATTGGTATGAATGCTGGTGGGCATGTGTGTATTCTTGTGACATCTTAGCATGTAGTACACTTAAAAATCATGGAAGGAGTCTGTGTGACAGAATATGTACAAAAATTAACTTGAAGTGTTTATTACCTATATATACAAATGTGTGTATCTACATGTTCCTAGCCCTTCATTTTATAAGTATTAACTGTATAGTTTTCATATATTTGCTTAAGTGTACAAATAGAAGAGTGCAGATATAGTTGGCTTTTTTTTTTTTTTTTGGAAAAATCAAAGGGCGTTGGGGTTGAGTTAAGAACCTTAACACATAAATGCAGTTGATGATCTCTAAATTCATTAAGCATCTGTCTTTCAAGAAAGGATTCTGGACATCAGCCCATGTGATGCTACTGTTAGCTAAATCTAGGCCCCAAACTTCAATTAGTTTTACAACATATAAAGGGGAAAAGCCATGTCTAACAATTATAAACATGCTGCACATATATTACAGTGTATTGTTTATTCCTCACAACATCTCAATATAAAAAACTATTATGAATCACATTTTACAGATAGGAGACAGATGTGGAGAGGTTAAGAAATGTGCCAGTGGTTCTTGACAATGTCAAGACACAATCTTTAGTGATCTCTGGCAATAAAATCCATGGCCGCAACTATTACTACAATACTAACTCCCACATCTGAATCTCTAATGTATGCCCACAGCAGATTAGGAAAGACTGAAATCACTGTAATCAATTCTAGAAAACATTTGACTCTTATTTTGTGCAATTTTAAGATGACTATAATGTTTCGTAAAGAAAAGAGAGTCAAAAGGTTAAGTAAAAACTTTCACAGACTTCAACAACATATCTTAGCAGAATTATTTTTTCCTTTGTTGGTTTTCCTTATAAAATCTCTAAGAAAACAACAACTGTACATTATTCAATTATTTATCACTGAATAAATAAGAAAAAGAAAAGAGGCACATTAATCACTTCTTTGATCCAAATAGAAGTTTGGTTCCCATGAGATAAAGTTACTCTGTTTTTAGTTTTAAATAATTCCTGTGATAAAATCCTAAATTAATTATTAAGTAAATTAGCAAACTCACATTATATGATTCATTTTCTTCTTAGCATCAGAACTTTCAGTTGCAGTTAAGATAGCCAACGTTCAATTATCTACTCATAGCCAGGATCACAATACAAGTAATCCCAAGTGACAGATAATCCAAAAAGGTATTTATGTTGGGTTTAAAATTCATTATATGATTCCAGCAGATTTACCACCATAATTATATTTATTAGGCTCATACTAAAATTCATTTGTATTTCTTAAACACATGCCAACTGAGGGAGGATCTCAGAAACACGCTGGATGAAGAAAGGAAGCTGATTTGCTATTAGCAATTTTCCTGTGAATAACTGACAAAGTCATGGGGACAGTGAAACTAAATTTCATACTTATTAAGAGTCTTATGTGATAAATTAGAGAATATATTACAGCAGTATTGTAGAGGTGTTGTGGCATGGGCTGTGGATTCCAACAGACAGGTTTGTGTACTGGTTCTGCTCTTGTTCTTTGACCATAATCAAGTTTTTCATCCTTCTAAACTTCAGTTATTTACTTACAACAGTGCTAATATTAGCACTCCCTACATATTAAGAGTGTTCTAAAAAATCAAATTATTAAATGCACACTGCTTGACACAAAATAGTTAAAATCAGTTATGGCGGTTATTTTTTGTTGCAGCTATTATTTTATCTATTTTACTGTAGTGCTAAAACTAGAACATCTGATAGTTTGTATCATTCTTGCCTCCCATAAAATGATGCCATCTTTGATTATTCAATAAATTACAAAGTATACTGTAGGGTCAAATATTAGAATATGTTAATAATCTGGTGCAGAAGACAGACATAACTATCAAAACTAACTGGAAAATATTAGAGATGCACAATTTTCTAGTTTTAAACTTCTGGGGCTATATATATTCAGGAATTCAAACTTTTTGTAGGTTTTTTAGAAGGTAACAGCACACTGCCAGGAGGGCTTGGGGTGGAACTGGATACTCTAACACATTAATATTTCTGCAGTAAAACACATGAACATTTATACTGAGTGTTATAAAGACTGTAAATACTTGTATGTCAGTTTAGTACAGTTTTTAATTCTAAATAAGTATTTTTTCAGAATTTTTAAGGATTTTAGATTATAGATAAGTCGTAGAAATGGATTAAAGAGAATGATACAACCAATCTCGACTCTACAGTTTTCCATTAATAATAATGTACTACATATCACAGCATTATAGGGTCAGATAACTGGGGAATTAAAAATTCCTCTTGGTTTACATAAAATGGTCCTGAATAATTTCTAGTAAATGGAATTCTAAGTAGCAATTCAAGTTTAAGTAATTACTCTCCAATTTTAAAAAGGGTATGGCAGATATCCTGATTTGTATAAAGTGATATATAGATAGCATTATCCATTTTATACTTGGTTTCAATTATGAATTAATTTATCTCACAGTTGTACTTTACCAGTGAGTGGGATTAAATTATTAGATTCAAGGATTTAACAAACTATTAAATTCCTCAGTGATGATCAGTAGATGAAGCAGAACATACACAATATGATTGGAAATGGAGCAGAGTTCTCCAGGGAAAAAACATTGATCTTTACCTACTATCTTCCCACAGATACACAGCAATTATATCAGATTGTAAATAGTCCCCAGTATGAAGCAGAAAAAAATCTGATGCATATTTATAAAAGACTGAAAGAAATCGTTTATATAATTCACTGACCAGAGTAAGGAAAATATTATTGACTATAAATTCAAAATATTCAATCCAAAGGATTTTAAATTACAAAGGAGTTCAAAAGTTAGTCTAACTGCCTGGGTAAAAAAGTTAGTCTAACTGCCTGGGTAAAATTTGCTGAAAATTCTGTTCAACAGAAACATCAATCAACACAAAATTCATCATTCAGGAAGTGCTAAATTTTCAGAAATCGCTGACATGAGAAGATAACAGTAGAATGAAGGAACATATATGTGATAAAAGTGGTACATAAAAGACCATAAAAATAAGGATTTTGAAGAGGACTTAATGTTGTCAAGTTTGAATATGGTTAGAGTAATAGTTTTCAATCCAATATAAAATTAAGGAGTAAATAACAAGTAAACAGATTTAAAAGCTTCAGTTGTCCAAGTACAGGTATAAGGAGAAGTCTGACAGAAAATGTATGATGAAAGACATATACAGTTGTATAATAAAAACAACAAATAAAGAATCAAGGCCCCTTCCACTAAACAGAAAAGGAGTCTATAAATAAGTCAAATGTTAAGGCCAACTTGATTGCCTAAATTCCAAATGTAACTTTGTGCTTTCTGTTAGGATAAAAATAATAATAATATGAATAGCTCTATAATCACATTATCGCAGTAGTGAGCTGTACACATTTCTTACCATTGTTTCAAAACCCACATTAAACTGCATATCTTTTTCATGAGGGGCTTTATGAAACGAACTCAAAGTGATGACATGGAAAATAATCTGGACAATTTACAGCAAATGAAATGTGGAAAAAGAAAAGCCCAAATTTCATTTCAGCCAAGGCAGGGTAATTTGTATTAAATCAACTCTTGTATTAGAAACAGTAACAAAACTGGATTAAATTTGTAAAAGTGTATTTTAAGACACTGGAGAAGAACTAAACCAATCAGAACTTTAAGGTCCAACATCCAAAAAGGAAAGAAACACAAGGAAAGGAACTATCGTTGTATATCATTTTTTCCTTGATGCATAATCACAATGTCTGCTATTCACTTAAATTACAAAATATTTCAGAATACTATTCCAAATTGCTTAAAACTAAAAGTAGAGAAATAGATAAGAACAAACTAAAAGGAGAGAAATAGATAAGAAAAATAAGAACAAATTAAAAATTTTTAGTTATCCAACATGTACTTTAAAATAACAATCATGAAATGCTTAAGAAAAGAAGTATAAGAAAATTGTACTCCAAAGCTGCAATCTACAAAACCAAACAAAAACATAGTCAAATACACAGATTCCAGAAGCGAAAAATACAATATTTGAATTGAAAACTTGACACTTGTGTTTGACAGCAGAAGAGACATAGCAGAAATGATTAATGAACTGAAAAATGAATGAGCAAAAATGAGAATGTAGTTCAAGTGGGAGTAGTATGATATATTTAAAAGCATAAAACAGGCCCGACACAGTGGCTCACGCCTATAATCTCAACACTTTGGGAGGCGGAGGTGGATCACTTGAGGCCAGGAGTTTGAGACCAGCCTGGCCAACATGGCGAAACCCCACCACTACTGAAAATACAAAAATTAGATGGGAGTGGTGGTGGGCACCTGTAATCCAGCCACTCGGGAGGCTGAGGTGCGAGAATCTCTTGAACCCGGAAGGCAGAGGTTTCAGTGAGCTGAGATCATGCCACTGCACTCCAGCCTGGGCGACAGAGCAAGACTCTGTCTCAAAAAACAAAAGAAAACAAAACAAAAACACGTAAGACACACGGGAAAGGTATTATGTGTGTGTGACAGGAGGCCCAGAGGAGTGGAGAGAAAGAGTAGGGAAACAGGGCACAGCTACATTGAAAATACTGGTCAGATACTTTCTGAAAGACATTATGCTGTAAAATTCAAGAATCTGTAACTCCCAAGCAATATAAATTCAAAAGAAACTACTCAGAAGTAGTCAGTGAAAAGATGACCTCCCAACGAGTTTGAAGAGTTACTTTTCAACAAAATGACAGAGCCATAAGACAACAGGATAGGATTACATTCTGAAATAAAAAAAAATAAAACGATTGACAACTTTGATACTTTTCTATCAAAAATGAAGACAAAATACAAACATTTTACATAAAAACGGAGCATTCATGGCTAACAGACCATATAAAAAGAAGTACTAAAAAAATTCTTCAGGTCCAAGGAAAATCATCCCTAATACAGAAATATGGAAATACAAGAAAGAAAAAAGAGCATAGGAAAAGGTAAATATGTACATAAATCTAACTGAGTAATGAAAACATCTTTCTAGGCTAATAATATACTGTCTTAACAATAATTATATTTTGGAGTTTAAAATGTGGGGCAAAAAGGGCGGGGGGAATTTATAGAGTTAAAATGTCCCAAGATCTCTGCGTTGTCTAGAAATAAGTAAAAGGATTAAACTATGGTGAGCATTAAAAAGCCAGAGGGGCAATGCAAATCTATAGGATAAACCACTGAAAATTATATTTACAGAGAAGGTAGAGAAAGGAAATTTTAAAATATCAGAAAAAAGGGAATAAAAAGCATACAGCATGATGGTATAATGTACAGTACTACATTCTGCAATTAAGTAGTCTAGTTTTTATGGTTTTAAAATTACAGCTTCGATTCCCCCCGCCCCCCCCCGCCCTCCCCTCGCCCCCACTACGGAGTCTCGCTCTGTCGCCCAGGCTGGAGTGCAGTGGCGCAATCTTGGCTCACTGCAAGCTCCGCCTCCCAGGTTTACGCCATTCTCCTGCCTCAGCCTCCCGAGTAGCTGGGACTACAGGCGCCCGCCACCACGCCCGGCTAATTTTTTTGTATTTTTAGTAGAGACAGGGTTTCACCGTGTTAGCCTGGATGGTCTCGATCTCCTGACCTCGTGATCTGCCCTCCTCGGCCTCCCAAAGTGCTGGGATTACAGGCGTGAGCCACCGCGCCTCGCCTACAGCGTCGATTTTTAAGAAAAACTTAAATGTAGTAACTTTTAAATATAAGAAAATAAAAGTTTAAAGTAAATGACTGAAAAACACTAGGCAAATACAAAGCAAAAGAAGGTTGGTAAAGTTATAGTCATACTAGGGAAAAAAGATGTAAAGCTAGAATAATTACTAGAAACTGAAAGGACAGTTTACTGACAAAAGAACCACTCCAACAGGAAAAACATTTTTTTTATATATATATATGACATATATATGCCAATTTATAAAAGTCTTAAAAAGCAAAGACATAAAGAACTAAAATGAGTAATAGATAAATCTACAAATATAGTGTGAAATTTTAGCATATAACTCACTCAAAGAGAAAAAGTTAGCAGGGCTATAGAAGACGAAAAAAACCAAATTAACAAACTTTTTTTTTTTTTTTTTTTTTTGAGACGGAGTCTCGCTCTGTCGCCCAGGCTGGAGTGCAGTGGCGCGATCTCGGCTCACTGCAAGCTCCGCCTCCCGGGTTCACGCCATTCTCCTGCCTCAGCCTCCCGAGTAGCTGGGACTACAGGCGCCCGCCACCGCGCCCGGCTAATTTTTTTTGTATTTTTAGTAGAGACGGGGTTTCACCGTGTTAGCCTGGATGGTCTCGATCTCCTGACCTTGTGATCCACCCGCCTGGGCCTCCCAAAGTGCTGGGATTACAGGCGTGAGCCACCGCGCCCGGCCAAATTAACAAACTTAACTTAGAACAATGTACCTGATATCTATCCAATACACAGTGTTTTTCAAGTATTCATGAACTATTTACCACAATGCCACCGACCCTACACAGTGGGCTATAAAGCAAGTCCTAACAAATCTAAAGGGATACAATCATTCAGCATGCCCTCTAGTAACAGTGGAATTTCACCATGTTGGTCAGGCTGGTCTTGAATTCCTGACCTCAGGTGATTCAACCCTGTCTCTACTAAAAATACAAAAATTAGTCAGGCATGGTGGCAGATGCCTGTGATCCCAGCTACTTGAGAGGCTGAGGCAGGAAAATCGCTTGAACCTGGGAGGCAGAGGTTGCAGTGAGCCGAGATTGCACCATTGCACTCCAGCCTGGGCAAAAACAGCAAAACTCCTTCTCAAAAAAAAAGAAAAAAAGAGAAAATGCTGAGCGTGGTCGCTCATGCCTGTAATCCCAGCACTTTGGGAAGCCTGAGGTCGGGAGTTCAAGACCAGCCTGACCAATATGGATAAACCCTGTCTCTACTAAAAATACAAAATTAGCCAGGCATGGTGGCATGTGCCTGTAATCCTAGCTACTCGGGAGGCTGAGGTAGGAGAATCAATTGAACCCAGGAGGTGCAGGCTGCGGTGAGCCAAGATGGCACCATTGCACTCCAGCCTGGGCAACAAGAGCGAAACTCTGTCTCAAAAAAAAAAAAAAAAAAAAAAGGCGGGGGGCGGGATTTCAGTACAAAGCCTACAGACGTTATAAAAATATTAAGATTTTTGTTTGTTTGTTTTTTGTTTTTGAGACAGAGCCTTGCTGTGTCACCCAGGCTGGAGTCCAGTGGCACAATCTCAGCTTACCACAATCTCCGCCTCCCGGATTCAAGTGATTTTTGTGCCTCAGCATCCCAAGTAGCTGGGACTACAGGCGTGCACCACCATGCCCAGCTAATGTTTGTATTTTTAGTAGAGATGGGGTTTCACCATATTGGCCAGGCTGGTCTCTCGAACTCCCAACCTCATGATCTGCCCGCCTCGGCCTCCCAAAGTGCTGGGATTATAGGCGTGAGCTACTATGCCTCGCCTAAAAACAATAAGATTGTTATAAACAGGTTCATTCCAATAAATTTTTAAATTTTTAAAAATAGAATTGTTTAATAAGTTTGCTTCATGAATTGTTTCAAACACTTATCAAATAAATCACCCAAATCTGACACAAACTCTCCCATGGAACAAAAAAAAGAAGAAACACATGGTGAATAACCTTTATGAAGCTAGCATACTTGTTATCAAAACCTGCCTAAATTTACCAACAGGCAAAACAAATCCATATTTTTTAAAGTCATATTTTTAAAAGGATAATCATTACTCTTGAAAATGGGATGAGACATCCATGGGACATATAAATTATTATTTCTTTATCTGATTGTTACATGTATCTGTGTTCACTTCGTGAAAAATTTGTAAACTGTACTTATAATCTGTACATCTCTCCATGTGTTATACAATTTTTAAAAAATTACAAAAACAAAAAATGTCCTTAATTTAGACCTTTCTGCAGGTAAACTTTAATTCATTAAACAACATTATGTATTTTGTGAAGAATAAAGTTATTATCTGGATGCACTATTATTCAGAGTAAGTCTTCTCTTTTGTTCATCGAAAATGACTATAAGAAAAGGAGAAATATCTTGCTAAAATCATGCCAAATTATATTGATGGTATTTTTCAATGTCCACAAACTAAAAAATACATTTGTTGTGATTTCTTCTTAGGAAACACATGTAAGTTTATATGAACGTTAGTATTATTTTCCTACCTATCTAAACTATTGCATTTAACAATACATTGTAAATTCCAAAAAGTATAGCAATATATATTTTTCAGGGTTTAATTTTAAATTTTGAAAATCGTAGACATATCTGGCCCAGTCCCCTTATTTCTCTTTGATTTCTCCTAGATTTTCTATAATTATTCTGCAAGTACATAGATAAATTACGTCTATATCCTTATCTATAACATATATGTAATATACTCAGCATATAACATAGTTCCTGGTAACTTGTAATTACTCTCCTTAATAGTTGTTAAATGAAGAAATGGACTCAACGACAAAGTGACAAATCAGATGATCTCTGATCAATTTCCCTTCTATTGAAGGCTTTAATTTCCTCTTAAGTAAATTTGTCTCCCTTTCTAAATGTTAGGAGGTTGCTCTCTCCTTCGACAAAACAAATATTGAACAGTTCTCTGGCCCTGGCTAACCCGTCCTTGTAGTTCAAAATCAGAAGGCTCCTAGTAGAGCCACACTGATTCTTTCTTGACATGGTATTCATGTCTAGCTTGTTTATACAACATTCAACTACCCAGGTAGAACATTCTTTGAATCTCTCATTTATGTTGAACCAAAAGAACTTTTCTGCCATTTAAGGCATTGTAAGTCAGCTTTCTTAAGGTTCACCTCTCCATTCTATATCTAACATTGCTTTTCTTACTTTTATAAACTCCAATATATATTCTCATTTTCCGCAGGTTGCCATCACTGTGATGTCATCAAGCAGTTCTTCCTTCTTATTCAGAACATAATCAGAGCACAGCATCAGTTTTCCCTCATTGCTTCATTTCCCATTTGGCAAACAAAACCAAACCAAACCTGTCAGCAAGCTGAAGATTTACCAGATGCCCAAGTACTATGCTGCAATAACATTTTACTTATATGATTTGAGCAATGTGCACAGTATCTAGCTGATTTTTACAGTAACATTTAAAAATACATGCCAACACAACTTTGGTTGGTTTCTACAGTTAGCACTTTTCAAACATTTCCTTCTTTGAAGTCCATGCCTTGGTATTTATTCTGACACGGAGATAAGAAAATCTTAAAAAGTACTTAAAGGTAACTGCCACAGGGGTGTGCATGTGTGTGTTTGTGTGTGTGTTTAGATGGTTGTTTTAAATACATTCCTAAGGAATAGTTGTGTCCTCACACGTAGACAGTCATTCAGCTTTATGATATCCATAATGCTAGAACATTTGCCTTCAGAGACCTGGTGAGGCTGAAGTCAAGAAAAACAGAAGGTTAAAGTGGAAATTGGGATGGAGGGATAATCATTGAGAACAAACTCAAATTAGCTATAATAAAGATTTCCCTTTAAGCCTTGTCATCTCTTTTGTCTTTCAAATATATTCCTTTCCTCTCTGGATCAGCCAGGGGTCTTCTACTCTCCAGATTTCTTTTTAATCCCTTGTTGACTTCCTTGGACTTTTTTTTTGGTCACCAGATAGTTTCTTTGGTGAAACTGGGATCAGCAGGGCAGCGGGGGAGGGGAGGAGTCAAATTTAATATTTTTACATATGCAACATATAAATAAGTACAAAGTACGAGTTGTTGCTTGTCATCCATTGCCACTGCTTTCTAATTATCTCCCTGAAGCATGGAGATCCTCAACATTAAGGTTCTATATTCTGCCAGTGAGATGCCCTCATTTAACAGTCAGAAGGAGGAAATGAGAGGGAGGTCATCTTGCTGGTCTGGTTGCTGGCAACAACGTTCAGCGTTGCAGAGTCACTAATCTGTGGGGGAGGCAGTTGTGTCAGCTGCAGTACTGGCAACAGCAGCAGCTGCTTCTCTGTCTCTGCTTCACAGCTATGGTGGCGGGTCCTGAAATCGATGGTGGGGAGGCAGACCTGACTTCCATTCCTCATTCTCTTCAATGAACATGCGAGCATTCTCTATACTAAATTCCTGTTCTCCTGAAATACCTAGAGTGGTTCGTGTTTCCTGTACCATATACTAACTGACATAATCGTTAAGAGACTGGAAAAGAGACTATGAAAGAGAAAAAGAAATGTAAACTGAGCGGGGAGAAAATGCAGGCTAAGTCATCAGCAGGCGTACACATTCTAAGTTCCTGAACACGGTACAAACGGAGTCCAGTCCCACTCCACTTGCCTCCAAAGTGTACATAGTTTCCCCACATTCCTGACACTTCTGGGCCCTTCACACATTTGCTATCTCTAAACACAATTTTCTCCCAACCACTTTTCCTTCACATCCAACTATTTCTTAATTGCTAACACATCTTCAGGATGCAGTTCAGACATTCCCTGTCTTCCATTATGCATCCTGATATTCACTCTAGGCTGGTTAGCTTTCCTCCAGAATCCCGTAACACATTGTGTCCATCCAAATTTTTCCGCTTCCCAAGCTGTATTAAAGTTATCTGCCTGCGTATATCTCTCTTATAAGATGGCAAGCTCCTTGTAGTTTCGAATTACATTCAATAAATTTTGCCAAATGAATAAGACAAAATTCTATATTTTTTATTGGTCCACTTGCCTGAAAAGACTAGAATGTTGTTTTTGTGGAGTTCGTGGAAATGATCATATTAAGGCTTGAATCAAAGTGGGCTACAGAAACTTCTAATTCTCCTTGTAAGCTATTTCCCTGAGGGTGGAAGAAGGCTATGTGCTTGGGTCCTGTGTCTCATATAAAAGGGAAGGGATTCTGACACATCCTGTTCATGGCGGATGATTTGATTTTTAGTCTGGATTTTTCTGTGTGTCTGGCCATTTGCAATGCAAATATATTTCAAAATTTAATCTACACACCTACATGTCAGCACCACCCACTTTCACCCTGGGTAAACTGATTTAGGGGCCAAAATTCTTCCTTTAGTTTTTCAAATCCCTTTCAATATGAATATATATTTTTAAAAGGAATGAAAAAAATCAAAGTATTAGTTTCATGCAGTATTTTGAATGCTCAGGATTTTAAAGATGGTTAGACAGTATATGGATTACTATAACTCCTCAGTGCCATATCTGAGGGCAGAATGTAAGGTGGATGGCCCCTCACATGAGAACTGGCAATGGGAAGACAGTGAGATAGAAACCCAGCAGGAAACGTGACCACTGCCCAACACAGAACAGGGAACTTGGGTCAGACGCCACTGATGAGAAGGAAAGAGAGTAAATCTGGGAGCACCTAGGAAGCCACTGGTCATCACGAATCACAAGCTCTTGATGAGTGCAGAATCCAGTTCTTTGGTGCCAGAATCTATTCTAACTGATTGGTCCTTGCTCTACCTGCTCTTAAAATTTTTTAATACCTCACTTGGCTAAGACAGTCTCATATGTGTTGTATGTTAGCAGTAAGCAGAATGAGCAATGGAAAGCTGAAGTACTGTCTGACATATTTTAAGAATATTCTCAAAAGCAGAGCCAAGCTTTTCGGAGTGGAAGTCTCTAGGCTCAGCTGTGCAAACCAGAAGTATCAGACGCAGAAGACATGAGTGAACCTTCATGAGAGCACAGACCTTATTTTGACCACTGCTACATTCCAAACACCTGGAATGTTTGTGGACTAAATGAGTGAAATGAGACTGGTGCTGTTAGCTGCCTCTCTTTCTCCTATTTGCTCATCTTTCTTGGTTACATCTTTTGGTTAGTGCATTGACCATTTCACCTTCCATATTTTTATGGGTTTAAAGACTAAAGAAAGACTCTTTATTTATATATATATACACACATATACATAGAGAAAGAGAGAGAGAGTGACAGAGAGAGAAAATAAATGTAAGCTGAATCACATTAAAATCAAAGATGGAAAATTAATCACATAATTGTACCACAGAATATTCTAACAGATTCAACAACTGATGTAAACGATTAGCTTTGTTAGCCATTTGATTATGACCTGTTAAAACAACATAATTGATGATTTATTTGACCAGTTTTGCTCTCACCTCTGCTCCCATTAAATGAGGACTTCAATAAGAATTCAGAGAAATCACTTATAGTAAACTCAACCTTTATTTTTAATAAACAAAAGGGTGAATAACCATAAACATAAAATGAACCATGAATATCATCTGCCAGACAACTGAAGAGACAAAACTTTCTTAAATATGGCTTGAGATTTCAATCATTTCATCACTAGACTGATTTTACAGAGACGATAATTCTCAAAATCTGGTTCATCAATTTTTTGTTTAGTTTTGGTATGGTTGTTGTGTCTTTACTGTTTAGAAACCACAGCTTAAAAGCAACGTAGATAGTAATGCTCTAAATGACCAAAACTACATTTTATAATCAAAGCACTCAGAAATGAGTTATTAAAATCCAATTTTATTATTCTTTCTCTGTGTTCATATTTGTTTTTGTGGATTTTTTCTAAAAACTATATAGACCTTTGCTCAGCCTCTTTAGTGAACCATTTCATTTAAAAAATAACAACACATGAACTTGACTGTGTTTAACTTCTGTTCCAGGTAAAAAAAGATATGCTATAAAAAGATTTAATACTGTTCTCAGGGAAAAGAAAATGTCAAGCTACAAAATATCTGTAATATGTATTAATTTTTAAAATATTTAAAAATAATTAATGTTGATGATGTATTCAAAAGTCCTATAATAGTGTTTAAATTAAGAAGGCACTCAGAATTTACAATTTAAATAGTAAACATATGGCACTACTCAAAAAAAAAAGCGTTGAAGCAAATAACTCATTAAAAATGCAAATGAATACAAGTGAACTTGCTTAAAAAAAGCAAGGAAGGGAACCAAAGGCTATAATGGCAATGGAAGAGGCAAGGTCGAGGACTGTTCAACGGGGGAGAATTCTGATGAGGTCAAACACAGCCTTCGGAGCTGTGTACTACTTATTAAGGAAGTAGCAGTTCTGAATTTTTATTACAGAGCTTTGCTCATACTGTGATGATTTCAGATAAGGTATTTATGGATTGTCTGAGTATTTGACCTTGGAACTATTTTATGGACACTAAATATATTGCTTTTTATGGAGAAAATAAATAGTTCTATATAGGTAAATCATTTGCATTATCAGAAGAGAAAGCTGGGCTGAGGTGGGCAGGGCAGTGGAGACACTTCCCCTGTGAAACATTTCATGCCTGTTCAATACCTTTAAGCAATTATGCACTACCATAAATTAGAAAAGATTATAAATCAATTAGTGAATCTTACTAGCAGCCATAGACCCATGTAAAATAAATCACATGATGCCCTTTTTACAATAAATTCAGCCTTGATAAACTCAGTTATTCAGGAAAATGTCACTGCAGTGATGTCAGTCTATTCTAAATTAGAATCAATCCAATAATCGACTTGTGTTTTCTTCAGCAAAGAGCACTTAACACTAACGTGTGGTAAATAGTCATACAGGCTTGAGGCTCACACAAGCATGCCCTATTATACCACCCTCCGCCTTGGCAGATGGCTTACCTTGAGTGATACCATTAACTATTCCCAGTTCAAGTGACTGAAACTAAGAAACATGGGCCAACTGATCATTACCTTGAAAATAATAATTTCTTCAGAATTGACACTTTGCTCGATACTGAAATTTTCACTGATAGGTTTTAAGTAAATCTCACTAATATGTTTTTTGGATTAGATATTAACCAAAGAGAAATTTTAAGAATTATAGCTCTTTGCCCTTACAAAGTTGCAAATATCTAGTCATTACTAAATACCATATTTTAAATAGGTATTTCAATTATGAGATATAAAAATATAATCAAGAATAATTTGAGTACAGTTTACAATTATGTTTCAACATTGGTCCTCTGAGGTTTTCATATATCATGTGCAAAAGAATACTTAAGTGAAAAGAACGCAGTAGTTATTGCCAAATTAGGAAGATCACTTGCCAATTAATACTAAAAAAAAGAAATTGAACAGATTTACTTTTGTAATATCTGAAATATACAAAAGAATACAATTAATATAAGATAGCAAGCATAATAACATGAACTCCCATGGTGAGCTTTCTGTCTTTTCTAATATATACATTTATTCTCTCTTAAGGTTACAAAGACCAGTTTGACAGCTTCCTACAAATTTATTTTCATTATTTTACAGTTCTAATATTTTTGAAAATTTCCATCATGATTTTTTGACTGACTCATAGGTAACTTATAAAAATGTCAAATCTCAAAATGTATTTTTTAATTTTACTGTCTTCCAATTAAGTGTAGTGGTTAGAAAACATGGTTTTTGTGACAGAAATTTTCAGAAATTTGATGAAGCTTGCTTTGTTTTATGTTGTGTGATACATTTTTGCAATTACTACATGTCCTTGAAAGAATGCCTACTTTCTAAACTGTTAGATGCAGGAATCTATATATGTTTATTCCATTTACCCTATTTGTGTTGTACAAATTGTTAATATTTACTAGCTCTTCCTGCTTGACAAAAATAATTGATAAAGGTGTATTAAAATCTACCTCTGTAGTAGATGACTTTTTAATGTCTTATATTTGATCAATTGTACTTTATATATTTTCATGCTATTTTAAAAATTGCTTACAGGTTTAGTATTATTATACTGTCCTGATAAACTAGTAAAACTATCTTCACCCAGTTGTTTTCTGTGCTAAAATCTGAATGATCTGAAATAAAACGGCTGTATTTCCAGGGCAAATCTGTTACTATTCCTTATTTTCAACCTTTGTTTTCATGTTTAGGGGTGTAAGCCACATATGACTACACTTTTAAATCCAAACTCAGAGTCTCTGTCTTTTGGCTTTTGGAATTAGATTGTTACACTAGTTTTCTATTGTTGCATGACAAATTACTGCAAACATACTGACTTAAAACAAGACAATGTATTATTCTCAGTTTTTGTGAGTCAGGAATCCAGCACATTTTAGCTGGGTGCTATACTCAGCTAAAATAGAAAAAAAAAAATAAGGTTTTAGCTTGCTGAGTCTTCATCTGGAGGTTCAATTAGCAAAGATTCACCTTCACACTACCACGGATTATTGGCTGAACTCATTTCCTTGTGGCTGTAGGACTGAGGTCCCAGATGCCTTTTCAGTTTTTAGCTGGGACTGTTTTCAGCTTTTAGTGGCTACTCTCAGGTCCTTGCAATGTGGTAGTCTCTCAGATATGCCTTTCTAGGATCAGCCTGAGAAAACTCTCTTCCCTTAAAAGACTCCTGTGATAAGATCAGGTCCACTGGGACAATCTCCCTTTTTAAAGACAATTGTGCCACAGGACACAACCTAATCACAGGAGTAAAATCCATCAAATTCACAATTCCAGCGATGATGCAAAACATGCACTCTAGGCTGAAGCACACAGGAAC
Source organism: Macaca mulatta (assembly GCF_049350105.2). Classification (NCBI taxonomy): domain Eukaryota; kingdom Metazoa; phylum Chordata; class Mammalia; order Primates; family Cercopithecidae; genus Macaca; species Macaca mulatta. Next base: position 68,645,865 of record NC_133422.1, read on the forward strand.
TCTTAGGGACCAGGCAGAATTGTGCCTTCCACATTCATTTACATGGATTATAACTAGTGATACTTGGCTTTATTTTTATCTTATTCCTTTTCTTATTTTTTATCTTATGTTTCTGTTTGTCCTTTTTGTTTATTTGTTCTCAATTCTGATTTCTAAAAAATAAGACAGAAATACTTTTTTGTGGCCGGGTGTGGTGGCTCATGCCTGTAATCCCAGCACTTTGGGAGGCAGAGGTGGGCAGATCATCTGGGGTCAGGAATTTGAGACCAGCCTGGCCAACAGGGTGAAATGCTATCTCCACTAAAAAAACAAAAATTAGCCCAGGCACAGTGGCGTACACCTGTAATCCCAGCTACTGGGGAGGCTGAGGCCGGAGAATTCCTTGAATCCAGGAGGCAAAGGTTGCAGTGAGCAGAGATCGCGCCACTGCACTCCAGCCTGGGCGAGAATGAGACTCTGTCTCAAAAGAAAGAAAAGAAATACTTTTTTGTTTGCTTGCTGTCTTACACATTCTATTCCCATTTGACTTGTTTGGGAAATTATACATTGAACCTCTGTTCTTTCAGCAGTTATTCTTAATTTTTAAAAAAATAAGTATAATTAACAAAGTCATAGACAAACAATATAAGGACATTAGAAACTAACTCCCAATGTCCTCTCTGAATTTAAATGTTATTATAGTCTAATATTTCAGCTCTATCACTGTATAAAAATCCTATAAATCAAAGCATATTACTAGTATTTTAAGAAGAAAATGTGTGCATGCTTTTATAAAATGCCTTGTTTTAGTCATTATTCCATATTACATTTCAGATCATCATTTTGGGTTCTGTTTTTGACTCAAGCAATAATATGTTGGAATCTTTTAGCTGAATGCTTTAGAATTTCCTTTTAGTCTCTGTTTTTATTCAAAACTGTCCTTATTGTTGTCAATATTTTGGAAGGTATTTCACAGTATTATAGTGAGTGACCACACAGCTTTATGTGGACATTGTCTGTCAGCATTTTGAAATTATCATCCCATTGTCTTCTAGCTGCCACTGTTGATATTGACAGGTTGGCTGTCAGTGTTTTCTTTGTAAACTGATGCCACCTTCTTGCTAGTACCTACTCCTTCATACTGCTGGAAGTAGCATTTCTATGAAAAATAAGTGATCAAGTGAATATCATTAACTATTGGGTTTGTAAAAGTTGTTTTCTTCATTTCTATGAAGATATTATTATTATTGATATGGACAGGAGGCAAAGAAATACTGGGTAGAAGAGGGTGGTTCCCAAGCAAAGGCCCCAGCCTCAAGCCTGGAAACTGGCAGCCCTAAAGGGAATAGGTATTCCCTGTTTTCACACCCAAATGTTGCCTTTTCCAAGACTACTCTGGCCTGCCACGACTCAATCCTGTGCTCATGTAAACCCCTGACCCCCATAGCCACCCCCTCACCAAACAGCTGTTTATATCGTTAATACACCCTTATCATATATAATCTAGTTGCTACTTTTCTTAGTACTTTAGCTGTCATAAAGGACTTCATGATAAAATAGTAATAACTCCATTGGCATTTTCCCTTGACCTTCAAATCTGAAATGGTATTAATGGATGTCTCTCATGAATCTTAGACTCTTAATGGGTCATAAGAGTTACACAGACTTTATACCTGGTTTTGGAAAAGCAAGAACTCAAAGTAAATTTAATTAAATCATCTATTCCACAACCTCTATTCACAGCAGCAAACTATATTCTCTATGGATAATCACATAAAATTATAAAGAGGCTAATAAAAAGGGAAAAACCTTTTTCCCCTTCCTATATAGGCCAAAAAGACATAAAATTTAACCTTAAAAATTCAATGTTTCTTACATAAAACTAGACTTTCTCATTTGAATGTGACATGGGGTGGTTCCAGGTAGGCAAAACTAAAAGGAAATAAGATAAAAATGCAAAGAAAGTACAAACTTTCTATTACCTATTTTAAACTATTTTTGACGGGAATTTGTTCTGCGTTGTGCACGGCTCAGCATGCCTCTGCCTTGGCTCCAGTTGTCTTCTCATGGTCCTCATCTATTTTGCAGTCTAACTTCTCTAGCGATGTAAGATATAATTCCTTAAAAAAGGGGATTTTTCTAACAAGAAAAGGCAGGGTAAAGAGCAAGAGAGTGCCATGGGAGGAGGTGCTACTGAGATGGGGTGTCCATAGAAGACGTGATTTGAAACCTGAATAGTCAGGATGGTGTCCTTGTGAAGAGTGCTCCAGTGACAGGAGCTGGGAGAGCTGTGAGTAGGCAGGGGCACCCAAGGAATCCCTGGGAGGCCAGGGGAGGTGTGGCAGGAAACATGGGAGGAGCTGAGATCAGAAAGGGGGGTGAGGAGCCATGCTATGGAGGCCCTGTGAGGAGATGACAGGATTATGAATTTTATTTTGAGAAGGAAAGTTTTTGAATAGAGGGGTGATATGATCTGATTTATGTTTTAAAAGGATCATTTTGGCTGTGATGGGGATAACAGACTGGAGAAAAACAAGAACTTTCCACAGCCTACAAGAGAAATTCAAACTACTGAGACTATCAGTGAAGATACTTTAAAATACAGGACAGACCTAGAGACTCTTCATGTTTACGGATGTTCAGAATAACCTGCTGTTCAGTGAGTATTACGCTGCCTTTCACATGGTTTTATTTCTGCTTATGCTATTTCCGGAGCCCAAAGTGCCATTTCTTCTTTTCACAGACTGGCAAAATCCTGCTCCTTCCAAATGGGCCAGCTCAAATGTCATTGTTTGGTGAAGCCTTCCTTTATGACCCTGGGATAGCTGAATTGTTTTCTGCTTCTCTTCCACCCCAACATACAAAATTTTAGTCACAAAAAGAAAACATAACAAAAGATAAGAAGGTAATTATACACTGTAGACAACTGCTTTATATAACTCAAAAGTTAGACTCTCCATAATAGGAAACATAGATATCAAAACACAGAGTAAAACCACAATAATTAAAACACAGAAAAAAAATGTCCTGAAGACAAGGGGAGGTATATAAACACACATAATTCTATCTACATCATGCCTTGCAGATCAATCCTATAAAGATATCAAGAAAAACAATCACTTAATTACTCAAAGCAGTAGAGGGCCTTGGTGCCAACACAATCTCTACAACAGAAGTCCACAAACTGGGACCTGCAGGCCAAATCTCACCAGATGGTGTTTATAAATAGTGGACATGGAACACCACGCCCACTCATTTGCATATCCCCTCCAGCTGCTTTTGCACTACCTACACAGCAGAGCAAGAGTCTTTGTGATGAGCCATATGGCTCACACAGCCTAAATAAAATACTTACTCTTTATAAAACAACTTTGCTGACCCTTGCTCTGCCCCACTCCTCCACAAGCTCCTTAACTACTTGAGGTTCTCCAATAAGTCCTGATCCTTCAGTTGTCTCGGTGACTGCTCATGCTAGCCCTTCTGCCTGGAGCATGGTTCTCTACCGCCCCTGCCTGGCTAATCCCACTGTGCCTTTGAGACTCAGCTCAAGCCACCTCTAGTAAGATGCTCCTCACTCTCCACTGTGCACAAAGACCCCTCCTCTCTGGTCCACACCTGCTTATGAATACCTGGAACCTGACACTCAGCCCACCTGATTTTAACTATTTTTATACTTGCCACCCCACTCAAATATCCCTGAAACAGGAAAAGTTTTCTGGACTTCACTTTTCCTCTCCAAATGAACAAACACCGAACTGTTCAGCTTCTTTGTTTAGCATTAGACCCAGACTAACAAAGAGTTAAATGAGTCAGAAGGGAGTTCAATTAGTTTATTGCCTTATACTACACATCAGCATGGTAAAGTGATACAGACCATTACGCGTAAGGGTGAAAATTGTATAACGAATTATTCCTCTTAAACATCTATGTAGAGTCTTGGGTCCTGATGAGGAATTGCCTCCAACCTGTGTTGGAGGTTCCTCTGCCACTTCCTGCTGCTTCCAGATGCCTCTAGCCATGGCTCACCCATTCGCTTCCTAATGTGCTGCTTCCAAACCACTTTAGGAGCTGGAAGGCAAAACAAACGTGGTAAAACTGGTACCTAAAAATTAGAATAAATAGGCTTTTAAGGACCTATGGGATTTTTACTTTCACAGGTGCATGAACGGGGCTGGTCTCCCAAAGATAATTTTTCTAAATCCCAGATTCTTGGCTATGTTCTAAATAGATGTTTTTTTTTTTTAAATAAATAACCTAGCAGTATAACTAACCAAACTATTATTAAATGGAAAGTTATACTTTGACCTGCTTAAAGAAAAAAAAAAGCTATCAAGACTTTTGTTTTTAAAAAGAATAGACAATGTTATTAGCAAACAGAAGTTATTATTACATTAGAAAATAAAACATATACCTAATTTTAAGTAAGTCTGATATCTGAAAGTGTTAAAGTCTAAACAAATTAGAATTTTTAAATGCACCTATTTACAATCATTAATGCCCAAACATGTTCTCTGGAGATAACAAAAGTCAAATTTCAGGAGTCATTGCCAAGTGAAAATTAAAAAGAAATTAAGCTTGTTTTGGAAATGAAAGGTAAATTAGGAGAAACTTACTCCATTTTTACAAGTAATATATATATATGAACCATTATTTATAAAAACATAGATTTCACTATTATTTCTCCATTTTTGCATCCAGGTATAATCATTAAAGGTTATTTTCTGTAAAAGATAAAAATATTTAAAGTAATATTTTTTCTTTTAAATTTCTGAGAAGCTTAAAGCAATAAAATAATTGCTTTCATTTCTTTAGCAAGGTATGTTTTTTTCTTGTAATTAATATAAAGGAGCTAAAAATTTTCAACGTATTTGCTCAAAACGAATTAAAATCTAGTCAAAGATCTCCTAACTTATAAATATTAAGAAAACCATTCTTTCTTTCTTTTTTTTCAAATGGTATGATTTAGTTATAGGTTTGGCAGAGCCAGGAGAATTTCATTTTCTAATCTTTTATGTCCCATATGAAAAGTTTCTCAAATAATATCTCTTCTCCCTGTGTTTTTTCAAAATGCTTTCACTCTCATTTTGCATCTTGTCTGCACAGACAGGCAATTTTTGCACAACATGATTTTTTCTTTTTCAAAATAAACTCAGTTGTTTATGAGCTAGAGCTAAAAAGTACCCACTGTATGCAAAGCCTAATTTATACTGACAAATTTAAAACAATTCTCCACTTTGGCATTCCCATTCCAATTTACTGATAACTTTAGAAATCTAACCATGGTCCTAGCACAAGATCATGAATGCTTTTCCTCAATTTTTTACTCAGAGCACTAATGAAGGAAGAAAGTGGCATTATGTTCTCTACATAATGTTGACAAAACTTATTATAAAATAAAATTAACAGGTAAGTGGGTCTTTTTCATCCATACAACCCAAAATAAACAGCCTGATTTGTGGCTTTGTCTACAAAATGAACAGAAAAGAAAAACTAAGGGCTTGTAAAAGGGAATGTTCTATTAGCTCGCTTAATATTGCCTTTCCTACATTTGAAAATACAAAGTGAGGAGGGGTGGTTATGCTTGATTAGAACAGCTTAGCTACTCTTATCTTTTAGCTGGTGGGCTTCTCTGATTTAAGCTGGTTTACATCCATGGCTGGCACTTGAAATACCAACCTCTGCATACAAACAAATCCTGAAGTTTAAAAACTCCTCTTCTGTAACATTTGAAGAAGATATTCTTTTTGGAATTTTCAGAACTGCATCTTCCTAAATCATTCTCATTCTCATCATTTTTGACTTTCATACAAATGATAGTCACAGCACATACTGAAAGAGACAGACGTGGAATATACAAAAACAGAGGAATATATTTGTACTTAGATTTTAGTTTATTACACAGAGTGTATATAGATTTAAAGAAGTAAACAATTTTGAATTTAAAAGCAAGTAAATGTATTTAGTGAATAAGTATGTAAAGAGTTTAAAAATCACTGATATGTAACACTTCCGTTTCAAAAATAGGCTGTATGAGAAATGTCAACTGCAGAATTTGATTTCTATAGACTTTGGATTTTTGTTTTACCAACAAAAGAACATATAAGTAATCATATGCCATTATTAAATGGTGATTTAATAATATGTGATAAGAGCCAATGATAAAATCCAAAATCAATGCTTCTAATATTTTGATACCGTATCTTATAAACATTACAAAAGAATTACAAATATTTCAAACCAGAAGCAACACAATGTATTATACACTAACAGAATTTATCATTAACATATTGTAAAGCAAATTATGGAAGGAGATAAACAGCAGCCTCATGTATAGGCGATTTAAGGAAACATCTTATGTTCAGGCAAAAGGGTCTTAATGGCAGGAGTCATACTCATTCTTCATTTTCCTTTTCATTGTATTGTTATAGTAGTGTCTTTGTAAATTGTCTTCTGTTAAATTTAAATAATCATCCCCAAATGCAAAATGTACTAATCCAATCATTGTGAGGAGGACTACTAAATTCAGAATTTCTTCTCCAAATAATTACTATGATTAAAATCAACATTATATTGCCCCCCTCTTTTTAAAATACATTCTGAAGTACGTTGGTGGCTATTAAATAAAAGATCAGGCATTACTATATTTTTTTTAATTAAAAAGCAACTTCAATGAGAATAGCAATAAACTCTTTAAAAATGAAAACAGTTATTTGCATGAGAAAAAAATGAGTGACTGAATCAGCCTCACAAGTTTCTCTTTGTTGAAGCACCAGTTATCATACAAGCCTTAGGAATGCGTGGCATAGTACTGCAGAAGTCAGACGATAAATTTAACTGTCCTCGCCAAATTGGTAACCTGCCTTACATAAACGGCATGGCATTCAATCGAACAAGGTAGCGTGTGGTTAGGGATTTTTCTTTTTTCTTTGGTAAACTGAAGAGATGTGACAGGGAAGAACACCATAAGATCAAGCACAAAAGGAAAATAGATGGGGGATACTACTGACCTGAAACTGATTCAGCAGCAGTTAACACCGTAGTTAATTCAATCCAAGCTATGTCTATTACATGTCTAATTATTTGCAAAGCTTTGGGCAGAGCACGCCACGGTAAAGCAAAGACACATCCATCTTTGCTTCAAGGAGCTTATAACCCAGTGTGACAAACAGGCGTGTACATAGTTTAACTGTAAAGAACAACATGACAAAAGGTAGGGTATTTGCCTCTAGTAGACAGTTGATAAAATAATTAACTCATTTTAAAAAAGCATTAATTTTTGTTGGAAGTTAAATTTAGGGGGATATGACATTGTGTGAGATAAACCATATTTCTGTTCCACACTGAGTAGCTATACTGCCATAAACTCTGATGAAATAGAGTGGCAGTCAACTTAATTATAGATAGACATTATCTGGAGAAAGCATCAGCCTGCCTTTCTGAGGTACCTTCTCCAAATTTAACACAGTTGGGAAAAACACAAACATCTTTTTTGACCACTATATTAAAACTTTAATTTCCCTACTTACTTTCCAAAAAGCTAACAGAATAAAACCTCAGTTTACCTATCAATATTATTGTCTCGAAATAAGATGGAACTCTTTCTCATCTGGAAGATGAAGATACTAACAGTACCTGCCCTCCTAAAGTTGTTCTGAGAATTGAATGTATTGTTTGTCTAAAATGCAACTGTACCTATATTCTTCTCTTTTCTCAGCTGAAGAACGTATCAATACCCTGTTGTGGATCTGAATCTTACTCATCTTTAGGCTAGCTCAAATACGGCCTACAAAATACCATTTTCCCAGACAATGCAAGCCCTCACAATCACTTTCTCCAGTGTCCTGGACTCCCACAGGTGTTACTACAGAATTAAACACTTATATTCAATACAAGAAGAGACTTGTGATAATCATCCCCTTTAAATCAGGAACACTGGACCCAGTGCCATCGAGGGCCCTGCTCTGGTCTGCCTCTGGCCATGCTCCTCTCTGTAGAATGAGGAGTCTGTCAGGACAAAGGAGGATGTGCCCATTTAGGGCCTGTACTTCCCATCCACAGTACTCTCCAACAGAACTTTCTGCATGATGGAAATGCCCTGTATCTGTGCAGTCCCACATGGCAGCCACTATGCTCATGTGGCTACTGAGCATTTGAAATATGCCTAATATGACTGAAGAATTTTTAATTTTATTTAATCTGAATTAATGTAATTTAAACTTAAAGAGCCACAGGGGATTAGTGTTCACAATACTGGCCACAGAGAATTCTCTGGTCAAGGCCATCCATGACCTCTTGATTGCCAATCCATTATTCACTTCTTGTTTTCATCTTCCCTGATGTTCATCACAGCTGGGCAACCACTTCTTCATGAAGTACTTGCTTCTTCTGACCTCTGGGGCACCATACTTCCCTGGTTTTCTGCCTGTATCTCTCTGGCAGTCTTCATAATCTTCTTTGTTGGCTCTACCTGTTGTGCTCAAACTCTCAGTACTGAGATGCTTTAGGACTCAGTCCTGTACCCTCTACTCTAACTACTTTCCTAGGTAATCTCACATGTCAATATATCATTCACTATGAAATCTCAATGTCCAAAGACAGATTCCCATAGCCAACAGTGTATATGAAATCTTCACTTAGCATTTAAATTAACAAATCCAGAGTAGCAGTCTTAATTTCTCACTTCTGCAAAAAGCCATCTCCTCTTACAATCTTCCCCCTGTCATTTTTGCATCAACACCTACCTAGTAATTCAAGAGAAAACTAAGGGGCTAATCTTTGATTAGTTTCTCTTTCCTCACTCCAAATCCAATTCATAAGTGAGAACTTTTAATTAAACTTTCAAATACATCACATACTGGTTTACATTACTTCATCCCTAATATGACAAACCTATTCCCAGTCACCATGATCTCTAGTCTTGATTTTTGCAGTGGTCTCCAGACTCATCTTCTACATTTACACTTGCCCTCATCACCACCCATTCTCTGCAACTGCTGATCAATGATGCAAATGTACTTTAAAACAGGTGGTCACACAAAGGTTTAGTGACAAGTGGTCATCTGAATCAAGACTTGAAATAAGAGAGGAAGAATCGAGTTTCGCAGGTATCTAGGAAAAGAGAATTCTAGGAACAGGGAAAAGCAAGGACCACAAGCTATAAATGAAGAATAGCACTAATTCAAAGGGAAATGGAAGGTGCTGAAAGGTTTTTAAGTTTGGGAGAAAAACCTGGTACATAGAGAATACGCTGAAGGGAGTGACAGCGGAAGTTAGAGAAACCATTTAGGAGACAATTTGTGAAGTCTGAGCGAACAGTTAGGGAGATGGAGAATAATCCTAAAAGGCATATTTAGAAGTTATGAACTGGATGTGGAATGTGAAGGAATGAGGAGGATCAAGGATAATTCCTATGATTTTGGCTTACGAAACTCGAGGAAGGTTGGTGTTACTTATTGAGTTATTTCAGGTACGTTAAGAGATAGTTTTGATGGGTGGTGGTGGTGGTGGTGGTGGTAAAGGTCAGAATCAAGGGACATGACAAGGGCAGGGACATCACCAAGGCAGTTTCCAAGAAGGGACAAAGGTCACTGGGTACCAATCTATGGAACTGTCACAAAGACAAAGTCTGAAATTCTAGCCTTCACATGCCATGTATCCTCAATGGGAAATGGGAGGCTTGCCATTCTGACTATATAGTTAAATAGAAGAGTCAAATGGTTTCATACACGAGCATGGAGTACAGATAATTTCTCTAATTCTCTCCACTTACCTTTCAGGATATCCATTAATTCTGCATGAATCTGTGCTCAGTGATAGAAAACCTGTGCTTAGTAACCAAATGACAAAATTAACTAGCAACAATATGGCCGGCAGTTATTTTTGTGCAAGGTGAATAGCCATATCAGAAGATGGAAAAACAGGGGGGCAGGGTAAGGGAGAGCATCAGGAAGAATAGCTAGCGGATGCTGAGCTTAATACCTAGGTGATGGGGGGATCTGTGCAGCAAACTACCATGGTACACGTTTACCTATGTCACAAACCTGCACATCCCGCACATGCACTCCAGAACTTAAAAGCTGATGAAAAGAAAATAGACAGGAAAACAAATCCATTGGATACTTCAAAATGCCAAAATGTAAAGAAAATAAAAAGTATAACTTTTTTAGCATATACAGCCAGAACAAAACCACTCACTCACTAATCCAGATCATGCACCCTCACATAGTTCATCACCATCAGGGACACCAAAAATCTTCAGAAATAGAAATTGGTGACATATGTGCTACTGAACAAATATAACTGCGTAATTTTAATCTAGATAGTCTAATCTAAATAAATTGTCTAACGTCATTCATAACAATAAAATTAATGTCATAAAGATATCAAAGCGAATTAAAAGATTACATGGTTTAGATATTTGTCCTGCCCAAATCTCATATTGAAATGTGATCCTCAATGTTAGAGGTAGGGCCTGGTGGGAGCTAACTGGATCATGGGGACAGATGCCTTATGGAAGGCTTAGTACCACGGTAACGAGTGTGTTCTTGCCATGAGTTCACAGGAGATCTGGTTGCATAAAGCTTGGCCCTTCCTCCTCTCTCTTGCTCCTGCTCTAGCCATGTTATATGGCGACTTCCCATTGCCTTTTGCCATTGTTGTAAGGTTCCCGAGGCCCTCACCAGAAGCTGAGCAGATGTTGGTGCCATGCTTCTACCATGAGCCTATTAAACCTCTTTTCTTTATATTAATAGATTGCCCAGTCTCAGGTATTTCTTAATAGCAATGCAAAAAAAGCCTAATATAAAAGGTATCTGCATTTTTAAAAAGGTTCATTTTGTTCACATTGTTTTACAAAAAAATTCACAAATTATTCCTATTCATCTGAAAGTACTTTAAAAACTTTGTAAATTCCAGAATAAGCATTTGTCTGATATTGGTCAAGTATTATCTTCATGAATTTAAAAAATGATTTCTGAAAACAGTTCTCTTAGGAAAACCAGCATAAAGGATTACATGACAGGAAGTGACTGAATACATAATAATATGATGCTCTTTTGTAAATTTGTTTTATTTATACAAAAGAAACACTGATTATTGCACTGTATTTATGCATCTGATTAAACATTTCAGATTTTTTTTTTCTTTTTTTTTTTTTTGAGATGCAGTCTCCCGCTGTTGCCCAGGCTGGAGTGTAGTGGTACAATCTTGGCTCACTGCAACCTCTGCCCCCTGGGCTCAAGCAATCCTCCCACCTCAGCCTCCCAAGTAGCTGGGACCACAGACGTGCGTCACCACGCCTAGCTAATGTTCTGTATTTTTTGCAGAGATGGGATTTCGCCATGTTGTCCAGGCTGGTCATGAACTCCCAAGCTCAAGTGATCTGCCTGCCCTAGTCTCCCAAATTGCTGCAATTACAGTCCTGAGCCACCACACCGGGCCACAAAAACTTTCTAGTTTCTAAACAAAAATACTTCAGGCTGAAATGACTTTAGGTTACTTCTAATATTTTTATTACAATAGTCTAGCTAAGTCGTTAAGACTGTGTTTTGATTATGAATGCTTTTGGTGAAGAAATGAGATATTGCTCCTATTTAAAGCACTAAAGACAACTTGTAGCATGTATAATTCTGCCATTCATTGTTTCATAAAAACTTTTATCACTAAAAAATGTATTTTCTTCATCTTTCATCTGTGTTAGTTAAAAAGAAAAGGTTATTATGCTTCACTTTCTTAAAAACAATATGGTAAGTAATCATCCACAAAAATAAGAAAAAGATATATGCACGTATCTTATTGAGACTGTCACAAAAGAAACAACCATTTTACAGAAAATAAATGTTTTTATGCTTTATAAACCTTTCTTACAAGAATGTCATTTGAAAAGCAAGAAATCTCATCAGATTTTAAGGAGCTGTGAAGACTCAAAACTTGATTATTTGCTCTATCTGCCATGCTTCATGCTCTTCCTTTATCATTGAAAAGCTTAACTATGGAGGCTCCACTGCATTTGGAAAAGTCATTTAAAAACGTATGGTCAACAACTGAAACAGCAATAAAAATGCTAGAACTGTGTTCCTATAAATCTCCTACAGGATAGTAACCACACTGATTTTGTAAGCTAATGGGATTTTACAGATTATTTTATATCTTGACTGATTTATTTAGACTTGCCAACATCTCCTGACATCTTTAGTCTTCTTTTGTTATAATTTCTAGTAGAATCCACAGGAGTGTGTGTATCTCTCTCCTGCTTTTAGAAGGTGATTGGAGAGTTGAGTAGAGACAAAGAAAGCCAGAAAAGATAGGCAGAAGGTATATGTACATATAAGATATTTAACATTTATATATAAAATGTCTATATAAAATATGCATGCATGTATGTATATGTGTATGTGCATACACAGCGCCAACCTCCACTTTATCTATGTATATATTCCCTTTGTGGTGACTTATGGCACCAGAGTCTAAGTTCAAATTACACTAATTAGCATCTATCATACTGTCTTTGAACACCTGGAGTAGGCACTTGCAGTAGAATATCTCAATGTCTACAATGTGGGAATTATTATGCTCACTTTGCACATCAAGAAATGGGAAATCTAAGAGGTGAACTTTCTTTAAAAATATCTCACATAAATTTAGAATCTAGCCAGTTATTCTTTTTCTTAATTACCAAGTACTGTGACTTGAATACCTGATTGCTAAACTACAACTATAAAAAACTCAATGATAAATGTGTGACATAAACTAAAAAACTCGTATTTTGAAAGACTACTTTTTATTCAAAAGGACTGAAGAGTATCATTACGTTTTTGGTGCATTTTATATATTTTAAAAGTATAAGCAGAGATCATGCAAAATAAAGGTTAATAGAGTAAAAAAATTAGAAAAGTTGAACAAGCACAAAATAAAATTTTAAAATATTTAAGCAAAATGCCATTTGTTTAGAATAAATAAAAGGAACTAAATATAACTATGCTTTTCCAAACAGTAGGTGGTGAAGGTGTTTTTCTAAGAGAAAAGTAGTTCTGCATTTTTTAAATAAAAAAAGAACTTTAAAACTGAATTTTGAGGTCTACTCTTCACAAAATTTCCTCTAAGTAATTATATGACTAAATTATGAATATTATAAACCTATGGTAATGTGAATTATGAGGCATATATTGACCTTAATTATATGTGAAGTAGAGAACACACAAGAACACCATCTTTAACATGCCCATAGTAGGAGTGTATCTAGTCTTATTTGTAGTTTATTATCAGATTAATAATTATTGATTTCCTCTGATTTTCTCCCACCCAAAACTGTTTCCTTATCTTCTGCCTGACATAAATATTGAGGAGCATGGACTTTACAAGCTTTATTTTGGGCTATTTTTCAAAAAATTATTACCAAAAATACCTCCTCCTTTCAAGTAATGAAAGTCAGCCTTACAAAGTTTCTGCGTGTTTCTTTAAATTTTCTGACTAGAAACCCCACTCTTTACATAAAAACAGCCAAAAAATCAGACATTGTATCAGGATTATTCCACAAAAGAAATAATCCTTTTTATCTCACTGTTATTTTAAAAAATCACTTTACATACTTGTAAGTGGAGTTATTTTCATATAATTTTAAACAATAATGATTGGGGGAATATCTATTTTAGTTTTCTAGTGGAAGCTTTAAAAAATTAACAGACACTTAATTTAATCGATTTTACTATGTTGTTAAAGTTTACGCAAGGCCATTGGTTTAGACCAGCCTCCTGCACTAGGTCGCAGCAGACCAGACCAAATCAGAATGGAGTCACCTACACTAAGTAACATAATCAAAACATTCCTGAAAGAGATCAGTTTAATTAAAAAAATAAGATTCCAGTCAATCTGAATCTAGGCAATAAGTTCCCTCTCTTTTAACCTTGTAGGGGAAGTAAACTTGAAATGACCAACCCGCTCTTGGTTCTGTTTCTGCTTTCCTTAGTCCTTTTCTGCCTAGAAAGCCAACTACTTCTCTCAGCTCATTGGAGCCCTTATGCTATTTTAAAGAATGAAGTATTGCCGGGCGCGGTGGCTCAAGCCTGTAATCCCAGCACTTTGGGAGGCCGAGACGGGTGGATCACGAGGTCAGGAGATCCAGACCATCCTAGCGAACACGGTGAAACCCCGTCTCTACTAAAAAATACAAAAAACTAGCCGGGCGAGATGGCGGGCGCCTGTAGTCCCAGCTACTTGGGAGGCTGAGGCAGGAGAATGGCGTAAACCCGGGAGGCGGAGCTTGCAGTGAGCTGAGATCCGGCCACTGCACTCCAGCCCGGGCGACAGAGCGAGACTCCGTCTCAAAAAAAAAAAAAAAAAAAAAAAGAATGAAGTATTGACATTCTAAAATTGCAAATGAAAGACAATTTGAACTTTAAATTTTGCCTTTTGAAAATGGTTTGTCCTTAAATAACAAATTAGAAGAAACCAGTCATTATATACTTTTAAATACTATATAACGTTGAAGATTAAAAAAAATACACCTTCTTTTTACATTAATAAGGCTAAAAACAGAAAGCATAAAAACAATAGGAAGCTGCTTTCAATAGGAAGCAGAAAGCAGAAAATATTGTTCTGGGGCACTCTGCCATTAGAAGACATGCACATATATATATTTTTTTTCATGAGTATGGGTAAGTTAGAAAAGATTATAAAAGAAACGTCAACCAGAAAACACTTTTATATTAAAGGTCTAATGTTACTTAAAATATACTTTCACGTATTTTAGAAAATGTAGATTTCTACTCATACCATTGCTATGTAGATAAAAATCCCACTTGTTTAGAATGACCCAGATTAAAAGCCATCTCCTCTCCTCTCAACGGTTGAATACATTAACATTGGGACAAATAAAGGTCACTCTTCAATGTTTTAATATTAATATATTTCATAACTGAATCACCTGTGCCTTAAAAAGAATGTTACAAATGAAATGAAGGTCCAGAAATACAGTTTTCAAGAATCATGGAAAACAACAAGTTCTGGACAAGTATACTTTCAAAACAATTGTAATCAAAACTGGTTTGGGAAGAAAACATTGCTAAGCTAATTGTGCATTTCCTTGCCTTCTTAACAAAAATGGAGATACTATCATCTCTTTCTGGGTAGGTATATTGTTAATATACCTCAATTTTTGTCTTCTTCTAAAGATACAGTTGGTGCTGCATATGCAGATGACAAGAACCGAAATAGGTAAACTCTCCAGTTTTCCTGTAACTTTTATTTTCTAAAGAAGTTTCTGTTGACAGTTTGCATCTCTGGATGATTTATCTTTATGAGTAAAACATAATAATGTACAAACTTGTAAATGATATAATAATCTCCGAACAAAAAGTAACATGAATCAAAAGTCAAAGTAATAATTTCCCAAGAGGTCACCAACCTCCTAGAAAACTGCTTCATCACTACTGCTGTGACTTGTCTATAGCATTTGTTGACAATATTTTTTTTTTCTGTGTTACTACAAGTAGCTCCTTCACAGCAAGTAGTAATCCTGGGGCCCAGTTTGTTGTTTTAATGGTATTAACTTATGAATTTGAAGATTCTAGATTTGAGTACTTTAAGAAGGCCTTTTAAAACATCTACAAATTCTTCTTCATCATCAGAAATCTCTCCTGAACTATTGTATAATCCAAATGGTACTCTGGAATAACAAATGAAAATAATGGGACAACAATGGAAGGCAAAGAGAGTAAAATAATAAGAAATAGTGATCTCACTTTTTTAGGATGAATTCTAAACTCCTACGGCAGAACAGCACTCCTGTTCTCAAGAAATAAAACTGAGGTTGAAAATAACTTTTTGTGAAGATTTTTAAAAATGCTAGAATCAAATGTCCACATATATATTCATTTGTATTTGAAAGGTATAGACATTTTACCACCACTAAGACTTTATCTACTCTAGCAGGTGTTTAAGTAAAATAAGAACATATAAAACTATGGCCAAAAAAAAAAAATCAAACAAAAAACAGTTAAACTCTTATTTTGCTTAAGGTTGACATCTGCTAGTATAGAAATCTAATGGCCATCAATAAGGAATCTGACAAACTAGTATCCATACAACAGACTACTATACAGCTGTTAAAAAGAATGACATAGAGTTACGGATTGCTACAGAAAGACATCTAAGTTAT
This sequence comes from Macaca mulatta, assembly GCF_049350105.2. Lineage (NCBI taxonomy): Eukaryota > Metazoa > Chordata > Mammalia > Primates > Cercopithecidae > Macaca > Macaca mulatta. Next base: position 68,661,997 of record NC_133422.1, read on the forward strand.
TCTTTTTAGTAAATAAAGAAACTGAAAGACAGTTTTTGCACAGCAACATGCAATTTGTGTATTCTTAGTATATGCACAGACCACTGTCTCAGTTACAACAAACCATTTACTTTCGTTATATTTGTGGGAATAGAGGTGGGTAGGGTGAAGCTACTACTTTTTAACCATAACTTACTTAAAATTTTTCTTACCACAATAATATATTGTTTTTGTTATAAAAAAAGAAATAACATAAATCAGCACTCTTACTGGAAATGTAAATGTGTTCAGATAATACACTATGTTCAGAGGCAAGAGCTATGGAAAAAAAAAAAAAAACCCTCTCTTATTTCCTATTCTGCTGACTGCTCATCAGCCCCCAAAGCAGACTTTCTAACATCTTATTTTGAAAAGGCACTCTTTCAAAAAAATCCCTGACCCACACCTCCACAATGCTTTCCCAATTAGCACTGGGTCAGAGAGAGAGGCACCTTCCAATCTCTTTTCTAATGACTAAATAAACACAACGCATGTGATCTAATTTAATTATGTGTATGGTGTGGCTCTTCTCATTAGGTTTAGTTGACTCAATTTCTGCCACTAATTTGATCAGTTCATTTTTTTTTCAGTCTCATTGTTTTAGAATGCATTCAATCAATAATATTGACTGTTTTTGTTTTTTTTTTTCCTCAGACAGAGCCTGGGCCTCACTCTGTTGCCTAAGCTGGAGTGCAGTGGTGCGATCTCCGCTTACCACAACCTCCGCCTCCCAGGTTCAAGCGATTCTCCTGCCTCAGCCTCCCAAGTAGCTGGGACTACAGGAGCATGCTGCCACACCTGGCTAATTTTTGTATTTTTGGTAGACATGGGGTTTCACCATGTTGGCCAGGCTGGTCTTAAACTCCTGACCTCAGGAGATCTGCCCGAGTCAGTCTCCCAAAGTGTTGGGATTACAGGTGTGAGCCACCATGCCCAGCAAATATTGATTGTTTACTGTGTGCCAGATATTGTTCTATATAGATTTTTTAAATAAATAAAAACATAAATGTGCTTGTATACTTCACCATCCAGTCAAGAAACAGGTGCCATGCTGAGTATGTAAGTAGAGGAAATTTAATGCAGACAGCAATAGAGCACAGTAGTCAACAGGGAAACAGAGAAGGATCCCAGATTAGCAAGAGCAAATCCAAAAAGCCACTTTCATCCCTAGAACTAGAAAGACCAAAGCAGGGACAATGTTATCAGAATCCAGGGCTGGCTCCATCAGAAGGGAGCTAGAACAACAAGGGCTCTTAGGAGTTGGCTAACAAGGGATGTAACTACTGCCAAGAAAGGCTGCCCAAGTTAGTGAGAGGGGAAGATGGGTCCTGGATGCCCCACTCCTTTTAGCTTTTCTGTCTGTCAATGCCTCCCATTGGAGGCAGGTGAGCAAGCAGACAGGACACAGTTTGCAGAGGGGCAGGAAATAGATAAAGCAAGGAGACGTTGAGACTTCAGTAATGAATAGCATTTAAACTACTCAAAATCTATAAAACTTTTCTCTCTCAAGATGTCTACAAACCATGCACACCAATGTATACGGGTACATATACTTGGGACACCACATTCACAATGAAATGATGCCCTGTAAGTAATATACAAAGAGTGTCATCTTTTGAGCCTGCAGGGATCTAAGAGAGTCTCCTAATCTCCCACCAATATCATCTACTTTTTGATTCTTTTAAAAATTTCTCTCTAGGTAATTCACAATAGGTTGTCACCATGAATGCCATTGTATTTTTAATTTAGTTACTGCTGAAGCACAGATAATATTATTTACTTTAGCATGCCCACTTTACTAAACTCATCATTTAATTTAATCACCTTTTTCTCTCATTTGAGGTATTCAATTTCTCTTAAGCTAATAAAATGTTCATCTCATTTAGTACTTTTCGTGCTGCATGTACACACTGAATAGACTTTTCTAAAACAAAACAACAATAATGACTGTGCTAGGAGGTTGTTGGCTTATCTTCTGATTTTAATGAAAATTTTCTTGACTTTTTCTATTAAATATACTGTTGACTATGGGAAAAAATACCCAATCCACTATTAAATAAGTTCTATTTTTTTAGCATTTTTATAAGGAATAGCTGTTGAATTTTATCAAATGTCAAAATTTAGTGACAGGATTATAGAGTAATAGTTCTTATTTATCAACAGATTTCCTTTTGATTCCTCCTTCTATCTCTGTTTTCTCTTAATCTTCCTATATTTCTTGGCTTATGTGGAAAATGTCTTGGCATTATATAATAAAGCCAGCCAACTAAACGTTATTTCTTTCTTGGTAGGTATCTCCACTTACGAACCTTACGTGCCTTACAAACTTTCTCATAATCTGGTTTCTGTTTATTTCTCTAAAATCAATAAGCTCACTCCTATGAGCCCCTACTTGCCCTATTAGTTTCAGATATTCCGGACTTTAAGTTTTTCAAGATTCTACATTCTCTGTTCATGCGGGGGTCCTTGTAAAGAGAGTTGCTGCCAGGGTATGCTCTTCTCCCTCACTCTACTCACCTGCCTAACTTCTGTTTCTGCTTCAAGCATCTACATAGATTTCACTTCCTCTAGGACAGATTTCTTCCTTCCAAAACCTGAAGTATTCAGCCCTTCTTAACATATATTTCCTATGACAGCATTTCTTATCATCTTACCAAAAATCTTTCTCCCTTTTGTATGATCTGTGCCTGGGACACAATAAACTCCTTAAAAAAATTCAAGGGTAATTAACCAATGTTAAACAATCATTATCAGGTCAATAATCTTCAGATACAAAGGACGATAATCTCTCTCTCATTTTCTTAAAGAAAACCTTATTACAGGATACTTGCAGAATGTTTCCTATTAAATTTGCCCACTAATCCAAAGCTGAAGACAGAGATAAACCACTTCCTATTTAATGACAGTCATAAATATCTAGGGCCAGACAATTCCCTCAGGGCTTTTTAAGATGTGGCTGAAAAAGTTCTCCTACTTACAACCTTCATCCAAGCCTGGCCCACTTATTAAGTCCATAATGAAAAAACTAGAGAGAAAAAAGAGTGAATCATGGAGTCATGTGTCCTCTGTCTGGTCTGACAGGGTGGGGAAAGGAGGGGGACGAGGGGCTTACCCTAACCAAAGGTAAATGGATAGATGCCAATAGAATCTCTCATAAAAATGACAGTACATGCAAGAAAGGGAAACTTACTATCTCAGTCCTTGACTGGACATACATTTACAAAATACTCCTTATTAATTATCCTTCCATTTATCCAAAAATTAGAAAAAAGAAATTAGAGACCAACAGGTAAGGAAGGGTGGAAAGGTGAGGGCACAGCCTACACTCCCTCCTTATGGCATTACAATGGTGTGAGAGTCCCATGGATTAAAGGACACTGCAGAGGAAGTTGGCTTGTACCCTACAAGTTATCCAGCTATGCCAGGCAACTGCAGCAGAAAGAGGCAATGAAGTGTGATTCTGGTGGCAACAGTGGAGGAAGATGGGGTAAAAAAGTCATGCCAGCACCAGATGTCCGACATTAGGGAATGGATGCTGACCAGGAGGCTCCCCAGTTGGGGTCACCCCCCAGGGAGGGGGCTGGAGTCATGGTCTACTGGGAGACTGAATGCAAAACGGCTGCCCTACTTTAAGAGGTCCTCTAAGAAGGTGGAATAAAAGCAAGCATCATCTATATGGGAAACACCACATCACTAAGGCCACCAGCAGCAAGAACAAGACCAAGCCGGACCAGACTATAAAGTGTCTCTCATTGCTGCCTTCTCTCCCCATATCCCTCTGTTTCCACCTAATGGAAGGAGGGCAAGGAAGTGACCTGGAGGACAATAATCTCTCAACCCCAAAAAGCACATCCCTAGATGAGAAACAGAAAGCTGAATCTGAAAAAACAGAATTTACATTCCATCCCCTGAGCTATGTGGAAAAAGGAAGAGCTTAAAGTTGGATATGAGGCTTGCAATGGTTACATTTAGGTGTCAACTTGACTGGCTTAAGGAATATGCAGACAGCTGGTAAAAACATTTTTCTGGGTATAACTACCGGGGTATTTCCATGAAAGACTGACATTTGAATCAGTGAACTGAGAAGGAAGATTCGCACTTATCCAATGTGGGCAGGCGCCATCCAATCAGCTGAGGGCCCAGCCAGAACCAAAAGGGAGAGGAAAGGTAAATTTGCTCTGTCTTCTGAAACTGGGGCACTCTTCTCTTGCTCCCAGACATCAGCACTCCAGGTTCTCTGGCCTTTGGAACTTGTATCCCAAACCCCCACATTCCCTGGTTCTTGGCTTTTGGTCTTGGACTGAGAGTTATCCCATTAACTTCCCTGGTTCTCCAGCTTGCAGACAGCCTACTATGAGACTTCACAGCCTCCATCATCACATGAGCCAAATCCCCTAATAAAGTCTCCTCATATATATATATATGTAACATATAATATATATATATATATCCTATTGGTTTTGTTTCTTTAGAGAGCCCTAATGCAAACCTGAAGAGTGAAACTAAACTGAAAGTTTTTTGTTAACCAAAAGTCACTAGTAAGTTATAGGAAATACTTGAGATGTCAATAAAGAAAAGGAAGAGAAACCTATCAGACTCATGAAGAGTATAAAATCACTTCATGTTTACATTAATATTTTAGCAAGTTCAAGTTATTCAATAAACTGACTCGAGATCCAGTCATCATAAGGGATTTAGCATACATGAAAATTAAATTATCCAAGGAAGACAACGATTTGCCAGAGTAGATGAGGGTTGGTATCTGATTAGACCTCCACATGTTAAAGAGAAAATTCATTTAAGCCATTTCATAATACTTAACATACAAAATCATTTTGTTGCAAACTACTTCTCTTTAAATTTATTAATTGCTAGTCACAATAACCATCAAAACAGGTGTCTATAAAACATGAGAATACATCCTGAATTTTTAATACATTTTTTTCAGTACATTGTAGCATAATTTTAAACATCAGTGAAATTCATTTATTCAGGACTCTACATATTATGGAATGATTACATGGTTTCCAAATATGCAATTTCATTACTTCTCACAAAAAATCCCATAAAGTACACAGAATAACTGTGAAAACTCCTGTATTTTCTCATTGAAAAAAAAAATCATGCATAGTAAAATAATTGGTTTCTCCAACACCACAACTGAAATTGCATTCTTGAAAGAAAGTGAACTCATTCTGCTGCCAAAATTAGTCAAATGTCTACGTGTTTTTCCATTAACAATAACATTGTATTGGCTCACTAGATGTATTGCTCATGACTATAAATGGAGGAAAACAAAATACTCCACACACATTCTAATCAGGGTTACATTTTTATGGGCCCATCTGCTTTAAATTTTAGACCAAGAAAAATCTTGAAAGTTCTGAGTTCTAGTTTTAAAACCAGAAGATAAATTCTGAATCACAGTCTATTAGCCTTTGGAAACCACTTCCAGGGCAACTTAATTTAAAGACTGATTTGATATGAGTGTCCTTTTCTTTAAGAGAAATAGACCTCTGTAAACAGTCAGTGCATACACACTAAAATCATTTAACATACATGGGTCACTCTTAATTGTGTTTTTGTGTTGCTGTTTATGTTGTTTGTTCAAAAATTTCATCCACATTCAGCAAACATCCCATAATTAGCTACGACTTCACCTATGGAGACAAGTAGCACAATGTCAGGTTCTTAATATTCCTTTGAAATTTACTTCAAAGCTGGGCTAAACAAATCAGTCAGAAAGCTTCAGCCAAGCAGTCCACCCACATTCAACAACCTTTTTCTACCTAATGATAATTACAGTCTGTAGAACAGGCAGCCTCTAATAAACAGCATCAACTTTAGAACACAGATGTCTGGAGGGGCCTTTTTATTGCCATAGAAATATCTTCAGTCCATCTTGTCCTCAGCACTAAACATTATCTTTACATTAGCCTCCTATTAAGGGTGTGTGTGTATGTGTGTTGGGCTAGGTTGGAGGTATATATTAGCCCAAATTATAGGATTGCTCACTCTGTCCTGATGGTTATAAATGATTGTGGTCCTTAGTTCTAAAAAAAAAAAAATCCCCAAAATGGAGCACACAAATCTTCCTGGTGACAGCAGTCCCTGACTACTAGGTTCCTGCTCCCTTGGCTCAACTGAAAACTTCCCTAATGCAGCAAAGCAATAAAGATCAGCAAAGAATTCTCTACGTTCCTTCTCTTCATTCTGAGCTCCAGGAATCTGGCTTTCTAAAGTAAAGGTATCATCCACAGTTATAAAACAGGAAAATAAATCTCATTATATCAACCCAAACATGAATAGTAATTTGAGAGTCATTAATTGAGGGTAGGGGTCTAGGGGACTGTAATCCTGTTTTATGATTATCATAAAGGTTTTACAAGAATCAGATGAACTTCCCTGAAGCATACGAATGGCTTAAAACTACAAATTCATTTTACATAGCCATAAATACTTTCAGTGGAAATACTATAGAGTTTGAGACTATAGGTACAAAATAGAATTGATACATCTATAATGCTTATAGTTTAATGTGCTGATTTTAAAGGCCATTTAAACAGAAAATCTTAACATGTATAAAGGATAATTTACAAAGGAAAAGAACAAAAGTGTAATTACTTGGACTTTTATTATCCCAAAATGCTTATGGTGTGTCAGAGATTAAGTAACGACAGAAAGACTGGAGAACAGTTTTAGAAGGGTAAGAGATTCAGAAACCGTACAGGAGAGCATAAAAAATTTTTTAATGCTCAACTATTTTGAGGCAGGCATTATATTTCTCAGTCATTTTACATATCTGATTTGTTTGATTCAAAAATGCCAGACATTGTAATTGGCCTTTTGACATATGTTATCTCAACTATTTTTAAAAAAACCATCACGGGAGGAAGTGGCATTAGAATATCATTTCCACTTTTATAGGAACGGATACCAAGCTTAGGAAGATTAAGTGACTTAACCAAGTTCACAGACGTGCTTACTGGGATGCCAGGAAGTGAAAATGATTCTAATTCAATAGCTCTTTCCAGAACTGCATTACGGCATGACTTTAGGTGTTACTTTATTTAGCAGAATGGTCACACTTACACATAACATTCTAAAGCGTTCTTCAGACAGACTTTCTCAGCACACAGTAATAATTCGCCATTAAATCACCAATATTTAATGTTCCTTCTATTCTTTTAATTTTCAAAGATAATTCCTAACTGCATAAGTACTAAATACCGCACTTCACTTTCAATGAGGTAACTCACTGAGGTGACTTTCAATGCAATGATTTAAAGTTCCGTGTTACTTTCAGAAAGATGATTGTAACTAGGATTGCTGAAAGTTTAACACAAGGAGAAACCTAAAAAAAATTCTGCCCAGCAACACGACCCTGAGTTATTTGGTTAATACCATTTCTTTTGGAGAACTGCTAAGACATCCATCTGTATATTCTCCATTAGTTTATCTAATAGGACACAGCTGGTTTATTCAGATCAGTTCTCCTGTATATGGCACTGATAAATTATCTTTGTAATTATTTTGACAAAAATGTTGGCCCACAAATCAAGACATTATATTTTGTCATCTGGGTTAACGGAAGTTTTCATGTAATATGATCTAACAGAAGATACCTTCTCACTTGGTTGATGTCTAATTGATACATTAATTTTTTAAGGCAATGCTGGTTTTTTTTAAAGGTCTGTTATCTGTGTGGCATTTGTGTGTGCTAGAACATGCTGTGAGAGTGATGAAGTGATCTTCACATGAAGAGATGGGCAATAAACACTAAAATTAACCACAGAGTCTAAAGTCTTATTAATTATGGCATTCCACAAACACATAAGGCTGTAAGTAGAACAGTACAACGGAAATAAAAGGGAATGATAAATTTGATACAATATTTGGAAATGAACTAAAAGGACAAAAGCCTGGCTATCTTTTCAGGATATTCATTTTACCATGAAATTTAGTAGTATTTGTACCTAAAGTGAAATTCAAGAATAGAATTGTATAATTACTGGTAAATGTTTATTCACAAATCAAGTCATACAATTCTCAAAAGGTAGACAGACTAAATTTTAACAACTGGGTGTGTGGGAAGGTTCATGCCCTAGAAGTATCACAATCTTCCACTGCTCTGGAACTCAATCTACAACAGAATCAAGCGAAAGATACACTAGTGCAGGGGTCCCCAATGGCCCATGGCCTGTTAGGAACCGCGTCGCACAGCAGGAGGTGAGTAGTGAGCCAGTGAGCCTTTCTGCCTGAGCTCCACCCCCTGCCAGCTCAGCTGTGGCAATGGATTCTCATAGGAGCAGGAGCCCTATTGTAACTGTGCATGTGAGGGATGTAGGTTGCATGATCCTTACGATGACCTGAGGTGGAACAGTTTCATCCTAAAACCATCTTCCACTCCCACACCTTTGGTCCATTCTTGGAAAAATTTCTTCCCTAAAACTGGTCCCTGGTGCCAAAAAAGGTGGTGACCGCTGCACTAGTGAACATATGACAGCAGTTGGCATCAAGGATGACCATAATCAGATATTTTTAATGACAAATACAACATGGGCAATCAACAACCTTCAGGCAAACATCTGGAAGGCAAGGTTAGCAATGGAGATATAAGCGCTCAGAAACGGGCAATCAAAATAATCTCAATCGTAACTTTCAGATTTTAAAAAGTCACATTTAAAGGCTTTACCTGTTAATTATAGCTATTAATGATCCCCTAAGAAAATCCACTACCTGACACAAGTGCAACAAATTTGTTTTCTGGGATGTATAGGTTGATTTATGTAACAAGTATGGCCCAAAAATCTTTTAAGTTCTGTTTCTTTTTAATCTATTGTAAATGCAATTTTCAAGGGACAAGAGAGAATAATGTGCTATTTCTTATTTACCTACTTCACCAACAGATGGAAAGACAGTTTCTCATGTGTGGAGTTGTGTTTTTTTGTTTTTTGGTTTTTTTTTTACTAACTCAGTTCATTTAACTTTGCCTCCATCATGTCACCATAAAATTTGGGTCCAAAAAGGCCAAGGAATGTATTATCAGAAATGTTAGCTATCTCTAGGAAAATCTGTCATTCATTTAAGTGATAATCTTTAAAATTAGCATAACTATATTCTGGATCATTTTATTACGAGACTATCATGTGATTTCAATGTCTCAGTTTATTGCTGTTGTACGAGCAACATGTTAAGTTACAACTTTAACTCCCAGGGTTGGTTTAGCAGGAGAGTGACAGAGGCAGACTTAACAGTGATGCGTGTAGTTCAGAAAGGCCAAATGACAGCACTGGGAGCCATAATGGTGGTTTCCTAGTAATTCAAACAGAGGAAAGTAGCAAGAATACACTTATCTCAGAATACCAGGCTTGTCAAACTAAAAAAATCCTGTGCCTTAACAGTCAGTGGTTGACAGCAACTTATACTAAGCAAAAAAAAAAAAAAAATCATCATCTAAAACAGATGTCATGGCAATTTCAATTTTATAGCTTTCTGAAGTGTTGATTCTATTTAATTTGCATGTTTGTTTTGTTTTGATGGCTGTATAAAGACTTATTACACAAAGGTTCAAAGCCTGTTTTTAACATATACTTAATCTCATGCAACATTATAAGCCAAAAAATTAAATATAATTTTAGAGGTATTCTATTCAAGATGATTTTTCCCCTTTAGAAGGACCTATTCATTACTCAAATTCAACCTGCAGTTTACCATTGCTTCTCTGTTATTCAGCCACCTCTGACTTTCAAATTATTGTTTTACTTGTGTAGGTAAAAGACTTTTAATCTTTCCTGCCCTGCTAAAATCTGAGGCAGCGCTAACCTTTTTTATGTTCATGGGGCTCTGTTGAAATATGATATCATCATGGATAATCACTGCTAAATTAATAACCCAGGCAGGTAATAGTACAATAACTTTACAAATACACAATTCAGAGTGAAACCAACATATCTTAACCTAAGTCCAAGAATCGCCATGAACATTAGTACTTGTACTCTTGCCATTGTTAATTTACGTTTAAAAAAAAATCAATTCCAGAAATTTAATTCCCAATTACTTTACTAACTTGAATTAATTTAGCAACTTCAGTAATCTGAATTTGTACTGTATTGCTCCCCTTATATCATTGCAATACACACATAAAAGCAGATAACATGGTGAAATACTGCACTGAAAACAATCCTTTATTTTTAACTCTGATATATAATAAAACAAAATTTTGTTAATGTGCAATACATTTTTTCACATGAAACATCCATCAGAAGTTTTTAAATGTTCATGAGGATGGCTTCTCTACTTGAAATTTTCATTTCAAAATGCTGTTATTCTCCCAAACTTAATTAACCTATCTAAAACCAAACATGTATCTTTTCCCCAAATTAGTTTACTTCACCTTCCCAACTTTTCTCCATGCCTGTGTTGTAATCATAAAAAGCAAGAATGAAAACGGCTGTTTGATCTTTTTCTTTTCCCTAATATCAGATCATTCATTTGATTACACTGGAGTTTGGTTTAATATGTGTATTGATTGCCTTTTCATCATTACTCCTATATTATTCATCCAAGTCATCATCTCTCACCACAATGATGGTGACCAACTCTTAGCTGATGTCACCAACTAAATTTTTTAGTACCCCAAATGCTCTAAAGGGAAAAAAAAACTAAAATAGATTTTTTGACAGATACTCTAATATTCATATTTTTGTTTACCCTACTTGGGATACTTTGTACAACCTAAATCTTGGAATTTGCATGTTTTATTAATTTATAAAATTCTTAGCCAATATGTTTTCAAATACTGACTCTCCATTTTTTCTTCTGTGGGAAGTCTGTTAATACAATCTCTCCATCTTTTTACATTTCCATTTTCCTTTGTGTGTTACCTTCTGGGTAATTCTTGCATATATTTTCCAGTTTACTAATTCCCTTTAGCTGTGACTCATCTGCCTCTTAATCTATTCCATTTTTTTATTTCTACAACGTTTCCCATTTTTAGAGGTTCCATGTGGTTCTTGTTCAGATCTTCCTGATTATTGTCAACAGTTTTTCATTACTTGTTCACTTTTGTGGTTCATCTTTTATTTATTTAAATAAGTACATACAGCCACTCTATCTTCTATGTTTAATAACTCCGGTATCTGTAACTCCCTAAGTGTTTAAATTCTCAGTTTCATTGCTTTGCCTAATTCTCACATGTAATGTCCTACCTCCTCAAGTTGGTGAAAAATGATTGTGACCTGCCTCATCTTAGTCTGTTAAAATCCTGGAAACCTAAAATGTGGATGCCAGAGAGGGGATTTCTGCCTGCTGCTTCTGAAAGTCAGGGTGCTACTGACTTCAAAACAGTTTAGTCCATCTCAAAAGGTCCTACTTTAATCTGGGTATCTCAGGTTCGGAACTTTCCTCCTCACTGCTTGCCCAAATCTAGGTATTCAAATAGTGATGTTTACATACATTGGTCCTCAGAGCAATTACCATTCCAGTTACCAGCTCTGATTAGGGCTCATCTGTTCTATTGTGGTAAGGGGGTAGTAGAGGCACATTTCTTTTAAGAGATTTTCCACTACTTAATCCCTACCAGTATAACCCAAATTGTGTTTATCAAAGATACGGTTGTGAAAAGATACATCACTGAAGGCAAAGTCCACATTATTTTCTTAGCAACATCAACCTGTTAGTCCCCACTCTAAAATATTTGATGGTTCTTTGTTCACTGGAGCATATTAACCTCCCCTGCCTGTTGGTCAATAATCTGTTAATGTCTTATGTTTAACTACGGTTCCTCCAGAAGCCCCCTTCACCCTCACCGAGCTGACCTCTTTGTGGTTCCTCACGTTCAATACATATTCTGCCTCCATTCATACAGCATTCTCCACATTTGGACTATCCTATCCTCTTTGCTCTACTGATCTAAATTCTGCCTACTTTTTAAAACCCAGCTGAGACCAATTTCCTTCGTGTCACTTTCCTAATTCCAACATTTATTTGTCCACTCTACTCAGCTCTCAGTGTTCTAAGCTTAACACAAAATGATAATGATATTTAATCAAGAAATTCAAAAAACATGAAAAGATCCTTATAAGCTACCTATTAATATTTCAGTCCCCAAATTCAAAATCAATCAAGACCGAGAGTGGTTAAGTAACTTGAAGAAGGCCATCCAGGTGTTAGATGGCGCAGACCATTCTAGCATCTGGTTCCACACCATCAGTCCAGGGCTCATTTTAATTGATACTTCACTTGTCATTCCACACCTCTGTTCTCCCCTCTGAACATGATCTCTGCATTCAAGGCTTCCCCTCACAGTGAAAGCCTAAGTCAATACAGCGCGTCCGCCTTTCTTCTAGCAAACACCAACCTCTCTGGCCACATCATCTCCCAAATCTCTTCCCCTGGCTTTTCTGCCTCAGACACAATGCCTCTTTATTATTCCTCAAACCCAGAAACACACTCCTCCTTCAGGCCTTTGTACTGCCTGCCCACTTGCCTGGAAGAAGAATAGTCTAGATTATCTGCCTGGCTTAGTCTAATGCATCCTTCAGGTCTTGGTTCAATGTCTACCTATTGGAAAGGCCTGAGCATCTTATTAACCCTTCTAGCCAGGCGCAGTGACTCAGGCCTGTAATTCCAGCACTTTGGGAGGTCGAGGAGGGTGGATCATGAGGTCAGGAGATCAAGACCATCCCGGCTAACACGGTGAAACCCTGTTTCTACTAAAAATACAAAAAATTAGCCAGGCATGGTGGTGCGTGCCTGTAGTTCAAGCTACTCGGGAGGCTGAGGTGGGAGAATTGCTTAAACCCAGGAGACAGAGGTTGCAGTGAGCCGAGGCTGAACCACTGCACTCCAGCCTGGGCGACAGAGTGAGACTCTTTCTCAAAAAAACAAACAAACAAACAAACAAACAAATTAACCCTTCTGATTAATCTTTAACCCCCCTAAATGTTTTCATTTTCTTTTTTTTTTTTTTTTGAGACAGAGTCTCACTCTGTTGCCCAGGCTGGAGTGCAATGGCATGATCTTGGCTCACTGCAACCTCCGCCTCCTGGATTTAAGCGATTCTCCCACCTCAGCCTTCCGAGTAGCTGGGATTACAGGCACCCAGCATCATGACTGGTTAATATTTGTACTTTTGTAGAGATGTGGCTTCACCATATCAGTCAGGCTGGTCTTGAACTCCTGATCTCAGGTGATCTGTCCACCTAAGCCTCCCAAAGTGCTGAGATTACAGGCGTGAGCTACCACGCCCAGCCGGTTTTCATTTTTCTTTACAGCACTCACCACTGATAAATATTTAGTTGTTGATCTCTATGCTATCTGCCCCACTCCTCAAAGAAGTAAGTTCATTATTGTCTACTTGAACCCTACTCCCTAAAACAGTACCCAGTACCTGGTAGAAGCACAATAAAATATTTAATGAATGAACAAATCAATGAATGGCAACACCAGGTGCAGTTATGTACTGTACAGTTGGCATTGTGGCAATGGCCAGAGTATAAAGATCATACAGAGACTGCCCTTCTCCAGTAGTGCTCATGGTACAGGAGAAAATGGACAACAATACCTGCCTGCTGATCAACAGATGCAAGATTTATACATAAGATCTTTCAGAGAATTATAAAATCTTTCGAAGCTGCACCTAAAAGATCACCTTCTAACCCTCCTAGCTCAAGGTATCCAAAGTAAAATTTGCAAGGTCTTCAACTAGGTTCTGTTTCTGTACTACCAGTGACCGAGTATAAAGCACTTGTCATAAAGAGGACCTCATTTTTCAAACAACTCGACTAGTTAATACGTTTTTGCTTCCTCATATATTCCAGTTTTGCCACCATATAACTTCCAAAGTTTGTGCTAACTCTGCCTCCTGAAGTACACATGATGAACATACAACATCAACAACAATCTTTCAAAAATCTGAAAATCTGTTCTCTCTTCACATATATGCCTGTTCCTCTGTGGACTAAATACTTTCTATTATTTCAGTGATGCTTAATATGAGATGATTTTCAAATCCCTCACCATCCTGGCCACATATACCTAAACAGATTGCTCATTTTCAAAGTAAAGTATATTGCCCTCACAGGATAGATGTAGCATTTCCAGCACAAAGTCAAGGGAATTTTAATAACTGTGATATCCAGCCAGCTGTCTATCAATTTACATATACCAGGCATCCACTAGGTCCCAAACACGACTTATGTCTGTTTAAAAACAAAAATTTTAATAGGCTCATTTAAATATCTATTAATCTTCTTGGTGTTACTTCATTCAGTCCACACTTATCCATTTCGTTCAGATAGCTTAAGGGAAACTTCTTTCAATTCTTTGTTTTTTCTTGATCTACTATTCCAAGAATCCTCTCAATTTGGTTATTTTGTATATAACCACCCTGTACTTGCACATTTCTATATAATTTATAAATTTTCTAATTTTATGCTTTCAAACATTATTTCTTTGGACACATTTAATTGCTCAGCAATGTGAGTAGAACAGAATTATTAGTCTCACTGATAAATCGATAAGCAGGAGCTCATAGAGATTACAGCAAGTTAAATGCATAGCTGGTAATAAATTCCAAGCCTTTTGTTTCTTCATTTGTATTGTTTGTACTGTCTCCTCCCCCAGCCCACCTTTCTGAGCAGGTTTTGTTTTTTTGGAAATATTCATGTTTGCTCCAAATTAACACAATCTATTTAATATTATTTTCCCCAAAAAAAGTTTGGAATTGACCATTTAAAAATTCTGTAGTGTTTGAAAGCTACATTTTTGCCCTATTTTGAAGGGATAATATTTGATAGAACTAACAGCAGGCTTAATCCTTTTAGAGCTCATGTGTTCTAGTACTCAAATGCCTAAATATATTTGGCAAAATTTTGTAATCAAGTCATAAATGTAACACTATATAATAATCTTAAACTATAGATTGTTCTGCAATTTGTCTTTATTAAAGCAACTTGAATCTTAGCCACAACATTTTTATGTAGTGGAAATTCTGAACTATATAGCAATGAATTCAAACTTTTGATCCTTAAATAAAAAAACTTTGTAAGATAAATAGTTAAGAGGGGTAGGAGAGAAAGAATGGTTGAGTTATCATAGGATACAAAGTTTTAGATAAGATGAATAGGTTTTGAGATCTATGGCACAACAGGCTGACTATCATTAATAATAATGCACTGTATATTACCAAATAACTAGGGGTGCTATGGTTTGAATATCTGTCCTGTCCAAAACTCATGTCGAAATTTAATGCCCAATGTGTCTGTATTGAGAGGTAAGGGCTTTACGAAGTAGAATGGGTTAATCCACTCATAGATTAATTGAATAATTAATGAGTTATTAGATTAATGGGTTATCATGGAAGTGAAACTGTAGCTGCATTAGAAGAGGAAGAGAGACATGAACTAGCACACTCAGCCCCTTCCCCATGTAATGCTCTATGTCACCTGAGAACTCTGCAGAGAGTCGCCACCAGCAAGAAAGCCCTCAACAGATGTGGCCCCTTACCTTGGACTTCTCAGCCTCCAAAACTGTAATACATAAATTCCTTTTCTTTATAAATAAGCAACAAAAAAAAGACTAAGAGATTAAATACCAAATTTTTACCATGAAAAAAGTTAAGCTAGATGATTGATATATTAGTTTGACTTAGTTATTCCATACTGTGTGCATATCAGGACATCTCACTGTGCCCCATAAATATATATAATTATTTGTTAAAATATTAATAAAAATTTTTAAATAAATGAACAAAAATAAATGGTTAATAAGAGGCAGGAGGATAAGGTACGGTGTTAGATGAATGAAAATATTTATTCAAACTTCATGGCTAATAAAATTTAAAAGTTTCATTAGAAGGCTATTTCAACTTTGGTTCAGAAAATCAATATAAAATGACAAACAAAGAAAGACCTGAGTCTAACAATATAAATTTAGTGAATATGCAGGATAATCTTTGAAGATGCTATTTAATAAAATTCATGGCTTCAATACTGCCCATATACTCTGTAGATTAACAGACTAATAGCCAGATACATTCCTACAGTCAGGACAGAGAAACAGAACAGTGGTATAGAAGTTCACAGAAATGTTCTTGAATTAATGTATATGCAGTGAATTTCTAGGAACTGGAGAGTATTTATTTACCTATTCTAATTGAAGAATTACAGATTTTTGAAGCGTACCTATAATGTAATAAACACTACATCAGAAGTTATAGAAATAAAAAAATATTTAGATAATAAGACAGTACAAACTAAAAGTTGCATTCTTTATGTTCTGAATCATGGAAATGGATTTTGTCTTTGTGCCTTCATTCTATGTCTTTATTCCAGAGCAAATACCATATAACCTTTTCAATACAACTCTGTCACGTAGGCCAGAGACTCTGCCATTAGCTTGTGTTTCTGTTCCTTTTATGTTTCTATAAGATACAATGATTTAGGATAGGATGTGTCCAGGGCTTGCTTTTTTTGTTTTGTTGCAATAAGGACATTGCTGATGGTTTAACTACTGACTTCTCCTTCACAATAACTCCCAAAAGGTAGTTTCTAAAATAGCTTCCACACAGCTTCTCAGAAAAATGCTGCCCATTGTTTATTTAATGAGGGCTACCAGAACTATAAATATTTAGTGTTCTTTTTCTCAGTTCATTATGTTCAAGTTTGCCTCTTCTTCTTCAATAGGCCATTAAAAAAATCACCACAGTTTATCAGCCCACAAGTGTGGGTTCCCACTGCGTGGCCTTCCTTTAAGCAACTCCCAGGGAAAAATATAAACTTAAACACTCTTTTGTGGATACCGTTTTTGGTTGAATTATGTTCTCCAAAATGATATGTTGAAGTCCTAACCCTCAGTACCTCTGAATGTGATCTTATTTGGAATAAGGTCATTGCAAAGGTAATTAGTTAAGATGAGGTCATACTGGAAGAGGGTGGGCCCTGAATCCCATAAGACAGGTGTCCTTACAAGAACAGGAGAAGAAAGACATAGAGACACATAAGGAGAAGCAGAGACAGAGATTGGAGTGACACATCTACAAACTAAGGAACACCAAGAATTGCTGGCGAACACCAGAAGCTACAAGAGGCATGGAAGCTTCTCTCCTACAGGTTTCAGAGAGCGCATAGCCCTGTTGACATGATAATTGTAGACTTCTAGCCTTCAGAACTGTGAAAGAATAAATTTCTGTTCCTTTAAGACACCACTTTTGTGGTCATTTGTTAAGGCAGCTCTTAAGAAGTTTATACATAGAATAATTCACACACCATAGTTCTTTGTTAACTCTTTAAGCAAAAACTTAACTTTTTATCTCTTCTTCAGGTTTTACATTCCTTCTACAATGTCAAGCTCCTTCTCCCCTCACTTGCAGCACTAAGCTTTAGGCTTCTGCCTCTGGCTTCTCTCTCTCTCTCTCTCTCTCATATCCTTCCCCTACTTCTCCATGTTGTTATCTTTCATAATTTATCTCATGTGTTAGCTTCTCCAAGAAACCGTCCCTATTTCTGGCCAAGCTGAGTGCTGTGCTGAGCTGTTTTCCCCAAGCAGGGCACACATTTCTCCGACACATGTCTGTTTTCCCCATTAGACTGTGAGCTCCTGAGGCACAGTGTTTCTGTTTCTCACCACTGTACCCTCAGGACTGAGCTCAGTATCAGGCACACAGTATTTGTTGCATAAACTACTTTTGTTTTGCATTTTCACATACTTTCTTCTTCCCATAGTCTAGTCTCGCCTCTCTTTACACGTCACTTAGTCATCAGTTTGGTAGTCAGCAAGTCATGTTAGGATTTCCTTCCTTGGAGAAAATCCTTCCTCTTGTAAATTTAGCAAAAACCAGCTGGTGCCGCACTTGGGAGCCACAGCCCAGCTACAGGAACAAGGGTTAGGCCTCAGGTGTGCCATAATTTTAACCATCAACTGTAAATCACAGCGCACATTTCATTCAGCTTGATTGTCCACCCTGATGGTGTGTGGCAAGGGGAGCATTCAGTGGATCTAAGCATGAATAAGAAAACGGTTTCCTTCCTACGAATATAATGACCAAGAGAGTCCTTGGTCCTGTTACTCCCAGAGTATACTGCTCCTCTCGCATAGTGAGAAAGGGAGAACTGGACTGGATGGGCTAATAAATAAAATGAAGCTTTTATGCTGGCAATGACCAAAATGACAAATTTAAACTTAGCAAAAAGACAGAAACCTTTTAATACCTTTAAAATAAAAAGATTTTTATTTTTAGAA
This sequence comes from Macaca mulatta, assembly GCF_049350105.2. Classification (NCBI taxonomy): domain Eukaryota; kingdom Metazoa; phylum Chordata; class Mammalia; order Primates; family Cercopithecidae; genus Macaca; species Macaca mulatta. The sequence continues at coordinate 68,680,258 of NC_133422.1, forward strand.
AGCACTTTTTTGTAGAAATATCACCTTAATTATATTTTTATTTCAGCTGTTATTTTAAGTATAACACTTTTAAAACTGTACAAGTAGCATATGCCAAATTTCTAAACATGGTGATACAAACACAATTGCATCTGGAACAGTTTTATAAACATTTTTCTATTAAAAGAAAAAGTTTTTTTTTTAAAAAAAGGAGGAGCACAGTCAACTGTTTTATAAGAAATCATTTATACTGCATATCCATGAATTAAACAGATTTATTTTTAATCTTTGCTTGTCGCTGGCCAGCCCAGCTCTGAGTCTTTAAGCTGACTGGTTTGTTCCTGCCAATATCAATAAATGTTCCCTGGCACCTTTCCCTTCCCAGCCTATACCCCAAACCACTTTGCTCTGACCTACCTTAAACCCCATTTTCTGACTTATTTCTGATATCTGCTCCTGATCCCCTGAATTTCCTTTTCCAGGTCCTTCTCTGGCACCCGGGTTTGCCACCTCTAACAGACCCACTCTCCCTATGTGGTTCACTCTGCTGTGAGTCTGGGCAGACAGGAGAAGACCAACCCACCCGTCCCCTGGGACCCTATGCCTGCTGCAGGCCTTCATGAGCAGGGGCTGGTTGTGCATATTACAGCCCCAAGAATTTCACCAAAGTGAGACATTTTCACTAACTCCTACCTTAACTGTTCTGAGAATAGTACACATAGCAGGCACTCAAATAGATGTGGAGAGAGCCAAATAACTTTTTTCTTCATTAAGAAACAAACATCTATAAAGTTACAGAAAAAGCCAAATTCTCTGGCTGGCTTTTGATAGTCAGTACGAGTCACACGGGTGAAGCAAATTTAAACAAGGTAGGAGAATGCATCTGTGAAGGACCCTCTTCCCCGCATTCATTCTTCAACAGGCAAAAATGCAGGAGACAGGACACAGGGCTATTCTAGTACAGTCTCTCTTTCTTCAAGAGAGCTCTCATCTGTTACATTAGCAAAAATGTAGTTTCTTTAGTAAATGGTCTGGGTGGGGGGTGATGGGCAGGGGAACGATGTGTTTTCCATTTATGTTTTCACCTTTTTTTTTCCTTTAAGGATCCTACATTTCCCCTTTTGCTTGTTTTTGCTTTCACTGAAGAATTCCCAAAAGTAAGTTTCCCATTTTACACTCTGTATTAGTTTCCTAATGCTTATATAACGAATTACCACAAATGGAATGGCTTAAAACAACAGAAACTTATCCTATTTTAATTCTGGAAGCCTGAAGTCCAAAATAAGTCTTCTGGGGCTAGCAGGGAGGCATCTGCAGGGCTGTAGGCTCTGTAGGCTCCAGGTGAAAATCCATTCTTAGCCTCTCCCAGCTTCTAGTGGCTGCTGGTATTCCTTGGCTCCTGTCTGCGTCACTCCAATTTCTGTTCCATCCTCACACTGTCTTCTCTTCTGTAGTCAAATCTTTCCCTGCTTCCCTCTTACAAAGGCCCTTGGGATTTCACTTAGGGCCCACCCAGATAATTCAGGATAATTTCTCTATCTCAAAATCCTCAACATAATTGCATCTGCAAAAATTCTTTTGCAGATGATAAGGTAACATGCACAGGTTCCAGAGATTAGGACATGGATATCTTCAGAGGTCACTATTCAGCCTCCCACAGCCTCACTTCCGTAGAAGTGTTGCCTTTCCAAGACTGCCTGCCTGCCTGCCTGCCTCAGCCCCACACACAGGTGTTATACCGTTTCCCTGCAGTCGCTGATCTGATATACCCAGGTCTCTTTTTCAGTATTTTTGAATTTAGGATTGACTTTCTCTCTTGGTGATAGATTTTAGCTCAATTACATCTTCTCTTTTCCATGCAATTTTTCTAAAAACTCAACTCTCCACAAAGACTTGAGAAAGAAACTTGAGAAATCTCTTTTCTGGAAGTTAGTGTGTACCTTTCTACTTACGGATAATCTGAAATTTGTACTGTTCTCTGTCTTCCTCTTATGCTGAAAACATGGAGTTTTATGATTTTATCTGTTCTGTTCTTATTGATCTTGCATAGATTTTTAGAGGACTGGAATAATTCAGCTTTCATAATTGAAAAGCATAAATCCTGTATGAAACAGGCAAATAAACAGTACTCTACCTTGGGGAAGAGCTACTACTTACACACACACGCACGCGTGCACATGTGCGGCTTTAAAGTGTTAATAATTTTACAAAATGGCTGACATTTTGAATAGCTATTCATAGAAATAACAACTAATTAAAAGATACAGCTTTACTGAATTCCAGAACTGGGACAGACCACAAGAACCAGAGATATCAAACATCTAGTAAATATCTCTGCCTCACTATAGCAGAGGAGTCACAGAGGTTATTTCTTCTGCAAGTATCCACCCTATAACACCCCAGAATCCTAAAAACTAAAAACCTGTGAATGAAATTAATGTTATTATGTTGAATGTAGCACTTTCGGTACAATGCTTTATATAGCCAATATAAATAAACACTGTCAATGTCTTTGCCTCCTATTCTCTGCCTATAAAACAGCAATCATAATATTTAAGTAAGAACCATCTGATAAATGTTATGATGAATTAGCCAGAGTCTGTAAGTTACTCTGCAGTGAGGGCTTAAGTATGATCATTTAGCTCTGATATATGGAGTGAGAAGGTAGAAGCTTTAGTGACAGACTATAGTCACATAAATTAATATATTAATATTTAACAATGAAATGGAAGATGAGGAATTGGGATGTCTGCATCTTCTACACTGTAAGTGCAAGGACTGACTTTGGGCTCCTGCAATGATATAATTGTCCTTATTTGTTAACTTCATCTGTCCCCAGTTAACAGATAAAAAACATATTCAAAACAGTAAATGGTGTCAGCAGTTATTTTGAAGGTAGGCACATGCACACTGATATTCCGTAGGCCACTCTTGTGCTCAACTAGGTCACAGAATGGCCATCTCTTTAAATTAAACTTTGTAGCTATTGTCCAAATTTGGACGAGCATCACCAAAAATTGACTATCCAAGGTTCAGCATGGATTATATACCAAGTGTCTGATTGGCCCTGCCTTAAAAGGAAGCATTCCGTTTTCTTAGTGCCCATTTTATCTGCTACAAAAATGATTAGTTTATAAATGCTATAAAATACTCAATACATAGCATTTGTACTAGGAGACAGGCACTTATTATACTAATAAATCTCAACACCTTTCCTCGTACTACCCCCTTTGCCTAGAATGATTCCTCTCATAATTATACTAACCTTTCCAATGCCTAGATCAGTGGTCACCACCTTGGAGCCCTTCTACACCTTGTAAATCAGATATAATCACCCTATGCTCAGAAATCTATTATTTTTAACTACCTATGTTTTTGTACCCTCCCATACTGCTTATGACATACATATATGATGGCAACATAGAAGTATATTTAAGAGCCCAGCTTTTAGTTTATACTATGTACCAAGTTGGACTCTACCATTTATTTGTAGTTATCACCCTGACTGATGGATCATTCTGAAAACTCAGTTTCTTCAAGGAAGAGAAAGATAGTAATAGTTAACCTTAAGTTTGTCAGAAGAATTAAACATACGAAGTGCCAAATCTGGCAAACAAGCAATAAACAAACACTAGCTAATATTTTTATTCCTGCTACAAGTATCCTGCTTTGAGTGTAAACTCTTTGTATTGGAGATTACAGGTTACGTATTTGGTGACCCCACAGCATGTAGGCCAATGTCTTGTACATAATAGATACTCAGAAGGCATTTAAAAAATCAAACTGAGTAAAAAATACTAACCAAACAATATTTGTTGGGCTTTTCCACTGTAAAGACACAGTGAGAAATGAAAAAAAAAATAATAATAATAATTCCTGACCTTTAGGTCATTAAATGCTTAATCTAGTTAAAAACTTAGTCTAGCTAAGGGGTAGTCTTTTAAATGCTTAGTCTGGTTATATACACACATACACATATATACAAACATATACACACACATACATATACACATACATTTACACACACACACACACACCATATACACACACACATATCTATACATACAGAGAGAGAGATGTATTTTCCTGCTCACACTCACAAAACAGAGTGAAAAGGACCAAGGAACCAGCTCAAAAGTGAACACAGACTTGGCAAACACAATTATAAATAAAACTTAAAATATATTTTTTCTTTTTTTCCCCAAATATTCCTCCTTTTGTAACTCCTCTTCTTACTCCTACTCAAATCTTTGTTTCCATGGCAATATTTCTACCTTGAAGTCCCACCACTGAAATGTCTACAACTATTTCTACTGTTCTCTCCTTTAAATTGCTACTAGAAAATTCAATCCTCCAGTCCATGATGTAGATGAACTACATAAATGCCTACTAACTTAAGGCACATTTCTCACCTCATCCCCCAGTACTATACAAGACTTTTTTTTATACAGAACTATTTTAGGCCCATTTTTATACTTGATAAAAAATAAACTCCAAGAATTTAAGACTCTGTGATGCAAGCTAGATATAATCCAAACTCATTGAGACTCAAGCTCTTTACCCAATACAAAGACAACATTTAGAGAGCTATTTAACAATCAAAACTAGAAAATAAGAAAGGATGCCAGTAAAAGAATTATCCAACAAGGACTTATTTCTTACCACCTGATCTTGAGTTTGGCTAGACACTGGATTTATCCTGCCAGAACCCCAGAAGTGTTAAGAGAACCCTAACTGCTATTGTGAGGTTTGAACTGATGAACACTAAACCATGCTGCTATTAGACTCTTTAATATTGCTTGGTTTACTCTTAATTCCTGTTTCAAGTTGTGCTGCCAAAGTTCTGAAGACCTGAAACATGTCATTACCTCAGAATTGACTTAGTTTCACTACTCTGAAAACCAGTCTTATTCTGGAGAATCCCTGCCAAATGCCACAAGCTAAATAAATGGGTTTCCTGGAATCAAACTGTTGGTACTAACTCAAAGAGCACATCTGCTCCGGAGCTTCTGCGAACACATGAGAGAACTTGTAACTACCCCAGGAGCACTGTCCACATCCACAGAGGCCTCCAGATACTGAAAGATCATTTTTAGGAAATCCTGAAGTTCACAGAAAATTCATCGATTTAGTTCAGCTGTTCCTTCAAGAATTCTAACAAGGCAGCTCCTAAAGTGTCACCCAGCATTTACCATGAAAATTCCTAGAATGGTTATCCGTAAGTTGAAGCAATGCCCTAGAAAATTTGCTAACCCCATGACAGAGGAGTTTTGACTCCTATAACAAAACCTAACAGTAACTAATCCAAAACAACTGCCTTTTATGATTCTGCTAGATTGCACAGAGACAACTTGGATTTTCTCCATTAATCCTGCTGCTGATCTTGACATAGGGAAGAATGCTGTCTTTCTCTAAATCCTAAATCTAAAATAGACAGAAAACAAAATGAATCCACAGTATCCTTCTCCAAAATTTAAAAACTAAAATGTGATTGTAACATATAAACTTTCAAAATCCCCTTTCTCCATTTTCCAATCTGAAACATTTAGCAAATCCATCCCTCCTGTCCACAGAATTCTCTATCTAAACCTGCCAAAACTTTTTGAGGCTCTTAATTCCCCTATTCCCATCCCTAGACACCCTTTCAAAGTTAATTATTCTCCCATTTGGCAACAGTTCTCTGTCCTTTCCTAAAAGTTAAGTCAAACATGATGGATTTCCTGCTTTTCACTTCTACCCACTCCCTCAAGAGTCATCTCTCTCTCCCATTCGGGTTCAGAAAATAATACCTCAAAGTATGGCTCTTTGATATGCTGAGTATTTTGAACTACAGCAACAAGCCTCAGAACCAAGAGGTCTTTCTGCCCTCCTCCCACTCCCAGGCTCTTGCCTCTCTGCCTCTTCCAGAAGCACAGGGAGGGGCTTTCTCTAAGGTTCCCTTATCTGAGGAAGAGCAGTTCCTCCAGAATGAATGCAATGTCTTGGGTCTCCTTCTGAAATCTAATCAAACAGAGAATAACTGATAGGAAAGGAGAGAGAGCAGACACCACACCCATAACTCAGACTTTGTCCCAGGCTACTGTCTGTTTTTCAGGCCCACTTGTCTCCCCTAAAAATCATTCACTCTTCCTCTAAAATTGCCTACATCCACCACTTCCCTCTCTTCTATGAAGAGGGTATTTAAACTTCAACCACCTGGCCCCTCTTGATGTTTCATACTTGGTGTGATTCCTGTGTGCTGACCCATAATAAACTTACATGCTTTTTCTCCTGTTAATGTGTTTACTGTCAGATTCTTTCATGTACTCAAGTTGCTAAACTTTCAGAAGGTGGAAGTAGAGTTCCTTTCACCCTTACACTCCTATGATCCAGATTCTATATAACAAGGGCCTACCACACAAAAGCTGGCAGAAAGAAGAGGCTATAAATACTTAAGCATTAATATTTTTTCCTGTCCTGTGTCTATCAGTGAATGTGCCTAACTCAACATTTTTTCATTATCTGTGTATACTGGAAAGTATACTCCTAAGCTTTGAGTTCAGATAGGCACTTACATATTCCACAACTTAATCTCCCCAGCTGAATATTCAGTTGTAAGACTCAAACATAATGGTAAAAAATGCAATAATACATATTAATGCAAATATGTAATAATACATGTGTATATACACAAATATATAATAATACATGTTAAAACTAATAATACATGTTAATAGTAACTCAAGTATGTTAAGAAGTGCCTTCCCTGGGGAATAAATAACACACATATTAAAACCCAGGCTTAACCCATATCTTTATGGATACATGTCTTTTGCAGTTATTTGCAGCTAACCCCTATATCGTGCCCTCAGGATGGAGGAAGTATCCTCTTGATTTGTTAAAGTTTAAAAGAAATACTAAACCACTATTGTCACACCTAGAAATTACAAAGGAAAGAGGAGCTTTAGAATTTGTGGGCTTTCTATTATGTGGTTGCAGAATTAGTAAATAGCATTATGTTTTTAATTGTACACAATCTTTTAATTAAAATAAAGGCATGCTTTTCACAGTATGAAGAATCAGAATTTTCTACTATTGCATACAATGCTTTTGGTACCTAGTTTTCATTTAACTGAATTCATTTATAGTCCAGTTTCAATGAAACTATTTTCTGTTTACACTGATATTACCTTCAAGGAGTAAAACCTTCATATTTTCTTTACACTGAAAATTACTTTATTCTTGCCCTTTGCCTTAAATCTTTTACATATGAATTGCAGACCAAAGTTGTATTTGCTTTTTCCCCTTCAGTTGTCTATGTTGGAAATTCTACAGATACTCCTGGTCATAAACAGATCATTCTTGTATTTCAGGTACAGCACAGGACTGAAGATGAGCTTAACATCTCAGCACCCATGGAAAAGACTGGCAAAATCAAGAAGCTGCACTGCCAAAGAGAAATCAGGAATTTGACTTTGGACTGGAGGAACAGTTGAGGGAGAATAGTGTGACATGAATCTTATCTGTAAGATTTTACACAATTTGTTTCTTAATTTTGTTTTGTTAGGGGTGGGAGGTATGATCTGTCTTTTCTTACAACCATGAGAGAGGCAGATTCCTCTGATCATCCATGTCAGAGATAATCGAATGAGGATTCTCTGTACACTGTATCTCAGAAACACAGCATCTCGGACTCCTTGTCAGGCTCAATAAATTAAAAGGCAGTCAACACTGACTGGGAGCGTACTTTCTGCACTGTCCTAGGTATTGTGCAAGGCTTCAGCTAACCCAAAACCCTATGTTCAAACTTTTAAAAATCAGACATTTCTATTTCTCTTCAGGTAATTGGAAAAAATATATGCCATAATAGGGTTCCTGATTGGCCGGGCTAGCACAGACTGAATATTAACCCCCAGGCCCCCTCTGCAGGGTGGCTTTATGTGGTGCTCAGCCAGGCACAGCAGCCCTGCCGTTAGGCCTTCCGACACAAATTTGAAATCCAACATCTCAGGTTCACTCCAATAGCGAGTCTCATTCTGTATAAAAGATGTGGAATCTTTGGATATGTCATTTAAATGCCAATTTTCATGCTTCCTCTTCAAAGTTATGGCACTTATAACATCAATATTTTAAACAGTTCAAGTATTTTTTTTATCTTCTAAATGAGTCATTCACTCTCTTAGTAGAGAAGAGGTAAAATAAAATGTCAATGACTAAAATGTGAACTACTGCTTCAAAGACAGAGTGAGTACATTTCTCACGATTCTATGGTAATTGGCTTGGAACTTGGAAATACAATGCCGCCCATGACAATGGAAATTCACTGGGCTCTGCAGGAATTCAAAGGTTGCTGGAGAAAGTGTCCCAGTATTACCCATATCTCACTTACTATACTTCTTATAACTCAATTTCCTCCCAACTCTCAGGGAGTTTTAAAGGAATCATTTGTGCCACTCAGAATTTATATGTATCTACTAACCAATTTCAGCTACTAAAAATTTCTCAGATGTCTCCAGGCTGCAGCAACCACTGGCTACTCTAACAGACCGTGCCCATCAGACAGGGCAGACATTCCGAGGGTCACGGCGGCCACATTTTAATTGTTCCATGACAGAAGGGTGGGTCCTGTGATTTAGAAAGCAGCACCTTAGAAGTCACAGTCCCCAGAAACCCAATGAACCAGGGACCTTATTGCCCCCTGTGTGTCAACTGTTCTCAGATTGCTGTTAAGAATGAGAATCACCTGGGGAATCTGGTGAACACCCAGGGTTTTTTTCTTCCTCCCAGAGATCCTGGTTTGGTAGGACTGGCGTGGGAACCCAGGATATTTTACAGTCACAGTCTGCAGACCACACTTTGAAAAATGTTGTATTTCATACACCAGGCTTCCGAGTTGTGAGGCAGATATATCTCAGACACTGATCATCAATACCATGCAGGCACACCTGCATTTTCTGGCCATCCACTGGAAATAATTATCAAATGATACCACATGTGGGTAAAACATGAATTTTTCAGTTTTCTCTTGGGAAAAATTATGATCACAATACTTTTATTCCACCTTCTCAATGAATTGACATAAACACCACAAGAAAAGGCACAAGAAAACACTCTGAAGCATGAAAAGCATATACACAGGTGTCAAGCGGGACTCAGGTAGAGCATGACCAACTCTACAAATTACAAAGTACATAACAAAGTATATTATCCTAAAATACGAACTGTACAAGGCATTTTAAGTACAGGTAGACTTCATTTTATTGTGCTTTGCTTTATTGTGCTTCACATATACTGCCTTTTCCAAAAAATTTAGGTTTAGGGCAACCCTGGATTTAGAAATCTGTTGGTGCCATTTTCCCAACAGCATGTGCTCACTTTGTGTCTCTGTGTTACATTTCGGTTCGGTAATTCTCCCAGTATTTCAAATGTTGTCATTATTATTATATTTGCTATAGTGAGCTGTGATCACGATCTTTGATGTAACTACAGTGATTTTTTTGGGGTGTCATGAACCCTGCCTATAAAAGACTATGAACTTAATAAATGTTGTGTGTGTTCTGACTGCCCCACCCACCAGCCATTCCCTTGTCTCTTTCCATCTCCTCCAGCCCCTATTCCCTGAGACACTAAGTATTGAAGTCAGGCCAAGTAACAACCCTACAATGGCTCTAAGTACTCAACTGAGAGGAAGAGTTCCATGTCTCTCACTTTAAATCGAAAGCTAGAAATGACTCAGTTTGGTGAGAAAGGCATGTTGAAAGCCAAAATAGGCCGAAACCTAGGCCTCTTAAACCAAATAGCCACACTGTGAATGAAAGGGTAAAGTTCCTGAAAGAAATTAAAAGTCCTACCCCAATGAATACACAAACAAGAAAGTGAAACAACCTTATTGCTGATATGGAGAAAGTTTGAGTGGTCTGGATAGGTGATCAAACCAGCCACAACATTCCCTTACGCCAAGGCTTAATCCAGAGCAAGTCTCCAACTTTCTTCAATTCTATGAGGCTGAGAGAGATGAGAAGGCTACTGAAGAAAAGTCTGAAGCTAGCTTTAGAGTTTGGTTCATGAAGTTTAAGGACAAACTATCTCTATAACATAGTAATACAAGGTAAAGCAACAGCTGATATAAAAGCTGCGGCAAGTTATCTGGAAGATTTAGTTAAGATCATTGATGAAAGTGGGAATATACATTAAATAACAGACTTTAAATGTATACAGCCTTGTATTGGAAAAAGATGCCATCTAGGACTTGCATAGCAAGAGAGAAGTCAATGCCTGGCTTCAAAGCACAGGCTGACTCTCTTGTTACAGGCTAATGTAGCTGGTGACTTTAAATTGAAGCCAAAGCACATTTACAATTCTGAAAATCCTAGGGTCCTTAAGAATGATGCTAAATCTACTGTCTGCTCTAGAAATGGAACAACAAAGCCTGGATGACAGTACATCTGTTAACAGCATGGTTTACAGAGTATTTTAAGCTCACTATTAAGACCTACTACTCAGAACACAAGATTCCTTGCAAAATATTACTTTGACAATGTACCTGGTCACCGAAAAGCACTAACAGAGGTGTACAAGTAGATTAATATTATTTTCATATTTGCTAACACATTTCATTCTGCAGCCCTTGGATTAAGTAGTCATTCTGACTTTCAATTATTATTATTATTATTAAAGAAATATATTTCATAAAGTTATAGCTGCCATAGATAATGATTACTTTGATGTACCTACACAAAGTAAATTGATAACTTTCTGGAAACTAGATACTCTAGAACCCTGAGAACATCTGTGATTCATGGGAGGAGGTCAAAGTATTAATATTAATATGAGTTTGGAATAAGTTGATTTCATCCACATGGATGACTTGGAGGTGTTTAAGACTTCAGTGGAGGAAGGAACTGTAGATGTGGTGGAAAGAGCAAGAGAACTAGAATGAGAAGTGAAGCTTGAAGACATGATGGAAATGCTTCAATCTCAGATAAAATTTTCACGGGCGAGGAGTTGTTTTTCCAGATAAGCAAATGGTTTCTTTACATGGAATCTACTCCAGGTAAAGATGCTGTCCACACTGTTGAAACAACAACAAAGGATTTAGAATATTTCATGAACGCAGTTGAGCATGCACAGGCAGGGTTTGAGAGGATTGACTCCAATCATGAAAGCAGTTCTACCATGGGTAAAACACTATCAAAGAGCATCGCATGCTATAGAGAAATCTTTTATGAAAGAAGAGTCAACTGATGCGGTAAACTTCATTGTTTTATTTTAGGAAATAGCCACAGCCACCCAAATCTCAGTAAACACCACCTTGATCAGTCAGTGGCCATCAACACACAAGGCAAGACCCTTCAGCAGCAAAAAGATTAAGATTTGCTGAAAGTCCAGATGATCGGTAGCATTTTTTAGCAATAAACTCATTTAAAATTAAGGTATATACATTGTTTTTAGATGTAATGGTCTTGCACACTTAATAGAATACAGCAGAGCATAAACATAACTTTAATATGTACTGGGAAACAAAAAAATTGTATGACTTGCTTAATTGCAATATTTGCTTTATTGTGGTTCTCTGGAACCAACTCTGCAGTATCTCTGAGGTGTGTCTGTATTTTCAGGATATTTCTTCAATGCTCTTTCTCTCTCTTTTTTTGTTTTTTTACATAAATAAAGGAGAACCAAAGGTAGAACTTACTTTTCAGAACTAGTCAAACTGTATCACTGTAACACATAGTTTTTAGACACAGAATAAATGGTTCGGTTTTAAGCACACATAGTTTCTCTGCTTGAATTACTCAAGTAATTACGTCTCTGCAGATCAGGGTACATTTAGTGCATATCTGTAGAACTGGATCATTTCAGTAAAACGGAGAGTCTGCATAATCACATTCACTCCATGTTAAGAGACAACTGAGAACATGACAGAACAGCACTCAACTCCATGTCTCCTTCCTTATTTAAAAAAAAAAAAAAAAAAAAAAGTGCCAAGTTATCCCATGAATTCTTCCCAAAGTGTTAACATGGAATTGAAATAAAGTCATGTGAAACAGCATAAAAAATGTGAAAGGGTGTAATGTATGAAACTCGAATGTCTAACCACTTAAAATATAACACAGCTTTTATGTGAACAAATAACAGTAATTCCCATTTTATCTAAATGAATGCTAGAACAGTTAAACAGGTTTGAAAATCCAGTACCACAGAAAGAAGTGAGGAGTTGCACCAGTGAGAAGGTGAGAAAGGGAAGAAGACAAAGCAGCCAGCTAAAAGTGAGACAGCCCAGAGGCTTCTCCCCTTGACCACTCCTCGCCTGCCCAAATCAACATTCTTATTTTACATCACAAGTAACAGTTTTCTTGTACAAACTAACGGAGGAATGTAGCCTCTCTTACTGGAAAATAGCAGCTGTGGGACAGCACCTTGCACAGGATAAGCCCCATTCCTATCAGTGTTTTCCACACTATCTCCATCCAGCTTATAACACCCTTTCATCTTTTACCTCTTCTCCAAATCTTTACTAGTCAACTCTGTTTCCACCTCTAACATGAGGCCAGAACTTCCTTATACTAATATTAACGTCTACCTCTTTATTTTATTTTTTATTTTTTGAGACCGAGTCTCACTCTGTAGCCCAGGCTGGAATGCAGTGGCGCGATCTTGGCTCACTGCAACCTCTGCCTCCTGGGGTTCAAGCAATTCTCTTGCTTCAGGCTCCCTAGTAGCTGGGACTACAGGTGTGTGCCACCATGCCCAGCTAAATTTTTATTTTATTTTTAGTAAAGACAGAGTTTCACCATGTTAGCCAGGATGGTCTTGATCTCCTGACCTCATGATCCGCCTGCCTTAGCCTCCCCAAGTGCTGGGATCTCTTTTTTTTTTTTCAGACGGAGTCTCACTCTGTCTCCAGGCTGGAGTGCAGGGTCATGATCTCGGCTAACTGCAACCTCCGCCTCCCAGGTTCAAGTGATTCTCCTGACTCAGCCTCTCGAGTAGCTGAGATTACAGGCACACACCACCACACCCAGCTAATTTTTGTATTTTTAGTAAAGATGGGGTTTCACCATGTTGGCCAGGATGGTCTTGATCTCTTGACCTCATGATCTGCCTGCCTCAGCCACCCAAAATGCTGGGATTACAGGCCTGAATCACCACGCCTGGCCAACATCTGCCTCTTAAGTCCATGATGATTTGGGGATCTTGTCTATCCGGTTTTTACTGAAAACTGTAAACAGGCACTTGAAATATGCAGGCAGTTAAACCTTTTAGCTAAAGGTTAAGTGTCAGAAGTTCTGGGCGATAATCTCACAATGGTTACAATTATCTCTGAGATTTAAGCAAGCGATCATTATGTTTTCAAGTGAAATATGGTGATCACAAGACTCTATTCCATCTTCTCAATGAATTGAGAAAATACCAAATGGTAACACACAAGAAAGTGCTCTCAATTATGCAAGGGGTATATACAAATGGAAAGAAGTACTTGTTGCTGTTTTTCTTTACACCACAAGCACTGAGTAAGTCAGAGGAAGCACATTTCCAACACCAAGGAAATTCAAGCCTAAATTAACCAAATCAGTTTCTATCTCCTAATCAACAGACGACATTATTTCAGTAAGCATTTTTCATGAAACATGATAAAATAATGAGATAATTCTTCAAGACCTGCAAAAATAAATGATTTCCCATGACTGTCTTACCTAACATGTTTTTGGCATTTAAGTTGCAGCTTTGTATCACAAAAAAAGCATTGTTAAACGTAGCTGATTCTGACACTGAGAAGCTGGGTGATCCTAAAGTTCCTTAACCATTATTAATTACAGCTGTCCTCACTGGTAAAGTGGCAATGATCACCACGAGATTACTAGGGTGTTAGATAATATAAACGCCCAAGCACATAAAAGCATTCATAAATAGTACCCCCCATAGACATTCTTATTGAAAATTTAATATTAGGATCACTCTCCAAGCAAACTGTGGGGCTCCTTCAAGTCAGATTCTTGCCTACCTTTGTCCCTAATAACTCACACCACTTTGTTGACTAAAAATAAATGTGTCTGAAATCAAGCTGAGAAGAGAATTAATCCACATGAAACAATTTGAGCTCAATTAAGTGCTAAATTGGGTGGGTAGTGATTGTAAGTAGATTCAATAAAAGTGTAAACACAAGAGAGATCAATGGAAATGCTTTCTGGAAGAGGGATTTTGTGCTGGTACTTGTAAGACAACTATGACTGAAACTAAAGGAACACAGGAGAGTGCTTCAGGTTGAAGTCACTGCTATTAGCTAAGAAATATTACATATATTAACTTCTTTACTTTCCCAGAAACTCCATGAGGTAGATATTATTATAATCCCCATTTTACAGATAAAGACACTGAGACAGATTAAGTAGCTTGCCCAGGTTACCCAAAGCGTCAGAGTAGGACATAAATACAGAAAATCTGGCTTCAAAATCCACACATTGAATCACACAGTCATCAAAATAAGATCTATTTATCAGAAAAGTGAGTACATCTCACTGTATCAGCTGCAAACAACAGAATCCTCTCCGTATAGTTTAAGTGGATAGAGATATTTTTTCATGTATCAGCCCAGAAATCTCAGTAGATCAGAGAATCAGCCAGGAACAACATGGGTGGGACAAAGCGCAAGCACACTAGGTCTGTTCCAGTAAAAATACCACTGCTGCCACCTCCAAGTATGTGGTGCCAGAAATGTCACAGCCTCCGCCACAACGCCGTTAAGTCCTAACCATTGCACCTGTCCAAACAGCTGTTCTTCCGTGTGCAGGCAGCCTTACATTGCTCCCTTCTGCATCCCTTTCAGGCATGGTGCAGCAGATGGGCAACATGTCCATATCCTAGCAGCAAGAGAGTCTAGGAGATGCAGATGAAAAAATAAAGATTCTACCTTGGGAGGACTGGAATCACAATACAAGAAGCTAATGAAATGTCAAGATGATAAATAAAAGATGTCAGGCAATCACAAAAGGCCACTACACACCCTGATCACAAGCAGGCTAAAAGGTTCTGAGAAATAAAGTCAGCTATATCAAGTAGGGTCAGATTATACAGGTGCAACTGCATTTGAAAACAATTTACTCTGTCCAGTAAAAGCCATAGGTCTCTTACAATAGCAAGACATCGTTCAGGGCATAATGTAAAGATGACTGGTTCAAAAAATGCAAGTGCCAGAAACTTCAATTTTTTCCCTACCATTTATAAATGTTATATCATAAAAGCATAGTCACATGCATCATTATTTTTTAAAAAAGCAAATATCTATTAAATAAACTCTATTAAACAAACTGGCCACATCATACATTATTTTTGCCTCTTACAGTTCTCTTAAATTTCTTCAAGGATCATTTTCTAAGACAATGGAGACACTGAATGCTAATAATGTTTTATGTTTTTGGAAACAATTTGAAATAAAATACTAGATATTAACTAGAAATTTTTTTTATTCAATTTGGGAAACAGAAACTTTAAAAAAAAACCATCATTCATTTAACTGTCACAACCATATATGTTTCTGAATAACATCTGAAATGTTTTCTACAGTAACAATTGGTTTTAGTAGTTCATGTTTAAGGAAAGATAGACACATATGATAAGACACAGTATTTCTGAGTAAAATCCAGAATACAGAATTAAACACACCTTTTTTTTTTTTTTTTTTTTTGAGGCGGAGTCTTCACTCTGTCGCCCAGGCTGGAGTGCAGTGGCACCATCTTGGCTCACTGCAAGCTCCGCCTCCCGGGTTCACGCCATTCTCCTGCCTCAGCCTCCCGAGTAGCTGGGACTACAGGCGCCCGACACCGCGCCCGGCTAATTTTTTGTATTTTAGTAGAGACGGGGTTTCACCGTGTTAGCCAGGATGGTCTCGATCTGCTGACCTCGTGATCCGCCCGCCTCGGCCTCCCAAAGTGCAGGGATTACAGGCTTGAGCCACCGCGCCCGGCCAACACACCTATTTTAAAATGTCAATTATTGGTAATAGGTAAATATATAACAGCACAACATCAATGTTTTAATTTTACAGTATAAACAGACTGGTAGTACCAATATTACCAATTTTTTTCCTGACAATACAGTAATAAAGCACAGCAATACTTTGGAGCATCATTAATATCAAATCTTTTTTCAACATCTATGTGAATAACTGGAAACTCTTTTTTTTTTTTTTTTTTTTTTTTTGTGAGACGGAGTTTCGGTCATTGCCCAGGCTGGAGTGCAATGGTATGATCTTGGCTCACCCACATCCTCCACCTCCCGGGTTCAAGCAATTCTCCTACCTCAGACTCCTGAGTAGCTGGGATTACAGGCATGTGCCACCAGGTCTCGCTAATTTTTTGTATTTTTAGTAGAGACGGAGTTTCTCCATGTTGGTCAGGCTGGTCTCAAACTCCCAACCTCAGGTGATCCACCCACCTCAGTCTCCCAAAGTGCTGGCATTACACGCATGAGCCGCTGCCCCAGCCACATATTTTAATTTTCACATCTAAAATATTTTATATCACAAAACTCAGGAGAAATGCAGATTAACAACAAATGCAATGGCAGTTACTTTTTACTGATTACTTGACATATCGTGTACTATGCTAAGTATTATGTATACAATTTCACTTATTCTTGCTGAATTCATACATTTTATTATACCTGAATTTAAACAGAAAAATGTTTTACATCGCTCTCAGACACATTTCTACAGCTCAAAAACACTGCATAGAAATGTGAATATACCCAAGGGCAATAATCCAAAGAAGATTAAGGTAAAATCTCTATTTATATATATTTATGTTGTATAGAAGTCAGAAGCTACTATGGCAAATAAAATTTGAGGGGAGAAGAGCAAATTTAACATAGACACGCAATGTCAATGGAAAGAAATAACTGTCTCTATATCTATCTTCTAACTTGATAAAACAACATCCATTAAGGGTTTTGATGATGATGTCTATGAAAATAGTGTTACTTTGCAAAATTGCTTATGGTGAAAGAATGTTAAATTTTCAGCAATATGTAAGTATTTGTGAGTATAATGCTGATTGGAGAAAAATATAACCTTGAAAATATATCTATGATCAAAACCAGCAGCCCCTGCACTGTTCATAGAAAATGCTTTACCTCAAATACTTTGCTTTTTTTTTTTAACCATTTACAATAATATATTGACTATTTTTAAGTAGTCTGAATACTCATCTTTTATATGAAATTTATAACAAAACTTCAAGCAACCTAGAAGGCTCATTGTACTATCTTGTTAGAGCTGACTTAGCTAAGGGAGGCTTGAGGTTTTAAATGCACAGTTGCATTAATTTATTTCAAGTTAAAAATAAAGTGTATAACCAAGGTTAAAAAAAAGAATAAATTCCTTCTATATCTGAATTTTAAAGAAACAAGACTTGCTTATTTAGCAGATATAGGCTTTAAAGAATGAATAATCTCAATTATTATCTTCACGAATTTCCTGAAAAATATATAATTAGTTATGACAAGAACATGGCAATGAAATTGGAGTTCGAGAGTTAAAAAGAAAATCAGTCACAGAGACTATGAGTCATCTTGAACATTATAGTTCATTTAAGATAGATGAAAAGAAGTTCATATTTCCTTATAACACTTTCTTCGCATTTTCTTAAGACAACAGACAGGACTGACCAATGACAGTGAACACGGTTTCATTCTTCTATAGCCACAGATATGATCACTTAGTGAGACATTAAACTCATCAAAATTGTCACCAGATCGCATGCCTTCAGAGCACAGCATTTTTCTCAGTGATGATTCTCTGACATAATTTGTAAAGAAAACAAAAAACCTGTTGACATCTTTATTGTTACATAGGTTTCTCAAAACACTAGGGGAGGTCTTCCAGAAGTTGAATCTAATATGTGGTGTCAGTTCTGCTCAATCTACTGATTTCTAAAATTGATAGACACACAGTGAAATAGAATTTTGCCCATGTGGTGACCAGGGATTATTTCTGGCCATTAAGTAAATACAAACATTATTTTATATAAAACAAACATATCTGATGTAGTAAAATGTGTTTTAATACTATGAAAGTAAGTTGAAAGAATGATCAAGAGTTCACATTTACTGTAGGATAGTGCATAAAAGGGCCTGTGACTCTAGTTAGGCAAATTTGCATTTACTGGGGTACTAAACAAAATCTTTTCACAAGATCTATATTAGATTCTTCTTACACATCAATATATTAATAGGAATAATGTCTGATATCAGATCATGTCCAATGTGATAACTAGTTACAATGATCAAAACCGAGTTACAAAGACAAATACCCTGAATGACGAAAAGACTGATTCACAAGACACAGACTACATTCAGTGCCTGTTACTTACTGGTTGTGTGATCTTATGTGCACGATATATCTGCAATATTATTTACTAATAAAAATAATATTACATCTACTCAAAGGATTACTAAGGCAGACAAGCATGTGAAATTATTATGTTCTCTTAAGGAATTGGCATCCTCATCATTATGAAATGCTCAATTTTATCTCTGGTTATATTATTGTTCTGAGACCTAATTTGATATGAATATAGGCACCAACATTTGGTTTTGCTGTTATTTAGTGTTTGCATAATGTATCTTCTTCCATCCTTTCACTTTTTATCTTAAAAGAATGTTTACCAGAGAATTATTATGTTCCAGGAAGAAAACATTCTAAACTATTAATAGCTTTTATTTCAAGATGTGATCATGTCCTTTAATTTCTCTTGATGGATTTTTTATAGATATTTAAACTTTTCTAAAATAAAATGTTATCAGACATAAGAATTCCAGTTTCTGATCTCAGGACAGGCCTTGTACACAGGCAATCAACAGGACTGGCATGGCTAAACATGAATAGTCTCACCTTTCATATGAAACGTCTTCCTGCAGAGTTAGAAGAAGGATGTTGTTAAAGCCAAAATTCATTTAAGTTTTCATGGTAAGTACAAGGAAGGACATATACTCACACATGGTTGCTGCTATAACAAACAGATTTCTTAAAAAGTCACTGCCCCTTTCAACTATACAAAGCAATCTGCTCAAGTCTTCCCTTAGCCAGTTTAGGAATTCATATTTGCTCTCCTACACAGTTACAAATCCTAAGCCCTCTGGTTCAAAAAAATGTTTTTTCTTTTAATTATTAATTGTGGTAAAGAACATATAACATAAAATTTACCCTCTTAACCATTTTTAAGTGTACAACTCAGTAGTGTTAACCACATTCACAACATCGTATAACAGATGTCTAGAGCTTTCTTCATCTTACAAAACTGAAACTCTGTACTCACAGGACAACTTCCTATCTCCGTCTCCCCCAACACCTGGCAATTTCATTCTACTGTTGAAGATTTTGACTACTCTAGATTCTATCCTTTGATTACTCTAGAATGTACCATCTTGCTATCTGCACTCTGTTCCTTTTGCCTTTTCTTCTTTTAGATAAACTGAGGGGCCTTTTTTGCATGTTTCTGGTTCATCTCCAGGTTGTTTTGTGTGTATGGTTGCTCTAGAATTTACAACATAAACCTTTATCACAAGTTATCACTTATGACTTAATGACCTACCGTCAAATAATACCACACCATTTCACATGTGGTGGGAGAACTCTACCTATACTTCCTTCCATAACCCTGCCCTGTGCTGTCATTACTACTCATTTTCATTCAATATGTCATGAACTCCACCATACATTGTTATATTTGCTTTCAGCAGTCAACTGTCTTTTAAAAAGATTTTTAAATTCTTTTATATTGACCCATATGTTTACCATTACTCATTTCTTGTAAAAATCTAAATTCCTACCTAGTATCCTTTTCTTTCTGCCTGCAATTTCTTTCTTCTTTCCTGACTGATTTCAGATAAGAAGACTGATTTATCTTCCTTCATATGTAAGGTGTATTTTTCGCCCCCTGGCTGCTTTTAAGACTATGTCCTTCATTACTTGTTTCTGGCAATTTGATTATTATGTGTTTTAGTGACATTCATTCTGCTTGGGGCTCATTAAACTTCCTGGGATTTGTGAGTTTATAGTTTCTATCCTATCTGAACAACGTCCAGCTTTTCTTCTTCAAATATTTTTTCTCATCTCCCTCTTCTGAAAAGTCCAATTGTATGTATGATAAGCAACTTTATATATTGTTCCACAGCTGCTTACTGAAGCTCTGTTTTTATCTTCAGTCCCTATTTCTTTTCTCTATGCACTTTGTGCTTTATTTTGAATAGATGTTTCTTTTTATTTATTTATTTTGAGACAGATGCAGTCTCACTCTGTCACCCAGGCTGGAGAGCAGTGGCACAATCTCAGCTTACTGCAGGCTCCACTCTCCTGCCTCAGCCTCTAGAGTAGCTGGGATTACAGGCATGAGCCACGATGCCTGGCTAATTTTTGTACTTTTTATTTTTTAGTGGTGACAGGGTTTTGCCATGTTGGCCAAGTTGGTCTCGAACTCCTGACCTCAAGTGACCCACACACCTCGACCTCCCAATGTGCTGGGATTACAGGCAAGAGCCACTGTGCCTGGCCTATTTCGGATAGTTTTTATTGCTATGTATTCAGACACTGATCTTTTTTAATGCAGTATCTATTAATGTCATCCACTGTATTTTTAAAATTTTAAATACAGTATGATATGCTTTGGAATTTTTTCCCCCTTCAAATTTCATGTGGAAATGTGACCTCCAATGTTAGAAGTGGGTCTAGTGAGAGGTGCTGGGTCATGGGGGCAGATCTCTCATTAATGACTTGGTGTTGTCTTCATAGTAATGAATGCGTTCTCACTCTGAGTTCACAAGTTGTTATCCTGGCACCACCTCCCTCTCACCACATAAGGCACCAGCTCCCACTCTGCTTTCTGCCGTGATTGATTGATTGATTGATTGATAGATTGATTGATTGATTTTTTTGAGACAGAGTCTCGTGTTGCTCAGGCTGATGTGCAGTGATGGGATCTTGGCTTACTGCAACCTCCACCTCCCGAGTTCTAGCAATCCTCCCACCTCAACCTCCGGAGTAGCTGGGACTACAGGCACGTGTCACCACGCCTGGCTAATTTTTGTACTTTTTGTAGAAAGAGGGTTTCACCACATTGTCCAGGCTAGTCTTGAACTCCTGCGCTCAAGTGATTCACCTCCCTTGGCCTTTCAAAGTGCTGGGATCACAGGCGTGAGCACTTGGCCTCAGGTATTTCTTTACAGCAACGCAAACATGGACATACACGGTATATGTTTCATCTGTTTCATTTTTTATCATTTTGTACTTTCCATTTCTCTTCTCATCATTTTCAGGTTTTCCTTCACATTCGTGAGCATATAAGATACAAAATAGATGTTTTAAGATCCTTGCCTATTATTTGTCATTTCTGGATATGTTTCTATTGATTCATTTTTAAAACTTGACTATAAGTTCTATTTTCCTACTTCTTTGCACATCTGGTAATTTTGACCAGATGCCAGACATTGCGATTTGTACATCATTCAGCACTAGATCGTGTATTCTTTGGAGTGCATTTTTGTTCTGATATACAGTTGAGTGACTTGCAGATCAGTTCGGTCCTTTCAATGCTTGTTTCTAAGGTTTGTCAGGGTAGGTCCAGAGCAGTCTATTCCAGGACTAAGGGCCACTAAGCTGTGACCCTTCCAAGCCCTCTTCCCAATGCCTCACATATGAAGAGGTTGCTCCAGCCTGACTTCTGTCAGCTTTATGTGAGCTCCAAGAATTGTTCAACCCACTGCTGTCCGGCTGGCCTTTCCTTGCCTTCCTCAATACACAGGAAGATAAGTACTCACCAAACCCTTTAGTGGGCCCCTCTGGAGATCTCCAGAGCTCTCTCTTTGTGCAATTCCCTCCTCTACGCTATTGTTCTTCTCACAAACTAGTTGTCCTAACTCCTCCAAATATCAAACTCTGCCTGCTTAGCTCAGTGAGACTGCAAGGCCCTATGTGGGTTCTTCCTCCCTGCTTTGCCACCGGAAAGGTATCTCCAAGCAGTAACCGGAGGCCATTGTAGAGTTCCTCATGTTTTCTGCTCTCCTCTCGCGGACCACCACTTGTTGTCCAATATGTGAAAAAATCTCTCTTCTTTCATCTGAGTTTCTAGTTGTTTATGGTGGGAGTCAATTCCCACAGGAGTTAATATTTCGTGGTCAGAAGTAAAACTCCTCCAAAGATTTAACAGGATATTTTGGCCGGGCGCAGTGGCTCACACCTGTAATCCCAACACTTTGGGAGTCGAAGGCAGGCGGATCACAAGTCAGGAGATTGAGACCATCCTGGTCAACATGGTGAAACCCTGTCTCTACTAAAAATACAAAAATTATCTGGGCATGGTGGCATGTACTTATAAATCCCAGCTACTTGGGAGGCTGAGGCAGGAGAATCGCTTAAACCTGGGAGGTGGAGGTTGCAGTGAGCTGAGATTGTGCCACTGCACTCCAGCCTGGCAACAGAGCAAGACTCTGTCTCAAATAAATAAATAAGAATATTTTTTGTGATGCACTTTATCAACTCTGAACCAGCATGCAAACATTAGCTCAAGAAAACACATCTACAGAGAAAACATGCTTGATGGTTCAGAATTTTTAAAAAAAATTCTTCCACAAAGACAAGGAGACAAAGCAGACCATGGCCTTGTAGAAGCTGAAATATTCTGGAAAGGTTAATTTGCCTGAAATCAAAATGCTCAAATTACTCAGAGCATGAAATTTCCTTTAAAAATCTTCCTTTTTACAAAGCACTGACCCTATAAAAATGCAAATAACTCTTGGAAAGGACAATTTACATTCTCTTCAATTAATGAGACTGTGGTTAGAACTGGTCATCTGTTGGTACCTTGAACCATTACAGCACCATCAGAGGGCAGGGACATCTGGATTGTGGGTGGCAGGAGAATGAAGTTGAAAGAGAAAGTACATTGCTAAAGGGAAGAAGGGCAGACTTCTCAACTTCATAGCTTTGCCCGGGGCAGGCCCTGAGGGAAAGGATTTGTCTGCCTGCTATATTTCCCTTGGGTACTATCTGTAATCACTATCACAGCTCATTGATTTTCAATTCCTTCTATTAATATATTTATTGGCCATTCTGACATTATTAAAATCAGTCCAACTCTGCATCTTTAGTGGAGGATATCTCTTCTTAAAATATCAGTCTTGCAAGAGCAGATATTTCTTTCTGCTTAAAAAAAAAAAAATGGTCTTCTCACATTAGACATAACACAGCAACTGCAAATGTTTTTCTTTGAAGCCAGGTAGTGACATGCACAGATTTCACTACAGATCAAAAGATCTCAAGCAGTGGGTCATCAGAGAATATTAAATGATAAGCAAATTCGTATTTCCAAGATAATTCTACCAATTTAGCCAAACGCTGGCCCCTGTTCCACAGCAGGAGAGGAAATAATGAGCCCCTGTTAAAGGGTAATGCAAGTGGCATTTTTAATAATGCCCTTTTTTCACTTCTGATAAAGTCATTAAAGTAACACTGTCTTACTAAGCCTTTACACACAGATGTAAACTAGATCGTTAGTGTAAAATTAAATAGGTTTGCTGAGGAAAAAAGTTAGGTTAATTGTTGGGTTTTTTCCCCTTAATGCTACTGAATTTTAATGTAATTTATTTCCTGCCTTAAGTAAACATTCCATAGCACATTTTCAGGTTCAGCTATAATACTCGCACTCATCTATATTTTTTTATTAAGCCTAAGGACTGGAGTCTTTTTCAAAAAAGCACCCGTCTCCAAATCCTCTCAATTCCACAGCGTGGCAAATAGTCTCACTTACAACAAATAGCACATGAATGAATCACCATTTATTGAGCCCTGCCTATTCATAAGCTCCTGTGCTGAGATGATGAGGAATAACAAGAAACATAAAGCATAAGCTCTGCTCTTAAGGAAGTTACATTACAGCTGGCTTCATGATGCTAGTCAGCTCTTTGTGATATAGGAATAGCTTCAACACTTTGTTATTAATGTCCTGCAGAATGGTTTCTAAAAGTTACTGCAAGCTGCCTCTAGGGAAAAGACCAAGTCTCTCTTATCCTCTTTTGTTCTGCCTCTAAAATAAGGGAGTGCATAGGAATCTGCGGTCTGGCCAAGGTGGATATTTCCCGGTAGTTAAGGCATGGAGTATTGACGTGATCCTATACTTGTCTGCAGCAATGCCTGCACCCCTCCTAGCTACATGGCTATGGCAAAGAGGCATTAGGCTCTCTTCCCCAAGGATAACAGAAAGGAGTCTGACTTCCACTCAATTACTGACTGCTTAGAGCACTTAAAATTAGCAAAACACCCAATCTCTTTCCCTGTTTCTGCCACACTATTGCCGCTCTTCTCTACCAGCCCACGGATCAGAACTGTACCTGGTTCTACAGGAGAGAAGAGAGGCAGGATAACCAATGGCTTCAACACCCTTGCAGTTAGTGTAGACACTCAGGTCAGCTCCTTCCCTGCGGCAGATTCCTCAGACTTAGGAAATAAACAGTGAGGGTGACTAAGAAATGTTGCTTTCAGGTCTCCCTCTCAGTCCTCTGCGCCTATGTAGTTTTCAAAAATATTTTTATTTAGAGAGTTCATCTTTTCTTTTTAAAACATTTTAAGAATTTTAAATACACAAAATTAGGCAGAATAAACTATTTTCATTTCTTTGGTTCCATTATTCTGTTTTTATTCTGTTATTGACATTATTATTTGTGTTCCATTATTTCACATCATAAACTCTAATCAGAATTTGAAACATTCTTCCAGATATGCTTAAATGAAAATTCAAATGAAAAAAACAAGGGGTTCTAATTTCAGATCTACCCTGTATCTACTTGGAGAATTATGAATTAACACAGATGTCGAAATCTTACTAGATACCTCATGAGGATTGCAGCAACATAAACGAAAGTAATAGGGCCTTTTTCTCCCGTTTTTCTTCTAAAGGAGAACATTGACTCAGCACCCACCAAAGGCAGGCAGGCTCCTGCGAGGATGGGTGGTTAATTCCACCTTCCAGGTGAGTAGGATTAGAGGAGACTAAGCATGACCCACACAGCTGGTACCAGGCTGAATACCATCTGAACTCAGGTCTTTCTCACTTTGAAGTCTGTGAATTTACACTTCCATACATAGGAAGCTTCACTGCAGTAAGACTCTTAAATGCATAAATAGAAAGGCTCTGTCTCACCCCTTGCTCCTCACCAGGATCACAGAATGACAGACTTTACCTGGCAGCGAAGCCCTCATCTCCAGCACCCCCGTTGTATGGATGAGGACATAAAGGCCTGGAGATAGAAAATAACTTCCCAATGTCATTCAAGCTGGTAAACTGCAGGGCCAGGAATAAAATCACGTAGTTATCTTTGGGGCAGTATCCTCTATATACTGCCTTATAGCTGGGTGTGATAGTTTTAATACTCTTCTTCTTGTTTCAGTCCTTTGCTTAATAACATGTTAGAACATCCAAAGACTAACAGCATTTGGGAAGCTCTTATAACAGCAGGGCGCATACACCAAAGTCACAGACAAAGTCATTCAAACACTCCTTGCTGTGCCCCTGAAGTGTATCCCAAGGGAACATGCCCTTCCTAGAGACTGCCAGCAGCATGTGCTGCGTTACCAACAAGCAAGAAGAAAACCAAAGTCACATTTCAGGTGACTGCAATAATCACCTGCCTAGCTTTCACTTAACTAAAAATGCAAGAGTCAGAGAACTCCAAACAGAAGGCACACAGAGGTGGTGCCCATATGCTACCACACCTATCCGGTTCACATGGCTACAAGATGAGGACTCCTGTCACCAATGAGAACACATATTTCCAATATTTACAATTTTGATTTTTACATTCACAATAACCCTATGACATAGAGCAGGTTGACAATGATCTATTGACTGGTTTTATATTTTTCACCATGCTAATTATAATGCCCAGAAAAGTTGAATAAATAATGTATTTACCATGTGCCAGAAACTATAAGAGATACAAACTAGAAATATAAGAAATAGTCCTTATCCTCTAGGAGTTTACACTCTGATTGAAGACACATGACCACACACACACAGCATAAATCTCATTAAGAGAATGAGGCAAAGCAGCCAGAACTTTCCAGAGAAGAGACGCAGGCCTGTTCCCAGTCTGCCTTTAACC
Organism: Macaca mulatta; assembly: GCF_049350105.2. Taxonomy (NCBI): domain Eukaryota; kingdom Metazoa; phylum Chordata; class Mammalia; order Primates; family Cercopithecidae; genus Macaca; species Macaca mulatta. The sequence continues at coordinate 68,706,364 of NC_133422.1, forward strand.
TCTGAAATGTGCTCCTCAGGTCCTGAATTCCTTGGAGGGGTGGGGAGACATGCGGAGCCCGGCTGACAGCACAAGACCTAAAGGACTCTTTATAACACACAGCAGAGAACAACTACATGCCTTCCTGGTGCACCGATACACAAGGGCATGTAGAGTAGCACATCTTTATTATTAATTTTTTTTTTTGAGGCGGAGTCTCGCTCTGTTGCCCAGGCTGGAGTGCAGTGGCCGGATCTCGGCTCACTGCAAGCTCTGCCTCCCGGATTTACGCCATTCTCCTGCCTCAGCCTCCTGAGTAGCTGGGACTACAGGCGCCCGCCACCTCGCCCGGCTAGTTTTTTGTATTTTTTAGTAAAGACGGGGTTTCACTGTGTTAGCCAGGATGGTCTCGATCTCCTGACCTCGTGATCCGCCCGTCTCGGCCTCCCAAAGTGCTGGGATTACAGGCTTGAGCCACCGCGCCCGGCCGAGTAGCACATCTTTAAAATGCTGTGTGCAGCCTGAGAGAAGTACCGGCTTTTCTTCACCAAAAGATTGAGATTAGTATCTACTTCTTAAAGACAGAGTACCAAAGCTAGGTTTTTCAGAGTGATTACACATTCCAACCAATGTACCGCCTTCAGGTTTTCTTCAAGCTCTCTCATTCATTGCTGTGACACAGACAAGTTTCTATCACTTTTTGTTCATTGTTAATTAACATGTCTCGTCTTTTTCAAAAGTCCATAATCAGCTGGGTATGGTGGCACATGTCTGAAACCCCAGCTACTTGAGAGGCTTATGCAGGAAGATCACTTGAATCCAAGAGTTTGAGTCCAGTCCGGGCAACATAGCAAGTAAAACCCTATGTCATAAAAACAGATAAATAAACAAATGCCCATAATTGCACATGTGAGTGTAATTATTTATTGAAATTTCACTAATGTGTTTTTCTTACAAAGAATTAAACTTCAACCAGCCTTTAAGTCATAAATGAGGAAGAAGTCATGAAATATTCAAAATTCTAGTTCTCCTTATCTAAAAATAGTTCTAAGATTCTGAATATTATATGGTATATAACAACATCTTCTCCAATAAACCCAGTAAAGTGGCCAAAAATGAAAGTCACCAAAATTCCAGATTTTGTTTTAAAGAAGAGTTGATTTAAAGCACTACAAAAGTGTTAAAATTGTTGTATTCTAATAGAGTTAAATCATCATACATTTCATTAAACACTACAGGCTGATTCTCCTGAAGCTTTGCTACAAAAGAGAATGAAATTATATCTGTCATATATTTAAGAGGTACACATAAACCCAAAAGGAAAAAAATGAAGTTCTATTTCCCTTCAACATGCACAATCTAAAATACCAACATCAGCTCCATTCACAAAGAGGAAAATTGATTTTCATGAACAGGCATTAGGCAATACCTATGAACCCACAACTTTTCATGTCCCTATCTAAGGACAAAAAAACGCTTTCTATGATAACGTGACATGGGGTTTTTACTCACACTGCAAAACTGCTGGGAATACTGGCCTTTGTTTTTTTGTGCACTTAAATCTTTCAGGTAGACCTTACCTTGAAACTGAAAAATAAAGGGGAAAGAACTACATGGATATTGTTAAAGATTACCAGGACTGGTGACAGCAACCCACTATTCTGGCTTTGACCATTGGTCCGGGGCTAAGCTTCTAACTGATTTGCTGTAGTTTCTGCCTTCCTCCAACGTGCATAGTTTGAACAGATTGTCTGTTATTTCAAGCTGAAGAAATTATTGTGAAATACAGACTGCTTTTTCACTTTTTTTCCCCATGAGCAGTGGGAAAAGGCTATCCTTTCTGAATAAGATGCTAGACTCTATATGAGTTGAGCAGAAATTTATTTTATTAAACTCATGATAATGCAACTAGATTAAGAAATGAATTAAGAAAACAGAACTCTAAAGAACTAAGACAAATCCTCCCCATGGTTAGGTTAATCAAAAAAGGTTAAAACTATCTATAAGGTTTGGAAGAGATACAGAATTTAACGTAGTGAATCCAGCTAGGAAATCCAGTTGAACACATGATGTTTTCTGAAAGGTTGTCTATACTGAACCAATGTTAGTAATTGCCGCAGTCTGCTCCCTCATGATCCTCTACTGCCTGTGTCTTGCGCTGAATCTATATGAGTTGGTCATTATATCATGTCTAGGACCGTGGAGTCATGTTATTGGTTGACATACTCCACAAAGTTCATTTCAGAGCTAAAAACGTCAACCCAGAACACAGAGATGAAAAGACATCTTCTACCACGATAAGGCTCTGTTCAAACACAGGCTTACAATGAAATAAATTATATTGACATGCCACACACTCCGCTACATGATGCTCAGGTAGGCAGAAGTTACTGAAGAGACCCTCTAAATACACCATCCGGATCCATAACCTTGAATGTCCTCATTATGAAATCCTTTGGGGACGTCAATACCCTAACCCTTTGAGTGGGATCCCAGATGCACTTATCCACATCGATTTTTATACTCTTAACAGTGAGATTTTATTCACATTTAAAATTTCTTTTGAATGTTCAAGTACAAAACATTGCTAATTTTTAGTAATGATGTTTTAATAAGAGAGACACTGATAAGGTAAATATTATATACGTATTTATGTCCTTCTGTCAGTCACCTGTGCTGCCTCAGTGGTGGTGGTTTAATAAGATAGGTAGCCAATAGGCACTCAGCCACATGAGCAGTGCTTTATCCCTTAAAGTTGCCAATGCTGCAACCAATTATACTGCTCTTATGCTCTTAACTAAACCAGTGAAGACATTAATGTTCATTATAAAATCTATGTCATTTAAAAAAATATGCACTCGTAGTCCTTATATTTTCAGTACCCATAAATTAATTCATTGGTTTGGCTATGTATTGTTAAATAATCCTTTTGATTTAAGACATTTTTCAAATTCAGTGACCTCATCAACTATCCCCCAGTACTCCTATAGTAAGAAAGGACAGGTACAAATGTCAAAAGAGAAGCCCATCCAACAAACAGTAACATTCTCACAGCTGTACTTTGTCATTTCCTGATTAGAATCAACCAAACTATGATGACACTAAGGTTATATTCCCACCTGATTTTTTAATACTTCCTCTTTGCTTTGGATTTTTATTAGCTTTTCAAATCATTTACTAATTTAGATATAGCCATATGATTCTCATAATGTCACTATGCCTTCCAACTTTTAGGACACTATCCCTTCCAAGGAAATAACAGTTGAAGTCGCAAATGGATACAAATCAACCACAATCTCAGATTTGTTTGTTTGTTTGTTTTAACCTGAGAAAGAAAAGCTTAAGCAAGGGAAACCGTAGAAGTGCTCTGCAAACCTCAGGATACTCTGCAGAAGAATGCCACTCTCATCAAAAGGAGTGGGGCATTGCTGGAAACTTGTGCTTACCCCTTGTTCAGATTCCAGAAGCTCTGTTTTGACTCTGACTGCCGGCATCCCATCAAGCATTAACATTCTGTTCTCAAAGGTGTTGATATTCTGAAAATAAAAGGGAGAGAGAAAGATTCAGCTCTAAAGCATTCAAAAGAGGACCTCTGGGAGAGTCTTCCCTCATTGTAGTACATTTAGTACTGCTAACCTAATTTTTTTAAACAATAAAGATAATTAAATGAGAATATCGGCATAACCAATTATCCCCCTACCCTGAACTTTCATTTGAAATAATGACCAAGCAGTTGAATTAATCAATCTGATTCTCTGACCTCTGGGTTGGAGGTCAGACTGTAATAAACTGGAGTATGGAAACCTTACATTAATTTATATGGGGCTGCAACAATTCATCACACTTTCACAATAGTGGAAGGAAACAGAAGGCGAGTTTTTCTCTTTCCTTAGTTCTGGAAACTGTATTGTGCAAAGACACCCATAAAGGAGAAAATCACATAAAAATTCATAAACTCTCGTATTAGTAAAAGCCTAAATCATTTAAAAGCAAGATAATTCCATACGTTTAATTTTTATGTCATGGCAATTCTGGTCAAATGAAAATTTCTACCTATCAACCTCCAAATATCTACTTTACAAACAACCAACATAAATCTTAGATTAAGAGTGAATTTTTAGGCTGAACTAAATAACAAATAATTATTTGGTCTTTATTCTGGTATATGTTTTGCTCAATTTACCACCTCTTGAAAAGAAAATCTTATTTATATTGTAGCTCAATAACATTTCAAACACCATTTATAAAAGATTAAATCAAGGTTATTTTCTATGTAATTGTCACTGCCTTGGGGATTTTCTACAGTCAGCAACCTAGGAAGGGAGTCAGAATCACACATCAGTGCTCGCATAAGGCCCAAATCAGGCTCATATTTTTAAACATGTTTAGAATGCTAATTTCTCTGTTACATATTGACTCAACTACAAATCTGATAGAACTAAATTTGATTGAGATTTTAGAATGGTTATTTTTATTTAATTACAGAATGTAACCACAGGACACTAAAGTGGTCTTATTAAGAAAAAAAAATCAGTTTCTAAATATTTTGCCTACCTGGTGAAAAAGGTGAGTATAATTTCTAAATCTTCAAGTGTTAATATGGTCGCTTTTCTACAAAATAGCAAGTTAAATAAAAACAACCGGACCGCGCACAGTGGCTCACGCCTGTAACCCCGCTGAGGCGGGTGGATCACCTGAGGTCAGGAGTTCGAGACTAGCCTGGCCAACACGGTGAAATCCCATCTCTACTAAAAATACAAAAATTAGCTGGGTGTGGTGGCAGGCACCTGTAATCCAAGCTACTTGGGAGGCTGAGGTGAGAGAATCACTTGAACCTGGGAGGTGGAGGTTGCAGTGAGCCGAGATCGCGCCATTGCACTGCAGCCTGGGGAACAGGAGTGAAACTCCATCTCAAAAATAAATAAATAAAAACAACTCTCCTTTCAACAAACCATAAATTACATGTTCTTGTTACCAAGTAATACCAACAGAGTGCAGTACAGTGAAACTCTACTTCTCATATTTCTTGACTCTTCTTTTTGTTAAGAAAAATGTTCCAAGAAATAAAATTTACAGTCTCTTATCATAAATATTTGCTCCAAGGAATCAACAAGGAAAAGCAAATTTACTCTGGAGTTAATGAGCATTTAAAAAGTCTACACCACCTAGTCTAATAAGTGATAAAAAGAAGAAAACAAATTACTGTCAATATTATTTCCCTATAAGTGTTCGATATATTCAAAACTGGCAGGATACTTTTAAAATATTCTTGCTTTTGAGTTGTCCCTTTTTTTCAGAATTTTACATCTTAATAGATAATTTAGAGTAGAAGGAACTGTGGTATATTACTGGTGAGCTTAGGTGAGTTGTTCTAAACTTGAAACCCTTTCATGGAGGCCTGTGGGTTGTTTTCATACGGGGCAGGGATCTCAATTCCTAACGTGTCACTGGCTTCCGTGGTTGGCAACAGCCAGCTTGGCTTACCACCATCCAGTCTCAGGAAAGCCTTCCTGCAGCCGGCCAGCCCTCCACTCTCTGGAGTCTGGCAGCAGCTCTAGGAATCCACCTTAACAAAGCACCCTGTAGGCTGTTTGGCTGGTAGACAATGAAGGATGAACTGATAGTGCTTCCTACCCTGGAGGAGTTCTTGCCCAGATGAAAAGGCAAGAAAATGCCTTATGAGGAAGGCCCAAGCAAAAGAGGAGAAAAGACAGAGAGCGATTCTGGAAAAGCAGATTTAATGAACTGTTAGAATCTGATTAGAGGCTAATGTCCCTTTTAGTGCTTTGTACTAATTTACAGCTGATATACTTTAACCATCTTCCCCACTGGCTCTGATAAACTCATTAGTTTAAAAAATGCAAGCTAACCAGAGTCTTTGAAGTTAAAAACTGATAAATCATGAAAACCTGACTGGGTCTATGTTCCACTTAACACATTTAAATATTAAATATATATTCATGATAGTTTTTCTTTAAATTTTTATTGTTCTTGAATAATTCTACATGTGTTAAAGTCAAGATGTACAGTTTAGTTTCATGTACAAGTGAAAAAAACAAAACATTCTCGATATTTTAAGAAATCAAGTTTTCCTGGAAATCTTTCTATGATTTTCTAGAATCATTCACTGCCACAACTATAATAAACACCATAAATAACAATGTTCACAGCTGGAGAACTAAGCTTCAACTGTTAAACTCTTTCAACTAGTGCAGATTCAATCTGTATATATGCCTATTGCAAACACATGTGAAGCATATTCATCTCTGCATTCACGGATCTAACCCCAGTTCTCATAAACAACAGCATTCAGTATCACGGCATGCTCCAAACTATCTAGGAAGGTGTGTGATTTTTAAACAACACATGGTAATTACACAGCATTGACAATACAGTCCTTGAAACAAAATATTCATAACTTTATCTCACAGAGCTAAGATCAGATACATATAATCCCAGATGACCATAGACTTTAAATATGTAATAGAGTATAATAATTTGGAACTGCTGTCAAACATATCTTGCCATGATCTTAATCAAAACACATTTGCTGTGGAATCAATAGCTCAACTGATTCCCAAGAGATAAATAAAATTACAGTTATCAATTTTAGTAATGTAATATCTTTGTATATTTACAACATTTTGATGTTACACAACCCTCAAGAAATGCTTTATGTATGCTTATATACTTGTTTCACAAGTGAATTGTACCAATTAATGAAAAGTCATCCATAGAATTTGTTAGTTGGCTGTTGACCAATTCCATGTGCATGGGATGGGAAGGGTACTCTTGATATCCCATTTACCAAATATGAATTGGCAACGGCCGAGCGTGGTGGCTCACTCTTGTAATCACAGCACTTTGGGAGGCTGAGGCAGGCAGGTAACTTGAGCTCAGGAGTTTGAGACCAGCCTGGCCAACATGGTAAAGCTTTGTCTCTACAAAAACTACAAAAATTAGTCAGGTTTTGTGGTGGGCACCTGTAGTATCAGCTACTCAGGAGGCTGAGGCAGGAGAATCATTTGAACTCAGGAGGCAAAGGTTGCTGTGAGCCAATATCGTGCCACTGAACTCCAGCCTGAGTGACAGAGTGAGACCGCCTCAAAAGAAAAAAAAGAAAAAGAAAGAGTTGGCAACACAGTAGTCGAGCTGACATTCGCTCTCTCTGTCAAAAACCATGTAAGCACAACAGTCATTGATCCCAACATCTCAAAATATTCTGAATGTAATGTGCAGCAAGGAAAGGGACTGATCGTCAATGACCAGAACTCATAAAAATATACAATACGGGTGACTTTCCAGGTCAACTCCTACAATGTGCCCCACTAACCTCCCAAGGCAGGTCTTTTCTTTTCTCTCCTCCTGACCTTGACTCATTTTGCACAACTGGAGTAATAAGGAGGTAGCTAGTCAATACTCAACAGTTCTAAGATTTTAAACAAGGTTCCTGTCATTAGTCAAAAATAACTGCTGGTGTCTGTTTTGCTCTTTCTAGATATAGGATATATGATATATTTATTTAAATATGCATCCACTTTAAATCTTCATATTCAGGTGCAGGTGATGAGAAATAAGAATATGTCACCCTGCCCCATGTCCACATTATGCTAGACAGTGATATAAGGGACATATGAACAGTCAAGATTCACCACATCAAGTTGCTTGGTACACTTTCATAGAAGAATCTTTTTTTTTTTTTTTTTTTTTTTTTTTTAAGACAGTCTCACTCTGTCACCCAGGCTAGAGTGCAGTGGCATGATCTCAGCTTACTGCAACCTCTGCCTCCCAGGTTCAGGTGATTCTTGTGCCTCAGTGTCCTGAGCAGTTGGGATTACAGTCATGCGCCACCACGCCTAACTTTTTCTATTTTTTGTAGAGACGGGGCTTCACCATGTTGGCCAGGCTGGTCTTGAACTCCTGGCCTCAAGTGATTCATCTGCCTTGGCCTCCCAAAGTGCTGGGAATACAGGCATGAGCCACCAGGATGGCATAGCAGATTCTTAAAGGTTTACAATGCAAGAGTGCCAACTGGTTAAAAGTAACATCCTGTGGGTACCTCTTCCTATAGAAAAAATATCAGAATCAGATTGCAGGGCAATTAGGGGTTTGCATAAAAAAGATTTCTTAGAGAAGCCAACTGATCTCACCTCTACCCTAACAACAACAAACACCAATAACAACAGCAATTTTTTTCAAGCCCTTTTGCAGATGTGCCAGTTCCACTAATAAGTTAACAACTAACTGCAAAACGTGTGCTCATATACAAGCAAATCAGTGAATTCCTCCCTCTCTCTGGGTAAGTGTTAACAAACCTAATAGATTGAAATAATGTTTAGGTAATTATTTCAGTTGTCTACTGCTATGCAACAAATCACACAGTGGCATGAAACAACAATCATTTTATCATTATCTTGGTAACAAAAATAATACAGATATTTGCATATTTACTGTGAGCCAGACCATGTACTAAGAGTTGTGCATATAGCTGCTCATCTAATCCTCACCACAACCCAAGAGATTGATGCTGTATTATCTTATGTTGAGGCATCTGAGACACAAGAAGGTTAAATTGTCCAAGGCCACACAATTAGTAAGCAATACAGCTGTGCTGAAAACCAATGAGTCTGACCCCAAGCCAGCAGTCTTAACCACCATACTCTATGTACCTACCTGTCCACTCACTTACCTTTCTCTATATGAATACACACTCCTAATATAATAGAAAAAAAAATACGAACACCTTAGTGAAGGTCCCAACACAGACACTCTGGAATCTCAGTAACAGCTCCTCCCTGAGCTAAGCTAACTTAGTTATGGAACTAAATGTGAAACTTGTAGTCACTGGTGAGTAGCAACGATTTGGAGAATCAAGGCTCTGGTTTCAAAGCTATTTCAAAGCTATTAATATTTTTTTCCCTTTAAGTTTTCCACATATTTTCTTAACTTGATGAGATTATATGTTTCTATCCTAGCAATATCTCATAATTAATTTAGCAAGTAACTTCATCTGCTACCCAGCTTTTAAAAAATATTCTTGTCTTTGGCGGCTCACTCAGTATTTTCACAATGGTTTCATGTACTTCGATGAAACAGTAACTTCACCTTCTACATTTTATACTCAGAACAGACGCCTCTCAGCATTACATTTAATTTATAATGGCTAAGTGTAAAAACATCCTTTTCTCTACTCACATATCCTCACGCTGACAACTCAGCTTCATAGAGGGCATATAACTAATCAAAGTACCAGAAGTGGGACAAAATAAGCATCCCTTCAAACACAGACTTTGCCATTCTAGCCCAGCCTTTCATCTTACATTCTTTTGCATACTGGGAGAATGGATAACAATGTCAATAACTGTATTTTATTAACAAAAATAAGAGCCAAAACCATAGGCCTATTGGGACTCTCAACTGAAATCCCCCATATGTTTCAATGACCCAAATTACATTATTCTGAAATATTTGTCTTCAGTTTCAAAAACAGAATCCTTCCATTAAAAACCTCACATTGAAGCACATAGAACAGTACCTCTCCTAAGGACTAGTCTGTCTGTGTAATGCAGCAATTTTTAATTTCCTGATAGCAATGATCAGCCTGTTTCCTATGTTGGTAAAGTGCTAAGCTATCACAACAATGTGCAGTTATACACTAATATTTAAAAAACTATTTCCTATTAGTGATAGTTGCTGAACTAGCCATGAAAAGCAGATGTTCTTATTCAAGTTGCAAATGGATGCTTTTCAAAAGGGCAACCAATCCAATCCAAACTGGGAGCCAAAATTTACTACTGGCATTTCCAAAGGCCTCAATACATTTTTAAGAATTACAACAGATGCACGCCTACTTTCCTGGGCAGAGGATAGTTAAAATGACATCTGAGCTTCTGAATAACACTTTTCATCCCAGCATTTACACAAATTATAATAGAAAAGTATTTCTGTCATTCATACTCTGAAAAGCTGCACACACTTGGGGGTTGTGAGTTGGCTAAATATTTCCCTAAATATGCAACAAGAGCCTCTCCTGTGCCCATCATTCCATTCCATCTGCACCACAGTCATGAACCATGGATAAAAGCAGTGGTCAGAAAGCACGAAAATATCAGGGTAAGAGAAGTATTAACCCACCAACAACCAAACCCTAGAGAAGGAGGACAAAACTTCAGTTCAGCTGAAGAGGTATTAACATTATGAGGAGAGATCCGACATGTGGAGGCAAGTGTTAGGGTAGAGATGGACTTACAAGTAGGTTTGATGTCAGGTAAAGATGAGAATTCACTTCAGTCCTGGAAAAGGAAGCCAGAAGCAAGATCCTTTCTGGGAGATGAGGCTAGCAGAAACTAATTCTCAGGACCTACCCCCAACAGCCCAGAGCTAGGAAACAGGAGTAGAGAGAAATCAGAAAGTTGGCCGGGTGCTCCAGTCCATGATGCTGGGCTTCCTTCCCTGGGCACATGCTTAGACACAGAAGCCAGGCACCAAGAGCCTGGGCAGAAGTGCCAATGCAGCACACAGGCCTCACAGACGATCAAGAAGTACATTTGTAATACAACCACAATATCCTCACAAGGCTCCCTAATTTTACAAATTATAACAGTTATAACAACAATAACATTTATTGAACACATGTAACAGGGGTTGTTTCATGTGCTTTACATTCATTGCATCATTCATTCATACATTGATTCATTCACGATATACTTACTTAGGGCCAGCCACTGTTCCAGTTATTTAGGATATACCAGTGAGCAAAAAAAAGGAAGTTTTGTGGAGTTTCATTCCAGTCATTTAATCGCACATCAATTTTTTTTTCTTTTACTACGGCTATTTTAGACAAGAAAATTATTAAAGTTTGAAGAGATTATATAATCTGTCCAAAATTATGAAAATGATAATGAGTCTAACTTCAGGATGACAATCAATTTTTCATTGCTTCCAGGGATAGAGATCCTCAACGCACAGGGTACTCTGGCACTGCTACAAAGCTGTGTAAGCCTAGAACTGTGCAAGCAACTCTGCCTAGTGGGTTTCAGGCTCCTAATATATCAAGAGACCAAGCACCACGGTTGAGGTGGAAGCAGCAAGGCAAAGGCAAACTGATCCCATATACAATGGAGAGGAGAGCTCCAAGCTCATTCTGAAGTTCTTGCCCTGACCTACAGCAGGTGCCTCTAACCACTTCCCTAACCCCGTTGTCTGCCATTCTGCTCAGGCTTGACCATATCAAAAATGCTCCTCCTTCCAGGACTGTGTGCATTCTATTCACTCACAGTATTCACCACTACCTGACAGACTCTTTATGTGCCATTACATTAGAACGTAAGTTCCAGGAGGACAGAGGGTTCTCTTTTGGTTTGTAACAGTACTCCTATCCTAGACTTGAAACTTACACCGTTAAATAAATAAATATTTGTTGGACTAATGAAAAAATAAAAGATCCAATCATTCTCCAGGATCTAGGAGATAAGCTAGTTGTTGACAGATGGGATGAGAATTGGCAAAATCTTAAGAGATATGAAATTCCCCATATTGGTGAATAATAAAACAGAATTTGGCATGGCTAAAACATAATGTTCACTGGAGAAGTAACTAGAGGTAAGACCAGAAAGGTAACCTGGAGTCAAGTCATGAAGGGTTGTATCAGTCCCTTCTCGCATTGCTCTAAAGAACTACCAGATACCAGGTAATTTATAAAGAAATGAGGTTTAACTGACTCACAGTTCTACAGGCTGTACATGAAGCACGGCCGGGGAGGCCTCAGGAAACTTACAATCATGGCAGAAGGCAGAGAGGAAGGAGGCATGTCTTACATGGCTGAAGCAGGAGGAAGACAGCAAAGGGGCAGTTGCTACACACTTTCAAACAACCAGTCTCCTGAGAACTCACTCACAAGACAGCAGTAGGGCAGTGGTGCAAAATCATTAGAAACTGCCTCCATGATCCAATCACCTCCCACCAGGCCCCCAGGTTAAAATTTGACATGAGATTTTAGTGGGGACACAGAGCCAAGCCATATCAAGCTTCTTATATGTTATGGTAATTCATTTCTTCAAAACTGTTTCTGTAATGCCTGTTGGATGCTACTTGCTAGGGGTGCAAGTGCACAAGACAGAAAGGCTTTCTGCCTTAAGAGAGCTTGATGTAAAAGAGGAAGAAACATGTATGGGCATCACATAACAGGTGATGAGGAGTCATGAAGGCTTATTAAGCATAAGCTAATGTTTAAGCATTGTTTATAGAAAGACAGGACTAGAAGCAATTCGGAAGCTGACTTACAAAGATGTCTGATGTGATACAAAAGAAAGTGCAGCCAGCTCACAGCCCATCACAACAGGACAGGGGAAGAGGTGGTGTGGCAGTGGGAAGAAAGAGGAGGAAAAATATTTGAGAGACAGTTCATAGTTGTACAGCCTTTGATGACTGAGATGAAGGAAGTGCTGGTAGTAAGAAAGAGCAAGAAGAAGAGTGTCAAGAATAACAAAGATTTTTCTAGATTTTCCACTAAGGTTAAGACAGGAAACCAAATAGGAAAAGAAAACCATGTCACATTTCTCCTATATCCCTGGGATACATGAATATCTGGGTGTAGTATTCAATTTCAATATATTTTGTTTACCTAAAATCTGTTACACAGAGGGAAAGATCTCTCTTAAGCTGTGCAGGTTCGAATCACGTAAAAGAGACTAATAAAGTCAAATGTATCCAAACATGGAAATACAAGTTTGCTTAAAAAAAAAAATGCTATCAACCAATCCTCTGATTAGCCACATTTTTTTAAAAAAATTGACTACCATTTTATTCTACAAACTCATGGTTATCAAAACCAAAAAACAAAATACAAATTGCTATTTGCTGAAGTAGAAGTTTGAGTACTGTACATTAACATATTCATTGGTCATTTCCCTTTATGAAAAGTTGAATAGTAATGAAAAAAACATTCAGAACACTGGAGTATGTAATGAAATAACACCACTGGTCTTTTGCGTCAAGAGAAAATGAAGATTACTATCAAGTATAAAGTCATTTATTTTCTGTGGGAAACAAAGGAAATAATTATTGACCCAAATTTCCACCTTTTCTTGTGTACAATGATTTCAAGTTGCTCCTTATCAAACCCAAAATGGATTAACTTTCTACAACACGGATCACTGAGTGTTTATCTCCTGCATAGCCTGAAAAAAACAGCGCTGATGAGTTGGGGATAATAAAAGAATGTACCCAAAAAGTAAAAATACAAGTTAAGTTTTTAAAATGTGACCCTTGTAATGAAAACAAAAAAGAGCAAGCAACCTTAAATTTTTTTTGGCAGCCAGAAAAATGTGCACACTGCTAAACAAGTAAATTAGATTTTGTTTTTTTCTTTTCTTTTCTTTTCTTTTTTTTTTTTTTTTTTGAGAGGGAGTCTCACTCTGTCGCCCAGGCTACGGTGCAGTGGCGCAATTTCAGCTCCACCTCCCGGGTTCACACGATTCTCCTGCCTCAGCCTCCAGAGTAGCTGGAACTACAGGCACCTGCCACCACGCCCGGCTAATTTTTTGTATTTTTAGTAGAGATGGGGTTTCACTGTGTTAGCCAGGATGGTCTTGATCTCCTGACCTCGTGATCCGCCCACCTCAGCCTCCCAAAGTGCTGGGATTACAGGCATGAGTCACCGTGCCTGGCCCAGTTTTGTCTTTTTCTAAGACTCTACATTCATTCTCTTCACATATTTCTAATTTAAATATTTAGTTAAAACTTTGTGCTTATATGTAATTTTATCTTCCTCTGAAAACCTTGAGCATGGTATTGGTTTCTAATGGAATGTATGTTTTCAAAAAAAAGTAAGTCAGAAAAAATGATCTTTAGATTTTTACTTCATCCGAGAAAGGTTATCAAAGCACATAAAAGCATGATGTAGTGTTTGCCATGTTATTACGAAGTATAACAAAAGTAGTTAGGACTAAAAGATTATTACAATATTAACTAGGTTGCAGCAGTATGCATTGTCTGGACAGTCATGTCAGACACCTAACAAGAATGGCCATGCCTTTCCTCTCTTTTCCCACCAACACTCTGGATGCTCACAATGTAGAGAAGAAAGACATTTCTTAGTTGGCAGTCAAATGGCTAAATGCATATGCTTGGCCCAATATATAATCTATCAATTTTTCAAGGATATCCACTTCCCATTTATGATTTTTCCAGATTTCCCAAATGATGTCTTTAGTTATATTAAATTTTACATATAATCCAATTACTGTATTCATTTGACATTTTTACTGACAATGCTGTTAAATATCTAACTCATTTCACCCAAATATCCCCCAAGAATTCTGACTACGTTATCTTTTACCTTTTTGAATACATTCTTTCATGTCTACACGTTCTTCTGTACATTTTCATTATTGCACAGAGTACAAGTTAGAATAGGACATTGCCTCGGAGAGTGGGCCTGATAATCAGACTTCCTGGTTTAGTCTCTACTATGTATATAAGTCCAGGTATACGAGACTTTCTTCTGGTTTCAGTTTTCTTATCTGTAAAATGCTGATAAATTTCTGCTTCACATAATTTTTTTAAGACTTCAAAGGGACAATGTATATAAAGTGCTTAGCACATAATAAGTCTTTTACAAATGTTAATAAGTAATACTTAAATAATTATAATTAGTAATAGTAGTATTTCACTTATTCTTCCCAAACTGATTTTTAGAATGGATGTACTGACCTGATTTTCTTTGACTCTTTGCAGAAACCACTAAGTTTTGTGTTACATTCTTTATAAAACTATTATATAACTAAAACAGATATGTTAAGAGTTGTTTTTCGTAAATGATGACAGGAATTGACAGAAAACAAACCCACACAATTAATACATAATTGTGGAATACATTAATATATAATTAAGGTAAGTGGCAGCAATGGAATTATTTTATGTTTAAAACTGTGACGATGTACACACCGATCACACAGAAATACAAGTCCCTTCATCCTAATGAGGACATCTAATGTTTTCTGACTACTAAAGACAACCATGAAGTGTCTGATAGTGCTTCCTACCAAGCAAATTCTATATTTGATACAGTGCTAAATAAAAAGTTTTACTGGTTCTCCTTTATGTGATTATCCAGAAATATACTGTTTAAGAGAAAGACATTTATGACCGAACATATTTAACAAACAGATTACTGGAGAAGTTATCTACAAAGTGGCCTGTAATTTGAGCCCTGGAAAACTTTCAAAATTACTTGAGGAAATCAAAAGAACTACATAAGAAATAAGTTGCTAAATTTCAAAATTAGCTTGCATTTAGGGCAATATGAAGTCAGCAATACCAACACCTCTATGCCATTACACATGTTCCTGTCATCACCTTGACGATGTTCTTTCCTCACCTCTGCTTTTCCACATTTTACCAACCATGCTTGTCTCTTCTTGGAATTTCCGTAGGATGTGCGAGTGTGTATATAAATAAATTAAATCCAGCATTCTTTTTTCCTTTCTGGAGTATTTCTCCAATTCTAAAATGTACCACAATAAAGTCATAAAGCAAACAAAATTCATTCAACAAAAATTTGGAATATACTTTTAAATTAAGGAATTATATAACTGCACAGCATTTACTCAGGCCTTGTTACTTCCTGCCAGCCTCTTAATAAGCATGACCCATAAAAATAGAAACAGTATAATTTTGAATAACTGAATAACTTATTATACCCAGGAACTTTCTATTGCCCTCTTTTGCTATTTGATGCTGAATATGGCTAAAACAAATGTTGCCAATAGAGAGAGTACATTTGAGGAAGTTCATTGTTGTAACTCAGATATTCTTTTAGACCAGGGCTTCCTAACATCTGTACTACGTACATTTACACCAGATAAGTCTTTGTTGCCGGGGCTGTCCTGTACATTGCAGGATGCTCAGCAGCATCCTTGGCTTCTGCCACTACATCCCTGAAACATCTCCTCAGTTTTAACCATCAAAAATGCCTTCAGAAATTGCCAAATGTTGCGGAGGAGAGGGAGTAAAGAGTAAAGCAGCCCAATTCAGAACCACTATTTTGTAATTACTGATTCTATGAACTCATTAGAAAAGAACCTTACTTTTGGCCAGGCATGCTGGGTCACATCTGTAATCCCAGCACTTTGAGAGGCCAAGGCAGGAGGATTGCTTGAGCCCAGGAGTTTCAGACCACCCCTGGCAACACAGCAAGACCTCATCTCTATAAAAAACAACAATTAAAAGAACTAGACGGGCATGGTGGTGTGCACCTATAGTCCCAGCTAATTAGGTTGAAGTGAAATGATCACTTGAGCCTGGGAGGTGGATGCTATGGCCCGTAATTGTTCCACTGCACTCCAGCCTGGGCAACAGAGGGAGGCCCTGTGAAAGAAAGGAAGGAAAGGAAGGGAAGGAAGGGATGGAAGGGAGGGAAAAGAGGGAAAGGAGGGAAAGGAGGGAAGGGAGGGAAGGGAGAGAAGGGAGGGAAGGGAGGGAAGGGAAGGAAGTAGGGGAGGGATGGAGGAAGGAAAGGAAAGGAGAAAGTAAAGGAGAAGGGAAGGGAAGGGGAAGGGAAGGGGAAGGGAAGGGGAAGGGAAGGCAAGGGAAGGCAAGGGAAGGCAAGGGGGAAGGAAGGAATCTTAATTTTATGTTGAATTATACTTCCCAATAAAATCATACCTCAATATTAAAAGAAAATAACACCTGATATAAAATCATACTATAATTTGCTTTAGAATATATCTGCTGGGAAATTAGCAATATTTTAAAAGATAATTTTATTATTTTCCTTAAATTCTATCCTTTCTGCATATCCAAGTTTTTCCAAGAAATAAGTGCAAAGATCCCAGAAAGGGGCTGCAAATTTGCTTATTAGTTCAAGCAATGGAAACTGAAAGAAACCTGAAGATTTCAATATTAATATAGTAACTAAGGAAAGCTTTCTGGCCCCATTCTTAGACATGGCCAATGAGGAGCTACTAAATTAGCCTCAGAAGTCTCCAAAGTAAGAAACTACAATTACCCAAATTAATATGGTGATTTAACTTTCAACAGGGAACTAGAAGACAGAGTTTTTATTCTTGGCTCTACATCAGACTGGCCGGATGAAATCTTTAGAATTTGCATTCCTTCACAAAAAACAAAGACTGACCCCTATATCAAGAACAAAATATTTCACAATATGAACTGAAATATAAACCTGATTATATTTCATTAATTTTGTTAGAAAAAAGTAACATAAAATCTAATATATCCTTGTGGTTGTTCCATCTAGTTCCTGTGAAAAATAATAAAAATGATCACAAGTTATGTAAATCAATTGCTAAAGAAAAGGGGGAAGGGTGTTCCTTATAAAAAACTAAAAGATATGCTGGGTAGCAGGGCAAGAAGCACAAGTTTAAACATTGGATCCTTTCTAGAAGATCTTACTGTTGATTCATAGGAATAAAAGAAGGAATTGGTTTTAGAAGATAGGAGATATGCAGAAAATGAAACCACAAATTCACTTCTTTTTGCACATGCAGTTTTGTTGCACCGTCTATATCTGTGCTGTCTGGGTAGCCACTTGCTGCAACTACTGAGCAGCTGAGACATGACTAGTCCAAATTTAGATGTATGCAAAAAGCATATTGGATTTTGAAGACTTAGTATGAAAAATACAATTTAGAATGTCTCGTAATTTTTGAATTAATTACATGTTGAATGGTATTTTGATTACACTGGGTTAAGCTAATTTTTTTTAACTTTTTTTTTTAATCTTTTGAGACAGAGTCTCACTCTGTTGCCCAGGTTGGAGTGCAGTGGTGCAATCTCGGCTCACTGCAGCCTCCGCCTCCTGGGTTCAAGTGATTCTACTGCCTCAACATCCAGAGTAGCTGGTATACAGGCACACACCACCATGCCTGGCTAATTTTTGTATATTTAGTAGAGACAGGGTTTCACCATGTTGACCAGGCTGGTCTCGAACTCCTGACCTAAGGTGGTCTGCCCGCCTGAGCCTTCCAAAGTGCTGGAATTACAGGCATGAGCCACCGTGCCCAGCCATTTTTTTGTTTAAACTTGTAAAATGCCTACTACAAAACAAAAATCATAACTTCCTTTAGCGTCTACTAGAATACTGAAGATTACATATGTGGATTGTATTCTGTATTTCATGGACAAAGCTGTTCTACACTACTATCATGTCAGTGGCTCTCACACTGAATTGGTACCATGATCTTACCTGTAGCTTCCACCCAGTCTTTCTGGAAATTGAAAGGTGGTGGGGAGTGGGAAGTTTTGAACGTCACAAAATTGAAAGAATGCCACTTTCCTTTACTGCCCAGATGCTAGAGATGTTAAAAGTCCGTAGCGTATGAGTCAGTCCCAAACAACGAACTTCTCTATCCATAATCTCAGGTGTGCCCCCACTGGAAAACACGACCGTGAACTCATCTACTAGGCAGACTTCAGCAACTAATTGCTGAAACCTAACTTTGTATCTTTAGCACTGGCTTCTTTATCCCTGAAGACCCAGAACTATATTCTAACGGACCCCTTAACATCTCCAACTGGACATTCCATGGGGATGGCACAATTAACAAATCCAAACCAAATTCAGTATCTCTGACCTCCACACCCCTTCCAAAAAAAAAAAAAAAAAAAAAAAACCCACAGGCAAGAAAGACAGATCTTGCTCTGCATCACGAATTTTCCATCAAGGAATGACATCATCATTGACACAACCCTGTTTCTCAGGCTAGCAACTTTTTCCTTGCTACCCCACTTAAAACTTGTTACTACAATCCTTGGCCAGTCACAGCCAGCCTTTTCTCTCTATTCCAATTGTCACTGTCCCATATATAATGGTATTTTCTTCCATCCCACCACCAAAGACATTTTGGGACAGAGGGAAATCGTTCCTCTATATCTACTGGTTAAATTAACTAATTTAACGAGCAGCAGAGGAAAATCTCAGCAATTGTTGATGCTAGATAAAATGTAAGGTCATAAGGAAGCCTTAGAAAATATGACTGTATTTTATATTAAATATATATATTATTTATATTAGATATATTAAAAGAAAAATCATGATGTCTACTAGTAGATAAGGATAAGTGACTTACAAATCAATTAAAAGTATTATATATGATTAGATGTGTTTAAATGTAGTACATATATATGGTAATGTACTATATATGTATAATTATATATCTCATGTAATATATTTACATATTAAGTGATTCCCATTATGGTTATTTCAAGCAACTATAAAGAGACATTTTGAGAACCTTATTTTTCAACACATTATCAGGTAAATGCTATCTAAAAACAAAGATATTGCTTCTAGATTTTAAAAGGGCAATGCATAACAAAACTGCATTTTGCTTCTAATAGTTTAGTCTGAAAGATCAGATGATGGCAAATCATCACCACCTTTTGAAAGTATAAAATTGCAGGATGAACATTCTCAAATACTGCAAAATGCAAGTTTTTCTCTTTTACCATTAACTTGAAAGCATATGAAACTCCCTGAAGAAAGCTGGAGATACACAAATGGAGGAGAAACATCAAGGCCTACTGGCATCCTGGAAAAATAACAATATTCACAGCCAATGTGAGTCTCAAAAAGTGACTGAACAACCAACCTGCTTCCAGTATTAAAAATAATAGTTGAAATTAATCTAATGTCAAATAATTGAGAACTAAATGAATAGATTATGAGACATTCAAACCACCGAATATTTATACACTAAATATGTAGCTCTTCGTCTTGATATAAATGACTGATGACAAAGAAGTGGAAAAAAAAACCAGCATGTTCTTATAACTTTAAAAATAATGCATATGGAACAGAAAAAGCATGCTAAAATGACAAACACTCAAAATTGGAGCTGACAGAACATGGAGTGAGATTTTTCACTTGCTCTGACATGTTTTCTCACTTTTTAAAATACTTGTAAATGTTATCTATACAATTAAAAGAAATGCTTGACAATTCAAAATGTGAGGCAAAAAAAAAGAGTCAAGTGGGCTAAAAAAAAAAAAAAAGTCGATGGTTGGGATTAGAAAAAAAAACAAGTTCCTATGTAGGTTAGCAATCATAAAGTGTAAGAGAGTCATTGTTTCTCTAACCAGCAACATGCACATACATGCAGACACATACACACTCTTCCATGTATACTCATGTTACATTACAATTTAACTAATACAAACGTTAAAAATATGCAGCTGAAACTGAAACAATGTACTAAGTTATATTTGTAATTGATATGCTGAATCTGTTATACAGCTTGAAGTGCGCTATCAACACCTCTGTGAATATTTTCATTATGCAGAGATCTATATTATACTGTTAACTCATCTGAGAATGATATAATGTATTTTATGTTCTAGGGAGTTCCTTGACAATAGACAAATGGACACATTATACTATTGTCTTGTGGTAAGTATTTAGCATCCTTAAAAAAGAAATTATGTGCCAAATACTTTTTTTTTTTTTTTAACTTCAGGGAGTAGCCAGTGAGTGTACTTAGCCAGTGAGTGTACTTAGCCAGTGAGTGTACTTAGCCAGTGAGTGTACTTTAACTTCAGTGAGTAGCCAGTGAGATCTCACTCATAGGGGAAATAAATCTTTTCTGGTTCTATCTGGGGAAAGTACACAGGAGCAAAAAGATTTACACTTGTCAGATTTTTGAATAAAATATACTATCTTATAATTACAACAATTAGACTCTGCCCTCCTTTGAGCCTTTAATTATGATAGCTGCATTCTCAGATTATATAACAATGTTGGAAATGTTTTTTGAGAAAATTCTTAGAGAGTTACTACGAAGAGGACTGCGTTCTAACTAACAATGCATTTTTGGAAGAACCAAAAATATCCTCTGGGTATTTTCTTTAAAAAATCTTTCCAGTTTCCTGCCTAGCATGTAAGAAGCTTAGAAGTAGCCACTCCATTCTAACAAGTGAGAAGCTGAATAAACTGAAAAAATCAACAACTCTTCTCAGATCTGTTAGAGAAGTCAAGGGCAAATACTGTCCCAAAATTGGAGACAAAGATAGGAAGACACAGAGAAACAGAACTTAACAGGGAAGAAAACTCTGTGAGAACAAGTATTCAGGCTGGAAATCCCGAATTGTAATTGATGGATTGCTACGGACTCAGAGTGGACAACTCTGGGAGTTAAAAACTCCAGGGGAACCAAGTCACTGGAGGTTCTTGACATGTGTACAGTAAAATCTGCAATCTTACCTAAATTTAATAAAACTTAAGGAGTGTGTATTACAATGAGACTTTAGGGCAAAAGACCTGAATAGACACCTTATCAAATAAGACAAAGATGGCAAGTTAGCATAGAAAAAGATGTTCAACACCATACATCATTAGGGAATTGCAAATTAAAACAATGAGATACCATTACACAACTATTAGAATGGCCAAAATCCAAAAACGAACATCAGCAAATGTTGGGGAGGATGTGGAGCAACAGGAACTCTCATTTCTGGTAGAAATGCAAAATGGGCAGCCACCTTGGACAACAGTTTATTAGCTTCTTCCAAAACTAAATATATTCTTACCATAAGATCACACTGTAACTCTCTTTGGAATTTACTCAAATGAACGAAAACTTATGTCCATGCAACATTTATAGCACCATTATTCATAATCCCCAAAACTTGGAAGCAATCAAAATGTCCTTCAGTAGGTGAATGGATAAACTGTGGTACATCAGACAATTAATCAGCACTAGAAAGAAATTAGTTATCGAGCCACGAAAAGACATGGAGGAACCTTACATGCATATTGCTGAGTGAAAAAAAAAAAAAGAAAAAGCCCATCTGAAAAGGGTATATCCTATATGATTCCAACTCTATGGCATTTTGGAAAAGGCAAAACTATCGACACAGTAAAATGATCAGTAGTTGCCAGGTCTTAAGGGGAAGAAAAAGATAAAACAGGAAGGGCATAGAGGATTTCAAGGACAATAAAATTATTTTTATGAGACTATGATAGTGAATACACATCATTATGCACCTGTCAAAACCCACAGAATGTACACAAAGAGTAAGTCCTATTGCAGAGTATGGACTTTGAATCACAATGATGTGTCAATATAGGTTCATCCATTGTAACAAATGTACCACTGTGGTGCAGGATGCTGAAATTTTCAAGGACGTTGTGTATGTGTAGGGATGAGGGAACTCTCTGTACTTTCTGCTCAATTTTGCTGTGAATTCAAAATTCTAAAAATAAAGTATATTTAAAAAATCTCTTTGCAAGTTTCATCACAACTACTTTTTAAAATTCAAAAACAGAAAGAATATACTCTGTACAATGGTCTCCAAAAAAAAGCGGTTAAAAATAAATGGACAATTCGATAATGCATTTCCTAATTCACTTCAGGGATACTATAATTAGTATTTAGACATATGTAAAAACACTAGTGTCTAAAAGTAACCACTATTGCCAAGTCTATAAAATTATAAAAAAGTAGCAAGGTGCTATTCTCAAGAGTTTTGAAGAAACAGACCATTCTCTCACACAATTTTATATTACTTAAGCATATTTGTAACAGAGATTCAAACATAATTCCATTACCCCACATTAACTTTTAGCATTTTGTCAACACTAATACAAGGGATTGGTTAATAATTTGAAATACCAGGCAACATGGCCAAATATATCATTCTGCATTTAATCATTTTTTCCCTAGCAGTAAAGAAAACTGCTACCTGGCATACTTCTTAAATAAAAGATTAAAATACAATTAAATAAAGCATAGTCATTTTGTGTCAGAAGATGTAAGAATATGTGTGTTCTATTGGGATAAAAAAACCAAAGTTCCCATACAGGTTAACAGTCATAAAGTATAAGAGAGTCATTTATAAACACACACATACACACGTGCATGTTTATAACTTGGAATTATTTGTATGTCCCTGAAAAACATCCTGTGGGAAAAGCAATTGCAGGCATTGAGACACAACACTCTGCCTCAACTAACCTTAACTTTTCTATTTATTTTCAATTTTAGAATGGATTACATAATGTTAAAAAATGGTATTAGGTTTTACTACTTCTAACAACTAGGACAAGTCATTCAACAATGCTTTTGGAACATCTGTTTATATCAATTACCTTTTAAATTAAAAAGTTTTTGGAAAAATAATTCAAATTTTCTATATGGAAAAGTTTTATATATAATTTAGTACTTATATGACACTAATAATGCCAATGGTAAATTTTGCATTTTCAATACTCACTTCAGCAAATCTTAATATTTTGACATAGAAAATAAGTTGTCAAGGAGAAGCAGAAATATTTATCTAAATCTAATTACTTGAAAAAACATTCTGTTTATATTTCTGCAAGCTAATAATTTCAAATAAGAAATCATGTACAGCTTGGATGCTAAGGTCTGATAGATTGGTTCAGAAATGCAAACACCCAAAAGAACTGGTAAAAAGATTGTTCCCCTCAATAATAGATGGGAAGACAACCTAGCACTATGGGATTATGAAGTGGAACTTAAGCAAGAAATGTCTCTGAGGTTCAACTCATGCATTTGTTTTTACAATTTATTACAAACAAAATCAACAAATGGGGAAGTTAGCTTGAAAGTACTGACAGATCCCTTCTGAAGTATTGTTACAAATGTCTAATTTTATACCATTCATGATCTTCCATCCAAACAGTGGACAATGGAAAAGTAATCTGTGTGACAGTATAACTAGTAAGAGAAAATCCAGGTACCCTGTACTTTCTCATACCCACACCAACTACAGCCACGGATGCTAGGTCCATGCAACAGTGAGCATCTTACTGGCTCCTACCCACAACTCATTGATCTTTGCATCTCCCACTGTTTACAGAATAGCTCACAGAAGACCGAAGCTCAAAACAGCCTGCCTAGGTCTTTTTTCCAGGTTATTGGACATTGACAATAGCAAAACCATTGCTCAAATTCAGAAACACTCTATAAGAATCTTAGGTCAGCTGGGCATGGTGGTTCATGTCTGTAATCCCAGCACTTTGGGAGGCCGAGGTGGGCGGATCACAAGGTCAGGAGATCGAGACCATTCTGGCTAACACGGTGAAACCCTGTCTCTACTTTAAAAAAAAAAAAAAAAAAAAAAAAAGAATCTTAGGTCAGCCTAGTTTGAGTGTATACCCGAAAGCTTTCTGGACCCCCCAATTCTCTCAAAAAGGTATCAGAGGCTGGACATGGTGGCTCATGCCTATAAATCCCAGCACTTTGGGAGGCTGAGGTGGGAAGACTGCTTGAGCCCCAGTGTTCAAGACTGGAATGGGTAACACAGTGTGACTTGGTCTTTACTTAAAAAACAGAAAACATACCAGAATCAATTGTAGGAGGCACATTAAAGAGAATCTGACATTAGGGTTGATATGAACCTAGCCTATGATATTCCAAGGAAGCCAAAGACAAAACAGGACTGTAAGCAGTGCTTCCCAATTATTTTCACACTATGGAGCATGCAAAAAAGGTAGTAGCTCTGTTGCACACTGGGGTAAGCAGTTTAACTTGGCCTTGGCAGGCAGTCCCAAGGGGTAGGGATGCACATCTCAGGTACACTTGTAACACATCTGTGAGGGATCAATGTGACTCCAGATACCCTAACAGTCAAAAGCCTTTACCTTAGGATCCAATGCCCTGAACATGGCTACTTTACAAACAAAACTACCACCAATAGCAAAAAAAAAAATAGTGCTGAGAACTGAAGCACCATCAAAATCTTTATACTTTAATAGGTCAATGCTGCCACCATTAAAAGTACATTATCCCATGACAATAAGTTTCCCAAATATTTCGGATGAAAGTATTTCAGATGAAAGACTTTAGGGCACAATATTTTAATGTCAAGTCTCCATAAGAAATATTTTATTCTAAAAGCACTTTATTTTGATGGCTCATTTCTTCATTCTTCCATCGAACCTAACTAATACATACAAGGATTCCAACCTCTAATTACCTCTGTACAGTCCTCTACAGTGATGGGATGTATAGGCCAAGCAGATCTGATGGGTGGGGAATCTGGCTGTCACCCAGTCAGAGGCCTTGTGCTTGTATCTACATGGCTGTTTACGATCCATCCCCTTCTGCGTGGTCCATGCAGGGATAACGTGAAGGCTGACTTAGCATCCCAAAGGCAGATGCAGACAACATTCATGCACATAATTGCACATTGCTCCAAAACTCCTGCTCCCCTTTCCACCTTTCATCTTTCCCTTTCCAGAAGCAAATAAGTATATTAAAATCTCCCACTCTCACCAAAAGGCATAAGATGACCGGAATCTCTGTAGAAGTTATTAAGTGCCTATTATAACATGCTCTTCAAGCTAGGAAATGACTATTTCACACCAATGAGCTTTCTTTTCAAAGTTCTTGTGATGTAGCTACTATGTAAATTAAATTAAGAACAGGCCACTCTAATACTCTAGTAGGTGGGGCTGTAAACTGCAGGGCAATTTGGCAGAAAATATCAAAAGCCATCAAAATGCATGTACCTTTCAATCTAGCAATTGTAACTCTTGGAATTTATCCTAAGGTAATAATTAAGGATGTGCAAAAGAGTATTAATTTCCCTGCTGTTTGTAATTACTAAATCTTGGAAGCAAGCTAACTGCCACCAAATTGGATGCTGGTTAAATAAGTTATCACAGAAACATAAAAATCACAAATGATAATTTTGAAAGATGTAGAAATGTGCCCACTATATAATACAAGCTTGTGCATGTCAATCTTAAGTATATCAAAATCAAAATACAAATAAACTAAATGAAGTTACTTCATTATTCCGAGTGCAGTTAAAATTATGGCAGCTTTTTCTCTTTGTTTTCTGATGTTTCTCTAAGGATCTATAATGAACATGTATAGTTTTGATAAAGAAAAACTAAAAGAAAAAAAAAGTGAAAGCTTAAAGAAAGAAAAAAAAAAGAGGCCAAATAGAAAGTATCTGAAAGAGAAGGATTAGGAACAAGTGTGATTGTGAGGCCCTGAAATGTGCAGCCAACATTGGTCATGAAATCTCTGTTCCTCGGGGATTTGTAAGAAAAGGGTAGCCAAGTCTCATTTGAGGACAGCTTGAATGCAGTCCTGACCTCTGTGGCCTCTTGCAGTTTCATGTGCAAAAAGACTCAGCCAAAATTCAATTTTCCCTCACTGAAACACAAAGTAGTCAATTCCTTACATTTGCACCTAGTCCTCCACAATCCTTTCTCCTGTTCAAGAGACAGCAACCCTAAAGTCTTCCACCCAGCAACAAAACCAAATGACACTGAATTTATATGCCCAGTAATCTGCCAGCACTTTACTCAGGAAACACTGTCAAATGTTAGTTAATATTCTGTAACATGCAACTTACTTCTAGCTAACTGACTTGTCCATGTTAAAGAAAAAATATAATTAATTTCAGTCACTTAAATATCCCAGACTAAGAAAAAGAAAATGTAAAATGATATGCATATTGACCTGTAAATTTTATAACTAAAAATGTTATGAACAGTAACCAAAGTAACTTCCAGGATATGCTTCAGGACAATTAAAAATACTCACTTCTGACAAGCTCCTTTGCTTTAAAAAGGCCTCTAATTTTGTTTTCTAATACCTTCCTATGAATGCAAATGTCACACTTCCCAAATCCACAATTAAATGCATCTTTGACTTGGGAATCCGTTTTCCTGGCCCACGAGAAAGAGTTCACAGAAGATGGGGAGTCTGAGCATCAGAGGGGTTTAACCAAGAATGATCAGTTAAAATAGGTTTGCACCGGTTACCAAAACTGAGAAAAATGAGTTTGAATCAGTGCAGAGAGGCACAGAAATGCCAAGGTGAAGGAGCCTGCCAAGGCTGGAATACATGGTCACAAAACAAATAATGCACGGTTCTCTTCAAAGCCAGAAGAATACGGTGGATGATGTGTAAATGAGAGTCTAAGGGACCCAGTTTCAAGACAAAGTCAAGATTTTAAAAAAGAAATACCACTCCTGCTGAGACTCTCATCCTTCTGCCAAGGAGGAGTCCATGCCATCACCTTTGTAAGCAAGGCATCTGATATAGATAACACCGTACAACACTTAAGGTATATTATTCTCGGTACCAAACATCTGCCATTTTCAAAGAACAGTCATCCGGTCATAAGGCAGGTCTGTCTCTTCATCAATAAGCCTCACTTACACAGCATTCTTAGGAATATTGTGTTCTGAAGAGTTTTGTTTTCTGGATGGGTGAGGGGTTCCCTCTTTTAATTGTAAATTTAAAAGACAAAATACTAAGTACTTGGGATGGAAATATTCCTAATATCTTCTACATAGAGGGCAACGGACATATGTTAAATTTTTCCTGATGACTCAGACTAATAGTTATGAACACCAGTGACGATGCAATGCTGCATACTGAGATAACTTCAGGGCTCACTGAAGTGCATCCACGCTCAATGACCTGAAACTGCTGTGCTTCTCGAGTTCTTGTATCTGCATATTAGAGTCTGTCAGGCTACTACTTCTCAATATGGTCATGTTCTTTTTATAGATGCTCCTTCTGCCCTATGGTGAAACAGAAAGAACACTGAACTTAGAGTGAAGTCAATTTAGGTTATTATTTCTAGCTGAATGATCCTGGATAAGTCACTTAACATCTTTGGGCCCAAGTCAAATGAGGAAGTTCAACTCTCTCTCAAGGTCCTTTCTTTGCTCAGATGCTTAACTCACATTTGCTGCTTCTCATCTGTTGTAGACTTTCAAATGAGAAAAATAAGTCAGCTAAATTTGCATAGGAAGTAACATAAAATAGAAATATAAGCACACAACATGCTCTCTTGTAAGTGAAGCAGAAATATTTTATGACATCTATTTGTCTTCTCAGAGGCCTTACTTGTATACTTTGTAGTCACTCATGGGGTCTCAGACAGCTATGATTTCTGGATAACTATGATTCTATGCATGATACTTCCCTATATTTCCATATGCTTCTATTTTACCTATTATTCTCAAGGCAAAACATTATTTGATAACAGCTTTATTTCAAGCCACCTAAGAAGATAACATGTACATCTTTTGTCATCATCTATGCATGTCAGCAAACTGCAAAATGAATACTCTCATCTTGGGACTTTGACTTACTGAATGGTTTCAATGACACTGACTACTTAAGAAAGTTTTCTAAAAGATGATGCCTGTGAAAACATAAGACACAGTAGAAATGTAAAGAATATTTCTGTAAATTCCACAAGGAAAGAGAATCAATTCATCTTTTATTTTCTAGAGTCCCTAACACATGATTTGTCTATTAGTATCATCATCAGGAACTTTAAAAGCCACATCTCTTCTCCCTCGACACGTTCAGCCTGAAGTCCAAGTCATGCTCACAGCTATACTTCTAGCTCCACACAGATCATCCATCTCCAGTTCCCAGCTCTCCCCTGAGTTCTGGATCTCTATTCCCTATCATAACCTCTGTTTGGATTTTCCATAAAGTATCTAAGAAAGTTTATATTGCCTCCTCATCTCACATCTCTCTCCCTTACCCCATAGTTTAAAAAAAAAAAAAAAAAAAACCTGCAGCAATTATTCTAAAATTCTTCTGCTATATTGAAGTGGGAGGAATACTAATTCAAGGGCATACTGGGTGGGTGCTGCATTAGGAGGGAAGAATATCCAAGAAATATGAATCTATAATTACTGAGGGGTCAGAATACAAAAGCTACCTTTTTGGAGGTTCTAAAGCAGCCAATCCTAGGTAATGACTGGATAATCAAAGTTTATACTGCCTGGAGTGAAGTGAACATGTGACTATAAAAGTAGAGGAAGGGGTTATAAAGCCCATGGGGCTGGGAGTTATCTACATTTCCCTCCCATTTATCCCACATCCAAAAGGAACGCTGGCAAACAGGCCCCAGGTAAGCTTCTAAGTTATCCTCTACTTCCCTCAACAGTGTATACCACTGGGATTTTTTACACTTCTTTCCTTCTTCACTTTCGGACATGCCTACAACAAGTTTACCTTGGAAAGGATAAACTCCTTCTTTAGTGACAGAACTCCTTAGCATCCTTCAAGCCCTCATTCAAGTACGGGTCTGCGAAGACTCCTCCACTTCTGCCAAGCTAAAGAGTCATTTCCTCTTACCGTGTTCAGATTTTCCACTAGATTAAGAACTCCACAGGGAGGAGCCCTATATAACACTTACCTCTGTCTCCCCAGTCCCTGGGATACTGCTTGGCACCATGCACAACTACAATAAGCATTCAGGACATACATGGAAGAAGCAGTACTTCCACAGCTCTCACTTAACAACAGGCCAAGTCCATCTCAAAATCTTCTTCATAGGGCTACCATCAAACCTTCCTCTTAATGCAGTACAAAGAGAGAGAAAATGTATTATGTCTGCCTGCTAGGTATATACAAACAAGCCTCTTGACCTACCCATCTTTTGTTCTTAACATAAAGACCTCCTCATAATTTTAGACTTCATCTAACCAAAACCTGACAAATCCCACAGTGCTTAGTTAGGTTCAACAAATGCTTGTTGTTGTTGGACCTCCTCATGCCAGTGGTACAAGCAGAGTTACAGGTCCTTAATTTGATAGACAGCTGGTGCAATTTTGTATCAAACTAGGTCAGTCCATCTTACATAGTTCATGCTTTATTTCCAGTGTGGCAGAGTGAGAAAACAGAGGGTAGAATCTAAGAGGGAGGATTTAAACCATAGCACCAACATTTCCTGCTTGTGTGACCAATTTCTTATCTCTAAAAATGGAGATACTATAATCTACTTTTTTTTTTATTATTAACCTAATGACAAGACACGTGGCAATGCACTTTATGAATCATAAAGCATTGTACAAGAACTGGTGCTGGTTTTTTAAATCATAATATGTCTTAGTACAAAAATGGCATACTCAAGTTCAGATGTACTGTCTTGATTACCTCAGATCCAACATAACTGAGAAAACTGCTCTAAGAGTTCTGACTTCCTGAGATCAGTGTCACAGACGATCTGAGTGAGCTTCTTTGAGCCATTTTAGGCAGGCTGAAGAAGCTTGTTAGTATCTATATGCTTCCAGGTTGGCGGGGCCAGCTTCTGCCAGTTCTACCATATGCCAACTGGCGACATACAGGAGCATGCCAGTGCTACCAGCTCCACATATACACACCCACTTCCACCCCCAAGAGGTACCAGACTGTCGGACAACTTGGCCGCTAGCCTATGAAAATGTGGAAATGCTGAAGAAACATTAGCCAGCAAAGCACATACTGGCAGCTGAATCAAATGTTTAGGCTCTTCAATATACCCAAATAAATCGTTTGTGTGTTCTAACAAATGTTTTCTTTGGAAAGCATTTTTCAGTACAGATGCTTCAAAAGTACCCATTTTTAATGGGTTAAAGCAAGGGATCAAAGCAGCAGAAGGGTGGGGAATGTTTTTAAACAAAATTGCATCAGCTGCAGAAAAAAAAAGTTAACATTGACTGAGGGAAGGCATCTCTGAAAAACAGAAAAGTTGTCAGTAGTTTTCAAAGTTACATTTTTAAGGAACTTTAAGGGTTAAAAAATTGTAAGCACCCCAAAATAAGAAAGTTACTCAAACTTGGCAAGGGACAAAAAACTGTGTTAATTAAAAAAAATATTGATAAACATGGCTCCGCCAAAAAAATGCAATCAAACAAGGAGTCAAGAAGTTAGGAATTATAAATTAAACTCTTCTTGCCAGACACTTTTAATAAGCAATTGCAAACACATTTAAGGGTTTTTATACTGAGGATAATGGTTTGGGCGACAATCATAATGGAATCCAAATACATTAACTTCCTTCACAAAATAAACTACATAACCAAACCCCAGACAGAGCTCCTGACATACTGCCAGCCTCTAATGCAGGCACAGTAATACACTGTAAAAGACAGAACAACTGATCCCTGTTCTTAGGCAACAATGTAATGGATATATAATTTATTTGGGCTATATCACCCCTCTCCAATTTAAGTACATCTTCATGACAGTATCTTTTAAGACAGGAAAAGTTACTAAACCATAAACTATAAAGTTGATACTATGGAGGTCCCTGATTTAAAAAACAAGCATGGTGGATATTTCTCCTGAGGCACAAAACAAGGAAACTCCATCTTAAGAGTAACTAGTTTCATCACCATCAAGAGAACTTATGTTCAGCTACTGACGTCAATGAAAGTACTACGTTCACAATAGTGATACGAACTATGAATAAATAGAGCTAATAGGCCCGGCACAATGGCTCCTGCCTATAATCCCACCACTTTGGGAGGCTAAGGCAGAAGGATCATTTGTGACCAGAAGTTCAAGACCACGCTGGGCAACACAGCAAGACCCCATTTCATTTATCAAGAAAGCTAATAGATTTTTTTAAGTGAATTCACCAGACGACGCATAAGGCAAGGGTTTTAAATAGTATTGTTTTCTACTCACAAATTAACCAGTTGTACAATTACACTGACCAAATCAGACTTTTGGTGCTACAGAATTATTAAGTGTTCATTAAATCAAACCAAATTATATAAAATGATGCTCAGGAAAAGAAATGCCAACTTATAACAAATGCCAAAGAAAACCTTAAAATTCTGAAATGCTTTGAGTAAAGGGAGGAAAAAACATAATATCCATGAGTATGTAAAATCACAGCAACTTGTTAAATGATTTAAACCACAGACGAAGAATTTAAAGACTAACATTATGAGTTTTGATTCATCAGAATAAAGAAACACTGACAATAACAAACGTCAACAACAACTGAAACTTTCCCCATTATCCTAATACGTTTTCACTGTAAATGTGCCATTAAAGAATGTCTTTAAAACAATCTTCAAAGTTCAACTCCCTATAATTAATTCAATTCATAAAATTATCAATACAACTGAATAATAGTTTATAACAGTGTGGTGGTTACTCAGGCACATATAGTCCGTCTTTAATACATATTATGAGTAATTTGCTTATAAGACATCTCGGTAGTATTGAGTATAACACCAATTGCATTTAAACAGAAACATCGTAAGCCGGATGTGAAGGTTGATTCTGAGTTTCTTATAAACCATAAATTTCAGTTTATTTTTATCATCTAGCATGCCTCAGATGGAATTCGCAGTAATCACAGCTACAGTGGAGCAACTTCAAACATAAATGAAACAAATAACCAGCAGATCGATACAAGGTGACAGACTCCTGGCTGAAATCTTGCCGCAGCATGACCCACTGCTGCCCTTCTGCACTCTAAAGACTTAATGAATCACCAGAAGCACACTCAAGATTGTGTGTGTTTTGCCCACGTGAGAGCTGGATTTACATCAGTACCAAAAAAGCATCATCCCCTGCCATGAGACAAATACAATAAAGAACACGTTTCTACAAGGTACTGGACATGATGGTTTCATGAAGCATATGTACGTATCATATAAACATTTCATCATTTTAAACTGAAACACCAAGAATGACTGAAAATCACAAAGCCTAATGAGGGGATAATTTTAAATGATATGCAATTTGTAGTAAGTTGTTTCTATATTGGCAAAAGGAAATGGTGCAACAGCAATATACAAAAAGCAGAAATGTAAAACCCATTTAGCTTTCTGAATATGTTTTGCCCCAGGAAATGCGTAAAATAACTTCGTCATTTAACACTGCAGATGCACCTGTGGGCACCAAAGTAATCTTAGTTACTTAAAATAATCAGCCTGTGGAGAAACCTTAAGTTATTTAATAAATAAGAATCTATGCAATAGGGCTCGTACCAATAAAAACGAAAGCCACAGTGTGGGACAAAATGCCACCAATCTCCCTTAGAGGTAGCTTCCTGCCATTTAGCTCAAAGGTACAGAAACAGTCTACATGCTTTTATACTAAGTTCAGTATATCTGAATGGCTCTTTGAAAAGGCATCATTGTCCATACATGACCAAAACAGACAGAGAGGGCAAAGACATTCTGACAGACTTGCACAGAATCCAGCCCAGCCCTTTTCCAGAATAAGTCCAATTCCACTCCTTACCTTGAATTACAGCAAAACAGAAGATACAATAACCAATTCTCAAAGTGTAGCTCCCTAAAGAAAATGGACAGGTCTCAACTATAGTATGAAAAGGTATAAAGAAGGATTAACCAACACAGTATCACAGGACATAGAACATCTGCCCAGCAAGACAAGGTAAAACAAAGTAATAGGGAAAATAGGTAAACATAGCACAGGGCAAAAAGGAAGTAAAGAAAGAAGAAATGAAAGAGAAGGAAGAAAACAAGCATGCAAAGGAGGAGAAAGCACTCACTCCTAACATTTACACAGCCTAAAAGCAGAAGGCTTCATGTTGCAGGATTTCCAAAAAGTGATTATTAACGAATAGGAGCTCAAAGAGGAAATGATAAGACAACAGAAAGATGTCATCAAGCCAATAAAACATACCAAATACCAAAAATTTATCAATTCAGTACTCATAAACAAAATAAAAACAGCATGGAAAGGAAGAGACATGATTAAAAATAAAGGAATATGGCTAAAAATTGAATTAATAATGTAGAAGAAAGGCTTGATTCCAAAGAATACAGAGGAGAAAGACAAATATTCTTTTTGAATGGAGAAAAGATAAGAGGCACAAAGAACAAAGAGAGCCTGAAAATTGCTGATCCTGAAGAACCCAAAAATTGGATAGAAAAATATTTCAAGTAAAAATAGTATAAACTTTCCCTAACATGAAGAACAGACTGAAATAACATACAGTGTTCCAGGAAAAATTGTTACAGAATGATCCTTAAGTCACTGAACTTCAAGACAAAAAAAAAAAAAAAAAATTCTGCAGGTGTTCAGGCAGAAAAGAGCAATTCACTTACGTGGGGGAAAAAAAGTCAGACTGGTCTCACCCTTCTATTAGGAACACTCAATGCCAGAAGACAAAGGAGCAACGTCTATAGATTTCTAAGTGCAATCCAAGAATTTCACAAGGCCAAATATCTTTTGACCATAAAAGAAAATACATTTAAAGATGCAAGAAGTCAGGAAATGCAGCATCTACAAGACCTTCACAAAATAAACTCTTTAATAATAAAATCCAGTCAAATGAGTCATTAACAGAGATGCTATGGCAAAAGGATTACCTCGACACTAAATTTCTACAAAGTTCTGAGAAAAAGTGTGATCCGATTAGTTTATTAAGTCAAATGGAACTTAGAGTAGAAAAGTGACTGTTTAATATACTCAAATATAAAACTTCTCAGGGAATGCAGAATTTTTGATATTTCCTTAAAATTATTTGATAATGAAACCTAGTTGACAAATAACTGAAAATGAAAAGTCATGATAAAGAACCAGGGAGGAACATCGAACAGATTTAAATACAACACTATTATTTGCTGTTTGTCTAGTAGATATACTCTTTAAGAGCACAGTACAGGTTTTTTAATTTTCCAGAGGACCAGGCAGAAAGTTCTAAATGAGCAGTTAGCTGGTAAATTTATTAAATCCTCAATAAATCAGTAAAAGGAAATCTTGAAACTCAAGAGCAACTTTTATTGTAGCTTTATCACTGTATGTTCCTATTTTTAAAAACTTAATTATTCCATTAGTAAAAGATGTATGTTCATCTAAAAATCTAACTAAATATTGAGTATGTAATTCAAAAGTAACCTTTTTTTTATTGTGTTTGTTTTTTTCAGCTCTTTTCTGCCTATAACGCCAACCTTCTCTGCTCAGCTCACTAGAACACTCGTTCTACTGTACAGAATGAAGTATTGTCCAATTCTATAATTACAAATAAAATCCAATTAGATCTTTAAATTATATTTGTTGTAATTTTGTTTTGTAACAGGCTTAAAAGATCTCATTTTCCAAACCTGATTTTCTTGGTATCATTTCTAACTTCCTTCTTATGTTCAACCCCACATACACTCAATAATTGAATCTTCATTTTATCTTTCTAACTTCCTTCTTATGTTCAACCCCACATACACTCAATAATTGAATCTTCATTTTATCTACCTCCTAAACATGCTCTGAATCTACTTTTTTTTTCCCATGTCTACAGCCAAGCTTAGGCACAGCTAAAGACACCATCAGCCCCTCAATTCTGTTGTCCTACTTTATTTCTCAATCCAGTGCTTTTTATATGCACTCAGAGTTCCTTAAAATGCAAATCTCATCATCTCCATTTCTTTCCTAAAGCTCCTCACAAACATACCTTCTTAGGTTATAAGTCTCATTATACTTTGGGCTCCTCCTCCCTTCAACAGGTATATTTCTCTGAGCACTCTACTCTCAAATCCAATTAATCTTTCCTCAGTTCCTCAACTGTGCCGTGACCTCCTCCTGGCCTATGTTTTTTCTCCACCACTCTTAACCCTCCTTTGGTTTACCTCTAATCATCTGTAGGTCTGTCTCTTTCAGTTTAAGCTTCCTTTACACTGAAAAATCTTCACAATAGAACCCCAACCCCAACCAAATTTAGGTTGAGCGATCCCACTATGTAGTGTCACAGAACCACATACCTCCAATCAACGCTTTCCCACACTATATGGAGAAGTGCCTTTGTGCTGGTCTGTATTTACTAGTAAATCCCATACAAGCATACATTATATCCACCATCTTCATGGTTGGAAGCCCAGAAACTGGCATGTGCCAGGCACATACTGAGTAATTTAAAAAAAAAAAAAAGTTGATTAATGAATGGACCATAACAGAAAGTGTTTTTGGTTTTGTTGTTGTTTTTTTTCCCCACAGCTGACCCATACATTATAAACCTTATTTTAATCCTCTCTAAAGCAACAAGTATGAAAGTTGTTCTTCAGCAACAACTCTTAATACACTCTTGAAAAATAAATAACTGAAACAGGTACAAAAATGGATTTAGGAGCAGGCCCCTCTGGAGCACCTCAAAGCTGAAAAATGATCATTCCAAGGAACTGGTTGCTCAAGATAGAAATTGAAGCTTCATCATCCACACACTCTTTCAGATCACCCTCAACAATAATCATCAGTATCTCTCAATTCTACTTCAGAAACATATGATGAACTTCCCTTTATCTCTATGGCAGGTGTTAACACTCCGAAGCCAAGCCAACACCTTCTCACGCTGCCCCACAGCAGCCTCCCTACTCCAGCTGTTTGCAATTTTCTAATCCATTTTCTATATAGAAGCCCATGTCATCTTTGCAGAACTCTTGATCATGTAACTCTCCTGCTTATAATTTTTTAATGACTACATTTAGAGTGAAGCAAAATAATATCCTCACTATGCTGAAAGAAACTAAGTAGTTGGAGTATGTATGTTAAATTCAGACTAACAGGCATTTAGGTAAAATGCATTACAAGGAAGATCACTAAGCAGTGAGACAGAGTCAATTTTCTAGGAGTAATTTCAAAAATTCTAAATGAGTACACCTACTTAGCATAGTTCAAAACGTATAAAGTCAAAATTTTTAGAAACACAAGGAGAAACTGACAAAACTATCATTGGAATCAGAGATTTCAAATAATTCTTTCATCCATGGGAGACTGGCAAAGCAAAACTCAGTAAGGTTATAGAAATTTTAAGAAAAGTAAGTGAAAGCTTTATCTATTGGGCAAATATACAAGGATGTATACAATAAGAAGGTAACATACTTTTTTTTTTTTTGAGACAGGGTCTTACTCTGTCACCCAGATTGGAGTGCGGTGGCTTGATATCAACTCACTGCAACCTCTACTTCCCAGGCTCAAGCACCTCAGTCTCCTGAGTAGCTGGGCATGAGCCACCAACACCCGGCTAGCTTTTGTATTTTTTTTGTAGAGGTGAGGTTTCACCATGTTGACCAAGCTGGTCTCAAATTCCTGAGCTCAAAGTGATCTGCTTACCTCAGCCTCCCAGAGCTGGGATTACAGGGATGAGCCACTGTTCCCAGCTAGATAACATATATTCTACATTCTTTTCAAACACATACAAAGCATTTACAAAAACTACCCTTGAACTACGCCATATAGCAAAGCCATAAAAAATTAGTACCAAGCAGACTACATGCTATAAATATATCACAATGAAATTAGCACTTGGTAATTTAGTATAGTGGTTTAACACAGAACTCTCAGAAAAAGTTATAATAAAATATATAAAATGAATTGGATTGAACGAAAATACTTCACATCACAACTGATGGGATTCTGGCAAGTTATTCTGTAATATTGACAAATTAATTCTAATGTTTATATGAAGAGGCTAAAGACCTAGAATAGCTAATATAATATTGAAGAAGAACAATGTTGAGGAATTGACATTACCTGACTCCAAGAATTACTATAAAGCTACAATAATAATCAGGACAGTCTGGTCTTGGCAAAAGAACAAACAAATAGATCAGTGGAACAGAATGGAGTTCAGAAATAGATCCACATAAATATAGTCAACTAATCTTTAACAAAGGAGCGAAGGCAATAAAATGGAGCAAAGATAGTCTTTCCAACAAATCGTGCTGGAACAACTTGGCATCCATGTGCAAAAAACTAAATCTAGCCACAGAGCTTATACCCTTTTATACAAATTAACTCAAAACAGATCACAGACCTAAAAGTAAAATGTAAAACTCTAAAACCCTAGAAAACAAGAGAAAATCTAGATGATCCTCCGTTCAAAGATGATTTTTTTTTAGACACGAAACCAAAGACACAATCCATGAAAGACGTAACTGATAAGCTGAACTTCATTAAAATGAAAAATTTTTGCTATGTGAAAGACACTGTCAAGGAATAAAAAGGTAAGTAAAAGACTGGGGAAAAAATATTTGCAAAAGACATATCTGTAAAGACTGTCATCCAAAATATGCACAGAACTCAAAGTTCAGAAAAAAAGAAGAGTGTAAAAAAATGTCCCAAAGACCTTAACAGAGACCTCACTGAGAAAGATATAAAGATGGCAAATAAGCATATGAAAAAAAGTTCCACATTATATGATTATTAGGGAAATGCAAATTAAAGCAACAATAATACAACACCACACTCAGAATAACCAAAATCTAGAACACTGACAACTCCAAACGTTGGCAAGTATGTGGAGCAACAAGGACTCTCACTCATTGCTGGTGGGAAAGCAAAATGAAACAGCCACTTTAGAAGACAATTTGTTAGACTCTTACAAAAGTAAACTAATGCTTACTTCAGGATCCACCAATTGTTTCTTTTTTTTTTTTTTTTTTTTTAACCCCCTGAAGTTCAGGTTCCCAGCTTAAGGATCTAGCAATCTTACTCTTTGGTATTTAGCCAAATTAGTTGAAAACTTGTATCTACACAAAAATATGCATACAGATGTTAATAGCAGTGTTTCTATAGTTGCTAAAAGTAGGGACCACCCAAGGTATCCTTCAGTAGGTGAACAGATAAACTGAGACATCCAGACCACGAAATATTCAGTACTAAAAAGAAATGTGTGCTATCAGTCATGAAAAGACATGAAGGAAACTTATATACATATTGCTAAGTGAAAGAAGCAAATCTGAAAAGGCTATACACTATTATAATTCCAACTATGAAATATCCTTGAAAAGGATAATAATCTAAAGACAATAAAACAATCAGTGGTTGCCAAGGGTTGGGGGGAGAGAGGGATGAACAGAAAGAGCACTGAGGATTTTCATGGCAGTAAAACTACTTTGTATGAAACTACAACGGAGGATATGTGCCATTGTACCTTTGTTAAAACCCATAGAATATACAACACTCAGAGGAAACACTAATATAAACTAGGAACTTTGGGTGATAATGATACCTCAAGGTAGGTTACTCAACTGTAACAAATGTATCATCCTGGTGGGGTATGTTGATAATGGGAGAGGCTACATGTGTGTCAAAGCAGGGGGTATTATGGGAAATTTCTACGTATTCTGCTCAACTTTGCTATGAACCTGAAGTTTCTTTCAAAAACAGTCTGTTTTTAAACACACACACACACACACACAAATCATGGAATATAGCTAATGCTGTCTGGATAGAAATTTCTTTAAATTAAAGATTAATTTGCTTAGCAACTAAATTTAGAAGACAAAGAATATGAGAATAAACTCAGAAATTTTAAGAAAAAGACAAAGTTAACAAAATAGAGAAGATACAATGAAAATAAACAAAAGGAAATGCTTTCAAAAGACTATGAAATTGTCAAATCCGTGGTAAGATTTGTCAAATAAAAGAATAATGTAAAAGCAATCAATCATTATGAAACAAACTAAATAAAGCACAAGGGGAGACAAGTACAGATACAGCAAGGTTAAACATATAATAGATTACTGTGAACATTTTTGTTATGGGCTAAATTTTGGCCCTCCAGAAATTCATATGTTGAAGTCCTAACCTGTAGTGCTTCAGAATGCTGAGACTCTATTTAGAGATAGGGACTTCAAAAGAGGTAATTATGATAAAATAAGGTCATATGGGTAGATCCTAGTTCAATGGCTGGTGTTCTTATAAGAAAAGGAGATTAGGACACAAAGACACACAGGAAAAAAAGGCCACGTGAAGGCAAAGGGTGAAGACAGCCATTTCCAAGCCAGGGAGGGGGCCTCAGAAAAAATCCCACCCTGTTAAGACCTTATCTTGGACTTCTAGCCCTCAGAAATGTGAGAAAATAAATTTCTGTTGTTTTAAGTCATGCAATCTGTGGTACTGTGTTATACAGCCCTAGCAAACTAGTACAATCTTACCCTAATGCATTTGAAAGCTTACAATAAACCAAATACAACTTACCAAATCTGACTCAAGAAGAAACTGAAAACCTGGTCTTATTACCATTAAAAATTGAATTTTAAGTTCAAATTTTACCCACAAAAAGCCACTCATCCCAGATATTTTATAAATGGCTTCTACCAAATCTTTAAAAAGTAGATAATTCTGTTAATGCACATTCTTCCAAAAGATAGAAAAAGATTCTAACATGGCTACCAAAAACCAGTCAGAATACTTTTTTAAAAGTTACAGCCAATCTCACTTATGAAAATAGATGCAAATATCCTATATAAAATATTACTAAACATATCCCAGTGGGATATAAAATTATCATGATCAAGTTGAACAGAAAAAGCATTAAACATATTTATAAATTCAACAAAACTAAATATTAAATCAAAATAAAAAGTAAAAAGAAAGTCCACCATCTCAGGGAAAATAATTTCTATACCTTTAATCAATCCTGAATATCTACCCCATCATTCTTCCCAAAAAAGACCACCATTCATTAGAAAAATGGGCAAAAGACAAAAATAATTCCACAGAAGATGAAGCCCAAATAATCAATAAACATATGAACCATTAATAACAAAATGCAATAAAACTACAGTGAGACACTATTTAACACACACCAGATTGAAAAATCTTCAAATGTCAGCAGACACCAACAGATAGTATGGATGTGGTAAAATGGGACTATTAACCAGTACTATTTAAGAACTGTTGCAGGCTGGGCACAGTGGCTCACACCTGTAATTCCAGCACTCTGAGAGGCCAAGACAGCAGGATCACTTGAGGCCAGAAATTCGAAACCAGCCTGGGCAACGTGGCAAAACCTCGTCTCTACAAAAAATACAAAAATTAGCCAGGTGTGGTGATGCCTGCCTGAAGTTCTAGCTACTTGGGACGTGGAGGCAGGAGGATTGCTGAGCCAGGGCAGTTGAGGCTACGGCGAGCTGCGTTTGTGCCACTGCACTCCAGCCTGGGAGACAAAGACCCTGTCTCAGAAACAAACAAACAAACAAACAAACAAAAACTGTTGCAACTACATGGGAAAACAATTGGACATTATCCAGGAGAGTTAAAAATTTCTCTGCAATCCAGCAATTCTACTTCTGGGTATATATTCCAGAGAAAATCTTCTATATTTGTACCAGGACACATTTAAATGACTCTTCAGAGCACGTTTAAGATAGCAAAAAGCTTAAAATAATAGGAATGTCCATTGCTGAAAAATGGAATTCTATTTTATGAATTCTATTCATTTGTGAATTCTATTCATTTGTGAATAGAATTCTATTCATAAAATAGAAAATTTTCATTTGTGAAAATAAATAATCTTACTTATATGCATCATTGTGAATGAATATCAAAAATAACGTTAAGTAAAAAAAGCAGATCATAAAAATATAAACAATATGGTATTATTCAAATGTCTCAAACAAAAGTAAATGATACATAGCTTGAACATGTATTTATATATGATGAAAAGAAAGGAAATGACAATACAAAATTCAGGATAAATGGTTATGTCTGGGACTGCTACTGTCTGATTGTGTCCCTCCAAAATTCGTGTTGAATCCTAATCTCCACTGTGGTGGTAATAAGAAGCGGTGCCTTTTAGGAAGTGATTTACGAAGCTGCCTTGTCCCTTCTGCCATGAGAAAATGCAGCTAAGAGTAACCCCTGGCCAGACACTAAATCTGCTGGAGAGTTCATCTCGGACTTTCCAGCTTCCGAACTCTGAGCAATACATTTCTAGTATTTATAAATTACTCAGTCTAAGGTATTTTGTTATAGCAGCCCTGACAGACTAAGAAATGGACTAAAAGGGGTCTTGAAAAAAATGCTGGAAACAATCTATTTTTTTAAGTTAGGTTTCTCTGTTATCATGGTTTACAACTTACACAGTAGTCAATACATATATGTTCTTTTTTATCTTTCAAATACTTAATAACTTAAATTATCTCCCTAGTGCTTTGTCAACTAGAGTGATTAATTCTTTTGATTGGTGAAACAAGAACCTTCAAAGTCTGATTTTGAAAAACATTAACTTCATTGACTAGGATTTGCTTTATTAAGGTGATATGCTCATCACACAACAGAAGCAGTTATTTTATTTTTAAGACATGAATAGAAACTTAATTTGCAATACAAAAAGAACAAGGAAAAGTGGTTAAGAAGAAAATCCTCAGAACACTCAACGAACTAAAAGAAACGAAGGAGGAGGAGGAGGTTCCGTTTGGGGGGTTTTCTTGTTCCCATATGCATTGCAAGGTAAATGTGCACTTAGGCAAAGACAACTGTCAGAAAGGATATCTTCCATTAAAAAATAAAAAAGAAATCTTGTTGCTAGATGCCTCATTATAAAATTGTTGGGTTAGCACAAATGTGTAGATCATAAATACACTTGGTATAGGAAAAAACACCTTCATATTTGTTACTATATTTAACAATAGCCTAAGAAGTACATTCAGAGTATTTTTACCATGATATCAGCCTAGCCATGGAGAGTAACTACTTAGGAAAATCCCTCTCTTGCCATTTTTCTCATAGTTAACTCCTGTAAACCAGACCCTTTCCTTCATCTACCACATACTGGAAAACTCTATCTTAATAAAAGAAATATTTAATATTTCAGGTTTTCCGTCACCCATTTTTCATTTTTTTCAGGATTTCATTTTTCTTTCTTCTGTCACATATTATCATACCCTTTAACACTTCTTTCCAAAAAAGAAGAAAAAGTAAAATTCATTCTCATTTCTCTCATTGTCCTTCTTTTGCTCTTACTCACCTTTCATTCATCCTTTTGTTCAAATATTCATTGAAAAGATCTCTATAAGGCAACTTAATACTTATCCAGTATGATGCTCGCACCCTCTCCCTGTCTACCATCACTCACCTCATCAAATAATCCCTTTATCTTTGTTCCTGGTAGTTCAAGTATACAGGATTTCCTAGTCCCGTACTATGGCTCAACCAGAATGCCAGGCAAGCAACCCTGGTACAGTCTAAGACTTAACATGTAATAAAAAAGCCCCTTGCATTCCAGCCCTGCTGTACAGAAGCTGCCCCATGCCACCACCTTTCTTGGTGCCAGCATGATTCAACTTAGTGATACTACCCACTTCATTCTTCTCTCCAGTATCAGTGCCTCCTGGTTCATGAACCTCCGTCTGAATTACTACATTCCTGCTTATCAGGCATTCTCCAGCACCATGTCCTCCCAGTTACTGCCTGCCAACCTTGCCTCTAACTTACTCCCAGCCTTTACATTATTCATTCATATTCTGAATATAAACTACTATCATGCTTGCTCATAATTTTGCTCTAAACTTTACTATCTGGACAAGACCCTGATGCCCCGATTATTCACATACTTCCATCATGTTCAAAATCAGAATCCTCCTTTTCCTCAAGTTATGTTTTCTCTTTCCTAAACTCTCAATCATATACCCTGAGGCCACAAAGCCCTGGCCCAAGCCTGACTGGTCTACAGCATTACAGACAGGCAGTCAAGATCCAAAATCCAGGGAGCGGAGTGGTCTCAACCACAACAGACAGCAGTAACTGAGTCAAGTACCATACAAAAAAGCAACAAGAGGCCATAAATAATCTTGCAGGTTCTCAGAGTTGTGCAGAGTTCATAAGCAGTGAATCCAGGCAGGTGGTATTCTAGGGCAGATGAGACTTCCTCATGTGGAGACGTCCATTCATGTGACAGTACGGTCCTCTCCACTACAAGACTGGGTCCCACGAGCAGTGCTTCAGACAGAAATGGGAAAATCAAGGAAAGAACAGGAACCAACAGAGGTCTATAATCTAAGATCCTCGGGTGGGGAGGACAGCAAGAGGGTGGAGCTGCAAGTGAAACGGCAGAGAATAGGCAAGGAGAGACTTGGTGGATTTGAACTATCTCAACTACATGTCTACATTTTCAGAACTGTCTTTCCTGCAGCGTGCTGTCATTCTTGGGTTATAAGAGCCATTCAGGCGGGACTGGGCAGAAGTGAAGCAGCTGCTGCATGCATTTCACACTCGGAAGGTGCAGCTCACACACACTGTCACCAATGTGCCCTCTCTCCTCACTGGCACAGGAAAGTGGTCGGTCCATGGGATTGCCTTCATCTGCTTATTTTATTCATGGGCCATGATGTGTCTTGCTCAGGGAAGGATGCCAGCTTTTCCCACAGTTCCCCGACCTCT
The DNA here is from genome assembly GCF_049350105.2 of Macaca mulatta. Lineage (NCBI taxonomy): Eukaryota > Metazoa > Chordata > Mammalia > Primates > Cercopithecidae > Macaca > Macaca mulatta. Next base: position 68,750,229 of record NC_133422.1, read on the forward strand.
CTAAAGTTGGAGGCTTATGATCAGTGAGGACTGATCCTCACTGTGGACTGTGTGGACTGGCATGCACCCTCACACATCCAGTGTGTCCGTCCTCTCCTGCCCTCCACTTTCATCCTTCCTTCCCAACTGCTCGCCCTGCTGACTTCAGCTCTGGCACCAAATATATAGAAGCAACAGCCATACATAATGTGCTTAACTAGTTCCTACCATCATAGGTGGTCAAGTCCTTTTAAGCCTTATATTTAGCACTTTTCCCCTCTTTCTGTTTCTCTTTTCACACCCCGATTGATACAGAATTTGGCACCAGAACTAGTTCCAGAAAAACAAAACGTTTACGGATTCCTCCAGTTTGAAGATGAACTGTAGCTGACGATGTTTTCCAGAACTGTTCACTACAGTATCTCCAGTCACATGTGCACTTCCAGAATGTTTCCACTCTCCCATAAAAGGGTGGGGGATATATCCCCTCCTTTTGAATTAATGAGCCTCTTTATAATCATTGAGATGAACAGAATATGGGAAAATCACGTGGCATCACTTCCAAGGGTGACGCGGCTTCTGCCTAGTGTTCTCCCCCCACCCACCTGCTCCAGTACGCAGCTTTACTGTTAAGGAAGCCTCGGCCACATGAAGGCATTGCAGCCAACAGACTGGCTGAGAGAGCCAGCACTGACTGGAAAACATGTCAACGAGTCTTCATGATTCCAGTCATCAGCCTTTGAACCTCGGCAGTCACTGAGTACAGCAAGGAGAAGGCGACTCCACCAAGTCCTACCCAAGTAGCCACTTCAAGAGCAAAATACACACTGCTTTTGCTTTAAGCCACTAACCTGGGATGCTCCGTTTTGCAGCAATAGATGATGAAATCGCGGTTGTCACAATGTGCCTAGATTCCAACTCTCAGTTCAAAAGGACACTCAACTCTCAGTTAAAAAGGAACACCTACCCTTCAATTTGAGTGCATATGATTGAGAACAGGGAAAGGAACTACTCATGGCAGAAGGGTGCAAGGCCGACAACCAGTGGTTATCACAGTGTGCAACATTAGGAGGAGGCTTTAAACCAGGCTCAGGGTCCCAAACCCCAGACTCTCTGTGTAACTACTGCCCCCTTGTTACAATTCTGGCTCTGACGACTCTCCATGTGTTTGCTCTCAATCTTCCAGCTTCTCATTATCAAGTGGCCTTTCATTTTCCCCTAGATGCCAGCTATTAGTATTCTAAATTAAAGGAGTCATCCCTGAGATGTGAAGCTATAAAAAATGCAAAAGGCCCCTCTCACAGATTTTGCTCCCTTTAGACTCTGCTGTGTAGAGAAGACGGATGAAAAGAAAAAGCTATACAGAATTTTCCTCACTTTGATAACAAAAACAATCAAAAAAATTCCCCCTGAAAAAGTTCTTTGAAATCTAAAGGATCTCGCTACCCTGAAAGAGGCAACAGCCCTAGCCTATCGGTTAATTTTAACGGATAGCTGCTGGCTAGGTATTAACTAAACTTTAAATACAGCTCCAGAGCCACACCTGCAAGAGATACAGGGTGTCTTAGTAAGTGTATGGGCTGTAAGTGCATGCTATCACCTCAAGAGCTTTTAACAACATAACCAATCATGTTTCCTGAAACTAGATTTTAATTTTACCAGATATGCTACAAATAACAACATAGAAGAATAAAGGAAACTTTGTTAGGCCAAAAAGTCTGATGAATTCTAAAAGTAGTTCATCTAGCTTTGAAGGCACATAAAACTATAGCATCACCATGTGAAACTGTGTTAAACAATCTACTGTTTGCAAAATATTAGATATTTATTAGATTTTTAATAATGGAAATTTTAATATTATCACTTGCTTCATTTAGCTGCAACAATGATTTGAATGGACTTTTTTCTTCCAGTCACAAGAAGGAAGAAAATTATATTTTGATTGACATAAATCATAATTTGTTTGACTATTAATGGAATTAGTAAAATGAGAATTCTTCCAAAACTCCCAACCATGTGTCTATGACAATAGTAACATGTACCTGTAATCACAGTCACTTATGTTCTTGAAAACCTGCGGTTGGCAGAGTAATGGCCCCCAAAGGTGTCCATGTCCTAATCCCAGAAATCTGTTAGACTACATGGTAAAGGGGAATGAAAGTCACAGATGGAATTAAAGTTGCTAATCACCTGACCTTAAAATAAGGAGATCATCCTGGATTATCTAGGATAGGCCAAAGTAACCACAACAGTCTTTAAATGTGAAGAAGAGGAGAACCAGAGAGATGGCAATGCCAGAAGGACTCGGCCCAAAGTTGGTGGAGTTGAATGGACCAAGGAACCTGAGTAGGCTCTAGATGCCGGTAAGGAAATGGAATTAGCCCTAGGACCTCCAAAAGGGAACGTAATCCTCTCAATACTCTGAGTTTAGCCCAGTGAGACCATTGGACTTCTGATCACCAGAACTCTAAGATAAATTTGTGTTTTTTTCCAAAACCATTAAGTTTGTGGTAATTTGTTACAGTGGACATAGAAAACAAATTAAAAGCCTTTAATAAAAATAAATTCACTTTCATATTAACTGTCGTGCTCTAACAGCACAAATATTTGAAGCAGCATGTTAAATATGAATAATCAATTGAATCTTAAATTGGAATATTTGAGAAAGTTACATTCCATTAGATTATAAGATATACTGAAAAACTGATTATGTGTAAGACACAAAAAAATCACACTTCTTGAGTCAATAATTATTCATATTATTAAATAAAATTCTTTAGAGAAAGTAAGAAATTCTCACCTAACATCAGCTTGAGAGAAGGGAAGAAGCTGGCTTATTAAAATAGTATACAAATGTTGATACATAAAACTATATAGATATTATACTTCAATAAATGATATTAATAATCAATTACTATGCTGCTTTAACACTACAATGTTCTCATTATGTCAAAAAAATTTTAACTAAAATGATATTTGAAAGATACTCATATTTTTATGATCACTCTTGAAAATTTCTGGTAAAGTATAATAATTACTTTGGTAAGGTACTCTAAATAGCTTAGCTGAAGAACCACTATAATCAAGTGGCCAGAGAATGAAAATGTGTAAACAGGGAAGAGAAAAAGAAGAACGGAGGGAGGGGAGGAAGTGGAAGTGGCAAAGGGGAGAGGGACAGGCAGAGAGAAAGTGGGGGGAGAGAAAGTGAGGGGAAGAGAGGGGAGAGAGGAAGTGGGAGAGGGGAGAGAAAGTAGGGGGGTGGAGGAAGTGGGAGGAAAGAGGAAGTGGGGGAAGGAGAGGAACTGCAGGGAGAGGGAGGGTAGAGAGGGGAAGAGTGAGAGAAGGAAGGAGAGGAAGGGAGAAAAAGATAAATGAACCTCAACAGATTCTGGCTGAAATGTAAATCTTTGACTTGTGTTTGTTATTTCCAATACTGTCTAAAGAATGATGTCATTTCCAGAGTCTCCCCTCTGCTTCCACGGCACGTCAGTGCCCCTTAGGAGAAGGGCTCCTGTCTTCCTTTGTTCTGCCACTTCCAGTAGACCTTCTGGAATCACTGATTATCACACATTTATCTTTAACTCTAAAAGGAAATTTTTCAGGGCACTTTTGTGCCCAAAGAAAAAGTATATACTTTTGCATTTGCTAAGAATTTTTTTCTAAACTAACTTTTCTTGGCTGCTCCCATTTCTTCCAGTCAATGTCATACTGGCAACTCAAGGTCTAGCTCAAATGTCACTTTATATGTGAAGCCTTCCAGAACCCACATCCCAATTCCCTGGCTCTAATAAATATATTATGGCACCAATCACATACAATTGTAGAAACTTATCTGTCTGTCTCTGAGATGATGAAGTCGTCAAGGCAGAGTCTAAATATAATTTATCTTTCTAGCCCAGGGTCTAACAAATAATAAATGCTAAATATATGTCTGAATTGTAGTGTTTGCAACACTACAGGACAGAAATAGCCAACATTCTGTAAGTGAACCAATAACATATACCCCAACTATCACAGCATATCCATTGTTATTTCCTCCAAGAGAATTGGCGATGATTCTGTTCTTTATCAACACAGAGTAGAACAATTTGGAAATCCCCAATCAGACCCCAACACCAGAAGCTGCCCTATAAGAACACCTGGTACCCATCCCAGCATGCTCTTCAGTCAAAGGAAATAAATTATACAAATGCTGGCCTAGTAGCCAATTTTCCTAAAGCTAAACTGACTATACTCTAAACACAACTAACACAGCTTAAAATGATAAAAACTGCTATTTTGATGAGCACTAGTAACTACCAGGCAATATGCAAATTCTTTAGAATTTTTTTCTCATTTAACCTTCACACCAATTTTATGGAGTAGGAACTATTATTGTCATTGCCGTATCACAGACGTGGCAACTGAAATATACAAGCAAAGTTGAACACTGGCAGAACTAGGATGGAAACCAGGCAATCTGAGTACAAAGTCATTTTTTTAAACACCACAGCAAGTTTGATATTCTCCATGTGCCCCTTAAATCTATTTAAAAGGTTACTTATTCAAAATGCCAATGTAAAGGCATTTTTACAGCCTTCTTTTAAAACCCACTGAAAATGGGTAAAGAAAATAAAAAAAAAATGAAAAAATTAAAAACCCTCCACCTTTAGTGAAAGTAAAAAGTCACAAACTCAAATTCCCAACCAAAGCACATCTGTCAAATACTGTGAAATGTGAGAGGCAACTGGGAGCTGATACACAGTTCCTCAAACCTCAAACAAAACACGGAATTTCCTAAAAGTAAAAATCACAGACCTATTCAATGACCCTTTGATTAGAATAGACATCAGACATAATCAAGTGAATACAGATCAATTTCTCAGAAAGCAGAGAAAGTGTTGTTAAAAGAACTAACACACAGGCACAGCCTTTTGTGGAACTTAGCTCCCTCATGAAGGGGTTCTACCTGACATGGCAGAAGGAAGGAAGACAGGAGCCCTTTACTTAAGGGGCACTGGAAGCAGAGCAAAGACTCTGGAAATGACATCCTTATTTACACGGTATTTGAAATAACAAGATCAAGTCAAAGATTTGCACTCAGTAGCTCATACCCAAATCACTGGTGCTCCTGCTCATACTGTGCTCTGGCAAACACTAGCCCCATATAAAGATAGGCGATACTCAGGGAGAGCCCATGAAAACCGCAGGTAAAAGCAACAAATACCAAAAGCCAGAGAGAAAAGTAAGCAAGAGGCCAATGAAGAACAATCACAGTAGAAATAACCCAAGCAAACAGATGAAGAATTTAGACAAATATCTCTTCATAGACTCAAAAAATTAAAATAATTACAGATAAAAGTTTCTTAAAAAAAAATGTTCAAGGCGGAGGTACAAGTGTAAGTTCAGGATGTATAAGGGTTCACGTGATACAATAACAGATAACTAAAAGAAATGAAAATAAGTCAACACAGCTATGAAATATAGCTATCTTGGGAACAAAAAAGTAAAGAATTTAACTGAAAACATAGTTTTTTAAAAAGTTCAACTTGAAAGCACACTGAGTGAAATTAAAAAGTTAAAGATGAAGGCCACAGATACGGAAAATCAAGGACAAACATCACACATATTTTCAAAGTTACTAAAGAACAAAATAGTGTACTTTAAATATAATTTTAAAACCTCTTGTCATAAAAACAGACTCTACTTCTCAGATATTAAGAGCAAGATCCAAGAGAAAATGAAACAGAATGACAAAAAGTAAGACAATCGATGAAGTTCCTGAACTTTCAGGTTTAAAATAATTGTTCATTAGCATCCTGGACAAAAAAAGAAAAACAAGAACAAGTGAAAAGATCAGTTTGCTTCAACCTTCGCAGTGACACCAAACGCCAGATGACAGGGAAGCCATGTATTCATATTTCTGAGGGAAGTAATAATACTTCACAGCTTTGATCATTACAATTAAGAATCATAAAATAAATGTGAATAACCTTAATTTTAAAAGAATAGTAAAACAAAAAGAGGAAAAAGGGAATCAGGAAGAAACTTCATTAATTTTCCCATCTTTCTAACAAAAAGTCAAAAGATTCTGTTTAAAGTTAAATTCAGTCATTTCAAAAAACAGAATTCAAAGTTTGGGTTTTTTTTTTATTAACTGTTAATAATATCATTTTGGTAAAAGGATATTAATATGAAGTTAATCAAGTCCTTAAGCTTAAATTCAATTCCGATTTTTTTCATTCCATTGGAAGCAAACTACTCTTTATAAGAGATGCAAAGTATAAATATGATCTTATTTTTAAAAAAATGTTTCTAATTATTTGTAGGTATGTATACAGAGAAGTTATAAATAATGTTCACCAAATATTAACAGAAGATATGAGGCAGGGAGATGATGCGGCTTTGCATGCTTTAATGGCTTTAAAATGAACAACGCATCATCTTTTCAAATAATGAAGGTATTTCTCTCCTTCAATAATTCCATAATCTTTCCCAAATCTCTGTATATCATTTTGTCCCCATTTCCCAGATAAATGAGATCCCCAAAATTGAAGTGACTTGACAGAAAAAGGAGTGACCCAATTCAAGACGATATTTTAATAAATACTATGATACACCTACTAGTTGGTATCATTATCAAGTCTATTGATGTGGCTCAATAAAAAAAAAACTTTTAGTAATATTATATATGCCTGGAAATAGGATGAATGCAACATGAACTAAGAAATTCTAAGGCGTACTCAACGTAACACTAATGTAGCCAACAAAGTCTTACGGATAGTAGCCATGCACCAAGTGCATGTTAGAATTAATCACCTTTGACGGCACTTCGATTTCTGAAAATGTCTGACTTTGTGATGTGAAATCATATAATGTCATGAATCTCTCTTACGCCAAAAATCAAATAATATCAATACCATGCACACTTTCAGAACTTGACAGCTTTAAATCTTTTTCACAAATATGTCCTTTTTTCATACCCATAGCAACTCTTGAAATGGGCAGGACAGGTGTTATTAGTTCCTCTTTGCAGATGAGAAAGTTAGAATTCACAAGTAGAGGGCACTGGGGTCCCAGATCAAACAGACAAATAATTGCAGAGCTAAGGCCTGCCTCTTTTTGATTCCACTTTTATTGTCCAGGCAACTACCCTACATACACTTACAGCAGCCAATGCTAACAATCCATTTCATTTACATTAATTGCAGCTTTTGGAGCAGCTATGGCTACTTAGTTCAAAATGGAAGAAAAGCTGGATTGCTGCTATTACAATCCCTCTATCCTGTGCAAAGAAAGAGCCTTGGAACTCGGAAAAGAAATGTAAAGCAACCACAAGCTATACAACCATCACTATGAAATAAACCCTTTTTGTGTGGCATGAAATCGTTCACATAGAGGCTTGCTCTTGTTCTCTTGGTTTCCAAATGCATAAAGTAAAAGTCACCCCACTGCTAATGCTGGGTGGTTAGGCAGCTGTTCATCAGAGGTAGTCGCAAAGCAAAGTTTTAATGTGAACTCTGATAAGCCGGACTAATGTATATGTGGGGTGGGTATGTTCTGAACACCTGCTCTAAGCCAGCTGCTGAGAAGCACTGGGTAAACATACTGAAATGGCTGCGGGGGAAGAAAAACGAAGCAAAGCAAGGAGCCAGGTCCACAACAAGCCACCATATTCACAGAGAGGATAACTGCTGAAATACGCTGAAGCATGTATCCACCAGACTTTATGCTGGTGTCTGTGAGCAGGAAATAATGGACAACGGGAATCTTTTTAGAATTTATTTGTCGTTTTCTAAAGGCAGATGGCAAAGGCACAAAACCAAGTGCAGTGAAGCTGAGTAAAGGAAGTAACTTAAGAATGAAGTAAAGAAAAACTTAATGCAAAAGTTGTGTTTTTTGTTTTGTTTTTGTTTGTTTGTTTTTAAGGACAGGGCAGATGAAGACTGCTCCTGAAAGTAAAACTCTCAGTATGGACACAACAGAAATTTTATAAATCCCAAATAGGCTATTTAAATTTTAGAACCTAAGCAGAAAGGCACAGCATGATATTCCGTGGCTCTTGGCAGGATTTTGTCACCACTGGCAAACTGGAAACATACAAAACCGTTGTAAAAGCCATATTCAAATCCCTTTTCAATTATGTATACTATGGCAATGTAGCTTCCACTGCTGACATTTTAAAAACTTTATCTTAATATTGACCTTGTCAATGTATCTGAAATATAAAAAAGATAAATTTTCAAACTCTGCAATTTTCTCCCTGAATCAGACGTTGCTAAAACTAACAGCATCTGATTCAAGCAGACTTAAAAACAAGCATTAATGTATTCTCTGTTCAAAGGCATCTAGAATGGATAAAATGTATGAAAAATCATTTTTAAACAGGCAGCAGTGAGGCTGGGTACAGTGGCTCATGCCTGTAATTCCAACACATTGGGAGGCCAAGGTGGGAGGATCACTTGAGGTCAGGAGTTCAAGACCAGCCTGGCCAACATGGTGAAACCCCGTCTCTACTAAAAATACAAAAAATTAGCTAGGCAACATGGCACGCACCTGTAATCCCAGCTACCTGGGAAGCCGAAGCAGGAGAATCATTTGAACTCAGAAGGCGGAGGTTGCAGTGAGCCAAGATCGTGCCACTCTACTCTAACCTGTGTGACAGAGCGAGACTCCATCTCAATGGGACAAACACATTAAATTAAATACTCACTGCTCCTTTCTCCTTAAAGACTTCTGAACTCATGAATTATGAGCTTTAAGGCACAATTGTTCAGAATGAATCACATATATTACAGTCAATCATAATATTTTCAGGGTTTATCTTCAGGGTAACTAGTAACACAATGATTCTTTTTGCCATCATCTTCAGTTGTCATAACAAAAATTAGTTACAGCATAATGACACTGCCAAAATTTATAAACCTACAAAGCTAACATTGATCTTTTCAAATATAAAAATTTGATGACAACTAAACAAAAACATAAATACTATCTCAACATCATTTCTAAAGGAAAGGGATAAATACATTTTGCATGATAAGTAAAGAACATTTCCATGTTTATATAGAGAAGAGAAAAGAAAATTTAAATTTACTACCTTCGCCACTCTAGTCTTAAGGAATACATAAAATTTTTAACTTTACTGTATAAATGGAATTATCAATGGTGTGCTGGAGCTAGCTCATCCCTGGCTCATGAGAGCAAATTGTTGAATTTTAAGGAATCTTGCAAGCCAGGTGGTAAAGCCTCGAAAGCAGCCATAGTGGGAATAATTACACCACAGGAATTGATAAACACTACAATCAGGCCTCTCCTCTCCCCTCCTCCTCCCAGAGAACCACTTTACTAACACACCACTGATCCACATGCAAATACGTCCACAGTACAGTTAATCCTCACAAAGTGAATGCACCCACACAGGCAACACTGAGGTCATGAAAAAGAACATTACTGATACCTGCAGAAGTCTCCCTTGAACCATATCTGAATCAGTATCCCTCCACAGGTCTAAACGCTTTACAAATACTAGAAAGGAGCAATTTTAGCAATGAGGATGGAAGAAGGCAATATTAAGCGAAAGATACAACCTTGAAAATCACTTGTAAGTAGCTATGAAGGTAGGCTGGCAGAAAAAGACATGGCAAGTCATGCATCGATTTGGAAGCAGCAAGAGTAATATGGGAAGGAAAATATGAAATTGTATTGCTGAGCAGCTACATGAGGAATTATGAGGCACATGCCTCTGTATGAGACCTGCTCAGTGTAAAACCGTATTTATGAAATAGAGATGGTTTAACATATTGTAATTCTCTTAGTGTCACCTATGATTTTTACATTGTAATCAGTAGGAACTACAAGAAAATATCAAATAACTACCACAAATAAGGTAATGCCCATCATTTGAGGACTGCTGAAAATCACACCCCACCCCTGCGCCTGACACTTTAATTCATACTGTATTTGTAAGAAACCAAATATTAAAGTTTTCCGTGATGATCCTACTTCTATGAGGAAAGCAGAGACTTCAGGGGCAGAGGACTGCATTTGACAGCAATCACGTACCATATGGCACTGGTATTAGAATTACGTTTGTAGAAAAGTGATGTATATTAAACAAAATCTGGCTTCTTTTTTTGTACCAGTGATCAGTTGCATCAAGCAGTTTTCCATTTTTTAATATTCATCTGAAAGTTGATTCTTAAAATACCAGCTTAAGTTCTGGAAAAGAATTACAGCTAGACTTGCAGGAAAAAAATGAGGAGTTGCTTCCATATAATTTTTTAAGGGGCTAAAAAGAAAAATTACATTTTACAGATAGATATGCACATGTAAGTACTGACCTCTGTCTCGTATTCACACAAGAAAGTACTCTAATGAGAATAAACTGCCCAAAAGTAATGCTCAAAGTAGCAATATTTTCAATGCAATTTTAACATTTGACTAACCGACCTTTATTGTTTTTCTCTTCATATGGATATTCATTCATCCATTTGTTCTTAGAGTCACATTGATCCTGCAAGAAAAACACAAAGACAAATGATGAGAGAAAGTTCTACAAGTTGATGTTATTCCATCTTTGGGGAAAAAAAATACAACCTAAATCTACAGTTCCTTAAGTTCGTGATCATAGAGCTGAGGCATATCTTTTCTTCAGCTATGTGTTGTCGGCTTGTTCTTCAGCCATGAAAGGGCAAAATGCAGTAGAGGAAAAAACACCAGCTATGACACTAGGACAAGATCCTGGGCACTAAATAGTGAATACCTAGGCAAAAACAAGGGAAGAAGGGAGGAGGAGAATAAAAAGAAAGGGATGCAACAGAGACAACTGAGGAGAAAATGGCAAAAAAAAAAAAAAAAAAAAAAAAGGTTTGTAAGTAAATTTCCTCTATAAAAGAGAAGCCCCAAATACTCAAACTGTAACACTTGGCTTCATTATTCTTAGCAACTAAGAGAATTTAAAGTAATGCCATTTTATTGGGGAAATGATAATTTCTTTACAGTTGATAAAAATGTGCAGAATAATGAATAGAAATAAATGTAGTGGCTCCATGTCAGCCAATACCCAAGTAACTTTTTTAAAATGACCTAAATTGGCCGGGTGCGGTGGCTCAAGCCTGTAATCCCAGCACTTTGGGAGGCCAAGATGGGCAGATCACAAGGTCAGGAGATCCAGACCCTCCTGGCTAACATGGTGAAACCCCGTCTCTACTTAAAAATACAAAAAAACTAGCCGGGTGTGGTGGCGGGCGCCTGTGGCCCCAGCTACTTGGGAGGCTGAGGCAGGAGAATGGTGTAAACCCGGAAGGCGGAGCTTGCAGTCAGCCGAGATCGCGCCACTGCACTCCAGCCTGGGCGACAGAGCGAGACTCTGTCTCAAATAAATAAATAAATAAATAATGACCTAAATTAATATATGTCCCTTCTTTTAAAAATTAAATATAAATTAAATATTCATGTGTTTTCTAAAAGGTTCAAAATCTCCAGGACCATTAGGATCTCACCAAATCATTAAACATTATGGGGTTGGGGAGTTCTGATTATAATAGACCATTTGCCCTATTTGGATATATCTTACAAGTCTTCCTATTTATTCTCTCTCAGCATTATGTTACTTGCTTCAGAATTTCCATCTCATGAGGCAAATTTTCTTTGGCATTCAGTTGAGCCAGCTTATTAGGCACAGTTGACTTTATTTTTCATTTGGAATTACACTCAAGAGGGGACACACCCTGGAGTTCTCAGCAGCGCCCATTCTGTGCCAATGTCTATGGGCTGTAGCACTGGGCCTGGTTTCCTGTGTATGTTTCCATACATTTGAAAAGAACTCACTCACTCATAAAGGCCTTAAATGAAATGCAGCAGAGTTCACAAGCTCCATGGGCTTGACCGGTGAAGGAAACTGGCGTTTAATTTTATTCCAGCTTTAAATATATATGTCTCTCTTGCTATAACAATGTCTCAAAACACGTCCCCTAATATGCACTACAGCTTTTACCAGGCATGCTACTAAAAAGGCAATCCAATATTTTAATATTATAGTGGCAGACTAAAAACATTCTCTTGAAATTCAGAGTATAATTCCTCTATTTAACATGATTAAACCGTAACATGGTCTCCTTTGAAATCCTTAAAAAGTCACCTAAGACACAGTGTTCTCAAAGATGTTTTATCCTTTCTAGTCTTCAAAATATATCTAATCCAATCAGTTCCAACTTCTTAGCAGAATGTTCAAGGTATGTCAAAACCTGGCTCATTATTTTTCACATGGTAGCTCTGTAATTTTTTTCATTTAATGTGCCATAGGCATTTTCTCATATTAAATTTACTAATGCTTAATCCTAAAATTTGTAATACTCCACTGAAAGAATATATCATTATTTACTTAACTTTTGCCTTATCATTTGTGACTTTTATTACGAATCACACATAAACACCCTTGCATGTAAATCTAGTGTGCACCAGCATCTCTGCTGGTCTGAATGATGCCTTTAAGCAACTAAAAAGGATGCCTCCTCTGGACAGACACAAAGAGCCTCCAATCTGGAAGAGGGCAGGGCCTGGCAAGCAGAGTCCACTGCAAACTACAACCACCACTCACCCACGCAACCTCATCCTACACTACTGCACTTAGCTGTACCAATTTATATTCCCACTAGGAGAAGACATAAGGATGAAACTGATCAGAAGTAAATTTTATAAACAAGGTAAAAGATAATGTCAAGGTTCTCACAAAACCCTGCCTTAGTCCCAAATCTTACTGCATGGCTCTTTGTGGTTTGTCATACCAACTACGTTTGCAATCTTCTACAATTTAAATTTGTATTTCTGTAGGTGTTAAAGCAGGGGAGGGCCTGATACAAAACTAGTTTTTGCTTTCCATCCAATTCAGGCTCCTAAGAGAGTGTTTCAAGATTCACCTCTTGCCTTTCAGCCCCTCAAACTTTTGTAGCACAAATGAAGGAAAGAGATGAGGACACAGATTAGAGTTGAGAAGACCTGTCTGTCCCTAGTCTCAATTCTATCATCTTCTGGCTGTGTGAACTTAAGCAACTCATTCAACCTCTTTGATGCCCAGTTTTCTTCTCCAAGAAGCAAGGATAATAATAATAATACCTGCTTTATCTACCTTGCCTACTCTAATTGCAGTAATGTTTATACAGCAATCTGTAAAATGTTAATGTCATACGTGTAAGAATTACCACTTTTTAATCAACAGCCTAGACATTGAATAGGAAATAAAAAAGATTTCTCTAAATGGAGGCCACATGATAGAACAGATGCATCTCTAATTTTATTCATGCTACGGGGCCTTTAGTTTTTCCCCCCACATCCCTATCAAAAGCAAGCCATGATATAAAATAGTAAAATGGCACATTTCCAATAACAGTTAATAGCTCATCAATTTCCAAATTAAATTTACTTAGCTCTGCCAAATAGGTTTCTGAAATTATCCAGTAAATCTTCCCAAAGCACAGAAGTTTTAAAGGCCAGTGGCCTCATCAAAATGCTCATGACGCATGGTTTTGGTCCTCATTTTCCTGGCTTCAAAAATGTTTCTCAATTGTCATTAGGTGAAGAAAAGCAAAGGACTGGTCGCTTATTTCAATATGAAAAACATGAAAAATGGCAAGGCATAAAATATTACACTTTCAAAAGTATTTTAGGATTACTTTTTAATGAAAATATTGCTGCCTGGAACCATGGGTAAATACTCTTGGTTTTAGAGGAGAGACTGGAGAAATTCCACTTACACCTGTTTCTCTTTATTAGCTGAAAACCATAGAGAATGATTTTTAAATTCTTTCCTTTCTCTTTTTCTGTCTTGAAATTTCCACATTTGATCACTCAAGTTCCTTTATAATTCAAAGACAGTACACCCTGGACAACAGAAGTGACCTTGGCCATAATGAAAGTGAATGCTATCCACTTTAACAAATAAGCAGTTACTCTGTCATAATTACCTCAGAGTACAGGCGTTATATTATACTACAGTAGCAGACAGCTTGCTCTTCATCACATCTTAAATGATCTATTATGTTCTCAGTCTTTAAAGGTTAGTGTTTAATACATTTTAAATGTATTAAAATAGACCCATAAGTATACTTGTTGCTAGATCCTCTGAGAATCCCTTTATGTATCTTTAAATAGAGACAGAGAAACACACTAGACATCTAACTAGCCAGGGATTCCACTCTCTGCCCAAAGGTAATTTAGTTGCTGTTTCGAGTAAATTGAACGGTGGTGCTGATACAGTAATCTTATTTGGAATTCTGTCTTCCAGATTCAGGTTTACAAATCACTGCTTCATTAGTTATGATCTTGTGTTTTCCAGCACCAATTTAAAAAATCAACTAATAAAGGTTTATATACATATTCAATTCAGTTACCACAATTTTTTTTTCTTTTTTGAGACGGAGTCTCGCTCTGTCGCCCAGACTGGAGTGCAGTGGCGCGATCTCGGCTCACTGCAAGCTCCGCCTCCCGGGTTCACGCCATTCTCCTGCCTCAGCCTCGCAAGTAGCTGGGACTACAGGCGCCCGCCAGCATGCCCGGCTAATTTTTTGCATTTTTAGTAGAGACGAGGTTTCACCGTTTTAGCCAGGATGGTCTCGATCTCTGACCTCGTGATCCACCCGCCTCGGCCTCCCAAAGTGCTGGGATTACAGGCGTGAGCCACCGTGCCCGGCCAGTTACCATAATTTTTAAAGCCAACTAGGGAACTTGACAGGCAGGCTTTGTGCATGTCAGTCTGTGATGTTATGTAACAGGTCCAAGTTTGCCTGGCTCTGCGCATCAAGGTTTCTACCACATAAGTTGCTTTTTTTCTACTTAAAGTTATTTCTGTTTCATCTGTCACAGTGAGTTATCTTGGGAACTAAAAATATTTGAAGGTTAATCTAAATATTTCTGGAGATAAATGCAAATCTAAGTGCTACGTTTTCATAGCTATTTTGACTAAAAATGAAAAGTAGCTAAAGACACAAAGAAGAATGCTTGTTGCTAGGTGACAGGTGACACCTACTGTGTCTCTTCTGAACTTGTACAGCATGACACATCTCACTACCGAGAAGAGGTACGTGGATTTCCACTGGACACACATAATTCTCCACAGAAAAGCAAACTAGAGTTTTTAAATACAGGCCACAGTTAGCAAATCATGGCTATAGGAAAAGAGATGCCTCTCACAATAGGAGAGAATAGTACTTTACTTTCCATTTCAGGTACACATTTTCTAAGTAGAGTCTACACAGGAAACACATTTAACTTTCACAATTCATGATTAAGCATTAAAAAGTGTTAACAGACACCACTTCAATTAGGGTAGGTGGAGTCCATAAAGCAAGCATTTTTCTCCTATAAGTAATCCAATGCTCACTAAATTTAGTAACACAAGGTCATCATAGTAAAGATCTCATAAGTTAAAAAAAGAAAGCACAAAAAAACTTCTAAGTAAGATTTCCTGGACATATTTTATAATTATACACCTACTTTCTAGCATATATCCCTTCCTCCAGACAAAAACCCAGGTACGGCCGGGCGCGGCGGCTCACGCATGTAATCCCAGCACTTTGGGAGGCCCAGGCGGGCAGATCACGAGGTCAGGAGATCAGATTGAGACCATCCTGGCTAACGCGGTGAAACCCCGTCTCTACTGAAAATACAAAAAAACTAGCCGGGCGAGGTGGCGGGCGCCTGTAGTCCCAGCTACTCGGGAGGCCGAGGCAGGAGAATGGCGTGAACCCGGGAGGCGGAGCTTGCAGTGAGCCGAGATCGCGCCACTGCACTCCAGCCTGGGCGGCAGAGCGAGACTCTGTCTCAAAAAAAAACAAAAACAAAAATAAAACCAAAAACCAACAAACAAACAAAAAAAACCCAGGCACAAAGTTCCACCCTCTCCCCTTTGACTCATCAGGCAATCCAGTTGACAATACAGAAGTTTCAGGAACTCCATCATATCTAGCACGACAGGCTCTCACATGAACGAATGGCATATTCCACTGCATGTGAGAAAGGCTGTGATGCCATCATGGAAAAGATCTTGCTTTGAAAGCCAGAAAAAAGGAACATCAGCCTTAACACCTGGGGGTAATGTGACCTGGGGTAAGTTGTTTCCATTTTACATGCTCCTTTTGCCCCTTGTTAAACTGGTATCATAAGCCCTACCCCCCCGCCCCACCTCACTTTTTTTTTTTAAGCTAAGAATATTAAAAAAGAGAATGTGTATACCAGAATGTCTGGTATATAATGGATATTCAAGAAAAGTCACTCCTATTTCTACCCCCTACATTTATAATCAAGTGCCCAAAACTCCTTTTCCACTTCAACTTTCCTGACAACTAGGAAAAGCTATGTCCTACACCTGATACGAAGTTATACTTCCTCAATATTACCTTCAACCATACTTGCATGTTTCTTATAGGAAGGTCCTGGGATCCACAGAAAATGGAATCTCCTCTCTAGGATCTCAGAGTATAGTGTTCATAATTCCTCCATTAAGAAAATTCAAAGATGCAACAGGCAATGGAAATAGGAGAAAGGGACTTCAGAGGTCAATAATAACCCATATTCAATAAAGATCCCCTTGGAATTCCGTTCGTTGCATAAGTTGACTTAAAATACTTCATTTATAAAACTGTCCCCCATTTCCAGTTTTATGTTTCCCTGAAATTATGCTTCCACCCAAGGATTCTTCACCACTTAAAACAGCAGATACTACTACAGAAAGTAAAATTTAAGAATTAAAGTCCCACTTGGAGTAAGGTATGCTCCAAAGCTTGAGCAGTCACTTAAGAACAGAGCTCACTGAATAAACAACCCATTTTCAGAAGGAGAAGGTAAAGCAAAAGCACACGGACATGGAAATTATTCTTTTAATCTGTGTTCAGCTTTCATTTCATTACACCCCATCATTCTGTGCACCCAGAGAACAAATAAGTCTTTAAAAGAAAGTAACCATAGCAAATGAATTAAGCATTTCTTTTACATATATTGTTCTCAGTATAATAGTTTGAAAAGTAATTTATGCTATGCTCAGATTCAAGTGTAACTGCCATTTTATCAGGACTGCATAGTCAAAAATCTGATTTGTACTGCAAGGATTGACAAGATGATTAAATTTTGTCTTTGTATGTCTAATTTATGTGATTTAAATTGTAACAAAATAAAAACATGTGCCATTTGGACGTGCACGTAAGTACCATAAGTACTACCACATGTAGTACTGCATTCTGCCAAAAGTAACTTGGCCACACACACATTTGCACTGCCAGATAAAGAACACTCACATCTTTCTCTAAATTCCATCTATCAGGAGGCATTTTTAACCATCATGCTGAAGATGTTAAAATCTTTGGGGTTTTGAGAGGCTGGTGGAAGAAGGGAAGAATAGTGTGCCCATTTACCCAGTAATCTCCAGCACTACTTGTAAAATGTAGTTGTGTGATGTATACATAGAATGCCAAATTAAAAATTTTGAAAGCAACTGAAAATCAAATCAAACACATATTTGGTACCAATTACAAATGCATAGTTCACACAGCCTAAGAATTTATCTACTACTTCACTTCAATTGGTGTTGTTGGAACACAGCTAGGTACAGGACATTATGGGGTAAATAATTAAAAGTTTTAGATACTAGAGATCTATGACATAACCAAGAAAAAAAAAGTTGCTTTGCTCAGTATGCAGTATACATATTTGGCTTTCCTATTAATTGTTGCCTGTATGCTCAGGCTGCCAATGCTAAGCATGATAAATCCCATTCAAATGCATAGTAAACAGTTTGCTTAGTGAATAAATTTATTTTCTAGTCCATCACAACAATAGTTGATTAAAATATGTTGCTCTTATCCACACTTTTGAATTAATTCATGTGAAATAACACAAATATTTATTAAATTGTGGGAAAAACATTCCATCAAACTGTGAAACTTGAGTAGAAAAACAAATGGTACATGCTTAATTATGGTTGACATTTAAATGAAATTTGCATTCTCAAAATATTTTGTGATAATTAGAAAATATTAGTAGACAAAGTATTTTAGGAAACTTTACGTTCAATCTCTTTGCACATCTGAGCCCAAGGAACTGTTAACAAAGGTAGATTTTATAATATAATTTGAAAGATCAAAGGACTGAATAGATTTGTTCTACTGACATGTTGACATAGTGATCCAGAAATGAGACACTTTATTTGATATTTTTAATGATTATCTTACAGGTTGCCGAGTGCCTTACTGAATAATAGCTTTGACTGGCTGAGTTCATCAATCCAAGTTTGTGTATTTAGATATCATCTATGTACCTCAGAATCTGGTCCTCAACACATAGCTAGCTGTCATAATACATAATCAATTAGTATTTCTCAAAAAGCAAATTAGTAGACTGTCAAAGAGATTGCTTAACCATATGTTTCTCTCATTACTACATAATCCCATAAAATAAAAATATCATTTGTTGAGAATGACAAATTATTTTCTTATTTAATTACTTTATTTTTATTTATGTTTTTGAGACAGAGTCTCACTCTGTCATCCAGACTACAGTGCAGTGGCACCATCATGGCTCACTGTAGCCTCGACCACCCCAGACTCAGGCTATCCTCTTGCCTCAGCCTCTTGAGTAGCTCGGACTACAGGCTCTTACCACCACATTCAGCTAATTTTTTGTAGAGATCGAGTTCTGCCATGTTGCCCAGGCTTGTCTCAAATTCCTGGGCTCAAGCAACAATCTTGTCTCAGGCTCCCAAAGTGCTGGGATTACAGGCATGAGCCACTGTACCTGGTCTGACTCTTATTTATAAATAAGAACCAAAAACAACTCCTTTAAAAATGGGAAAATACTAAAATTTGAAGAAGGTCAACTCGACCATATTCTAGGAATTGCTAGCAGGTAATAAAAGTCACTGATTTATAATACAGATGCACATTACATGGCAAACACATTCTGTTATCAATTTACACATGAATCGCCTATATCAAAGAACTGAGAATAGTAATATTCAATAATAGTAATACTCAATAGTAATAGTAATACATCAATAGTAATACTCCATGGAACCTGACACACAGAAGCTCACAGTCAACAAAGGTGAGATGAATATAGAAAAGTGACATAATTATAACACTAATATCTACCATCTCTTGAATGTTTCACCATATAGTTAACAATGACTAGGTACTTTTACATATATTATTTAATTGAATTCATGGAAGAACCATAGTTATTCCAGGCAAGTTGAATTGGTGTCCACATTTTATAATGAAAGTAAGTGTGATTAAAGTTAGTATTCTGTAATTCAGATCAAGATGCCATCCTTAGAAACATCATAGGAGCTCTGGCGAAGAACAGAGTATAGTGGGAAGTGGAAGGAAATCAGAGAAGTTTCACAAAAGTGCTTACACAAAGCTGAGTCTTGAAAAACAGGGAAGACAAGACATTTCAGGGAAAAGAGATGGATTGGGTAGCAGATTTAAGTCTGAATTTGAGAATCATACACATATGTGAAAATATGCATAACTTACAAAGAATATATGTGTATATTAGAGTGAGTATCTCATGAGTTAACATACTATATTAGTCAGTCTATTCAACTGAAAGAGGGACTCTAATGTGGAAAAGAAGCCTGTGATATGAAAGGGGGATTCATTTCAAGGAAGTAATAAAAGCACTTCTGAAAGTCTAGCTTCTTGTGTCTCAGGTGTGTATTTGTTTTACAATGCAAAGGGATTTGTTAGGTATGCTAAATCAGGACCACAAAAATATAATTTCAACAATTCTATGAAAAAGTGACTAAGAATTATGTCACGTTCCACACGATTCTTGATATTTCTGACACTGCTGGCCATCAAAGATCAAATATTGCACAATACTGATTATTCAAACATGGATCAATGAAAATATGTTTACAGATGGTGTGTCTGCATGTGTACACATACACAGCTAAGCTTTACTGAAAAAATGGACAGGAGACAAAATCCTGAAGAATAAGTTATGTAAGTTTCAGAAATACTCCAAAAAATTAAGTAATTTTGAAAAATAGTGTAGCAGCCAAGGAATGTCAATGGCATTTTAAAAAGTAATCCCAAAACAAAAATTGCCCCACTGTAGGGTTAAAAATGTATTTGGAGACGCACACAAAACTAGTATGTTCACAAGTGAAATGACATGATCAAGTAAGTATTGAGAGTAAGCAGGTTAAGTGCGCACACATATCTCCCCAATAAGCATAGGGAATGTATTTTTATATTTTAAGTTAAATATAGTATCATTCAAAAAACACCACGTTTTTTAAAGAATCCCTTCAGTTCTCTAACTTTATTCCCAAAGGTGGCTTAACACATCTTGGGAGATACAGGGAAGGAAAGCCACTAGCCAATGAACTGAATTAAAATTGTTCAGAGTGGAATGGTATCAAATCCCAGTAGTAAAAGTAGTAGTGATGACAGCAGTCCTGGCATCAGCAAATATTTAATATGAATTTACTATGTGCTAGCAACTGTTCTAACTACTCTATTGTCCATTAACTTGCATTAATCTTCACAACCTTGTGAAGCGGGTGGAATTATTATTCTCATTTTACAGATGTGGAAACACAGAGTAGTAACTTGCCTAACAAAATTCTGCGGCAAAGGCAGAATTTTGAAACCTGTATTTTGGCTCCAGTCTTCATGATTTTAAGTACTATTAGTTAAATGATGATTCTTATAAATAATCTTGGTATAACCTCATCATGCAATACACAAGTGTGGTATCTTTATTTGTAGAAAATATGCAGAAAGCCAATAGCAACCAGAGAGTTTTTGTGTTTTCCCCTCAAGCAGTTTAAAATAAGATATTTCTGAACTAATGGCATAAACTCAGATGCTTTTCCAATAAAGGAAAAGGAAAACATATTCCAAATCTGAGATTATTTGAAACCGTGCCCAATATTACAATAAAGCCAGTATTTTATTTCTCCACTAATTAGAAACTAATCCGTTCCTTAAATCATTTAAGGTTTTGGGGATTTTCAAAGATTTGAAAATTTTTGTGTGTAAAGTCTCCTACACGAAACTTGGGATTAATAAATGAAAATTCTCCTCCTCCTTTCCTCACCAGTGATATCCAAACCTGTGCACAGACAAAAAAAGGAATTTAACTTTCACTTCACAAATAAACTGCATTCTTTGATAATGTCTTTAAAATAAAACAGTCAATTCTGAAAATACATTTCAAAAAAGTATTTCTAACCTGTGCTTGAGGCTGTTATCCCAAACAGCTATAAATTTCATAATTTGAAAAAGTAATTTATGCATAGTTTTGGCAAAATATTTCCCTCAACTCAGATTGTTTAAATATAAATAACATTAGATTCTTTGCTGATTCTGAAGGTACTGATATGAACATAATATTAAACAATCTCAATAAGGTAACCAAATAATAAAGAGCCTACATCTCATTTTAAAAGCTAAGCAAATAAACTTCAATGCTGTCAAATAGTTAACTTCCTAAAATATACTGAAATATAGAGAAATAAAAGAAATATAAAGGAACTATAAAATCTCTATAATCATATGTACTAATTCTGCTTTATATAATTATATATAAATAAATATCCCTGCCTATCAATGAGGATTCAAAGGTGAAAACAGACATCATATAACATATACTCCAAAATTTAAAAAGGCTGGCAGTGGTATGCTGCACTTTGGGGAAGCACCGATAAATCAAATCTGTGAACAGTAGGCACCAGGTTTGTGGTTTGACACAGTTCATCTCTCCATTGAGCCAGGATGGAGGATTAAAATAACTGCATTTCAGTTCAGGAAAACCAAGTAGATGACAACTTACTAGAAATCGGGAATAGAGCTATGAAGTATACACATGACTCTGTTCAACTTTAACATGAAAAGCGCAGCCAAACAGCATCTAAATGAATACAAGAGCCACACAAAGGGCATGGCACATACTATTTGGAGATCTTTGTAAATGGCAATCTTTGTCCAAAACATACAAATTTCCTTCATCACGGAAAGTGGCTGGTTGCTAACCTCTATAATGGTGTTTTTGTATTTACCCATAAGCTTCAAATTACAACACGCTTCAGTATTCAGCTTCATAAAATGCTTTATACTACATACTACTACTTCAACTATTCTTTTTAAAGGCTTTTGATCTGGCTCAGGGCGTTTCCCTTCCCCCCATCACATCTGGGTTCTCATTCTGTACTCTCCTCCAGTATAGAAGTCATCTCTCCTGCCTTAAAAATATTCAGATGTTTACTATACAACACTTTACTTTTGGCTAGTTCTACTGCTTCATGTAGTTGCAGAACAATTTCTGTCATTCCTCAAACATATAATCACAACCTATTAACTATTTTATCCACTCCCTCTCCGCCATGGTCTCTTTGATCACTGATGTCTATTTGGCATTATAGAGAACCTGCCCTAGAAAACTCTCCTCCATATTTCAGTGACTTCTCTGAATCTTACCTCTGTTCTCTCTAACCATTACCATCAGATGTCTTTTGAAAATTCTCTCTCCCTACAGAGGTATCTTCCAAGAGTCCCCCTAACTTTAAGACATGCTTTCTCTCTGTGTTTGATCTCCTAAAAGTTCAACTCTTAGAGTGTCAATTACCACCACCCCAGGTAACTCCCAAATGAACATCTTTGGGCAAAATTTCTCACCTAAATATCTACTTTTTGTCCATATATATATATATATATATATGTATCATTGAACAAATCAAAATACATTTATCATCTTATTGTATGTCTGGAATTATGACAGCCATGAACATTTACAGCCAAGACTGTTCCGCTATACATGATGGCTTACCATTTAGGGAAGGAGACAGTGGCACTTCCAAGAACCCAAAACTGAGGTCATTGTTTTTCCCTCAATGAACTGTTTCCCCATTTCAGTCAGAAGTCATCAACATCCAATTGCTTCAACCTTATCTTTGAGTCAATGTTAACACCCTTTTCTACCATTGTATAACAAAAATCCATCCTTCCTTCCAAACACTCTTTAGATTGACTTTTGCAATTTTCTTTTGCCATCTCATCTGCTTTCGGCCCTCATTTAACAAGTCTGAATGATTGCTCATCTCTAGTCTCTGCTCTTTCCAATGCACATGACAAACATATCTGGCTAATGTTTAAGATATTTCACCACGATAATCCCAGTCTCAAGAATTTACATTATTGTTTTCCAGTACATCTCAATTTACATTTACTTTCACAGCCCTTCTGAAGAGGAAGGGGTTTCCTCCTTTTCCTCTGGGAAGGGTTTCATCTCTGCCTGCAGCCAAATCTCTCCTGCATTATCATGTCCTCACACAGACACAAACAAGTGCTGAGTAAAATCAATGCAGTCATCTTTTTTTTAATTAACCTTAGAATCTGTAAACAAAACTGCCTTTAAAAATCTACTGTAAGCATCACATTTTGTGGAGAAATACTGAAAGCCTTCCCCACCGAAATCAGAAAAAAACAAGGATATTTTTCATCACCCCGATACAGCTAATGTTGGAGGTTCTGGCAAGGATCATAAAGCCTAGGTATGAAGATATAAACATTATTTCAAAACAAAACTATTATTCATGGAAAACATAATTCTGTAGTAGAAAATATGAAGAATCAATAGTCACAATATTAGAATTAACATGAATTTAGTATCATCACTGATTTTCGTACGCAGACATACACAAATCAATATACCAGAACAAAAAACATTTATACCTGGAAATTTTTTTTTAAATGGCATTAATTAAATACCTAAAAATAAGCATAAAAGATATTCAAAACATCTATGTTGAAAAAACAAAACACTCAAGAGAATTTTAAAAGTCCCAAGTAAATGGAGGGATATACAATGTTCATAGGTAGGAAAATCCAATATTGGAATGTAAATTCTCCTCAAGTTGATCTGTAGATTGAATACAAATGCAATCAAAATCCCAGGATCTGTAGATTCAATACAAACCCAATCAAAATGCACACATGCTGAAAAACTGATTCCAAATTTAAAAGATGAATGTGAGGAACCAAGAATAGCCAAGATAGTCTTAAAGGAAAAGAACATTGGAGGACTTACATTCTCACATATTAAGACCTATTATAAGCTCTCATGATTAAGACATTTTGGAACTCATACACAAGTCCAGATAAACTGACCCATGAACTCACATTATGATTGTGGTCACCTGATTATGAGAAAAGTAGTACTAGTCTGCAATTAGGAAAATACGACCTTTTCAATAAATTGTACTCAGTCAACTGAATTCCCTATGGGAAAACAAAGTGAACTTTAACCCCTACTTCACATCATACACAAAAATCTATTCCAGATGTATGCAGATATAATATGAAAGGTAAACCAATGAAGTTTCTGGAAGAAATAAAAAAGAATATATAATCTTATAATAGGCAAAGATTTCATCAAACACCAAAAGTACTAATCATGAATGACAGCTAATAAAATGGACAATATTAAAACCAAGAATGAGTTCATATATTTACTGAAGTAACTACATACAAGAATATCATGTGGCAGTACTATGTGCATTAGCCAAAAATATACACAATCAAAATTGCATCAACAGTAGAATGAATAAATAAGTTACAGTATATTCAAATAATGAAATGCTATACAACAATGAGAACAACTGGTACTTGGGGGAAAAAAAAACGCAATGTGAAATAAAATTAAACCAGTTACAGAAGTGCACACAATTTGAGTCCATTCAAATGACTCAAAAACAGTTAACATTAATTGATATGAAATCAAAATAGCAGTTACATTGAGAGAGTGACAATGACCAGTTGGAAAGGGATACAAGGGGCAGACTTTGGGGATAGTAATGTTTTAATATTTTATCTGGGTAGTAGTTACAAGGATGTGTTCAATTCTGAACATTTACTGAGGCATATACTTATGATTTATATAATTTTTGCACTTTTATTTCACTAAACTTTCCTGTAAGAGAAATTTTGATCAGACCAATTCCTAATTTTAAGTCACACTGCCCAAATTATAGAGTGATGCCCAGTATATGCATGAGTCACTCCAAAATCAGCTACCACCAAGGACCAATCAATTAACAAGAGAGGGCACATAAGCCACTTTTGTTTGGAGGAGACCAAGCAACTGGAAACACATCTGGTATTCCATCCATCTCATAAAGTCCTTTACACCAGCAACAGTTTTTAATGCAAACAAGTTATACAATGCATTTTGTTTGGGGTTTCTGTTGTTCCTTGCAATATGATGAATTCTTATGGCTGACCACTAAATATTATTTGATTCACTAATGAAGATTCACACCAAATTAGATTCAGAAAATAATTTGGTCATTTTTCCTTAATTAAACTGCAACACTACCATTAAGTACTGTATGTGCCAATTGGCAAGTCAGTTAAACTTTCTGGGTCTCAGCATCCTCATTTATGAAATTAAGGGGCTCAAGATCTTTGAGTCTCCTTTCATTAATAAAGTTGTGAATCCTATAAATCCTATATTTTGTACATGTACAAGTCTGCAAGACATCTGTAATGAGCTGGAATAAATTAATATTGTTAACAGAATTTGAGTTCTAACTCTGCATTGATGAATTCATAAAATTTAACCAATCTTCTCATTCCCAGCAGCTCCCAACCTGCTTCAGGCAGGAATAAAATCGATAACTTATGTCCGTTGTAACCAGTACTCCTCTTCTATTTACTAGATATCACTCTGAAAGGAGATTCTTAGGAGATACAAATGAGGACCGTGGAGTGAAGTATTTTCACTATTTCCCAGCTGAGCCTGTGAATGCAATAGTAGCTGAAGGATTCTCCAAAGCTGGCAGAGAATGGATTTGTGGCCTTGAGAAATTCTGAAGGTGAGTAGAGAGGATTTCTTTTCTAAGCACAGTTCAATAAAGCACTGCATTGTAACAGTTTATCTGCAACTGTAAATAATCTGTTTCCCTACTGTTTTACCACAGTCACTTAGAATGCTCAGGAATGTATCTGTCACTATCTTGAAAATTTTAAAGGAACATATTACTTACAATAGTATTTCAGCAGTAAAAATGCAATTCATAAATCAGGTTATGTATCAGGCAGTGCAGTAAGTACTTTACACACATTATGTTAAGTAATCTTCATGGTAACCTTGTGAAGAAAGGATAGTAACCTCCACTTACAAGTGAAGACAGATAGCTCAATGGCTATTCAACCAAATAGCTGGAATTTGAACCTATTTTTGTCAGATCCCAAAGTCCACACTCTTTTCTTCATGCCATTTTGCCTCTCCCTGAAGCTCTGGTCTGTGAGCTAGATGGAAGTGCTATGCCGAATTGTTCTGTAGGCAGCAGTCGGAATGGATTTTAGGGGAACAAGAGGGAAGGAGAGAAACATAGTAATTTTTGAAGAACTCCACAAACAGCATACTTCTAAATCACTTGATTTGCTGGTGTGTATGATCCTATAAGTACAGTCAATAAATGTATATAGATAAATATGGTCAGATCTCAGAAGTGCTACATGAATTGTCACTGCAGCATTTACTTGGTGGATCCAAGCAGACACAGAAGAGTCTGGAGCTCTCATTCTCAAGTTCTAACCAGGAGCCACTGGCAGACTGAGTCTAGCTACCATTTGGGAAGCATTTCTCCAAGGGTGGTCTGTGACTGAAGGAGTTTAAATTAAACAAACTATAATGAAGATCTTGTTTGCCAGTGTATTTTGCTTTTATTTTTATTTTTATTTTGAGACAGGGTCTCACTCTGTCACCCAGGCTGGACTGCAGTGGTGAGATCTCAGCTCACTGCAACCTCCACCTCCCAGGCTCAAGCAAACCTCCCACCTAAAACTCCCAAGTAGCTAGGACTACAGGCATGCACCACCACACCTGGCTGATTGTTTGGTAGAGACTGGGTTTTGCCACATGGCCCAGGCTGGTCTCAAACTCCTGACCTCAGGTGATCCACCCTCTTCGACCTCCCAAAGCGCCAGGATTACAGGCGAGTACCACCACACCCAAACGTTTTACTTTTAATGTAGGTTTTCTCAAAAGCATTATGCAAGAACACCACCCTACACACATACCCCAAAAGTCCCAGGGGCCTCAGAAGTTACTGGAAGGCAACTCCCCCACCTATTTTGGTAAGACCACGAACAATAATTGCAGAGTTCAGAGGCAATAATGTTTCCTTAAATGACCATTCCCCTCCTGATGCTGGATGAGATGTGGCATGCTACGCCCTACATTCAACGCCCAGCTTTTCTGTTTCCAAGTTATGGCCTAGCCATAATTTCTCTAAAATCCAGTTTTTTCACATCCAAAAATGGCTTAATACCTACTTGGCATCATTTTGTCATATTTGGAGAATTTAGAACATGTAATTTGTAGAAGGCATTTGTAGTTATTATTTTTTCTTATTGATAAGTACTATTTTGGTTTTTAAAACACAGAACGAATCAATGCTACTAGAACTTAGAAGCTGCTGGTGTCTAACAAAATCAAAAAAAGCTGCATGAACCTCTCTGGGTATTCTATAATCTTAAATTATGCTAATTTGAGAAAGGAGAAATGTAGTTAATAAATACAACCAGATTTCTAGAAACATGCATTAATGTCCAGTCCCCTTTTACAGAGAGGCAATAGAAGACTGGTTCATGATTTTTCAAAGTAATATCATCCAAATAAACTAAAACATACAAAGGAAAGGATCATTCTGAAAATCCATCATCCGGCATTCCTACTTATGTAGATTTTTTGGCTTTAGGTTTAAAAATTTAATCTATTTCAGAATTTGTCAGACTTTGATTTTCAGTAACTTTTACTCTCTCCTTTTTATTGCCTCTTTAATATCAGTGGTCTTATTCCCTTAATTATTAGGAAATCTATACCTTGATCCTTCACTGTGAACTTTAATCATTCATTCACTGAATCAACAAATACTTAAACTCCTTCTCCCCCTTTCCAGCTAAATCCCTAGTGTAGTTAAAAATAAAGGAGGACTCTAGGTTTCAGAAAGCATACGTCAGAGCAAAAAAAAAAAAAGTTATGGAAGTATGAATTGGAACAGTATAAAATTTCTGTTCACAGTACTGCAGAGGCAAAAGGCTAGAACTGCTAGTGGTGACTTCACTGACCACCAAGCCTGTGTGTCCACAGAGCATATACATGTAGCTAGTACAATTTAAGTTATTCTACAAGTGTGCAATACAAAAATAACTTTGAAGAGTTCACTAATAATTTACTAGTCATTTTCTATTGATACATGTTGAACTGACAGTATTTTGGATATACAGTCGGCCCTCTCTATCTGTGGGTTCTGCAGATCAAAAATATTCGAGAAAAAAAGAATTCCACAAAGATCCAAAGAGCAAAACTCACATTTGCCACAGAATAAGTACTACATTAAATCCATGTGAATGAAACAATGTGCAGGCACTATGTTGTGAATTTTAAGTAATCTAGAGATTGTAAAGTGTATTGGAGGATCCACATAGGCTATATACAAACAGTATGCCATTTTATATCAGGGACTTGAGCATCTGTGGATTTTGGCATCAGAAGAGTGTCTTGTCTCCCATGAATACCAAGGAACAAACAGTACTGGGTTAAATAAGTATTAACATATTATTTTAAATTTCAACTATGTCTTTTCACTATGGTGACTAGGAACTCTAAAATTCCTGAAGCTGATTCAGTTATGTTTCTATTGAACAGTACTGGTCAAGGCTCCGCATTTCAAATACTTGTACGACACACTGGGATTTTTCCTGGCCTTTAACTGTATTTTATATAGACCTTAATACGTCCACTAAACTCCCCAAAGACTTGTTTTCTTGTTTAATCTAGCATTTAATGCATCTGATGTAAATGTTTCACACGTACTGTTAATTTAGCACAATCTTCAGCCCCTTGGAGAGCTACAATTGTGCGGAATGTATTTGATGCTTGCTGGTACCTAATTTTTATCTCACCAGATTATCAACCTTCAGTTCTTAGAAAACTCTACAAAGTGATCCCAAAAGTGTTGCATGTGTCTTCCAAAGCACAGTCATTCATGCACAGCCATGTCTGAATGGAAGTGTCAAGAGCTTTCCATAATCCTCATAGACTATTAAAACGAAAAGAGTCCCAGAGGACCAGAAATATAACCCAATATCTACTCCTGAGTCCACTGTTTCATGTCCTGAAGCAGGGCTGTTTTTTAAATTGATAAAATAAAAATGTAACCTATTTTATATCACATACCTGCTACATTGTTGATGGGAAATGCATACAACAATACACATGATTAAAATGAGCACAACCAAGTATATTATGTTACAGTATCATCTGGAAACTCAGGCCAAGCCATCCTCCTAAATTCTTAAATGTCAAACCTCTGACAACATTTTCATTCATTCTGTTGTTATCTTGCTGTTGCTTCTAGTTATGTTTTTCCTTAAGCATTCTTCTGAGTAAACAGCTTTGCTTAGCAGTTCATAATTTTCATAACATGTAAAAGTGCTGAAAGAAATCGCTGTACATTTAAGCAATTTTGCAGTACTTCAGTTCCTTTACAACTAGCAGTACTTAAAAAACAATCACATATTATATCTAATCACTCATCATTTTTTTCACGGAGTTATATGTAAAGACAGTGTTTTCAAATATATGATCTCTACTAACTATCCCTGCTCTACTTGGATAGAGCCTGTTACGGGTGAGCATATTGCCAAACTGGACCATTTTTATGAGGCAACATAAGCAGCTAATTAAAATCTGTGACATCAGAAAGAATATCCGCCTGGTAAAGAACACATAGATTTCTTTCTTCTACGTCTGTGGAAGGCCTTTAAGAGTTGGCAGCCTTCCACAGCTGGGTACGAACACAAGAAACACGCCTCATGGGAATGGATTCCCTGAACCCCTAACCTTGGGACATCCTGGGGGATGCCAGGTTGTGCCTGAAGTTACCAAAAGGCTAACTGGGCATCTCCCAACTTTATTCCCATCATTCTCCAAGTGTCAGAGAAAATCAGTATCTCAGCATACCTGTAACAGACCACAGCACTTAAATTTACTTAGGGAGCTACAAGACTAAATGCTAAAAAGAGCCAGGGTTGAGACCGAGGTGGCTAGCCAGACAGACTAAGGCTGAAAGTGGCAGGGACAAGGAATGCACTCTCTGGAGAAAACCACTGCTACTCCACTCCTGACAAGTCTGTCCTGCAGTTATATTCAAGTGACATGCAGAATCTCTGTTTCTAAAATTTGATAATTATAAAATATTTCTGTATTAAACTCCTATAGTAACATCACAACCACCACCACAAAAACACCATCTACATATCAGCCAGTTCATGGTATGTGTTGTACCATTCTTACCTTCAGAGTCAAAATATCTAGGAGGGCAAAGAAATTCTAAACTATAAACACCCTAGACTCATCTGGGTCCTTGCCAGGAGGAATATGTACTCACATAAAAAACATGCAGCTTCTACTGAAGCATCTATTTTACTTGTAGGGTTTTTTTGATAATTTATATTAAAATGAACAGTATGACTATAGTTCAAAAGTCACATAAAGCAAAAAGACTCAAATTCACTGCTTGCATGAGGCTACTTTTTGTTTTTGTTTGTTTGTTTGTTTGAAGAGATGAGGTCTCACTATGTTGCCCAGGCTGGTCTTGAACTCCTGGGCTCAATGTATCTTCCCATCTAAGCCTTCAGAGTAGTTGGGACTGCAAGCATGTGCCCCCACAGCTGGCCAACAGCAGGCTACTTTCAAACACTCACCTGGAATTATTTTCTATTTCTGAGGAAGAGTTTGAGAAGTAGGCTATTGAGCATACCTTGCCAGGGGCAGGAACCTTTTAAACTGACTCTGAAAAAATATCATTTTAAAAGATTCTTTCACAATTTGGAGTTCTTGTCAGCACAGGGCCATTTGGATTGATGATTCAAATATAACTTGTACTGTCAAAATGTTCTAGAAGGGTCCTGGAACACTGTATTTCAGCAGTTCAGGCATACCAACCCAGTGGAAAGAGGGCACCCCACTACCAGAGTGATAGATTTGCTTTTTCCATGCTAATAAAGTTTCCTTCTTCCTGTGTCCTGCATTTGTTTACTGGTAATGAATAAAACATTAAAACTGCCACTTAGAATATAAAGCACAGTAGTTCCTGCAAATGAAAAAAGTATAAAGCAAAGTTATGCTGGCTGTAGTTTAGGGTACTAAGGCTGTTATTTATAGAATAAAACCCATTATCACTACTCAAATATTGAACATGCGTAGTTTGTATTCAAAGATAAAGTTGCCACAGGGGACTATTGATACAGGAAATATGGCTGGAGAGATACGGAATGCATATTAAAATTTATATACTGAAAAGAAAGAATGTATTTAACAGGTATATTTAATATTCCAGTAGCATCGACTGCAATTGTTAAAGTTATATTTGCTGACATTTCAATTATAACCTTCTATTTTCAGTGCCTTCGCAGTTCAATCCAAAAATTTTCTGCAGGCCCAAAAGTATGTACTTTCCAAGGTCTCCGTCTGTAAAAGGCTTTTTTTGTTAATGTTCAGCAGATTGAAACTTTAAGACCCAGGGCAAATTTGAATGTGTTTTCCCTCACAGGACCACCAAATGTTGAAACGAATAGAGTAAGGATTTAAAATAATGTTTTTCCCGGTGAAGCTGTGAGGCTAAGAATTTGTCATGGTTAATTCAATAGCAAATGGTGAAGTCAGGAATCAAATCCAAAGCTTGTGAATCCAAAGTCTGTGCTCATAACTACTACAGTTTATTACCTTTTCATGATCATAGCTGGATAGAGGTATATTTATATATAATAAATTATATACTATTAGTATACAGTAGCGTATAATATAAGCAGTAGATGATATACATCTAATTGTAAAACAATACTAGAAAATGTTTGCTCTTCTTATGATCTTTCTAGTATCCTGCAATCCTTATTATTACCATAGACTGACCCATGTCTAATTTATTGCTATCGTAATCCTCAGTACACTTAAAATGTGTACGTGTAATTCTTTGTGCAATTTCTGAAGTCTCCACTAGGTTATAAATTTGGTGAGCATAGGGCACCATAAGGCTCACTGACGTTACTAAAACTTTCTAAGACCTATTTTCTTCTAATATAAAAGATGAATAACAACAGTGCCTGTATCATAAACTGGCTACGGGAATTAAATGAAATAATGCGAGTGCTTATCACAGTGCCCAGCACATAGGAAGCACTCAGTAAATGATGATTGTTATCATTGTTGTTATTACTTTATCCACCCTAGTACCCTCATGAGTTTCACGTGTTGGGTGCATGAGAGAATCTCAGTAAATAATAAAAAGTGTTAAAATATTCATTAATTTAAGCAACACCCCCTAGATATACTTACATATACCCTCTCTTTCCACAGGCATAGCAATCTCTCCAACGTGAGTATTTGTACACTGTTCCCTCTATCTAACACTATTATCCAACCTAATTTTAATCTGGCTAACTCCCACTTCACCTCTAGGTTCTGACTCCCCTTCTTGCCCCTAATCATCAAAGCATTTAACAAGCATTCTTAATGTCATTGTATTTGCCTTAATACACCACCAGACTGCAAAATTCCTTAGCTAGATACTATCCTTTTATCATTGTAAAGACATTAGAGGTATGGACATAAGAGATAGAGATAAGAGATGTTTAATAAACACTGGTTTTTTAAAAAGAGCAAATAAATATGTCTATTGGAATAACTTTTCCATTATTCTCATCCTCCCTAGCAAATGTCTCACTGGATTTAGACTTTGGTTCAATTTCTAAAATGAACAAAAAGGAAAATGACAGATAAGCCCATTAAAAAAGAAAAATGGACCAAAAACAAACAAAAAATTTGGATAAGTTCCTCCCAAGAGATAGCCAAATAGCCATTTACATGCAAAGGCTATTCATTAACATGAATCATTAGGAAAATGCAAATTAAAACCACCAAGAGACACCAATACACAGCCATTAGAATGGCAAAAAGACAATGTGAAGAATAAAAAGAATATGGAGTATCTGGAATTCCTGATTTGGTTTGTTTGTTTTTTAAGAGACAGGGTCTTGCTCTGTCACCCAGGCTGGAGTGCAATGGCATGTGATCACAGCTCAATGAAGCCTCAAACTCCTGGGCTCAAGCCATCCTCCCAACTCAGCCTCCTGAGTAGCTAGGACTACATGAACGTGCCACCATGCGCAGCTAATTCTTTAAATTTTTGGTAGAGATCAGGTCTTGCTCTGTTGCCCAGACTGGTCTTGAACTCCTGGCCTCAGGTGTTCCTTCTGCCCTAGCCTCCTGAAGTGCTGGGATTACAGGCGTAAGCCACCATGCCCTGCCTCTCATGTAGCATTGACGAATGTATAAACTGAGACAGTTACTTAGGGAAACTGGCAGTGTCTACTAAAATGAAAATATACTCCTTAAGACTCAGCAATTCTACTTTCAGAAACATGCCTTACACTTTTTTGGTGTACATGGTGCACCAAAAGGCACTTCTAGAAAATTCACAGTGCATATTCCCAGCTGCTGTAAACTGGAAACAATCCAAATGTCTATCATCAGTAAAATGGATGAATAAATCTGTGGAAGCTTTTTGATAAACTCATAAAGGAATATTGTACATTAATTTAAAAAATATGAATGGACCCCCAAAATAATGTTGAGTGGAAGAGGCTGGACTCAAAACAGCACATGTACTCGTGGTGTTCAGGGACAGTCATCTATGGTGATGGGAGACAGCACAGTAGTTGACACTTGCGCGAGAGGCTGCTGGTAATGTTTTATGACTATCTGGATAAATACTGTGTGTCTACATTTTGTGGGGACTCATCCATTTGTACATTTGTAATATATGCACTTCTGTGCATGTGAACTACAATTTTGTCAAAAGGTGAACTAAAAATGAGCGAATAAATAAATGCCCTCAACCTAAAAAAAAAAAGTCAACACATAACTTAAGGTAGTTATGTGAATAAGTTATGTGAATTCATGTTATGTGAATTATCTCACAAAAACTTTATGAAGCCTGAAATCCTCAGATATGAAGTCTGAAATCCTCAGAACCAGGCAAGTCATTTGATTCTATTTGAGATCTTATCTTAATCAAATCTCTAATTCTTCTCTTCATTGGAAAATTATATTTTCATCGATTTGCTGAATGCACACTACATATACACAGGATTAACACTGCCATAAAAAGCTATAGTATGTTGGTACCAACTTTATCAAACGAGGCCCTCCTTCCCGCTCCCCCCAAGAAAACCTTTTTAAGTGATGGTACGTACACAGCAGTGACCGGATCATTATCTTTTTCGTTACAAATGGAAGAATACGAAGGAAAGATTTTCCTGAGATAAGCTGGCGACTGTCAAAAGACAGAAATGACAATAATACTTATACATATATCTAAAGCAAATGGTCTGAGTTGGAAGAAATTGGCCAAGCCGCAGTGAAAGGCGCAGAGAAGCAGGGGCCCTGGCATATCAATGATTGTCTACCCTCCAGGGATGAACTAAAGAAAGGGGAAGAAAGCATTAGAGCAGACAGTTCCAGAGCTGTCACCAAGGAGCACTGTCATCTCTGCTAGGCTGGGAGGGCACACAGGGCATGAGATTATTCAGTGGTGCACGCCAGCTCCACTCTACCGTCCTCAATAATATCATGGAAGAATGTGATAACTTAGGATTGGAACAACCAAAGTCAGGAGAAAACTTCTGAAAATTCTTACAATTACTGCTTTTTTTTATTTAAAAAAATATATACACACTATTCAGCCATAATAAAGAGGGAAATCCTGCCATTTGTGACAACACAGATGAATCTGGGGGACATTATGCTAAGTGAAATAAGTCAGGCACAGAAAGGCAAATACTGCACGATCTCACTCATATGTGGAATCTTAAAAAGTTGATTTCATTAGAAGTAGAGAGGAGAATGGTGGTTACCAGAAGCTGGAGTAGTTAGGGAAATGTTGGTCAAAGAATACGTATTTGCAATTAGACAGGAGAAATACATTCAAGACATCTGTTGTACAGCATACTGACTTTATTGATATACTGTATTCTTGAAAAATACTAAGTGACATTAAAGTGTTCTCTCCAAAAAACAGTAACTATATGAGGTAATACATTTGTTAATTAGCTGGATTTAACCATTCTATGGGGTATATATACTTCAAAACATCACGTTGTAAATAATACATACAATTTTATAACAGTTAAAAAAACAAACTTGAAAATATATATATACACATAGGCAATATCTTCAATAAGTGAAACTTCAATGGCATTTTACCAATTTAAATTAGTAATAATGTTTCTACACAATGAATTATTCACTAAGGGGGTGCTCACTACTGTTGAAAAAGTATACAAAATAAATCTACATATATAATTTCCACAAGGCAAATTAACCTTTGGAAATGGGCCACTGTTCAGATCATTCGCAAATGTAGTTTTTACTGAACATTTCTATCTCAATGGAAATGGTGTTTGACTCCACAACATTCAAATATTTAGGTATTATCCTAGCCTTACCATAAGTGATTCAGCAAGGCCTATTACACTGAAAAGAACCCATGTTTTATCTTTTACTGATGAAACCAATCAATATCAGGCATGTTTTATTCAGCTAACAGAAATTACAAAAACTGTATAAGTATTTTTTTAAAGCTTGGAGAAGAAAAAAATTGTTTTAATTTATAATAACATATTAGAGGTCTACATTTCTGGATCAAGGGTCTTCAAATGCAGACTGACAACTGAGGCAAATTAAGTCTTATTTTAGGAATATTTACTGACATATATATATAAATAAATCAAAATGGTAACTTATTAGGTGTCAAATACAAATATGCAGAAATTAGGATTGGTCTTGTCTACTGAAGCTCCGAGTTTTTACGTGGCTTTACCAAAGAGGATTAATACTCAAACTTTCATTACAAAACTATATTTCTACTCCCATACTATTAACTATCCATATGAAAACTTCAAACTGAAAAGTGTTTAAGTAATTGAATGTAATTCCATTTCACTGTAACTCTCTTTGGATAAGTATATTCATTATAAATCAATACAAAATTATAGAATTATCACAGAGAAAGCAGTTTCCATTTATGCTGTTCATGCTGAAAATCAGATTTCTCTGTCAAGAAGCTTACTCATGATAGGTCTTTTCAACTTACAAGTCCCTTGCAATCAAAACTCTAACATCATATGTTTAAATAAAAGTAGGAAGCAGATCAATATAACGTTACATCTCTTGTAATTAGACTAAAACACAATTTCTCCTTTTCCTGGAAACATCTTTTTCTTGTAGAAAATGCTTCCAATTTTAACACTTTTAAGAAAATAAAAATGTGCTTTTATTTCCTCAGCAAAAGCAAAATAAATTGTGCAGACTCCAAACTACATTGAAGCCCCCTGGTCTTTTCTTTCAGGAACCTCTATAACAGTAACATAAACTCAAGTCCATGGTCCCTGTGATCACATGCTCTCATCGCTCAGGGTCATGGCCTGGACATTAAATATAAGTGTCAGGCAGTCATAAAATCTTAACAATTTCAAAATCTTTAGGGATCAAATATAAAATGACATTATGTTGTGTGGGGACTGAAATCCCATGGCCTGTGGCCATGTCTTAAAGGTGTTTGACAAGCTGGGAAAGAAAAGAAGAAAAATCCAGTCTGCCTTAAAACGAGATCATTCCCACATGGAATTTGGTTATAAAAAAGACTTCATATGTCTCATATCTATATTCACTAACATATCTTTTCATGCAATATATACTTCAAAGAGCAATTTCAGAAATTGTTAAATAACATTTGGTTTTTTTCCAATTACACAGTGCTCGTAAATGAAAGCTACTCCCATATAACCAAAGCATCTTAGAAAAAGCAAGCAGTACCTGCCAAGGATAGAATCAAGCTCTCTCAACTCTCCTCCTCAGCCTATCACAGCAGTGCCGAAGAAAGAAAACGGGTAACCTAATCACTACAAGGCAAATCCTACAAAGATGGCAGCAGCACATTAATGATGCCTAACATAACTCACTCAAGGTCTTAGCATGAATAGGAAGTTTGACAAAAGGTGATGATTTAGAATGCCCTCTAATTTTTAAGGAAGTCAGTGTTATAGCCAGAATTAGGAAAAATGAACCCAAGACACATGTTCTCTGAGATTTACAATCAGGTGGAAATAGAGAAGGGCAAGGAAATAATTGTTTAGACTTATCCATAAAAATATGGAATGGGAAAGAGATACTACTGCTGACCACTTCATTCACAATTTTGGAAAAAGGACTGACAAGTATCATGGTTTTCCATCACCATCAAGATCCAGACCCCTTCCATATCTGCTACTACACAGCTGTGCCAAAAGCAAATCCTATCTTTATGTGGTTTCACATAAAGACGGTGAAAAGGTGGTTTCACCTAAAGACCACGCCAAGAAAAAAGGAGATGTGGAAAGAAGAAAGCATTTTGAATTAAACCACAAAAGTGATTAGTGTCATGAGAAAAATCAGTTTGATGTGTTATTAAAAAGTTCAAAAAATTGCTACTCACATCAGGAATGATCAGATATTTGACTCAATAGCATTACCCACACTTTTCTCATCAAGAAAAAAACAAAAGATGCCTTACTATAGTAAATCCTATTCCATTAATTCCATGTTAATCTAGGGCAGTAAGGGTCCTGGAAGTTGACAGTTGATTGTACTTCCACGTTGTTGAGAAACTTTCAGTAGAAGGGGCTACAAACAGGACATGACGTTCCTTTGTGATGCAGGGGATTCCGTAAAATGACTGCTGTGGAAGGGGGGGGCCAGGGAAAAGTGGTGAAAGTTCGGCAGCATAACATAATAGATCCAGAGGAGAGCTGCATCTGACTAGAACAGGCATGGGAGAGCTGACTGAATGCATCTCTTTACAACCCCATGACTACACTTCAGTAGCTTGAAATCCATCATAGTCTGTGTATTTACATCAAGGAAGTCAGCAAATGCTACATATAAGGACCTTTTATTAAGAAAGTAGCTTGCTAGTATGCCACGGGTTAGTTCCAAAGGACAAATCTCACTGATAGTCTCCAATCAAGAAAATAGAAGTGCTATAATCTAACTCAAAGGATTGATATGCAAATTAAATAAAGCAAGAGTGCTTATCAGTAGATACACAAGAACTTCGGATAGCTATGACTATGAGCACTTTTAAGAACTGCCATCAAGCATAGATCTCAGAACCAATCTTAAAGAATTTCACCAATGATGAGGTCTCCCTAATGTGGTCTCCAAACACAGTGATGGTCATCAGGAAGGTAGTAAAGCATGTGGACAAAGCAAGGAAATGAGCGCAGGATGAAGGCGGCTTTCATTCCAAGTCATCTACATGCAAAACATCTGCTTTAAATCTGATGTTGTTGTGTCTTAGATATTCTAAATATACTGTCATTATGAAATAAATGGCAACAATACTAGATATTAGTCACTAGCGCAGCATCAGAGGTATTAATAAAATATCTCTTAGTCAATAACACCATAGGCACAACCCAAATGACTAGTCTACAAAGTACAAGGCAGACTGCAAGATGGAGAAATAAGAGCTTCTTGGAAATCATCACATAACACAGGGCAACATTCACTGCAAACAGAATTTCAGAAAAAAAGAACATAACTATACAGACATTTTTACGTCCTGCACAAAAATTACCTTTATGTATGTCTATACACACACATTAAGTTCCCTCTGTACAGGCACAATGGATTATACACAATGAAACAGCCACCAGCGGTCACAGTACCTTTGTCTCCCACTTCTGCCACATGGCATTTTTCAAATTTTGTTCCTGTCACTGGGTATCCCCTCATATCTATACCTTTGCAACCCTACACTTTCATCCTCATTTCCTTCATGTGGGTCCAAGACAGGTTTTCCCACAGAACAGGCAATGGTACAGAAAATAGGAGGGAAAAGGGGTAAAAAAAAAAAAAAAAAAAAAAAATCGACCCCCTCCCACCCCACCTGCAGCCACCAGTGACCACTCCAATCCCCCCAACACACTCAACTCACATAGAACTCATTGGCTACCTCCTTTGAAGATGTCCGGGAGGCCTTGAATTATGAAGAAGAAATAATACAATACAGAAGAAGATATTTTGTCATCCATCCATCCATTGTGGGGAAAAAAAAAAAAATTCACTGGGAGCTTCAAAACTCTCCTCGATCCCTCTGCATCCCGAACCAATGGCAGGCTGCATCCCTTACCTCTGGTGTTGGGGCTCAGGCATTAGTAAGTTTCAGAAGCCAACAGGCTGATTCTAATGTGCACCTGGCTAGTTCTTACTCTTCCCTCTGCACTAGTGATTCTCTGCTCTAGCTGCATATTCCCAGATTCCCTTGGGAAGCTTTAAAACATACAGATGCTCAGGCCCTACCCTTAACCCACCAGATTAGAATCCCCCAGGATGGGATCCCAGTATGGAATAGCTTTCCCACGAAATGCCACACTGAAGTGATGGTTGAAAATGAATGTTCTTCACCTACAGATGCTCAGTTTTGTTTCTGAGAATTTTAGAGGACCTTAAAAATTACTTACATGTTTGCTAAGAAACAGACTTACAGGGCAGAAACCCAAAGACTGTGTTCTTCTCTATTTATTGGCAGGTGTATTAGTTTCCTAGGGCTGCAGTAAGGAAGTAGCACATACCAAGTGGCTTTTAAAAACAGAAATCTACTCTCTCACAGTTACAGAGGCTGAAACTCCAAAATCAAGGTGTTTGTAGGGCCACGTTCTCTCTGAAGGCTGTAGAGCAGAATTTGTTCCATTGGAGTTTCTGGTGTTTCCAATAATCGCTGGTATTCCTTGGTCTGTAAATATATCACTCCAATCTCTGCCTCTGTGACATGGTGCTCTCCCTATGTGTGTGTCTTCTTAGAAGGACACGGCCATATTGGATTAAAGGCCACTCTACTCTAGGATGACCTCATCCTAATTCGTTACATTGGCAACAACTCGATTCCAAATAAGGTCATGTTCTGAGGTCCCAAAAAGGACATGAATTTTGTGGGGACACTAACCCCATCTAGCAGAAAAGGGGGCTGACAGCTACTATGGCCAGAGCATCAGCTGTTCATTGTGGAGAGGTAGCAGATTAAACAAGTTTCTGGCGATCGTGAAGAAAAAGGGCATGTGAAATACAGCTAGGATTAAGACAGTTCCTAAGAGATCAAAGTGCAAAGAGATTCCAACCCTTAACAGTTTTATCACCACCAATGCACTGGAGCCCCACTGCAACTCCTAGCCTCTGAAATATCAAGTTGTGTATGGCTTGTAACTTTCAAATCCATATTTATTCTGTCGGAACTATAGCAATGCCCCTAAAAATTCATATGAAAACTCAAACATTTTCCAATAGATACACTGTCATATACAGTGTTACCACATAATGGCAGTACCATATTCTAATTTGGGGGACACTGTAGAGGAGATAAGCTCTGTGGAATTAACCACACCTCACAGACAGATACATAATCGTCAAATGTATTTCAGGAGAAAATACATTCTAAATTCCAACTTCATGCTCTAACCAACATCCAACAAAATAGTAAATTCTCCATGGCTTACCAGCTTAGTTGCCCGTCTAATGGTTTATGTATTTGATTGTACTCACTATATAGTTAGTACAGAACTTTTGTTTCCAATTTAAATAATGACTATATGCATCATTCTGTCATGCTCAAAAAAACTTATTTTTGATACACTAAGAGCCCTTAACAGCAATAGCAGCAATCAGCTGGACCACTGCCGAGAGAGGGCAGGCAGCACACACAATGAACACATGGAGTGAAAATATTTTTGACCAAAATAATAATTCCATAGGTAAAAATTAGGCCCTCTGATATTTGTGTCTTCAGCTTCAAGTATCCTATAAAATAACTGACAATACTAACGAGCCTGTATTATTCATTTAAATATTACTTTAAGAGAGAGAGGCAACATCATTTGTTGAAGCCAAATTTTGTTTCTATATCTGCACATGCACTTGAGGGGGAAAAGGTCTCTCTAAAACATAGGAAATTAGGAGAAATTCCAATTAATCTAGCAGATTTAATATACTTCAAATATTTGATACTCTACAGAAACCACCCACCTCTTCCCTGAAACTTTTCAAACTTTAACAACCCACTATTTTCCTATGTTAAGTTCTCAACATACATAAGGCAATGGAATCTCCCTTTATAACCATCTCAGAGAGAAAAAAAAATCTCTTCTAACTGAGCTGACAGGTACTTTGATCTCTTACAGACTCATTCAGGTAACAATGTATATATGACAGAGTTTAAAGCAAGCAAACTCCTTCGGAAATTCAAAGTGTCTTAGAAGCCATGAACAAATGCAAACAAACTGAAAATGCAAAGGGGCTGTATCTCTATCACTTGCCTTTCCTTACTTTGTTTGACAGCTATGTTTCAAACAAGCAAGGAAATAAATCCTTCAATTTGGCTGTGATACTTGGAAAGAAGCTTAAAGCAGTTTAATAACAGCAGTAAGATTACACCATAATTCTTTAAAAACAAAACAAAACAAAACAAAGGTGGCAAAAGGAAGTGCCTTTATACAAATGTCATTGCTTCCCATCTACTTCTGTTTTCCAAGAGAAATCTCTGTTGCTAATCGACTCAGATGAAGTGTCTGAATATATCTGATGCTCACTACTGCTATAGCTTCAAGGTCATTTTAAGGTTCTTAGTTTTGCTGCAAGTGGGTTGTGAACATTAGTGAGTTACACATGATGGACATTTTGGTTTGTTCAGAGTTAAACAAAAAAAAAGATAAAATCAGTGAGTAGTCTAAACAGATGCAAGAGTTCTGGCACTCCATTGCATAGGCCTATCTAGGACATAATCATCATTTACTAACATGTACTGAGCAAGAAAGGTACACAAGGGAATTGAGAACTGTCCAAGTTTACATACTGCCTTTTTATAAACAAATAGTCACTGTCATAAATATAATGTAGATTATATTGATCAATAAAGTAAATGAAACACATTTGCCTGACTGGATGACATTACCAAATGACTGCAGAGAGAGCTAAATGATGAGCCCACCTAGATATAAAGATATCTTAACTTCCTCCGACTTGACAACTGTCAGATAATCACTTCTCTCGAGTCCCCATAACAGGCTGAAAACATTATTTGGTAAAATGCAAACAATTAAATAATTTCAATTTGCTAAGATTTCCCTAGTAAAACAGTTGAGTTTTGGGTACCGTAACTCACAAACTTGACCTTATTAATCATCATAATTTATGCCAATTATGGGTACATTGTGAAATGTCAATTTCATATTTTTATTATAAAGATCGATTGCACAAGGATTGCAAATTCATTCCATGAAAAAATTAACAAGATTTTGAAAGGAAAAAAAAAATCTTTGT
The DNA here is from genome assembly GCF_049350105.2 of Macaca mulatta. NCBI lineage: Eukaryota > Metazoa > Chordata > Mammalia > Primates > Cercopithecidae > Macaca > Macaca mulatta. The sequence continues at coordinate 68,792,664 of NC_133422.1, forward strand.
TTTGGAGGAAAACTAGGTTTAAAAACTTAGCAATACTTCTAGTATCAAAATACATGTGTAGAAAAACATAGAAGGATGGGAGAAGAAAACAATCAGTTATTTTAATTCCAAAAAAGTGAAATATCTGCAAATCAACCTTTTTTTAGTTTCAGCCTTCTCTAATAGAACTGTATATAATTCATTTATATAAAGCTCAACTTATATAGTGAAAAAACATCACTTTGTATTTTACATTTAAAATGGTTAATAAAATTTTAAGTTGCATTTCACAACCTAAAAAGAAAATTACGACAGTGATTTTTAAGGTTCTTCTATTACAAAATAAGGAAGGAATAGTTTTCATCTTTCTAAGTTACATATGCATGCACATATTTCCATGTTAGATATAGTTACGTGACAATATATAATGTTTTAAAAAGGGTTAAAACAGTACATTTCTGTTACATGTATTTTACTACAATTAAAAAAAAAAAAAAAACAAATACCTGATTTGGACTCAAATATCAATATCATTCACCTTGATTTCTATCCAGGGTAATCTGAACAACATCACTTCCAACCTTCTGTAATTTGTGTTCTAGAATCTACTTACGTCAATCTTTAAATTTTTTGACCACTCTACCTCAGACCCACAGGAGACCAAAAGGTATGGAAAAGATTCCACAGCCCCATTTGTGCTTCAAGTCCATCAGCTAGTCCTACAGTTAATCAGGTGCCCTGATACAACTTTTCAGGTCCTTTCCTGTGTGAATCACCACCTAGAAAAGTCAGGGGCCTGCCTTTGGTTTCTAACAGGAAACGGTGCCACTGAAGTGCAAATTCACACGGTGGGGAAGCTGCAGGGCTGGAGCAACAGTAGAGCAGAAAGAGCCAGCAAGTTAGACAGTACTGCTCTTAAAAATAGAGTAGAATAAAGAAGCACAAAAGAACAATGGGAAAGAGATGCAGAATTAGTTTGACCTAAAATATGAATCAATTGCTTATCAATAAACCGTAAAAAACAGCCCATCTTACAGCTTGCCAGAGAATTTGTGAAGAAATACGACAGCAATGAGAACTCAAAATGTAAATCTACTTTTCTCATATCTCCATGTCTTCTTCTCTAATTGTCTTCTTTTCTCTGTAGTTCTCACACTTCCCCCTCACTCCCTTTTTTCATCAACTAATTCTATAGCTCAAGGAAATCCCCCCACTTTGCTATGTCCGTTTATTCAACATGCCTACATTTTGTCTTGGGGGTGGGGGGAGAGGGGAGGTATGAGTGAGATATGTAATTGTTTCTAAAATACTAGGGTGTGTTCTATAAATGAGGTAAAAGCAAGCTAAGGAGGAAGACAGAGTATAGTCAGCTTTAATAGTAAAACTCAATAAGGGTTTACCAGTAAAAATGAAGCTAAAGATTCCGCTAAGGCTATTTTTAAATACCCTTAAAACCAAAAACAGTGGTTTCTAATTCTACATGTAGTGACTTAGGCTTCAGATAGTTAAGAGTTTAATGTAGATGGCACATTAAGAAATCAGCAATTGAATCTACAAGCTGGAAATACATTTTAAAGTTTTTTGGCCTGTTTTTTCTTTTTTACTTCAAAAACTTTAAAATTTTCTCATAATACTTTCAATTGTGACCATACACATTCTTCACATAAAAGGTCAACAAGATGTATTAAAGAGTCTTTTTAATTTAGTTTCAACAACGTGTGCTTTATTATAACTCCTACCAATTCCAAATTATTTCAACACGATTACCCACTTTAATCCAAAACAATATGTCAACAATTATTTCTGTCCCTTGTAAAGAAAGAAGAAAAAAAATGAGATTATCACTTAACATTGATTGAATTGGCCAATTTAATAGCCATTATATCCATTGCTAGAAAGTGGCAGGAAGGACCTTATTCATATGTTGCCTCTGGCAATACCAACTATCAGAACTCCTTTGAAAGGCACTTTAGTTTCAAGAGTCAAAAGCACATTGACAATCTTTGACTCAGTGATAAAATTCCTAGATTAATCCTACAACAACAAAAAAAGGAAAAATTATAAGTATAAAAAGTACATGGAAACACCATTTGTAATCTAAAAACTGGAAATAATTTATCACAAGGAAACAGTTGATTTAATGATGGTTGAAAACTGTAATGGACTAGCATGCTGCTATTATAAACTACGTTTACAAAAAATGGAAAAAAGAGTTTATTTAGCAATATTAAGTTAAAATGACCTGCATATGCAGAAGAATTAGTAAAGTATACAAAAACTTCTATCAAGTAAATGTGCTGGTTTCACTAGAAATATTTCTTATCTTAATTTGTATTACTGTCATAATTTCATAACATTTTCCTAAGTACTTATAGCTACAATATATATACATGTAATTCCCAATATTTTTTAACATTAATTTAGATTCCAAATGGCAATACTTATTGAAAGACTATAAGGATTAGTAAGGTGGTATCTAGAAGTTCTCTTACTGTGATAAATACAAGAAACATGGTTGTTATGTGGAAAATGCTTCAAGTTTTAAAATGTTTACGTTAATAAGATTTTACGATGCATCTGGGTGCTGCAGAGAGTTACAATGTGTAAGAGAAGGAAGACAAGGGAATCACATCATTTTATAAGTTTAAATTAATATAAGAAAAAGAGAAAGAATTTTCCATTTTTTTTAAGGGGCATATATTATATGACCAATTGAAAAGCTCTAGAGAAATAGCAGTAAAAACATATGATATTAAAAAAGGTTTGCAATTATCACTATTAATACTTAATATTTACCATTGAGTACTAACTTCCAGATGCCCTGCCAGATGTTTTACATAGTTCTCTTTTACATAATTCTCAGTACCACATTATGAAGTAGGTAATTTTGATAACTATTTTATAAATGAGGAAAGTAAATCTCAAGTCAAAAACGTAACTTGCCCAAAAGATTACATGCAGGATATCTAACCAACAATAAGCAGTGGGACTAAGACCAACCAAGTCCTGATCCTCTATTGCCTACCATTCCCAAATACCAGTCTTCAAAAAGAAAGGGAAAAAACTTTTATCAACCATATAAAACCAGCAGTTTTATTTCTATTTCTTCGTATAAATGTTCTAGATTTGCTTTTCCTCAGTTGTTTTTTTATCTGTTGTTGAAATAGAGGATTTGTTAAATTATATGTCAAGAAAATTTCACCATGATTGGCCAACTACTTAATTTTCAACGTTTTCCATTAAATATTTCCAACTAAATAAAAATTTTATCTTTAAGATCATAAAATTGATACAGGCATGTTATCTGGTCACATTTCTATTTAAGTCAGACTTAACTACACCACAATAATTTGGTAGAATATACTGGATCACATAAATCTTTACTGTTCTCTATAGTGTCCAAGTCACTAGTGATTTCTAAGGTAAGTATAGAGGGACCCTATTAGGTTGAGGCATTCAGGGTACCTAGTATCACTCTTACAGTTTGTTCTCAGGCATTTCTCAACAAGTCTTATTCTATACATCAGGACAAGTCTGGGCCCTAGAAAGGACCTTGCTTTCTAGCATAAATAACACCTAAGGACCTCCTAGGCAATTAGCTCCCTTCCTAAATCAAATGTTTGTTTCCCTGTGAGTTAAGTTTCATAACTTAATCTCCGAAGAACACTGTTTATCAAATCTTACCTCTGGGCTATAGTTAAGCGCATATCCAGAGTGAGGCACAAGGCAGCTGAAGTGAAGAAGTATGGAAACGAAGGAGAGTTGTGGCCACAGGCAGAGCCTGATTCACTCCACAGATGCCTCTAAATTATTTAAAGTTCTGTATTTTCTTATGAGTATATGTGAATTACCTCCATAAAACTCCACAGTAGATCATTTTATAGCACATTAAAAAATGTTTTAAGTGATTATTTGTTTTGAATTATCTGAGAACACTGATAGCCAAACATAAAAGTCAAAATGTCCTTAGGGATCTGAACCTCCAGGCTAAAATAAAAGTCATGGATGGGAATGGAGTTGGAGTATATTTTGTCTTAGCCAGTATGGTAGCCAGGGCTCACTACAAGAAAACAAATGAGAAGATTACCAGAAATACAGCCCATTGACAATAGAGAAACTACCTCTTTGGGATAAAGCAAAGGAACAGTCAGGAAAGAAGCTGTTAGAGAAGAGCAGAGCGGGAGGAGACAGACTCTGCCCAATGTTACACATTATTGCCTCTCTTTCTCTATCCCTGATTCAGACTCTGTGTCTATTCCTGCCAATGTATGGTCATTAGATGTCAACTTCTTTCATTAGAAAATAGGCTATTTCACCCTACCTTAAGATGGGTCTTAATTAAATTTTTAAATAGCTACATGAAGATGTCTGAACACCTCTACTGTTTCAGAACAAAACCTTCCTGTCCTTTCCTCCCACGCTCTCTCATTTTGGCCCCCATCCAAAAGAAAATAATTATATGGCACAGATAATATTTAAGCCAATTAGTATCACTTCTTAGAAGCCTATAGCAAACAATAAAGGATGCATTTATATGTTAATGCAAGCCACAAAAGTAGCATTCTGCCATGTTCCTGTTTCATTTCAGGGTGACATTTAAGATAGCATCATGATAAGTACTTCACAAGATTTATCTCATTACAATCACAAATTTTGACTTTTGATGTACTGCCTTGCCATGAAGAAATTATAACTTAAAAGATAAAGATCTTGACTAATATCAGAGGTAGAAGCAAGTGGTTAAACTAAGACTCAAGCTATAATCTCTCTAATCCTAAACTGATTTTTGAATGGCTGCACTATACTGAAGATTATTAAAGTCTACTTCCTACTCTTTATAATACCTACAAGGCACTATATAATTTTAAAATACAAATATGCACAAGGCACTGTGCTATATCTCAAACTACAAAGACTATATAAACAATCCAAGATTCAATGGATTCGCAGACTCAGCCATTTGCCATTTCTTCTAGGAAACCTTCCTTGGACCACCAAGACCTATCTTTTTGCTCTTTGGAAATTTGGAAATTCTCCGTAATGTCTTCCTTGACTAAGTCTCCTCTAGCAACACTATTGATTGGATATGTGATTTAAAATTCATTCCTGCAATTTCTTGTGTTTGGATGGCTTTGTAAATTAGATTTCCACGCAACAAACAGACTGTGTCTTCTGCTTTGTTCTGAATTACCAGTTCTACCAACAATATGCTGCATGTTGAGTCAAGTAGATAATACCAGTTTGACAAGGGGGCAATCTCAGGTACACAGAACTAGATAAATCTTAACTCTAGGTTTATGAGAAATTATCATCATGTCTCTTTTATTTTATTTAGAGGAGGTGTATGTTACCGGTAATAACTTAGCTCTTAGGTAGGGTACTACTTCAGATTTTAAAAAGATGTGATTTAAATCCTTACTATTAAAGAGATGTAATCTTTTACCAAACCAGAATTTTTTTTTGTATGTACCCCTAACATACCGCCTTCTTCCATCTATAAGGAGTACATTATAAAACAACTCAAATAAGTAAAATAGTTAATATCATGATAGATATTCCATGTTGCATAGATTAAAAGATAAAGTTACTTGAAAGATTAAATTAACTCATGATTTAGTGTTCCACAGGATTCTTTTCCAACAAGTACATATCGGGAAAAAAAGTACTTTTCCAACAAGTACAAATCTGAAAAAAAAAAAAAAACCATGCTTCTCAATTTTCATTCATTTGAAATATGTATTTCAAAGATGAAATAGGCTACTCTAAATGTTGGACTAAGCAACTAATCAGGTCTTCATCTTCCTCTATTAATTATTTTAGGTAAACAGGAATAATCTCCTTTGGGAATTATTATAGGAGAAATTCCTTCACTGAGATATGAAGCTAGACTACACGATGTCCAAAGCCCCATCCAAGGCAGAGTTTCTTAATTAAGAACTTTGTTCACAAGCATGCAGAGGCCTGCTCACACTAATCAAATCATTTTCACATAAAAATCCATGGAATGCTGTTGGTGCACTATAAAAATACAGTTTGAAAAGTGAGAATAAAACCTATGATAGGCACAGACTTGATCATAGGACTCTCCTTAACATTTCTAATAGAAACTGAAGAACTTGTAGTAAACCAATATAATAACTAAGCCTTGTAGAAGGCCTTCAAATACTTTCTTATTTGTATCTAGATAAGTGCATCTACATATATTTATGCACCTACATAAATGCTTCAGAGTGGAAGCTCTCCATAATCTGGTCTCACCTTACTTTAATTCCTGTATCTTCAGGAAAACCAGCCAAAACCTTACTGAACTGCACATTTCCAAGCTGCTCATTCTTGTGTCTGCTACTTGCTCAGGCTATTTTGCCTGCAGAACATGTTCTACTTTCATGCACTACCCACCCAGCGTTCAGTGTCAACTCAACGCTTGCTTTCTCCATATATCTTCTCTATGACACATGAGTATTATTCATCCTTACCCATCTTATATACAACCCCATTCTCATGACCCAGGCCTATCTCTATATTTTCATCTGAACTTTGTAATTTATCACCTGATCATGTAACTATCTTAAATACAGATTACCTCTTCCTGAAGTTTTGTATCCACAACTACATCATAATTCTGCATCTTATACTTCTTCTTTGCTACTGGCAATGCTTGGTATTCAGTAAATACTTGATGGCTGATCAATAAAAAGAAAATTACCTTTACACTAATATTTTAATTTTCCAAAAAGTATTTAAAATTTTAAACAGAAATATGTGTTTAATGTTCAATCACTTTTATTCTTTATAACTCCATTTCTTTGTATCTACCCTAACAGCTACCTCCACAAACATCACTTACAAATTTCCTAATAATGCCCCATGGGTGTTATTAAAAAATGCCAATTAAATATGCTAACTATTCATTTTTCTCCATCTTTTCCTCTTGAAATAAAACATGACATGTACTGTATAAAATTAAAACTAGTGCTGCCTGCCCTTCCTATATAACAAAAACATTAAAAAATAAAAACACCTTTGCTTTTATTTCCTCTTAAGAAAAGCACAGGCTAAAACTCTCAGACTCTGCAAAAAGTATAAATAAGAAAGTTAAAATCCCTTGAAGTTCTACAGCCAACAGTATATATTGTTACTCTATTTGGTGTATGCCCTTTTATTATACATGTACATACACAAATGTAAAAATTCTGAAGCTGATCCTTAAAACCTAGCTCCCCACTTCCAACTGGTGTGACCTGGAGTTATTTAGCCCCCCGTTATTCCTGTTAACTAATCTATAAGATAGGGCTAATCATGTTATAATTAAACAATTATAATTGTTTAATTAAATGAGATATGTTTATATCTCAGAAGAATGTTATAATTAAATGAGATAATCAACATAAAGCATTTAGTCTAGTATCTAACACACAAGTGTTCAACATGTTACTATATATCCTTAACATAAATGTTATTTTGTAATCTACTTCCTAGATTACTTAACAATATTTCATGGACAAACGTCCATAGCAAAGAATTCAAAAAGACTTTGTTTTGAATGGCAGCTTAGTGTTCCTTCTATCAATGTGCCACATTTATGTAACTATCTCCCTATTACACATTTTGATTGCTTCGCAACTTTTAATTATAATAATCTGATGAGCATAATTGTAGCTAAATCTTTACACATACTCATAATTACATTTTTGGAATACATTCCTAGAAGTAAAATTTCTGGGTCATAGGGTAATCACATTATAAATGTTTATGCATGCAGAAAGTATACATTCACACGTTTCATCAGTGCACATATATGTATAGTTATTACAGTTTCTTCCATATAGCCATCATTTAAATCTTGCTCAACCTGAAAGCCAAAAAAAAAAAAAAAAAAAAGAAAAGGCACTGTTTTAATTTATATTTCTTGGACAACCACTGACATTAAACTTCAACTCATTTGTTTACTGGTCATTTACGCATTCTTTACTTTTTTTTTTTTTTTTTTTTTTTTTTTGAGACAGAGTCTCGCTCTATCACCCAGGCTTTAGTGCAATGGTGGGATCTCAGCTCACTGCAACCTCTGCCTCCTGGGTTCAAGTAGTTCTCCTGCCTCAGCCTCCCAAGTAGCTGGGATTACAGGCACCCATCACCATGCCCGGCTAATTTTTTGTATTTTTTTTTTAGTAGAGACAGGGTTTTGCCATGTTGGCCAGGCTGGTCTCAAACTCCTGACCTCAGGTCATCCGCCCGCCTTGGCCTCCCAAAGTCCTGGGATTACAGGTGTGAGCCACCATGCCTGGCCCATTTATGCATTCTCTTGTGAAATCCCAGTTCAAATATTTTCCCATCTATATATTGGGCAGTTGCTGCCTTAATTTAAGAAGTTTCTTCATGAAAAATATTTTCACTGTCATATATATTTTAAATGGTTTCTACCACTTTTTTTTTTTTTTTTTTTTTGAGACAGAGTCTCGCTCTGCCGCCCAGGCTGGAGTGCAGTGGCGTGATCTTGGCTCACTGCAAGCTCCGCCTCCCGGGTTCACGCCATTCTCCTGCCTCAGCCTCCCGAGTAGCTGGGACTACAGGCGCCCGCCACCTCGCCCGGCTAGTTTTTTTTTGTATTTTTTAGTAAAGACGGGGTTTCACCGTGTCAGCTAGGATGGTCTCGATCTCCTGACCTCGTGATCCGCCCATCTCGGCCTCCCAAAGTGCTGGGATTACAGGCTTGAGCCACCGCGCCCAGCCTCTACCACTTTATAGTTTGCCATTTAAACTGACAAAACTTTTATTACAAAAGTGTTAGAAGTAGTCAAATTCCAACTTACAATTTCTGGATTAGGAGTCACTCTTTAGAAAGTTCTTCTCTATTCCAGATTTACAAAAATATTCACTTAAATGTTATTTTAGTACCTTTTATCTATTACTCTGATTCGGGTTTTATGAAGCAAAGCATTAGGGAGATACATCTGAAATCTTAGAGCATTATTTCTGAAAATATCTCAGGTTGGACAAAGCCTAATGCCTAGGCAAACTGCTGTATTAAGATGCTATAGAAGAGGATTTGTCTAAGCTTCCAAGGTAGAATACTATAAAAAGGCCCATCATATACACTGGCTTAATAACTGTCACTATTTTTAGCAATTAATTTTTATCCCAATCCATATACCTCTGTTCTCTTTCCAGGCCTTTTTATCCCATAGCTTACCTCACATCTGTAGTCAAATATTACTTTCTCTAGGGAACACAGCCTCACCAGTTTCCTGTTATATGCTAGTCTAGAATTTTTCCCTTTATTCAACAGCAACTCTCGGGTGGAAGTGATACATATATACAGTCATCCCTCAGTAGTTGCAGGTGTTGGTTCTAGGACTCCCACCACGAACCAAAATCCAAAGATGCTTGAGTCCATTATGTAAAACAGTAGTATGTAGTATTTGCATATAACCTATGCATATCCTCCCATATACTTTATCTCTAGATTACATATAATACCTAATACAATGCAAATGCTATATACATAGTTGTTTTGCTGTATTTTTAAATTTATGTTGTCTTTCTTTTAATATTTTCAATTTTGGTTGGTGGAATTTGTGGATGAGAAACCCTTGGAAAGAGAGGGTTGACTGTATTTGTATTAATGTGGTTATCTGCACCACTGCAGGAATGATGATTATTTTTGATCCCCATTGCAGGAGCTGGCATCTAAACAGGTGCTCAATAAATATGTCTCAAAAGAAAGGAGGAAGAAAAGCTCATGGTACATTTTTTTGTTTTGTTCTCATTTGTTTGTTTTTAAATGTGATGTATGAATGAAGCTGAACAAAAAGCTGGTACTACCCAGTTCTTTAGAACTAATCTTTCCCTCACAAAATTTTAGAAAAGCTGAAGAGAATCATAATCATTCTAAAAATTCATTTCTGATGGGTTGAAAGGGGAATGAATTTTTCATCCTAAAATGATCTGCTGTCATTTCACATCTTTAAAAGTGGGTAAGTATCAGCATCTTTTCAGACGCTCTTCAGTTTTAAATTGGACACACATTTTTAAAACTTTGATTTCTAAGACTCGTAATCTGAGAGTAATAATTCAAATCTGTACAGGATTTTGCAATTTAGAAAGCTTTTTTACTTTTTTATAAACATTTTATTTACTATTCATAACTTTAATGCGACATGGGAGTTTAGAGTCAGGGAAGAACCTCACCTTAAATTAACAGGTCTATTGGTAGAAGGACTTGAACCCAGGATGTCTGACTGGTCCAGTGCACTCATTAACCAGCCAGCTACAGTCACATCCCTAGCTCCTGCCTCAGAATGCTCCTATACGCTCCTATCTGCAAGGCCCAGCATTCATCAGCTCCTTGTGAACCATCTGACACTACCCACTCTCTAAGTCTTCACAGATTTTCCTCAGACCACTTCCATACTTTTAACAATGTATCCTCTCCATACTTAAATATTCCATGGCCTATTTTGCATTTCAGGTAAATCTCCTTTTCTCCCACTTGTAGATAAATCCTCTGAAGAGACTCTTAGTTCTTCAAAGAAAGACTTTTCTAACTTCCCACGGTACCTAATATAAGGGTTAAAAATTGATTGCTAATAAACTGGAACAGGGAGGCTATGTACCAAAAAATGAAAAACAAGCTATTTTTAAAGGCCTTGCCTGACACTCACCCAGACTCATTGTCCCCACGCCCACCCACAGGCTCCCAGATCCCCGCACAGTGCACACACAAATACATGAACGCCACCAGCAGGAACACAGCGTTCCCAAGAAGGTTTTTCAACCTGAGGATGTGGTAAGATTTTTCTATCCAGATGACAGGGGAGTGTGGCCTGGAGGCTTTTCTTTGCAAAACAGGATTTTCTTGCTGGCTTCTGCCCTAACATTCACTTTGCATGTCCCTGCGGTGGGACAGGAGGCAGGGTAGAAAAGAAGTCAGCAGAAGAGGGTGATGAAATTCCCAAGGAACTTCCATTAACCTGATCTTCCAGCACAATGAAATGTGAAAGAATAAGACAGGGAAGAGGATGTAGAAAAAGTGCCTTCTGTTTTATGCCAACAAGACAGCTCTCATTTTGACAAATTTATAAACCAAGTGTAAACTTGACCATGTTGTCTGTTTTTATCTTGGTGACATGAGCGTAAAAGATTTTCTTTCGGGCTGGGACCAGTGGCTCACGCCCGTAATCCCAGCACTTTGGAAGGCCGAGGCAAGTGGATCACGAGGTCAGGAGTTCCAGACCAGCCTGGCTAAGATGGTGAAACCCCATCTCTACTAAAAATAAAAAATTAGCCAGGCATGGTGGTGGGCATCTGTAATCCCAGCTACTTAGGAGGCTGAGGCAGAGAATTGCTTGAACCCGGGAGGCGGAGTTTGCAGTGAGCTGAGATCACGCCACTGCACTCCAGCCTGGGCGACAGAGCGAGACTCTGTTTCAAAAAAAAAAAAATTATTTCTTGAAAATGTGAACTATTTCCTGAAAGAAAAACATCCATAAGCACCTGCTTTTTCCCTTCTATATCAGAAGTTTCCACCTTGCTTACACAAACATGGATCACTGTATCTGCAACCCAGCCTGCAGTATGTTGGAAGGGATTGATTCCCTTACAATACACACTCACGCATTTAGAGCCCCCACGCCTACCACATGTATCCATCTTTACAACCTCTATTATGCAGAAGACATCCGCAGCCATCACTTAAACCCTGCTGAACACTCCAATTCATTGCCTATAAGCCTGCAATTTTTTTGCTCACAGAAACATTTTCTAAGATGCACTTGTCAATATTTAGCTCATTAATACTGTGGATCCCAATTTTTAGCATTCTGCTTAAGTTTTGCAACTTGATACATTTTCTGGATAATGAACACAACATGTGGTCTCTAAGTTCTGATTAATAGGAGTGGACTCCCATTATGATAATGTTGACAATTCATTACTCTAGGAAAGCCAACTTTAAGATAATTTTTTTAAACAGGAAACGTGTAAACTGATCATGGATGAGGGATGATCTCTGGACTGGGGAATGGATACAGATACAATCACTGCTGCTGTCTCTTAATGAAGAGAAACATCTTATAGGTCTTTGTGCTATAGTTAATGCAGAAGCTAATGTAAAGCACAAGGTCAGGATGATTAAAATCCTGTTATGAGGTGTCAGGGTTAGCTACAAAACAGTAGCACAACGAAGCCTTGTGGGCATGGAACCCCACATACACAAAATCTGTTATCTTGATTCTGGTGGTGGCCATGCAAATCAATACATGTGATAAAACTGCATAGAACTGATACAAAGTGCACACAAATGAGTGCATGTAAAGTCAGTGATTTTGAAGAAGATCTGTGGATTATACCAATGTCAATTTCTTAGTTTTGGCACTGTATTATGTCATGTAAGATGCTACCAGTGGGGAAAACTGGTAGGGAGGAGATAAGGAATCTCCTGTATCTGAGGGATGGGAGGGGGAATTCCTGTGAACTTATAACTATCCAAAATAATTTTTTCAAAAAGGCTGTCAGTTGCAAACACTGTTTGCTAGACATACATACATTCAGTCAATCATGTATTCATTCAATCAACATTTATCAACCACATACTGCTACCTGGCATTGCTCTACATGCTGGGGCTACAGACACAACATGACATGATCTTTGATCTTGAAGAACTCACAGCCTGGTCATCCAAGACAAAAACCAGTGCAGGAGGGAAGAGAGGGTACAATCGTACTCCACATGGAGAAAAGACAGACATGAACACCTGAAGCTGATCCATATATATTATAGTCCGGCTTCACATTAAAGCAAATGTATTTGTCAATCACCATTCCATTCATAAATGATTATAAATGACTAGTATAAAATGGTCATACTAACCTAAAGTTCCCATCATTAAAATATCAACCCTGTGGAGAAATTTTTGCTGAAGTCATTTCTAACTTCAGGGCAAAGAAATGTTCAGTTAAAGTAAGTTGACTGCTTTTGTAAGAAAGGGGATTGGGTTTGACTTCAAAAGCTCAGTATTTCTTCTAAATTCCTTTTTTAGATACATCTTTGGAAATGTTATTAAAATTGTTCAAGCTAAATTTACAGCTTAGTTTAAAACATGTAAAACTAAGGGACGATAACATCCCAGGAAAGAAAAAAAAATGCTTTACGCTATTAGAATTTGAATATCTATAACTAGCAAAAAAACGTTTACCTGGTAGGGTAGCCATTACTATTTTTTTAATACAGCTATGGATTCACTTTGCACAATATGCGTGTTGCTAGAAAGGTTTTGTAAAAGCAGACAATTTCATATTTAATTCATTTTAAATTAACATGGTATTTTATTTAAGCATTTTTTTCCTCTGCTTCTGATTAATTTCAATTAACAGTATCCTGGTATTAGGCCGGGCGCGGTGGCTCAAGCCTGTAATCCCAGCACTTTGGGAGGCCGAGACGGGCGGATCACGAGGTCAGGAGATCGAGACCATCCTGGGTAACACAGTGAAACCCCGACTCTACTAAAAATACAAAAACTTAGCCGGGCGAGGTGGCGGGCGCCTGTAGTCCCAGCTACTCGGGAGGCTGAGGCAGGAGAATGGCGTGAACGCGGGAGGCGGAGCTTGCAGTGAGCTGAGATCCGGCCACTGCACTCCAGCCTGGGTGACAGATCCAGACTCCGTCTCAAAAAAAAAAAAAAAAAAAAAAAAAAAAAAAAAAAAAAACAGTATCCTGGTATTTTAATTTATTAGTCTCTCTGCCAAACTGGTCTAATCAGATCTTTGGGTTCCCTATCCTAACATTATATCTGAAAAATGCTACATTAAAACAATGTAATTCTCAGCTGGGCACAGTGGCTCTTACATGTAAGCTTAGTACTTTGAGATGCTGAGGCAGGAGGAGTGCTTAAGTTCAATTTGAGACCAGCCTGAGCAACACAGTAAGACTCCATCTCTACCAAAAGAAAAAATAGCCAGGCACAGCGGCACATGCCTGTAGTCCCAGCTATTTGGGAAGTTGAGGTGGAGGGACTGCTTGAGCCAGGGAGACTGAGAAGCCAGTGAGCTGTGATCACACCACTGTACTCCAGCCTAGGCAACACAGCGAGACCCCATCTCAAAAGAAATAAAAAATAAAAGTTTAAAAACTAAAAAGAAAAACATAACTCTCTAAGAAATTATAAAATAATTTTTATTTAATGATATCATTATGCTTTGGCCTTAAAGATTTATTACAAAATGGATTGTGCTTCTGGAAATGGAGGGGGGGGATGAAATATCGATGTTAGATTTCAAAAACGTAACACAATTAGTATAAAGATGGAAATTCTTCATACATCTTTAGCCTCAGCTTGGATGAGTGCTGGGTTCAAGATGACAGACGCAAAGATGGTAATGCTGACACACTAAACTGTTGTCTGACACATAACACTGTCCTGTCATGCCTCAATTTTCACACATGAGCTATTGCTCAAAATTCAGTATAAAATAGTGACTTACGGCTGTCAGTGTAAAAAGTATGGCTTGCTTGAACACCAATTCATGGATGTCAAAGACCAAGTGTGGTGTTAAGACAACAATCTAAATGAAAGCATTCAACTGTGGGTTTAATGTATTAAAATATATAAATGGTAAATCACATATATAGGATCCTCTCTTCAAATTTTCCCTAATAAATGTCCATTGCATTATCTCTCAAAACTTATCTGTTAGTTCAAAATCTGTATATCACAGGGTTATTAATAAACAGGACAGATGTGATAGCCACAGACTACGGGAAGAATGCATTATCGATTCATTTTTTTTTTTTTTTTAGCCTAATGTGTATCACGCATAATGCCAGGTGCTAGGGATTCAACAATCATAGACAGGACTCATGCCATCAAGGAGGACATCTATGAGGAAGAGAAAAAGTGTCTTCATACTGCTTGTCTATGGAATAAGGTGCTGTGCTATGCAGACCAGGCACCACTCCTGAAGCCTGACACCCCTAGTGGATGCACTGGCCATCTGCAGCCCTGGCCTGGGACGCTGGAATTCCAGAAGACCTGGGAAGCCTCCATTGTATCAAGAACAGTTTCAGGAACGAAAAAGACTTCCAGTATAAGAAACTCAGTGCCAACGTCAGAATGCCTACAAATTCTCACCTTTTCCATTTTCAAACAACTTGAGACTGACTAAAAGGTTCTTGGAAAAACTCACTTAGACACAATGAATGTATTACACAGCAAAGCTGTTAACAGGCATTTTCTCCATGATTCCTTTAGGGAGTCATCCCCTCTCCTTAAATACACACCCTACATATAATATAGTCATACAAAACAGTATTCCCCAAGCTGAGGAAGTCAAAAATGTTCATAACAACTCTCACAATAATCCTTGCCTCTGCAAAGCAGGTCAGAATGAAAACCAGCTTTTCTGATTTCCATCTGCCCTCTCCAAAGCGCAACTTAAAAGCCTGACATCATCCCTAACCCCTCCTTCACCCAGACCTTTCCCATTCAAGTCCTACGAGTTCTATCTAAGAAACCTCTCAAACTGATCCCTTCTTGTCCATTTGCATTGCCACAACAATTGTCAAGGGTGATATTAAGTAAAACCCACAATACAACCCCAAATAACATCTCCAAAATTCTTTCTCCCCACAAACATATCTTAGCTGATATGACACTAGCCTACTTATACACATCTTTCCTCCTTAGCTATCTGCTCACATCACTCCTTTCACTTCAAATACCTCACAGAAATCCCACCTCCTTCACATCCTAGCTTTAAAGCAACTTCTTCAGAAAAAGCATGCCCATATTATCTACCATCTCTGAATTCCCACAATATTTTGCACCATTCATGTGCCCTGTAGTATAGTTTCTCATGTAGGTATTTATATAACAAAAGACTGGCCTTGTCCCACACAGTTCAAGGATGAGTTTTATTCGTCTTTTTGTGATTACTGTCCTTCAGATAAGACAGTGCTCACAGGATGTGATTAATAAATATTTATCAAATGAAACTGGCTTCCAACATTCATGTTAAGACGCTGACTTATTCTCAAATTCAAGCACTGTGTAAGTAGAGCTAAAATTTTGATGAGTGGGAGGATGGGGGCTTTTAAGAGTTCAATTTGCTGCAGCAACTCTTCCTTCTTAAAACTCATTATCAAAATCACCAGCATCCACAGCTCAACTTAACGAAAGAGAAATTAAAAATCAAAGACATAGCTATGCAATTCCCCAGATCGTTGATTTACACACACACACACACACACACACACACACACACACACACACACCCCTTCAAAACAGAAAAGAAAAATCTCAGCGCAGAATAGCAAAGTTTTCAGAGCAATCTCCTGAGTCAGAATGCTTTGATCTAGTATTTCCTCTACTACATTATTGTGTGAAGGTATGCAAGCTATATAAATACCCTGCTCCTTAATTTCATCTACAAAATGATCATAATTCATATAAACATCTAAAACATGTAAATGCTAAATAAGTGCTATACAAGTGTTTGCTATTAACATTTTCTGTAATGTATAGTTTAGTCATAACTTCAATATGAAGGCGGTCATCGGTTGGGTGTGGTGGCTCACACCTGTAATCCCAGCACTTCAGGAAGCCGAGGTGGGTGGATCTTTAGGTCAGGAGTTCAAGACTAGCCTGTCCAACATGGTAAAATCTCATCTTTACTAAAAATACAAAAGTTAGCTGGGCACAATGGCGGGCACCTGTAATCCCAGCTACTCGGGAGGCTGAGGCAGGAGAATCACTTGGACCCAGGAGGTGGATGTTGCAGTGAGCTGAGATAGTGCCACTGCACTCCAGCCTGGGTGACAAAGCGAGACTTCACCTCAAAAAAAAAAAAAAAAAAAAGAGGTTATCTACTGGCTACTGGCTAATTCTGAATAGATAAGGTCACAAGTGTATTCAGCTTAAGGACCCAATCTTGAAAATGTATCTGACCTGGTAGCATTTCACCCTGCCAGGTAACACTCCACGTTTGTACTATAACATAGACATTAAAAGGTCAGAGTGTCCCAAAGATTGCTTTTTAGCTTCTTTTTAGAGGCGAAACCAGAAGAGTGTCTGCCTTGATTGAGCTATGTTGAAAATCACTGGAGTTAGGTCTATAAGAATCCCAGGTACAGTCTGAGTGTGAATTGACTCAACGACTTAATGGATTGCAGAGTCTTAACATCAATTAAGACAGATCCGATAAGTATGTCCAAAAGGGTAATAAAATAATTCAGCAGGTCTTCATAAATATGAAATATTAAATATTTGCAATGTGTCATTCAATCAAACAGATAAGATCTATGCTTCAGAGAATAGGAACTCATAAAGCTTTTAAATGAATATGAAAAAAGCATTAACTGAGGCACAATTAACTGGGACAGCACGGTGAATCTCTATGGACAGGAAGCCTTTCTAGTACCTCAATATCCCAGGAAACACAGCAAAGTAGGAAGAACCCTAGGAAAACAGGAATCAAGGATTCAAGAAAGTAGCAAAGTTTAGTTGGGATCTTTCACAAGATTATTCCAATATTAATACAAAAAAGAAAGGGCAAAAAGATTCCACGCATAATAAATAAGATCAGACAGACTGAAAAACCTCTCCACGAGGTTAAACAGAGATTCCCTTCATGAGATACTATATTTTCATTAATTCTGTAAATTTGAAAGGCTGAATGAAGTAAGGGTCTAGCACTGCTGAAACTTGCGTTAAGTATCCCACTCTTGGTCAGAGGAAAATAAAGACTGTAATCCTTCGACAGATTAAATGTTTCAAACCTCAAAAATTAATGCATTCAAATGCTTCAAAGGAATATGTTTATTGATGAGTAAATATGGGTATGGGGATAGAGGACAAAGATAACTCAAAATAGCTTGATCTAAGGCCGTTCTACGCTAACACAGGAGTAACAAAACTAAGACAAGTATAAAACATTCTAACTTCCCTACAAACATGTAACAGGCCCCAGTGGGAAAATGGAATTTAACGTGTGTGTGTGTATGTTTCTGTGTATGTGTGAAAACTCTGATTTTTGACATTTCGCTAAAATGTAGTGAATCAGGATTATACAAATATCTTGGTCCTTGACTACCACAACCCGTAAAAGCTACCAAGCTCCCATTTCTTAAAAGCACAAATTAATTAATTAATACAAAGGGATAACAGCAGTATATGACTAAGTTTTTCCCTTAGAAAGAGTTCCTTCAGGAAAGCATACATTTCTCTACTCAATGTAATATTTATGTATTCAATCAAGACTAAAATTGTAAAAATTGGGCAATGGATCTAGTTTTGGCAAATTAGGCAGGTCCTCACCGCAATTGCTGTGTAGGTTGAAAAAAGAGTGGGAGAGCATTCAATTCATTAAACACTCCTACAGCGTTCTATCTTTACTGACAATCTTGCAGAGAATTCTGCATCTATTCTTATTGCTACCAACAATATACAATATTCTTTAGCACATCATGTTTCATTTCTATGCCTGCTGGCAAAGCTGCAAAAAACAAAAAGAATGATATGGTCAATCAATCAATAATTTCTCCAGTCAGAATATTAATAAAAACTTTCTTACACCTTGCCCTTAGACTCAATGCCCAGGAAAATAAACTACCTTGTAAAAATATTAGTGAGAGAGAAAAACTCTGCACAGTGAAGAGGAATGAAAAGGAAGCTACCCAGAATCAAGACCCCTACTCCACACTCTGACCACAACTGCCCCACCTTCTTCCTTTACTAGCACTGTCATTTGAGATGTCCCATTCCTCATCTGTAAAATGGGACAATAAAAATGCCTGCCTTGTAACACCCCAGTGGCAACGAACACACCCGGC
This sequence comes from Macaca mulatta, assembly GCF_049350105.2. Classification (NCBI taxonomy): domain Eukaryota; kingdom Metazoa; phylum Chordata; class Mammalia; order Primates; family Cercopithecidae; genus Macaca; species Macaca mulatta. The sequence continues at coordinate 68,811,466 of NC_133422.1, forward strand.
ACCCAGATCTTGGTTTCTAATACCATTTGTCAATAAGAGGAACAAGGGCTCTGTGAAGAAATGAATGATTCCAGGACTGAGGCAGGAGATATATAAGACGGGTACAGGGGTATGAGTATGGCACATTTTGAAAGTACCAGACAGTAGAGAAGTACAATTTTTAAAAAATGTTTAACATACAACAAAGGAGATATGGCAGAGATATACAAAAGCCAACTAAAAGAGTTATCAATGGCAAGCTGGATATGGTGGCTCACGCCTGTAATCCCAGCACTTTGGGAGGCCGAGGCGGGTGAATCACGAGGTCAGGAAATCAAGACCACCCTGACCAACATGGTGAAACCCCGTCTCTACTAAAATACAAAAAATTAGCCACATGTGGTGGTAGGTGCCTGTAGTCCCAGCTACTCGGGAGGCTGGGGCAAGGGAATTGCTTGAGCCCAGGAGGCAGAGGTTGCAGTGAGCCAAGATCGCACCACTGCACTCCAGCCTGGGTGACAAAGTGAGACTCCATCTCAAAAAAAAAAAAAAAAAAAAAAGTCTCAAAAAAAAAAAGTTACCAATGGCCAAAGCTAAAACAATCTGGGCAACAAAATAAAGTTGTACTGGATTATAATCCACAACATAAAATAAATATCCATGAATCCACACTGATATAAAAATGATGTGATAGGTAGGTAGACAGATAAGGGAGATGAGACAAATCTCATAAGCAGAAGAATTCCAAATAATTTATATGTATACTTCACACTCAAGGAGGTGGAGTATAATTCCATACTTCTGAAGTGTGGGGTACACACAGTGGCTTCCTTCCAAAGAGAATGGTAATAAAGACCATAATCCTTTATGACGGAAGAGAACAACTTTACAGTGGAGAAAGCTGACAATCCCTATTTCAGCCAGGTAATCAAGGTCAGTATTGAGATAAGTCATTTTGACGGCATGTACCCTTGATGTGATGTAATGAGAACGGCACTTTACCTATGTGGTCCTCCTCCCAAAACTCATCACCCTAGAATTAACATGAGAGGGCATCAGACAAATCTCAACTGAGAGACACTACAAAATACCCGACCAGAGCACCTCAAACTGCTAAGGTCATCAAACACAAGGGAAGTCTGAACAATTGTCACAGCCAAGAGGAGTCAGATGTGATCACAAAACCTAATGTGGTATGCTAGACAGGATCCTGGAACACAAAAAGGACTGCAGATGAAAACTGAGGAGATCTGAATAAAGTACAGTAGGTTCTCACATAACATCACTTTGTTCAGCATCATTTGATTACAGCATTGATGAGAAGGAAAAAATATATATGGATGCCCAGCCCAAGCCACTGTCTGTGTGGAGTTTGCATGTTCTCCCACGTATTGCATGGGTTTCTCCAGGGAGTCCAGCCAGCTCCCACACTCCAAAGCTGTTGGCGTGTCTGTATAGTCCCAGGTAGAGTGTGCGTGTGTGTCACCTGCAGTGGGAAGGCATCCTGTCCAGGGCTGTTCCTACCTGCGCTCCAAGCTGCCAGGATGGGCTCTGGTCACCGCCCTGAACTGGAATAACTGGGTAATTATCTTACTGATTTTTATTAATCTTTCTGAAATGTATGTATAGCTCCTACTTATTTCAGTGGCTAATATTAGAAGTGTTTTGTTCTTTATTTAGAAGCTGGGTGACCAGAAATTTGCCATAGGAACTTAACTCTTGTTTGGATCAATTAGTCTACAGTAAATTTGGCATTTTTAGATGTTGTTTCACTTAAAGTCTGGGTTTCTAAGAACTATCTATGACTTAAATGAGGACTTACTATATGAACTTTTGTTTAAAGTATCAATATTGGTTCACTAATCGAAACAAATTAGTGTTTCTAAATTGTTCACTAATTCGAAACAAATCCCACACCAACCTAAGATGCTAGCAACACGGGAAACTGGGCGTCAGGTATACAGGAACTTTCTTTGCCATCTTCTCAATTTTCCTGCAAATCTACAACTCAAAAAAACAACGTTTATTTTTTAAAATTCCTGCCTTGCCTTCCGTACAAGATTAAATTTTTCAAAATTTTATGGAAACACATAGTTTGTTAAAAGGCTACACCACTTACAAATTTAAAATAAATTTAAAAATAAATATTATAGGTTTCCATTTTTTTGAAAAAGGAACATACTCCAATTCACTTCCGAGGGCTCTTTCCAAAGAGCTTTTCCATCCAGGAAAAAAGAAGAAAAGAAAAAAGACAGAAAAACTATGTTACTGGGTGGGACCCTTGGAGAGGATACCAGAAAAAAAGAGTTATCTGTAAGAAATTATAATTAGAAGTAAATCATATAAGATTATTAGTCTCTTAACTGTAGTTTAACTGTTTGCATAAATACACTGCAACTACTCTAAGAAGGAATGTTTCATTATAACTTACATAAATGATCATTACTTAGACAAACGTTATGATTTTTTTAACCACGGATATTTTCATTTGATACTACTACTGTGTCCTATAAAGGCAAAGAATATTTTGTATTTTCCTTACTATACCATGTAAGACTTAAAATACCAAATTATAAGTCTTAAATTTTATTTTTTATCTCTTCACTATCATTGATTCTCCTATAAATTATTGACTTTAATATTCATTGTTTCCTTTGGAAAGAACTACTGAAAAACAGGAAAAAAAATCAAGATATTAACACATATATTGGTTTTTAAACCATAGCATTATGAAATTTAAATTGTATACAATGCAACTGGATGTATATTTATCTTCCCAGAATCCTCTCCAAACTGGCCCTCCTTTATGCCACAGAAATGCCACTTAGTCTATATCTTTGGGTAAGGATGTCCCCTCCCCTCCACATCAGCAGTGGCCATATGACCCAAGCCTAACAGCTCTAAGGATTTGCCCCTCGGTCACTTTGATTGGTTTAGTAAATAGGTGACCAGGCCAAGTGTTAAATTATCAGAAAAGTGCTTGCTCTAAAAAGATATCTTTATAGGCCAGGTGCAGTGGCTTATGCCTGTAATCCCAGCACTTTGGGAGGCCGAGGCAGGTAGATTACGAGGTCACAAGATGGAGAGCATCCTGGCTAACATGGTGAAACACCGTCTCTACTAAAAATACAAAAAAAAAAAAATTAGCTAGGCATGGTGGCACCTGTAGTCCCAGCTACTCGGGAGGCTGAGGTAGGAGAATGGCGTGAACCCAGGAGGCAGAGCTTGCAGTGAGCCGAGATCACACCACTGCACTCCAGCCTGGAAGACAGAACGAGACTCCATATCAAAAAGAAAAAAAAAAAAAAAAAAAAAAAATCTTCATGATGGAAATCTGAGGCAACCAGCAGCTGTATTGCTGCCACATTTTGATAGCCTAAGATACAGCAAACAGAGGCAAAATAAAATAAAATAAAATAACCGAGAAGTGAATAGAGAGAGTACTAAGGATACCAGTCAAATTGCCACATGCAGCAGTTCTTAAACACAGCTTCACCTCTTGGTTGCACCATTCCATAAATGCTTTTTTGATTAAACAAGTTTCAGTTAGTGTATCATTTAAGATTAGGTTTGGTTGCAAGTGTCAGCAAACTTAAAAGGACACTGGCTTAGACATTACTGAAGTTTCTATTTCTCACATTCCAAGTGCAAAGTCAGGCAGTCAAGGGCATGGAAGCTGTGCTTCCCCAAGTCTCACAGAACTCCTGTACATTCCAGCTCATAGCTCCACCATGCCTAGGGTTGGACACACCCAAACAGTTCAATATAGCACTGAGACATCCAGCTGTCACACTCACATTCCAAGCAACAGAACTGAAGAAAGAAGGACAATGTGGAGTAAAAGGAATGTACTGGGGGACTTTACAGGTGGAACAGCTTTACAAGCTGCTCACTATACATCCGCTTACATCTCACTGGCTAGAACTTGCTGGCCACATCTAGAGGCTGGAATATGTCATCTTTAAGCAGCCACACACACAATGAAAATTCTATTGTCACAGAAGAAGAAAGGAAGGAATAGACTGGGTGACACTCAGCCTCCGTCACAGCTGGATTTCTATAACTTCCAATAAGACAACTATCACAAATCATATGCTACATAATTGCTGTTCTCTCAAGGGCGGTATTTTTTTTTCCAAAATGAGAACTTTTAGGCATTAATTCACCATAGTATTTATGTTTTGGGAATCCCATATAGCAATGACACATACTTAGAGAACAGAATATTAACACCTAATTTCACATTTTAGACCACTGCCGAGTACAGCTTTATCATGTGGCCCAAAGTTGCTAACGTAAGAATGTGAATTTAATAAGGAATTAAATTCTAGAATAGATAAGGAAATTCAGAAACACAATTTTTAAAAGTCAAGAAACTCAACAAAAAAAAAACCTGGTAAAACATAAATAACTGACAGAAACGGAAACTTGAATGGGCAACTAGAATATGACTTCTGAGTAAAGAAAACAGATTGAGTATGAACCTTGACTTTCACTCTCTCCCCAATTCAAATAAGGTAAGATGGAATAGATTTTTCTTTAGAACTAGAATGTGAGATAAGTCAGTAAGAACAAGATTTCTGAAAAGGTTAAAAAGTAAGTGGAAGAAAGCTAAATGATTTAGCAGACCCTAGAAAGCTGAATGAGGCTAAGTCAATTGTGAAGAAAAACAAAAAGCAACCTAACATAGCCAACAAAACCTCCCAGAATCTGGGACACTCTCAGCTCCCTATGACCAGAAATGACAGTAAAAGTTTAGCCAAAATGAGGAAGACTGATTGACAATCCACTTCAGAATTAGATTTCCACATATCTTCATGAACACAGCTAGATGACTGTCCTTCCCAGCCCCAGAAGACCAGCAGTTTATTCCTAGAGTAGAGTCAAACAAAGGGCCTCCACTGAGAGACTCCATGGACATTTTGTACAAGAGAAAATCATACCAAGAACAGAGTGAGGAAACAAAGGGAGTTGAGATGTTCAGTTTCTTCTCATTTAAATTGCAAACTGCTGGCAGCCTGGTCTACACTGGTAGGCAGAAGCTTAAAAGGTTTTTCTATGGAGGACCTAATTAGCCCTAGACTCAAGCCTAAAGACAGTTCCTGCCATCAAGGGCACAACAAATAATAACCCAGCCAGGTGACTCTGCTGAGAAGAGCACAGACTAGCTCAGAGCTTTCAGGAAGCTGCTTAGTGCCCCACACAGAGATTACCGATACTATTAAAGAACTCACCAAATAAGAGGACGTCATTAAAAAAGGATTATTCTCAGAAAAACAAGAAAATGTTCTTACAAATTAAAAATATGGTAGTAAAAATTAAAGAATAAATAAGAGGAAGAAAAAACAATGATGATGTGGTCTTTCAGAAAGTAGAACAAGACTGAAAATAGGAGCAAAATAATAATAAAAGTGGAATTCCAGCCTGGGATAATCCAACATTTGAGAATGAGAGCTAAAGAGAGAATAGAGAAAACAGAGGTAAGAACAGCATCAACCAAAGAGGGGATCCCTTGCTCTTCAAATTCTCATTCTCTGAATTCAGGAACCAAAATGAAGAGGAAAATAAGTTCTGCAATAGTATCTTTAGAGGAAACAGTACTCCAGTCCTCTGACGTGTCCTAACACTGTTGCTTGCTATCTGAACTCAGTAAATGAATCAATTTGGATAACATGACATTTCTGGTGATGGTGGTTTTGTTGTTGTTGCTGTTAATTCCCTAAAGGAAGGACTTATGTTTACAGAATGATAGGGCCCATTGAGTACCCTGCAAAACTTGACAAAAACAGGCCACATAAAGGCACATCATTGAGAAATTCAGAACATCTGGAACAAGACATTTCTACAAGATTTCAGAGAGAAAGAAAAAAAAGAGTGGGGAGAGAAAAGCAATTGACAAATGTACTGGGAATCTTAATGGCATCCCAATGTAATCTAGAGTGGAAGGATGCTTTGAAATCCCAAAGGAAAATTATTTCCAATCTTCAGTTATAGACCATGCTACATTATCAGTCTGGTATAAATGTTAAGATATTTCACACATGCTGGATTTGAAAAACTTCACCTCTCCTGCAATCTCCCTCCTCAGGAAAGAAGATACACTTAGCAAAGAAGAGAGTACACAAAGAAGGAAGAAATTCTGATATAAGGAGACAAAGGACACACAGGGAGGGAAGGATGGTTACGGGTAAGCCTGAGGATGAGGGCTGTGTACAAGGCAGAGCACACCTGATGGCCCCAAGGAGATGAGCTTGACAGACACCTCTGGAATCAGAACACACTGAGAGGAGAATCAGACAATTCTGGGTTTGAAGCAGGGATAACAACATCAGAAACTGAAAACATAGGAAAAATTACATATTATTGGTCCGGTCAATGATTTCTTCAATATGACCCCAAAAGCACAGGCAACAAAAGCAAACATCAACAAATGAGATTCCATCAACGTAAAAAGCTACACCACAAAGGAAACTGTCAACAGAGTGAAAAGACAACCTACAGAATGAGAGATAATATCTGCTAAACATTCATTTGATAAGGACTTAATATCCAAAATATAAAAGGAACTCAATATCAAGAAAATAGGCAAAAAAAATCTAAACAGACATTTCTCAAGAGACGTAGAAATGGCCCATAGTTACATGAAAAGGTGCTCAACATAACTAATTATCAGGGAAGTGCAAACTACAACAACGAGACATCATCTCACAGCTGTTAGAATGGCCATTATCAAAAACACAAATAATAAGTGTTGGTGAGACTGCAGAGAAAAGGGAACCCTTTTACACCGCTGATGGGAATAGAAATTAGAACAGCCATTAGGGAAAAGTGTGTAAGTTCTTCAAAAGTTAAAAATAGGACTACCATATGATCTATCAATCCCACTACTGAGTATGTAACCAAAGTAAAATAAGTCAGATCGGAATGTTAACAAGATTATCTGCACTCTCATGTTTACTGCAGCACTATTCACAATATTTGTAACCAAGCTAACTGTCCATTAATGGATGAATGGATAAAGAAAATGTGGTGTGTGTATACACACACACACACACACATAGTGGAATTTCGCTACCAACTCTGTAAGAACTCCTGCACATTTAGGGACATATTTCAGGCACACTGGAAAGTATGCTTGGCTGCTGGTGCGAAGAGGGGCATGAAACAGCAAGAAGAGTAGAACTAGGGAATGAAGATAAAGAAGTAAAATGAGTGAAACAGGAGAGGTGTCTTGTCTTCCTGGTACTAATAAGAGTGGTGGAGCATGAACTGAGGAAAAGAACAGACTCAACCACGTACATCCCAGAATCAAACACACCATCACCAATCGCCATCGCACCCCACCCCCAAAAAAAGAGAAAGGGGGAGAAAGAATTGGGATCAAGTTAAAAAGAAACAGAAGTAGGGTCAAGTAAAAAGGAAAGGGAATTTGGAATCGTAAGATAAAAATTCCATAAAGTTAGAGTTATATAGGAGGAATAAGTTCTAACATTCCTTTGCACAGCAGGGTGACTATAGTTAACAATAATATAGTATGTATCTCAAAACAGCTAGAAGAGAATACTTTTTGAATGTTCTCAGCAAATAAATTATACATGTTTGAAGTGATGGATTTGCTAACTACCCTAATTTAATCATTATACATTGTATACAACTATCAAAATATCATACTATACCCCATAAATATGTACAATTATTATGTATCAATTAAACATAAAATGAAACTTGAAAAAAAAAAAGAAGATAAAGATTCCAAAGTCTGGCTCCAAAACCTTCAAAATGTATGACTTAAATTTTACCTTTCTATGCCTCAGTTTCCTTATATATAAAAAAGAAAGACAGAAATAAACTTCTTAGAGTGATTCTGAGAATTAAACCATAGTCTATAAATACCAGGGTCTTAAAGCTCAGAAAATAGAAAACAGCTTCAAGTGCCCATTATTTGGCATCAGAAACATTGTGCATATTGTGTAGGTCTCTCCAAAACAACTGGGCCACAGACAGGTATTGTCATGCTGTCTTGGTTCACCTGCTACCCATTACATAATTCTGAGAATTACATTTCAAAATAATTGTTGGAAGCTTCTATTTTTTTTTAAGTTTTCTATTACTCCCATTCTTGGGATGACTACTTTCTACTGAAAATAAGTTTTCAGACACTATAGAAAGGAAATAACAATGAGCCAATTTATTAAAACTGAGAATCAAGTTACTAGGCAGGGAGGCACATTATTTACCCTGCCCAGTGCCACACTCCACCGTCGTGTCGTGGCCAGATCACAGACACGATTCGAAGGGAGAACTCTTCCCCTGAAGCAAGTTTCCACTCTAGCTTCCTAAGTTTTAAAGTCAATGTGCCAGAGAGTCAACATTTGCGTATCACGGCCGTAAGTACAGAATCAAGTGAAATCAAATGTCATTGCCTCTACACAAGGACATCCTTACTGGTGTCTGTCCTTCCCTCCCATTACTACAGCTGAGATGAAAAGTTGAAGGGCAACTGACTGTCTCTCCCCTGTGTATCATCTCCTCATTTCTGCCTCATAAACTTCTAAACTACTCCACTCCCTGGCTAGTAGGGCTTTCCTCATCATCTCTGCCAATGAAATATCTTGCTTTCCCTCTAAAACATCAGTCTTCCCTGGCTACCATATGCTCTACATCCACCACAGTCATACAAGAAGTCATTAAGAATGTGCATGTGTACTTATTCCTCACCAAGAGGGCCCTTGTGTCGATCAGGAAACTCTACTATCCAGATTTTATTTTCAATCTGGTTGTATGTTGATAATGAACATCTTCTGATACTTGCTGTAATAAATGAAAATATCTAAAATAATTAAGAATAAATTATGTTCAAAGTATGCTTAACACTGCACATAAGCAATTCTACTGAATATAGCATTGATAGAGAAAAAATTCCATTTGCCATTTATGGTGAAAAACTGACTATATCCTATACAGACTTTATTTATACTAAATATACATTCCTTGTAAGAGACAGATCTCTCACCTTTCATTAAACTATAAGAATCATGCTAGCAAGAAATACCATCTATTTTATTTGCCTTTCCTTCCATTACCGCTAACAACAAGGATGCTCATGTGTCAGGCACTGTCCTAATTCCTTCCCATGTATTAATTAATTTAATACTCTCAACAACCTAATGAGCTGGGGTTAACATCACTATTTCATAGATGAGGAAACTAAAGTATAGAGAGTATAGAGAAGTTAAAAGCCCGCTCAAAGTCACACATTAAGCAAGCACTGGAACAAGATACAAACCCAAGCAGTCAGACCCTGAAACAGTTAACCACTGGCTTCCATAATAGCCAGAATAATGTTTTGCAAAGGTGGAAGTTACATGCCTGGAAAATTGGACTCAGCACAAGCAGATGTGTAATAAGTATAGAATGAGTGGTTGCAAGCTTGAATTATTGCATGAATATCCCTGGACTAGAAATGTTTTCAAAATATTGCTCAAAATTATATCAGTACATTGTTAAGAGGGAGAATGAGGTGGAGGGAAAGCAGAAAACTTTCTGGCATGTTTGCATTTTAGTCACAATTAATGGTAAAATGGGACCCAGAGACACATACTCATTAAAAGAACTGAGGATAAATTCATTCTGTGGGACTAATGGGTGCAGAATATTACTATGAACATTTAGAGGCATATTTCTTAGTCATAATTAAGACAGTATTTGTGTCATATCTTAATGAAATCCCACTCAAGAAACATTTCCATATATTTCATCATATAAAAATATCTTAGTGCACTTTAAATTTGAAATTGCTCCACAGTATCTTCAACAGGTTTGTCACACTACTCACAGTATTAAAATTCTGAGACCAAAGAGAGAAAATGACAAACCATACAAAGTCTGCTCCTAACTCCAAAGACTGACAACTAACAGGCTTGTGAAGGCCGCTGGGAAAATTCATAAACAGAAATCAAATCAACTGACTTCAGAATGATCATTTAAATTTTCAGATGCTTTGGCCAAAAATTTGGTATCATTCATACATGGCACACAATATAAGAAAGCCATTAGGGAAGCTGGAGTTGTTCCATCAGCATCAAAATCCCATGGAGAGTCAGCTCACCATGACCTGTATGAATTCCTTTGTAGAGGACCAAGCCCAAGACCTGATTCTGATGGAAGAAGCTGGCAAGGAAGAGCAAGGAAGTGAATACTTGGTTTTAGAAAGACAGAACAAAAGAGAACTTCAAGATTATCAAGTTCAAATGATTCATTTTACAAATGAGAAAACGACTCAAGGCCTAACGCAGGAGCACATAAGCTTCTAAGATCAGAACCCAGGGTCATTCTCACAACTGTGCTGCCTCCTTTGTTAATGCAATTTTTTAGTGTTCCTAATATATCAGGGTTCCTATACATTTTGCTAACTACATTAACATCATTGGCTTTTATTCACTGAACCGTGTACTTTCCATTCTTGATAGAATTGCTTGTACCTCATTTTCCAAAATAAAAACGACGTCTATGATCTTAAGAAAAATTACTCATAAGCTCAAACATCTTCAGTGCACATATACACTAATTTGAAATCAGCAAAGACTTAATACTAAATAAAAGTTCGTTGTATTGTACTTTGTATGGACACATGACATTTATTCCAAAACATGATAATACAGCATCACACACATCACAACATCGCAATGAAGAAGGTAAGAAATTACAATAACAGGGCAAAGAAATTAAAACAAAGAGAAGTCAGATATCTTGCTCAAGAGCTCCTAGAAGAATATGCAATTGTACAGCAGCCACTGACATTACCAAATATTTTTAAAGCATCAGAAAAATAATGTTAAGAAAAACTGCCATAAGAAAGCTAACAAAGTTGTAACAAGTCAAATCCTGCCCTTTACTCTCTCACCAAAATATCGTGTAGTGTTGACTTCAAGTAAGTTGGAAGTTTAGACTTCTATTTCTCAAATCCATTCCATTTACTTACATATCTTTAAAAGGCAAAACCGTAGCTGCAAAGCAATTTATTAGAAGAAAAAAAATGATTGTGCTGATGGACCACGATAACAAATCAATACAAAGCACTTATTTACTTTGCCATCAGATTATCTGAGGATGCCTCAAAATCATATTTTCTTGGTTCTTCACAAGATGCAACAGAAAGCTGCAAAGCATGCCCCAGTAGGTCTGATCTCATATCACTATGCACATATGATGTGCATCACCATCCACGCAAGAATATGGAAACAAATTATAGGCACAGTCAGCCTTCCACAGTGTTTTTACAAAGCTCTTCTGCTTTCACCTGGTCCTAGCTTCTCTACAGCCAGAGATCACTATGGCTTTTACTACGGACAGTCAAGACACGTCCAAAGCAAATTTTCCCTGTAACATTGGAAGGTAGGATAAGCAACGGTGGCACAGGGTAAAAATCAACCAACAACAATTTGCCCTAAACACTGAGTTGTTCTAGCAGCAGGTGGCCAACAAGCAGTGTGTATAAAACCTCAAGTCTGGGGCCAGGATAAATGGAGGTATGTAAGGCCCAGGAAGGAGAAAGAGCAAGCATGGATAATGATATCAAAACAACCCCAAGAACAGTGGTGGATATGCACAAGTGGGCAACAGAGGCTGAAGAAACGGAAAAGCAGCATCGAGCATGAGCTGTGCCAACACCTTCTGAGGCTATCCTCAACCCGGTTCAGGAAAACATGGGTGTACCTGAGAACTCAGATGCAGACACCTGTAGATACTTGCCAGAAGAAGAAAGGAGGAGGTGGTAAGAGTCCAGTAGGTCCCAACCACAAATGTTTTTAAAATAGGATATAGGAGTGGAAGAGGTCTGAGGGAGGAAGAAAGGGAGAGCAAGAGGGAAGGAAAGAGGGAGAGAAACAGGCAAGAATGGAGCCCACACTGTGATTTAAAGAGAAAGAAAACCAAGAACCATATTGGGTGTACACAGCAGCCCATCAGTTATGCAACATACATGTAACCCAAATTTCACTGACTGTCACTTCTTTCTAAAGCATCTGTTAGGGAATTTGTTCCTGTATGTTCGTTGGTAGTTTTTTAAGGCCTGGCTTTTATTGCTCACTTGTCATTCTACTTACAGTAAGGATTAATAACACTGCATATGGTGTGTGATGAATAAGAAATTCAACTTACACGGCACTAGGTGTAAAATTATGCAGTACATCCATCGCTTTGAGTGCATGAGAATTCGATTTAACATGAAGAGCTCCCTGCACAGAGGGGAGAAGTGCAACTTATCTAAGTATTTGCCATGCTTTAGTCTACAAATAGGCTCAGAAAAGTAATCTGTGAAATAAAAATTGTTACCCATCTATATTGTTGAATCAAAAAATGTTATTTCTAAGATACAGTAAACCCCATCTAAAATCTACTAGACCAAAAAAGCCGAGATTACCATAATTATTTTTGGCTTTAATTCTATGTGTAAAAGAGGAATGGAAAAATATTTAAGAGCCATGTCTGTCTTTTTTGGGAGGGGAGAGAAGGGTGAAATTCATCTCAGTGGAAAAATAAATCTGCATACCTCCACACCTCCCTTGTGGGGCCTGGTAAAGGAGTGAAAAGACCTGGAGAAAATATTAATGGGTCTCTAGATGGGCAAAAGGAGGCCCAGAAGTGGGTGTGGGCACAGGAGCCAGAGAAAGTTGTAGTGCTCTGTGTAACTCAGACTCAACATTATTTTTGTACACTGCAGTGAGAGACAGAGAGACCAGCCATGATGAGCTGCCAGACACAAGCTGCTGAATCCTGAAGAGGCACTTTTAAAAAACATGGTCTAATATTCGATTTCAGGCTTTTTTGTTTCTGAACTTCTGAACTTTTGTTTCCCTTATCTTCATAAAGTTTACCCAACATGATCTCAATTTTAAAAAACAGAAAGGCAAGGGAAAAGGGCTGTGTTCCTGTGTGGGTGGAGACAAAGTACAACAGGGACAGTCAGTTCATAATGGGGAGACAGACACAAAGCTGGAAATCCAGCTGCCCGAAACCTCCACCCCATCCCCAGGGACCGAGAGGGAACTGTGACCTCCTCCCATCCCTAATCTCACTGGGCTCCCAAAGAACAGGTTACAGCATGTACTACACTCTGAGAAGACAAAAGCAATGGAAATGATGGCTACAATGGTTAACTGTTAAGATCAAAGCACTCAGCTAGTAGAAGACAAAATATCTATAAATAAAAAAAAAAAATTTGACCATATCAATCAGTCACTTCCAACTCCTAAACTGGTGTAACAACTTGCTTTTCTTATCCCTAGTCACTGATGTACAGACGAGACAAGTCAATTCAATGGCCAGAAATTGCCAATGATAAAATTATTCAACTATTTTAAAAGAGAATATATTATCAGCTCTTAAAATTGAGCATAAAAATTCAAAAATGAGACACACTAACATCCTGAAAGTTATTTTTGTTATACATAAGGGAAATGAGGAAAAATAAGGGAATGGTAACATTCAAAGAGAGAAGAGAAAGATGAAGAGTAAGAAGGACAAAGGTCAAGAATGTACAGTGAAGGGAAGAATCAAATGAAGACAGAAATAGAGACTTGGAAACAGGGAAAAACAAAAACTGAAATAGAGTTCATGCAGCCACTTTATAGCTATGTAATTTTTTTTTTCTTTCTTTTTGAGACGGAGTCTCACTCTGTCACCCAGGCTCAAGTGCAGTGGCATGATCTCGGCTCACTGCAACCTCCATCTCCCAGGTTCAAGCAATTCTCCTACCGCAGCGTCCCGGGTAGCTGAGATTACAGGCATGCGCCACCACACCCAGCTAATTTTTGTATTTTCAGTAGAGATGGGGTTTCGCCATGTTGGCCAAGTTGGTCTCCAACTTCTGATCTCAAGTGATCCACCCGCCTCGGCCTCCCAAAGTGCTGGGATTACAGGCATGAGCCACTGTGCCCGGCCAGCTATATAATCTTTGATAAGTTTCTCAGAACCTTAGTCTCCTCATCTGTAAAACGGGTGTGAAGAAATTTACCTCATAATTTTATTTTTTTTTTATTTTTTTTTTTTTGAGACAGAGTCTCGCTCTGTAGCCCAGGCTGGAGTGCAGTGGCGTGATCTCAGCTCACTACAAGCTCCGCCTCCCGGGTTCACGCCATTCTCCTCCCTCAGCCTCACGAGTAGCTGGGACTACAGGCACCCGCCGCCACACTCAGCTAATTTTTTGTATTTTTAGTAGAGACGGGGTTTCACTGTGTTAGCCAGGATGGTCTCGATCTCCTGACCTCGTGATCCACCTGCCTCGGCTTCCCAAAGTGCTGGGATTACAGGTTCATAATTTTATCATTTAAATAATATATGCAAAAGTAACACATATATAAAAATGCACAGGCATACACAGCAGAGTGTAAAAGAAGGGAAGAGATTTTAAAGTATACGATGACCATGAATGAGACCTGCTACTATGAATTTGGATTGTTCTTATTTTCTGTTTATTTGATTTGATTTTAGATTCAGGGTACGCATGTGCAGGATTGTTACATGGATATACTGCATAATGCTGGGGTTGGGGCTTCTAGTGAGTCCATCACCCATATATGATCATTGTACCCAAAAGGTAATTTTTCAGCCCTTATTCCACTCCCAATCTCCTGCCTTTTGGAGTCCCCCAGTATCTATTGTTTATGACTATGTGGACCCACTGTTTGGTTCCCACTTATAAGAACATGCAGTATTTTATTTCCTGTCTCTGACTTATTTCACTTAGGATAGTGGCCTCCAGGTTTCATCCATGTTGCTGCAAAGGACAACGGTTTCATATTTTTATGGCTGCATAGTATTTCAGTGTGTATACACCACATTTTCGTTATCCAGACACTGCTGACAGACATTTAGGTTGAATTCATGACTTTGCTATTGTGAATAGCGCTGTGATAAACATACAAGAGCAGGCATCTACACAGAATGATTTATCTTCCTTTGGGTAGATACCCAGTAGTCGGATTGCTTGGTTGAATGGGGTTGAATGGCAATTCTATTTTTAATTCCTTGAGAAATCTCCAAACTGCTTTCCACAGGGCTTGAACTAGTTTTTCCCACGAGCAGTATGGATGCATTCTCTTTTCTCTGCATCCTCACCAACGGTTATTTCTTGACTTTTTAATAATTGCCATTCTGACTAGTGTAAGATGTTATCTCATTGTGGTTTTCATTTGCATTTCTCTGATTAATGAAGTTGAGCATTTTCTCATGTTTGTTGGCCACTTATATGTCTTCTTTTGAGAAGTGTCTGTTCATGACCTTAGTACACTTTTTAATGGAGTTGTTTTTTCTTGTTGAGTTCTACGTGGATTCTGGATATTATTAGTCCTTTATTATCAAAGGCATAATTTGCATATGTTTTCTTCCATTCTGTAGATTGTCTGTTCACTCTGTTATTTCTTTTGCTGTGCAGAGACTTTTTAACTTAAGTTCCATTTGTCTATTTTTGGTTTTGTTGCATTTGCTTTTGGGGAATTAGCTGTAAGCTCATTGTCTAGGCCAATATCCAAAACAGTTTTACCTTCCAGGGCTTTTATAGTTTCAGGTCTTATATTTAAGTCTTTAATCCATCTTAATTTTTGTATATGGTGAGAGACAGGGGTCTAGTTTCATTCTTCTTCACAAAGCCAGCCATTTTCCTAGCACCATTTGTTAAACAGAGTGCCACTTCCCCATTGTCTATTTTTGCCCACTTTGTCAAAGATCAGTTGGTTGCAGTATATGGCTTTATTTCTGGGTTCTCCATTTTTCTCTATTGATCTATGCATATATTTTTGTACCAGTACCATAATGTTTTAGTTCCTATAGCTTTGTAGTATAATTTGAAGTCAAGTAACGTGATGCCTCTAGCTTTGTTCTTTTTGGTTAGGATTGCTTTGGTTGCTCGGGCTCTTTTTTGTTTTCCTATGAACTTAAGAATTTTTTTTTTTAATTCTATGAAGAATAACTTTGGTATTTTCATAGAAATTATGTCAAATCTGTAGATTACTTTTGGCAGTTTGGTCATACTAACAATATTGATGCTTCCGATCAATTTGTTTGTATCAATTAAAATTTCTTTCATTAGTGTTTTGTAGATTTCCTTGAAGAGATCTTTCACCTCTTTGGTTAAATGTATGCCTAGGGTGTGTGTGTGTGTGTGTGTGTGTGTGTGTGTGTGTGTGTGTGTGTCTATTGTAAATGGGGTTGAGTTCCTGATTTGGTTTTCAGCTTGAACATTACTGGTGTACAGAAATGCTACTGAATTTTGTACACGGGTTTTGTATCCTACAACTTTACTGAAGTTGTTTATCAAATCAAGGAGCCTTTCCAAAAAGTCTTTCGGGTTTTCTAGGTATAAGATCATGTCATCAGGGAACAGAGATCATTTTACTTCCTCTTTTCCAATTTGGATGTCTTTTATTTGTCTCTCTTGCCTGATTGCTCTGGCTAGGCTTTCCAGTATTCTGTTGAATAGAAATGGGTCATTTTCTGTTTTCTAAAATGTTCACCAATCTCTATTCACAGGTTTTAACTTCTTGAACTTTACTCCTGAAAAAGCACTTCACTCTTGATAGAGCACTTATTTCCTACCAGAAGAGAAATTATTTTATAGCAGACAAAGGTGAGGGGAATAGTATCATCTCATGGGCTAAGTCTAGACCTCGGTCCCTGGGTTACCATGTGTGGTCCAATACTTTCAACACAAACGAAAATGCATCTTTTGAATCAAGGCCTTGAGGCATTTTACAATAAAATAACATTCATCATAGCAAGAGCTCACATTTACTTTGGTCTTTTTATGTAGGAGGTACCAAATAAGGCATTTCAGATATATTCTCTCAAAATATCACGACAATCCTTTAAGGTTAAGTTCTATCAATAAGGTCATCTTATAAATGAAGAAACCGAGGCCCTAATATGTTAGGTAACTTAGCCTAGGTCATACAACACTGAGGAAGGAACTAGGTTTCAAAAACAGATAGGTGGGTTCTGGAGCCTAGCTTTTAATCACTATGACAAATTTCATGATCCTTAAGAAACTTCTAAGTTCCAAACACAGATGAAATCAAGGTCCAGAAAAGTTTAATATAAGCATACTATAGTTTTTCCTAATTTCCCTCTAAAGTGGCAAGCCAGTTATTGAACATAGTGACTTTCAATTAGACTTATCCATCTAATTTCCATGATACTTCCTAGACTGTGAGACCACAGATAAAAAGGACACTCTGGGGTCTCAGTTTCTTCATCTGTGATTAAAAACAATCCCAATGATGCCCCAAGTTCTATCAAATAATGAAATATTATTCTGCAACCTCTGCCATAACTTTCAAGTATCCCAGGCTAATCTGATCCTTTTCCCACTGAAACATGGTGGCACTCTCTGAGCAAAAGTCTTTAATTTGAAGGAAGCATCCTCCTAAATAAACGTTCTATTACTTTGAATACATAAAGTATTGTAGAAATCAAGGTCACACATGATTTTCGTACCTTGACGTTATATGATAGCTTTGTGAAACTTTTAACTGGAAGAAATATGTAAGTTTTGCCTTTCTAACCATAAATGTTAAGAAGTAAACAAAAGAATGTATAAGCCTTAGTCACATATAAACACCTATACTACATACTTTTGTGGGGTTTTTTTTTTTTTTTTGCACTAGTGCTTGCTTTCAGAAGAAAAGTACCAGCAGAGTCTTCCTCAGTTGTCTTGAGACTGTGGTTACCCTATTTCTGCTAAACAAGGCAGCTTCCTGTCTCTGGCCTCTCATTGCTAAATCAGGGTTGAATTCTGGCAGCTTTCATAGCCCTGACCCCTGAGTGCACCATGTTAAAGAGTGTCTGCTTTGCTTCATTCCTTATTGTAAAAAAAGACTCATCAGGGAGCACCTCTTGCTTTAAAATCTTGCTTTTCATCAGTGAAGCTCAAGATGAGTTAATTTCTTACACTCAATACTTAGTCTCTCATTTTCTCTATATTTGTCTCTATTTGGTTGATGTATCTGGACTTTTTCTGAGTCTCTAAAGGGATGAAGCTGTGTACACTTTTAGATCGTTTCGGAAGTGGTTAAAACAGCATCCTGTAGATGATTTGATGATCAATCAAGTATTCATTTATGCTTTTTTCTTAAGTATCTTTAGTGACTGAGCCCATAAGACAAGAGTTCATAGTCAGAAAATTAAAATGCACTTCATGTTACAAAACAATTTTTTTAAACAAGTGATAGAACTTGTTCTTAAGGGCTTAAAAATGCATTTTACAAGTATTTTCTTCCACTTCTGGGTTGTTCTGAAGTAATTTACTGTGCAGCATGATATTCAATTTGTTTTCAATATGCTGATAAATTATCTATAAGTCTGTCTTTGTTTTGCTCGTAATCTCTTACAGAGCTGTGTCAGCAAAGGGCATCCTTTGCATTTCTGACCCTTTTGTGTTAAAAAAGAAAAATGAAAAAATCCATCTAGCTCTACAAACAAAAGATTTCATCTCCAGCTTTTCACCATCACCATTTTCCTAACCCACAGGAACCTATCTTGCTGGATGGTTGGTCCCTTGACAATGGCACCCCACTTGAAATAACCTGAAAAGGCTAGAGATCCTCTTCACCCGCTTTCTGTGTGGGCCATTACACAAGCCCTCATGCTTCCCAGAGATGTCAGAGGCCCAGCCGGTGTGAAATGGTGATGTTGTCAGTCAGCAGGAACATTTTCTGCTTCTGAAAACCTCTCTCTCTGAGCTTCCTCTGTGCGGCACCTCCAGCTGCCTTGGTGCACCGTGTCAGGGTGCTAAAATAGCTCAGGCTTGATGACTTCACTAGTTCTCACAAACAGACCAGTTGGCAGAACTCTAATGCAGTCTGCTCCTGAGTGGAAGACATTTTTTTTCTCCCCACCATCCTCTAATATGAATACTTAGTTTCATTTTGACTCTGGAAGAAGTCTCCTTTCTGGGATTCAATTCAGCACACACTTAATGCAAATATTTCAAAATGCTTTAAGGAGGCTTGAACTAAAGAGCTACCCTAAAGCCAACACCACGCATTCAGACTGCACTATTATTTCCTATGCTAACCGTCAAGGACATCAAAACTGTTAGGTAAATTAATCTTATTTAACAAACTTCATATTCCATTTATCTTAGGGCCAAATATCTTCTTCAAGAATAGTATCAATAACTGATAATCAGCCAAGATTTTTAAAGTCTTATTTCTTAGATTTACCCCTTTCCACAAGTAAGGAGGTCAACGGAAAATATCAAAGTAAAAATTAACTACCACTACATCTACTCAGCATAAAATGACAGGCGGCCTTTAAAGGCAATGTCTTGTAATCACAATAAACTTTAGTGATTAATACTCAAATAGATTTAAATTTTTTTTAAGTATAAGGTATTTATGCACTAAAAAAGGTGTTCCATATTAGACTACCAAATTTTATTTAGTATTTATAATTTTCCCTTGTAGTTTTTCATTTTGTAATTACCCCATACTAGCAAAAAAAAAAAAAAAAAAAAAAAAAAAAATACTAGGAGAAAAGCAGAACCTTCTGATGTTCCAGTATCATAATTCAGTGTCCAAGCTGCCCTTTGATTCCAAAAGAGAGCATTTAGATTAACTGCTTCAGTGCCCTATGGACACAAGATTTATGCCCACAGAAAAAGCTTCCATATGATTCTATAGACATGAGCTAATAAAATAATTTGGTTCACTGGTTTAAGATGGTTCCTCTAAAAGGGGTGCAATTCCTGTCCCCAAAAGAGGAAAAAAAATCACTAACATTCTATTCCCAGCACCCCTCAGTTCCTCTCACTATCTGTCCATTACAAAAAGCATCTAAATACCACTGCCATCTGGCAATGGTGATGGTGGAAACCTATCCCTCTCTGTCACCAACAAAAACATCACAGGGATTCTCAGAGAACACAAAGGCTCATATATAACTGTGTATTTTTAAAATACATTTTACCATACAATGATTTGTTCATTCCATAAACATTTGCCAAGTACCTTGCAAGTAGCAGGTATTACATATGTATTTTCTACAGACACGAATAGTGTCTTCGTGGATTTCACTCACTCAATATTTAGTTAAGTATCATAAAGCCACATAACTTTAGCAAAATGAGACATGGGTGGCTGCAATCATTTTGTTTATGTTAATCCAGTGACTTAGAAGATTCAGTGTTGATGATACATCCAAAGAAGCGTTGGAGTCTGGAATTATAATAACCAGGAACACTTTGGGCATAGTTCAGAGACATGACCCTGAAATTAAGAGTTATCATATCTCTCCCCTGTAGAGGCTAATAAACAAAGACACAATGGAGATTCTGAATGCTTAAAGGTCAATTATAAATGTCATTACAGATACAGTAATTCACAGAGGAATGAAATAGACTGAGTAGTTTGTGATGCTGACTGTACTAACCATCAAATTTTAGAACCATAAAGGACCTTAGTTAGATCTAAAAATCTCACACTGTACTAATGATGTCTAGAAAGTTTGTGTGATTTGTACAACGTCACAAAGTCACATAGGTACTACGTTATCTCGGAATCAATGTTAGTTTTATTCATCCTGCATTCTTCCCATCATACCACTCTAAGTCCGATTCACACACACTGATGTATACGTTATTCTGTTGTGTTTGACTCATACACAAATATGCATGTATACACATGCACATACTTGTCTGCCCAATTCAAACAAAAACACAGATTTCAGTACTCTGCTTCTCATTCATATGTACATAGACACAAACATTACACTCCCGTATCTGATTCATATACACATATATTCCACTCCCCTCCATCTGATTCATACACACATTTTACTGATTCATACATTCAATTTACATATATGTATCATATTACTCTGTAACTGATTCTTCCACACACATATATATACTCTATACTACTCTGTATCTAATTCATATGCACATACATATTGGCATGTATATACACACTGAAATTTAAAACAGCAAATCATGGTCATATTCAACACATATATATTTTAAAGTGAGAAATTCAAGTGTGAGCCAGCCACTCACATAACTATTTCAAAATTACTATAACTTATACTATGAAGTAATTTATCTGGACCCTCATTTACCTCTGTAAGAGTCCCCAAAGAATTGAAAGAAGTAAGACCTATGATGATGCAGAAATTCAGTGAACCCACAGGCATCCATCTGCATGAAGCTTTTTGTCAGGTCAAGGATGAGAATATTAGTGATTTTGTGTGTGTTTTACTGTTTTCTATAATATGGGATAGAGAAGCAGAATCCAGGGACACAGGACCATATTCTGTGTCCTTGTTCCAGGATAAATTCCCAGTTTCTGAGCCCATGAAGCAGTGTAGGAGTGATGTGAGGGAAGTACATGAGCAACGTGGCTTGGGACCCCAACTACAAAGTGTGACCTGAAAGAATACCCTCCCCTCTCCTCGAGGGCTGGCAACATAGAGGGCTCTGAACTCTCTCTCTAGACATGTGACATCAGGATTCTCACTGGAGTTAGAATCTCAATTATTAACCCCTCGCAGAGGTTTTATTTATGAAGAAGGGGAGCAAGCAGTAGACAGAGATGGAGAAGACTCTTCAGGGTAACTAGCTGATGCAATAATTCACATGTACATAGACGACATTCCTGGGGATGCAGACATAAAAAGATTAGGGAGACTTTATGGAGGGTAGAGGTCCTGCAGGGGCAGGGAGGTGCATAAACAGAAAATGTGGATTGTTGTGGATTATATGCTCCATCCACATCCACCGTTCAGTAAGGCCCGTGGACCTGCAGGCAACACTGAGAAGACAAGACTATGAAGAGAAAATATGGAACCCAACATCTGTGGGTTTCAGACTGTAGGATGTTATTCTCAAAAAGTCGACTGAAGCAGATGGTGAATATTATGAACACTTGTTTTCTTAAGCTACTTGCTCTAAAAGTCCAGCACACTTCTTTATCCACAATTTTTCTTCATTATTAAATACAGCCATTATCAACTCATAAATACATTATATTGAAAGAGCCTGTATAGGCTGGGCCCAGTGGCTCAGGCCTATAATCTCAACACTTTGGGAGGCTGAGATGGAAGGATCGTTTGAGTTCAGGAGTTCAAGACCAGCCTGGGCAAGATAGCAAGGCCTTGTTTCTACCAGAAATCAAAAAAATTAGCCAGCATGCACCTGTAGTCCCAGTTACTCAGGAGGCTAAGGTTGGAGAATCACTTGAGCCTGCCTAGAAGGTTGATGCTGCAGCGAGCCATGATCCAAAAAATGAGGTACTGCTTTTATGAGCCCTTTAGATAATATTATAGTTTTAATTAAAATATAAAAATAAAACACCAAGAATAATCATGGTGATGTAATATGTGTATATGTATCTCTTTCTGAATTTTGATTAACATTTAAATATCAAAGACAGTCCTCCCAAACTGGGCAGCACCATCACTCTGGCCTTGGAAGAAAGTTGTAAAGCTCACTAGTAGTCAACTCTTAAAAATGGGGCATTATGCCGGGTGCGGTGGCTCACGCCAGTAATCCCAGCACTTTGGGAGGCCAAGATGGGCAGATCATGAGTTCAGGAGATCGAGACCATCCTGGCTAACATGGTGAAACCCCGTCTCTACTAAAAATACAAAAAAAAAAAAAAAAGAATTAGCCAGGCGTGGTAGAGGGCACTTGTAGTCCCAGCTACTTGGGAAGCTGAGGCAGAAGAATGGCGTGAACCCGGGAAGCAGAGGTTGCAGTGAGCCAAGATCGCACCACTGCACTCCAGCCTGAGTGAGACTCTGTCTCCAAATAAAATAAAATAAAATAAAATAATGGAGGCATTATTCCTAAAAAGGAAATATACAGCTTTAAGCAAACAAACAATAGGTACTTTGAAGACCATTTTAAAGAATTTATCCATAGCCCAAGATAAACGTCTGCTAAGGATCAAAACAATCAGGCCCTGGGCAGGGGCTTAGGAGGCAGGGTGGGCAGGCACACACATAGCTAACTGCTTTTCAAAAATTGGAAAATTAGAGCCCTCCTACCAAGGATTACAAGAAAGCCCTCAAAGTTTAGCAGGTCAAGTACAAACTAATAATCAGGCCTGCCAAGAAAGAATTTGAACAACCCTGCAAAGTATTCCAAAGAAAATAAAAAATGTTGTTTAACAAGATAAAACCTTTGAAGATAAAGTGGGATTTTCTGCAAAGCATGTACATCAGCTGAAAAAGAGTCTGTATATGAAATTGAATACCTTTATCCTTGGTCTCTATTAAGTATTAAGAATATTGTAAATACTAAGTTATCTTTGGAAACAGGTTGGAGGAACTAAATCAAATAATAACTAACTTAAGGGAGAGTCTAAATCTAATTATTAAATTAGATACAATAAAAGCAAAGACCTGATTGGCATTATCACAGTGTTAAAAACTCAAGAGGGAATTTGTAAATTGTTGGCACAGATGTAAAACCTGAATTACAACTAATCACTATATAGAAGGAGCAGTTGCTAACCGGGTACTTATCCACAAAATGTTCAAAATAAAGGCCTTTCAAGTATTGAAGAAACTACATATTGAGGGGAAAAAAAACACAGGAATTAATGATGGGATATGATTGAGCGCTCACTCTACTTGAAAGCAATCAACAGACAGTAACCAACCAAAAAATAGTTTTAAAAATTACATTTTGCCCGGGTGAAAGCAGTGGATAAATGACAGAGAAACAGATACATAAGCATGCCCACTTCCGGGAGACAGGTGCTCAAAGTGGTCTTATTTAACATTTTTATAAATGATGTCAGGGAAAGGGTATACAGGAAAGTAGGCAAGTTTGTATTAAGCTCCTCTAGTTACCAAAATGCCATGTAACAGAGATAAAACATCATTTCAGCATCAATCTGACAAATATGGTAGAATCCTTTTAACCAACTTCCACTTAACCAACTGTCCAGATTAACCAATGAGCTCCATTCCCCTTGTAAATCATACTGACTGATGCACCTGGAATGTGACCAGACAGCTGGCTCCTCTCTGAGCAGAACGAGTACCTCAGCTCCCAACAGCCGAGGCACATTTTTAATAAGAAGTTTTTATCCTAAACGTGTTTATGCAGTAATGCCTTATTTTTTAAATGTGATTTAATTAAATTATATATTACTTCAGGAAGTGAAATAAGAGGATGAAATGCAGCACAGTGTCTATTTCTACAAAAAATAAGTTGTATGTTTTGAAAAATTTTAAAGATTCAGCTACTATAACAATTTTTTAAAACAATTTTTAATATGGAATAAAGAAGCTATCCTAATTGCACTACAATGGAAAAAACAAGAAATATCTTCAAAAGTGTTTACTTCTCTTTAAAGAAATATCAGAAATAACAGACAATCCATCATGGCTGTAATCCTGGTAAGGATTAACACTGAACTCCATCTAGGGATTCATGCTGGAAGAAAGTGTGGATCCTACATCCAAAGTTTGCTAGAAAATGTATTTCTTACGTGTTATGCTCAATAAAATTTTTTTCTTTTTTCTTTTTTTTTTTGAGACTGAGTTGTGCTCTCTTGCCCAGGCTGGAGTACAGTGGTGCAATCTCAGCACACTGCAGCCTCCGCCTCTCAGGTTCAGATGATTCTCCAGCCTCAGTAATCTCAGTAACTGGGACCACAGGCATGTGCCATCACGCCCGGCTAATTTTTGTATTTTTAGTAGAGACTGGGTTTCACCATGTTGGCTAGGCTGGTCCTGAACTCCTGGCCTCAAGTGATCCACCCACTCTGACCTCCCAAAGTGCTGGGATTACAGGCATGAGCCACTGCACCCGGCCTATTTGAATAAAATGTTGAAGGTATGTATACATCATCTTTATACTCCTTCATCTTTTAACTAACTTTTTGACTAACTGACCAACTATTGATTCTTACTTCTGTCAAGGCCCCTGTGTATTTATTGTCATGTCTTTTATGTGCCAGGCACTATGCTAGTTGCTATGAATACAAACGAGACTAAGGTTTTAGCCTTGCAAGTGGTCAAATGTAATGGGATAGACAGACATGCTAACAAACAACAGCTATTCAACATACTAAGCATTGTAAGCAAAGTTGACCCCTGAATAACACAGGTTTGAACTGCCTGCGTCAACTTACATATGGCTCTTTTTCCCCAACCAAACACAAATGAAAAACATAGCACTAGACGGAAGCGAAACTCTGTATATGGAGGGCTGACTTTTCCTATAGGTGGTTCCACAGGACAGGACTTGAGTATGCACGGATCCTGGAACAAATCCCCCCCCAAATACGAATGGACACTGGAAAAGCATTCTGTTAAGCATGGAAAAGAAAATAAATCTGGGGAGATTAGACTTGATGGTGGTGAGACCTGCAGAGTGAGTTCAGGTGACACAGATGAGGTACAAAGGCACATTCTGACAGATCATATGTGCAAAAGCATGGAGCAACACCACAGGTCCAGGTACTAAACATCCCAAATAGCAGAGAGAGTGGCAAGGCTTGGTGGAAACAAGACCAAGATGACAAAATTATTTGAGTTTTAGACAATAAATTATAAGGAATCATATTTTAAACAAAAGAGTGACACAATCAGACATATTTTAGCATAATATCTTTTCCAACAGTTTAGAAAATGAACACAGGTAATAGAGACAGAAAATAGGAGATTACAAAAATAGTCCAATAAAAAAACAGAATAATAATATTAAGAAAGGTGTATCAGCATGACTTGGTGACTGGTAAGAGGTGAAAAGAGTGAAGGATAATACCGACTTAAGGATGGTTCCTAGGTTTAGGAATCTGGCATCTGGTAGTCAAAGATTCATCAATAAAAAGTAGGAAATGAAGGCATTTTAAAGCAACAGATAAAGAACACAGTTGTGAACATGATGAGTTTGAAACGCTGTATATCCAGGAAAGAGATGATGAATATGAAGCTGGCCCTCACCAGCTAGTGCTCAAGAGAGGTGAAGAGATCTTTATAAGGACTCATTACTCTATGGGTAGAATTTGAAGTTGCAGAAATAAATGGGCACATGATGTAAGGGCAAATAGAGAAACGAAGATGAAACTTTCAAATGCCAACTTTAGAGGCAAGAAGGAGAGGAGACCATCCAAGAGACTACGAAGTGACAGGAAGCAGCAGCAGCATAGGAATGACATGAGAGCGAAGAGAAGAAAATTAAAGCAGGAAGTAACCACATCAAATGCAAAAGCAAAGTCAAAGAAGATAATTCATGAAACCACTGTGCTTAGCAGATAAGCGACCAGCAGCCGAGTCGGAGCTTCACAGCAGGTGTGTACACTCAGGCATCTTGAGCTGGAGACAGAATGGATGATGAAGTGGGGACAAGCTCTTAAAAAGCTCTCCTTCAGCCAAGGGCCAAAGACAGCAAGAGCCTTTTCTAGAGGATGAAAACAGAGGAATATGGGGTTTTGTTTGTTTTTTCAAGATACAATTTTAGAGATTGTCATAGGCTGAGGGAGGAGTAAGTGGAAAAGAAAATCAGCATAAGGGGCATGAAAGGGCCCTGTCCTCAGAAAGCCAGAAAGGAGTTAGAGGAGAGGACCCTGTCAGCAAACCCATGATCCAAAACAACTCACCTTCTGCAGAGTGAGGGGGAGGATGGAAGAGGACTAGGCAGGGATAGGCCCACTAATTGGTCATGAAGAAACTGACAGAGTTTTTGACTTACAGGGATCTACTGTCTTGGTGACGCAGATGTTAATCTATGAGAGTGAGAACGGCATTGTTCAGGCAGCAAGAACGAGAAGGGCAACGAAGTTTTAAAGCTCCCTGGGTGGGCAACGCAGCAGACCTTCTGAGACTCTGGGGTTGCGCCTGTAACATTTCCCTTATAGATAAGTAAAAGATATTTCATGAGGAAAAAAAATAATTGATTGAAGTTTGTGGGAACATGGATGGCAGTTGTGAATAAACAGGAAGTGGCTCCAACAGTCATTATGAACCACTTATAGAAGATAGCTAATACTGTTAACACAATGCAAATGTCAACAAAATGTAAGCATTACCAAATAGAACTCAAAACAAAAATTACCTTTACAGAGCTGTGATGCTCTTCATAATGTTAACCACCACACCCTAATAAGTAATGCATGTTAAAGATGAGAACTGCTTGCACTTTACTAATCACAAGAATGGAGAGTACTATATAAAAATAAGGTGGAGTTTCAGTCTAGAAACATAAACTAAATAATCTATGGAATCCTAGTTGCCAAGAATTTTATAACACCATTTGTCCATCTCATCCTGGCAACAGTACACCCAGGAGTATTTTATTAAAACCTGAGAGAAATACAAATAATATAAAGAAAATGAATCAATTGCTATTTCATATGGCAGGTGTTACACCTATAATCCAGGAGACTAAAATTTTTTTAAACTTCATAAAGTTTTAAGAAATGACTGGGACTGGGCACGGCGGCTTACACCTGTAATCCCAGCACTTTGGGAGGCCGAGGCGGGCAGATCAAGAGGTCAGGAGATCAAGACCATCCTGGCTAACACGGTGAAACCCCGTATCTACTAAAAAAATACAAAAAATTAGCCGGGCATGGTGGCGGGCGCCTGTAGTCCCAGCTACTTGGGAGGCTGAGGCAGGAGAATGGCGTGAACCCGGGAGGCGGAGCTTGCAGTGAGCCAAGGTCGCGCCACTGCACTCCAGCCTGGGCAATAAGCAAGACTCTGTCTCAGGAAAAAAAAGAAAGAAAAAAGAAATGACTGAATAGCAAACCAAAACGGATTCAAACAAACAAGTAGGAGCTTAAAGAAATTAAGACATGAGCGAACTATGTTAAAGGGGCAACCCCATCATGAAGCTACAGGGGAGAAAACTGATTGGTCATGGGTCTGATTGTGTTTGGTGACTTCTTATTTTAAATCAATACCAACAGGAAAGAATGAACAATTCTCCTTGTATTAACAGAAGCATGTTAGTGTAATGTAATGAATAATATCTTGTAAATTTTCCTCCCCGACCCCCCACTAGAACAACTGGACAATCTACCACAGAAACTTAGATCACACAATATAGAATACTGGGGTAGTATCCAAACCTCCTTATGAACCTCCAAGTTCTCTCTACAAAAGAAATTTTAACTAGAAATGCAAATACCTGGAAATAAAACAGATGAAGGCAGATCTATGCCATTTGGCTTCACTTCAAATTATATTCTACCTTTATTATAACTCAAGTGTTTGTATATTATCATACATTTCTTTTGTACCTATTAGCAGTTAATGGAGTGTCTGGAATATGGTACACGCTCATTAAAAAGAAATATGAAAATATGATAATGAAAAATGCATGAATTCTTATCAATTCCTAAATGTCTACTGTTTCCAAGATCTTTATAAGAATTAAGAAATACAAATATATACATATGATTATCTACAAGAAACTAAACAACAATGTTAAAAATAGCATACAACCTACTAGGTGCAGTGGCTCACACCTATAATCCCAGTACTTTGGGAGGCCAAGGCAGGAGGATTGCTTGAGGTCAGGAGTTCAAGACCAGCCAAAGCAACATAGCAAGATCCTCTACAAAAGATTTAAAAAGTTAGCCAGGTGTGGTGACACATGCCTATGGTCCCAGCTACCTGGGAGGCTGAGGCAGAAGGATCCTAAGCTGCAAGCTGTGATGGCGCCACTGCACACCAGCCTGGGTGACAGAGCAAGACCCCATTTCTGTGTGTATAAATACATACACACATTAAAAAACAAAACAAAACAAAACAGCACACGATGACTACAATGTAAGCTACAATTTTTGAAACTCTCCTTTCTTAAATAACCCAGCATCTGTGTTGCCATACTCCTCGGACACTGCTGAAGGTTGTCAAGGAGTAGCTAATATGACCACTGATATGGTTTTGCTGTGTCCCCACCCAAATCTCATCTCGCACTATAGTTCCCATAATCTGCACATGTCATGGGAGGGACCTGGTGGGAGGTAACTGAATCATGGGGGTGGGTTCTTCCCGTGCTGTTCTCGTGATAGTGAGTAAGTCTCATGAGATCTAATGGTTTTATAAGAGCAGTTCCCCTGCAGATGCTCTCCTGCCTGCTGCCATGTTAAGACATGTCTTTACTCCTCCTTTGCCTTCTACCACGATCATGAGGCCTCCTGAGCCATGTAGAACTGTGAGTCCGTTAAGCCTCTTTTTCTTTACAGATTACCAAGTCTTGGGTACTTCTTCATAGCAGTATGAAAATGGACTAATACAACCATCTATTTGACTGATTTTTTTTTCTTTTTTGCTCAGGACTTCTGATGATATGATTTTAAAATACAGAATTTTTTAAAAGTCAGTTATATGCCATAGAGTGGGGGTAGAAGAGAGGAATCACATGCAGTAATGTTAACCTTTGTACTTCGGTAAATCTCTCTAAGACTTTTTGGAGGAATAGGAAGTTCTAAATCCTGCTCAACGCTGCTTAAGGAAATGCTTTGTTCAGGCTGTTTTTAGAGAAAACAGTCAATAACCATGCTTGTTTCTTTGAATTCAGCTGCACCAGCTGCTGACTTAATGACACTGAAATTAGGAAGCTTTGTTCTAATGGTGGCCACACAGAAGCTCCATTGGTATGCTTAAAGGGTTACCAAACAAAATATTTTTAAACACACACACACCAACACATAGGTCCACTAAATACACTATTTGCAAAATGGAATAAGGAGTCAAATGGTCCAAACAAAAAGTATAAGGATTGAGGGGGGAATGCAGTGTGAGGGAAGAATCCCAAAGACTAAACTCCAATCACTTCATTTACAAAGCAAAAGCTGAATTTACTTTTGAAAATATTTTCCTAAGAACATGGGGCATGCTATGTCTCCAGTTATCATTATGTATGGTCACATACATAAATTTAATAATGCCAATAGTAACAGCAAAGACTCAAACAGAAGGAATGCCTTGTTAATAAGCTTTGCAATCTTTCTTGCCCCATTTTATATTTTCAATAGAAGCACTGCAGAAATATACATAACCCAGCAATCTATACCTGTTTACTCTTATTTAGAGAACATTTTCTATAGGCTGAGAGGCTGGGAAAGCTAGAAATAACCAAGTAAAAGAATCACTGATCAAAAAGCAATATAAAACACTGTCCCTTCTGCTACTGTTTTCTCACTCTTAAGAGTGTGTGTGTGTGTGTGTGTGTGTGTGTGTGTGTGTATGCATGCACAGATGCATGTGCGCATTTTGCTACTTTGAAGCACTCTTTTTCGGTATGTAAAACATCCAAGCAACTCTAGAGAAGCACAGGAGGGATGAACAAACCCAGTGAGCTCTGATAAACTCGTACAAGGAGACAGCATGTGTCCTCTTGCTCCCAGAGAAGGAAATCTGCCAAGAGGCCAAACAGGGTTCTAAGACCTACAGAAGGTCTCCTGGGACAGCCTTCTCTAACTTAAAACCCATCAAAATATCCATTTTCCCTATCATCTAATTGGACTCTGATCTTACCCAAAACTCCATAGTTCAGTGGATTCCAGGTACCAGGTACCATTCCAATGCTTGGAATGTGCCTGGATATCAATGATTAGGCCTTCATGGCCTAATCACCTCTTAGAGGCCCCACCTCTTAATACCATCACATTGGCCATGAATTTCCTTTTTATTTTTTAACTTTTATCTTAGGTTTGCGGGTACATGTGAAAGTTTGTTATATAGGTAAACTCATGTCATGGGGGTTTGTTGTATAGATTATGTACAGATTATGTATGATTCATGGAGAAGGGAGACCAAAGTTACCTGTCTTAACCAACTACATCCTGATGGCTTAAGCCTGGCTAAAGCTGACATGACTAGAAAGGAGAAAGAGACAGATAAATGAGGAAGTGACAGACAATGCTTGGAATGTTCCTGGATATCAAAAAGGCCTAATTTCTACAAAGGAACTGAAGCACACAGCACAGCAGTATGCCAAGAGGGCTCAGCTGTGATTCTATTCAATTCAACAAATATTTATCAGGCATCTTCTGCCAACTCAAATGTAAGAAGGATTCCAAATTGTATTTATATCCTGAGGATATAAAACAGTGCTGGAACAGACAGTAGGCACTTAATAAATGTTGAAGGAATGAACAAAAGGAAAGGAAGAAAAGGACAAGAAGGAAGGGAAGGAAGGAACGTCTACCGGACAGGAATTTGCTAAGCACTGAGGATGTGAAGATAAAAAATATGGCAAATTAGCTTCAGAGGTTCTGGCCAGTGATTTAGTCAGGGTCCTTTTCTCCATTTGCTAATCTAGCTTTGGTTTAATCAGTCCTTTTTCTCGAACGATCAGACAGATAAACAAAAGGTAAGCTAGGTTAAATAATAATAATAATAAGCTACAGGTTTCTGTTACTAAAATTTGATAGCAAAAATGTAAAGCAATGGTTCTCAATCCTGCCACACATTAGAATCATAAACTTAAATTTGCCAAATATTGACATGTAGGTCCCATGCCAGATTAAATTACCGATTAAATTACAGTCTCTGGGGAGTAGGTAAAAGTATTTTTAAATACTCAAGTGATTCTAATCTGCATCAAACATTGAAAACCACTGATCATTAAACAATGCTATGTAAAGCTTTCTGCCTATGTTCCACTGTGAACTTAAAAAGCAAAAACATAAATCTACATTTATGAACCACATGTATGTTTATAGCTCCTCCCACAATATAGGAAACTCATACGTTTAAACAAGTATCAATGTACTTTGTTTTTCTGACTACACACAAAAAAGTGGAAAAATAGTAAGACACTGATATAACAACAACAAAAAGTCATACACACAAGATGGGCATTTTATACCCCTAGTTAAAGTTTCCCAGTCCAGCACACCAGCAGCAAGTGTCTCTAAATGGCTGAGAAATAATTACAGTATAATTAAAGGTTTTCAAACACAGTTCTGACATTAACTTGAGATTAATTATTTTGTTATAATTATCTATACTTTCTTAAAAGCAGCTCTGTTCTTAACAGCCAAAAACTGAAAACAAGTCAGATATCCCCGAATACCATTACTTTAAAAGTAGGTTTTCTTATGTTCTAAAATTAACTGTGGTGATGGTTGCACAACTCTGAATATATTAAGAACTGAAGAATTGTATATTTTAAATAGAGGAATTGTATGGTACATAAAATTATATCTCGATAAAGCTATCTTTAAAAGAAAATTTTAAAAGGTAGATTTACTTTCTTAACTATATTTAAAATATGACTTTTCATAATTGCACATCTTAGTGCATTTGTGCTGCTATGATAAAATAACCTAGATTATAAAAACAAAATAACCTAGTGAATTTATAAAGTACAGAGATTTTTTTCCTCACAATTCTGCAGGCTGGAAAGTCCGAGATCACGGGGCTGGCAGATTTGTCAGACAGGTGAAGGGTGCTCTCTGCTTCCAAGAAGGCGCCTTGACTCTGCATTCTTTGGAGAAAAGGAACACCGTGGTGTTCCCCACACAGTAGAAGGGCAAAGGAGCTAAACGCTATGTGAAGCCTCTTTTATAAGGGCCTTAATCCCATTCATGAGAGGAGAAGCCCTCATGGCCTAATCACGTCTTAAAGGCCCCACCTCTTAATACCATCACATTGGCCATGTATTTCCTTTTTATCTTTTAACTTTTATCTTAAAGGTTTGGGGGTACATTTGAAAGTTTGTTATAGGTAAACTCATGTCATGGGGGTTTGTTGTACAGATTATTTCATCACTCAGGTATTAAGCCCCAGTACCCAATAGTTATTTTTTCTCCTCCTCTCCCACCTCCCATCCTCCACCCTCAAGTCGACCCCAGTGTCTGTTGTTCCCTTCTTTGTGTTCATGTGTTTTCATCATTTAGCTCCCACTTATGAGTGAGAACCTGTGGTATTTGGTTTTCTGTTCCTGTGTTAGTTTGCTGAGGATCACAGCCTCCAGTTTCATCTATGTTCCCACAAAAGACATGATCTCATTCTTTATTATGGCTGTATGGTATTCTGTGGTGTATATGTACCACATTTTCTTTATCCAGTCTGTCACTGATGGACATTTAGGTTGACACCATGTCTTTGCTACTGTGAACAGTGCTGCAATGAACATAGGTATGCGTGTGTCTTTATGGCAGAATAATTTATATTCCTTTGGGTATACATAACCAGTAATGAGATTGCTGGATCGAACGGTAGTTCTGCCTTTAGCTCTCTGAAAAATTGCTATACTGCCTTCCCCGATGGTTGAACTAATTTACACTCCCACCACCAAGGGGACACATTCAAACTACAGCACTGTATTTGGACTATGAGTACCCCACAAAATATTAAATCATGTTTTAATATCAAATCTCACTTCTTTTTCACGTTCTTCTAAATTCAAGGGTATATTCTATACTAAAAGAATTATGGCTTCAACCTATAGAAAAATTTTGAAACTATAAAAATTAACATTAAAAACTTATAATTGACAGCATAATAATTAGGGGGCAGGGGATGAAATGTGATTAAGTTAGTGAATCACTCAGCATGATGCACCAAAAATGAAGCAGGCCTAAGAGCAGGAAGTCCCAAATCCTAGTTCTGACACCCATCATTTGTGAGATGAGTATCCTTGGACAAATGACTCAAAATGGTGATAAAAATTGTAAATCACAAATTCATTCTGAGAATAAACTGAAGCGGTGTTTAAGAAATCATTTGAAAATTGTGTGGTGGCTTTAACAAGTGTTGAAATTATTTTGGCTTTGTTGCCAAAAGAGAAAGAACAAGCTCTCGGACATGGTTACTTTGTCCAGGAATCTCCAAAATTGTGTTCTCTGCCCAATTTTCCTTGTAGCATCAGTTAAAATGCCTTAATTTTTCTTGTCTATGTATTTTCTCATCTATAAGAGGGAGATGTGTTTGCCTTTTAAGAAGTTATTAAACTTCTAAATTAAGTCCTCCGCTTCACTCTGGAGAATAAATGCAGCTGATGTAACAAACTGGTGGCCTGGCTTCTTTCATCTGCCTTTTAGACCAAGGAAGATACAGTGTGTTTCTGTAATATTGCAATGACTGCATGTGAAGTTTGTTTGTTTAGTGGCTTTCTGACAAGAGTCCCAGCCAGCCAAAGTGAAGGAAAGCAGTTGCTGAGGGGCATGGAGTTCTGGAACCTACAAAAGCAGATTTACACAGTGGCTCTTAATCGGGAGAAGTGCACATTTACAGTCAAGGAGAAAATCCAAAATTCCATGCACAGAAGTATAACTTTTTACAATTAGTCTCTTTTAAGCTCTGCAAATTACTTGATCGCATTTCAATAAATTGTACTTTTCTCCAAACCACATAACTGTTACCCCAAAAGATAAAAACCATATTACTAAAAATGCTTTTCATCTAGAAACACAAGACATCTGCTTGTGGAAATGTTTCACCAAACTTTTTCAACAGTTAAAACTGTTACAAGGCATAATTATAAATGGCCATAAATTTAACACTCTTATTTAATTAAATCTTTGACTCTTTTGTAAGGATTACTTGTTAAATTAAATTTCAAATTTCCATAATTGTGTGATGATACAGAAACATATACATATACCCACATACGTGTGAGCTGCTCAACTGTAATTAAGGATGCACTTTTATTCTCTATTATTGCGTGGAAAACATTCTGACACAAAATAAATGAAGCATAATCATTCAGAGTAATGATTCAAATGTACTGATTAATGATACCAAATAACTTCTCTGTGCCTGAGTTAAATTAAAACATTTATAGTCTGGGAATTATAGGGGCATCTCTAAATGAGTGTTTTCTAGACAATCATTTTCCCTCACAGACACCACCTACCCCCGTCACTGGAAGTGAGTTCCCAGAGACTGTAAAATGTACCATATTAAGTGCAAATAAGAAACAAAAACTCTATCTGTTAAACTATTAGACAATGCCAAATTGCCTTCAGAGATGTTTAAAAGCAGATCAGGAAAGAGTGGGAGAGAATACGCATGTATCCCAGACTTGATATATGGTATTCTGTTCCCACAGTAGGCACTCAGTAAATGTTTATCAAAAAGACATTTTTCAAATGTTGCACAAGGTATTTTCAAACTTTTTTAAAATTTGAAATAAGCCAGTCACCAGAAGAAATCACTTATATGAGGTACCTAAAGTAGTCAAATTCATAGAGACAGAAAATAGAAAGGTGGTTACCAGGGGCTGAGGGGAATGAGAAATTACTGTCAAATGGGTAAAGAGATTCCATTTTGCAAGATGAAAAATGTTCTGGACATGTACGGTGCTGATGGTCACAAAACAATATGAATATACTTGATGCGAGTGAATTATACACTGGAAAATAGTTGTGCTGGTAAATTTATGCTATGCATATTTTATGACAATTAAAAATAACAAAAAGATTTCCATGGGAAAAGAACAGTATGTACGATGGACTCACAAAACTATAAAACTCTTGATCTGGAAAGGACCTAAATTCAACCCAACTTATAAGGTAACTTGATAAGGTAACTTTTCCTTGAAAACTACTTTTGCAGAAATACTGAGTCCTTTTTCAATGGACTGGTGAGAAATATGCAGTTTCCAAACAAAAAGTCTTGCTGAGATAGTGCTTTATACAACTAGCTTACCATCAGAATCACCAGTGGGCTTTTAAAAAATTTCCAGACACCTCACACCTATTAGGAAGGCTACTATCAAAAGAAAAATACAAGTGTTAGCAAGAAAGTGAAAAATCGAAACTCTTGTGTACTGTTGGTAGGATTATAAAATGGTACAACTGCTAAGAAGAACAGTATGGCAGTTCCTCAAAAAGTTAAAAACAGAATTACCACACGATCCAACAATTCCACTTCTGGATATATATCTGAAAGGATTAAAAGCAGGGTCCAAAAGGGATATTTGCTACCCACATTCACATCAGCATTATTCCCAATAGCCAAGAGTTTGGAAGCAAACCCAAAAGTCCATCAAAGGATGAATGGATACACAAAATGTGGTATATACATACTATGTACTATTACTCAGCCTTATAAATGAAGAAAACTGTCACATGCTACAACATGGAGAAACCTTGAAGACATTATGCTAAGTGAAATAAGCCACTCACAAAAAGTCAAATACTGACTGATTCCACTTAAAGTTCCAAGCCAGGCATGGTGGCTCATGCCTGTTATCCCAATTCTTTGGGAGGCCAAGGCTGGAGGATCATTTGGGCCTAGGAGTTCAAGACCAGACTGGGCAACATAGTGGGACTCCATCTCTACAAAAAAAAACAGTTTTTTAAAAATATTAGCTGGGCATGGTGGTGCACACCTGTAGTTCCAGCTACAATGGAGGCTGAGGTGAGAGGATCTCTTGAGCCTGAAAGTTTGAGGCTGCAGTGAGCTGTGATCACCATCACCACACTCAAGTCGGGGCGAAAGAGTGAGTTCTGGATGCCTATTGCACAACACTGTGAATATACAACACTTAACACAATTTAACTGTACGTTTAAAAATGGTTAAGATGGTCCAACAACAACAACAAAAACACAGCAATGTGTTAGATAAGTAAATAAAGGATTTCCTGACTCCCATCCCAAGCCTACTGGCTTAGAATATCCAGAGATTAGGGTAAAATAACTGGTATTTCTAAAAAGCTTCCCAGGAAATGGCTCCACTATCAACAGAGATCTATCAATTCCATCAGTTTCCAAGTTGTAAGTAACTAAAACTCAATGGCAGCCATGTTTAACATTTCATTTTGTTTTTAAGACTGTTTATGGGTGCACATAAAGTATTTCTATAAGCAATGGAAATTGATCAGTTTGACAACATCATGAAAAAAGGCAGGGTGTGGATTTTAATACCAGTGTTGATGAGGAAAGAGACAAAGGAAGCCCTTTAAGTCTCTCTCTCTACAACATGCCATCTTCCTATCACTGAACTGGTAACAGTGGGAGGAGCCCTAGTCCACTGACAGCAGCTCTACCTGCATCACGCTTGTGATTGACACAGAGCCCCAACTCTTCCTCCATTGGGTCTGCAAGCCTTCAGAAAGCCTCTGTTACGAAATAACCAACCAGTACCAACCCTGGTCCAGAGAGTTCTAGAAAACTAGTTAAAACTAGAAAACAATTAAACAGTAGTGTAGTAAAAGAGGCAAATAAAATAGGTCTTATAATCTAGCTCTGCCACATAACTGCCAGATGATCTTGAGCAAGATACTGGCTTTAATTACATTACAGAAAAATAACAGGGATGGTAATCGCAGATTTGTCGTGAAACTTCCACTGAGATAATACACATGTAAAACATTTAGCACAATAAATGGTGTAAAATAGGTATTCAGGATTCAGAAGATGACACTTTCACTGCTGATGCTTCTTTCACCTCCTCTTTTATAAAAATTACCTTAAGTACCATAGATTTCAGGACTAATCATTCCCTAAATATGTACTGATTTTTGTTTCTACTTCTAATTTACCTCAAGGACCATGCTTAATAGTATTACATTTTTTTCTATGTCCTTTGAAGCTCATCACATGGTACAAAGCAACAAGTAGACATGTTATTTATCAACTTAACTATTCACTCAACAGAAAATGGATCTGCCATGAGCAAGACATCATCCTAGGCACTAGAATACACTGATCCCTACCCCTGAGTTTATGATCCATGCTCAATAAAATCTATTGTTTTACTGAATTATTTATTGCAACAGCAGAAACACATATATATCGCTGCATACAGGCATGGAAAGTCTCCTTCCATAGATTCACAGTAACCTATTCTCCTATGTTACTCCTGCCAGAGAATGTCAGAAAATAAAGCACCTTATTTAATTATTAAAACTATCAATTTCAACTACGTAGACAACTATAGTGTCTCACGTTCCAGCCCCCTCAAACAATGGATTGGTCTAAAAATGAAAATTGTCTGTATGTGCCCATTAGCTTGTAAAAGAGCCAATGTAAAACCAAAGAATTTTTACCTAATCAAAAGAAATTTGCTGCAAAATTATTGATTCAAGAACAAAAGAAATTCACATAAAGAAAAATATTTTTGGCCAGGCAAGCTGGCTCACACCTGTAATCCCAGCACTTTGGGAG
Organism: Macaca mulatta; assembly: GCF_049350105.2. Lineage (NCBI taxonomy): Eukaryota > Metazoa > Chordata > Mammalia > Primates > Cercopithecidae > Macaca > Macaca mulatta. The sequence goes on from NC_133422.1 coordinate 68,849,527, forward strand.
GCCATGGCAGGAGGACTGCTGGAACCCAAGAATTCAAGACAAACCTGGGCAACATAGCAAGACCCTGTCTCTTAAAAAAAAAAAAAAAAAAGTTATCCAAGTGGGGTGGTGCGTACCTGTAATCCCAGTTACTTGGGAGGCTGAGGCAAGAGGATCACCTGAGCCCAGGAGTTTGAACTGCCATCCAACCTTCACAATTTCTTTCCAATCCACACATGTCCTTTTCACATGTAAAATTTCTTCCAGTTAGGAAAAAATATAAGTGAGCTAAAAAACATAGCTTGAGCTTTCACAGCTACTCCACTATACTATACTACTTATACTATAGGTAGTTAAGAAAGAGATTATGTTATATTAAACTAAAGATTCTATCAATAGAGTCTATCAATTTTCTCCATTCATTTAGCACCATGCTTAGTTCTCCCCAAATCCTTTTTTCTTCCAACCCCTCTGACACTCTCACCTCCCCCATTCCCCAGATTCTACACTGTGTGCTGGCTTAAACATCTGCTCCGCTAAGAAAGATCAAATACAAGATGTTTTTAGTGAAGACGAACATGTACATATTTTTGTATAAGATGAGTATCTACTTTGCTATTTCTGGCAAAAGGGCAGGGAACATTCAAGGTTGTCAGTATAACTTTTATCTCTTGTGATTTAACTGGACCTTTAGCAAGCACAGAATACAGCTTCAAAAGGAAGAAAGGATTTTTTCCATGATTAAACAAACAAAGCCAGGGAGCATTCTCCCAGGGCGGGGAAGGGGAGGCACACTGACAGACCTTCCGGCAAGAGTTAGGTTAGTAAAAAGTTTTGAGGTAGGAAAAGAAGAAAATACAAGAATTACTGTTTTTACATTAAGCAAAGCAAAACAAGTACAGGCAAAATAAAGAAAAACGTTTCAACAAAGGTGACAACATAAAATTTAAAAACAAGGAAGAGTGACTTGACAGAAAGTTTATCTTGGGTTATCTGAAAACACTGAAATGGGTTGGACAAAGTACACTAAAGTATACAGTGAACTCAAACAACCTGGCTTTAAAAGCGTGGGGCCTACAATCAGGCATCATCTCTAGATCATCCATTATTATCTGTCTTATAAGGAGTAATGGTTATTTAGACAAATCCAATCCAATTTATTTGATCAAACATGTATTGAGGCCGGGCACAGTGGTTCATGCCTGCAATCCCAACACTTTAGGAGGCCAAGGCAGATGGATCACTTGAGCCCAGAGACCAGACTGGGTAACACATGGCAAAGCACTGTCTCTAAAAAACACAGAAAAATGAGCCCAGCTATGATGGTACGTTCCTGTAGTCCCCACTACTCAAGAGGCTGAGGTGGGAGGATCACCTGAGCCCAGGAAGTCAAGGCTGCACTGAACTGTGATTGTGCCATTGCACTCCAGCCTGGGCGACAGGAGCAAGACACACACATAAAAAAACAAACTTTAATACATTCTCATGTACAAAAACTCTAAGTACTCTAGGAGAGATACATAAATCCAAGTCTAAGATGTGTTTAAGTAACTCATACCACAGCTAATTTTCAAGTTTGTCCAGTTAATGCTGAATTGAGAATTTGGCTCAACTATATGAACTTGACATGTTTTATAGCTCAAACATAATTGAATAATGGCAATTTCATAGGTTTGACGGTTTGCATACTACTGACATTAAAAGGTAATGAAGTAACTGTGAAATAGAAGTCTAGGCAAAAAGTCTCTTAGGATACAGAAATTAAAATGCAAATAAAGTAATTCATTTTGTCTTTGGAAAGCAGGATGGCTTCCTGGAGCAGGAGGCATATGAACTAGGCAGAAGTTTTTGAGATTTGGAATTGTTAGAAGAGAGAATATGGTGAAATAGGGAATGGCAGATGGGGATTTTAGACTGGAAAAGCAAGATTTCTTATAGCATAGAATCATAAAGTGTAACAGAATAATTTAAATAATAAAATCATCTATTTTAATGTTACAGAACAAGTATGTGAGGTTCACTATAAAAATAATTTAGACTCAATTCACTTGGGGACTTTGATATTACATGTCTCATAACCGAATAAACAGGGTGATATAACAAATAGAAAGGTTTTCTGATCAATGATAAAAGAAAAATTAAATAAGAGCATCGAATCAACCATTCCCTATTAAAGGGCTACCAACCTTCTCCACTTCAGAGAAGTGTCAAGTCAAAACACTAAAAGCTCCTTACTCTATTACAAGTGCAGTGGAATCCCACAGATCATCCTATTCTGTTCTGTGATGGGCAACAGACCTCCCCTTGACCATTGTCTTCATGGCTGTCTTTGCCCCAAACACCAGGGTTTTATAAAGACCCCATTAGATTTTAAAGGTCAAGTTCTTCCTACCACTCCACTTAAAGATGACTAGAAGTCACCACGAAACATTTACCATGATAGTGGCAAATTTTAATAATCACTAGAATGTATTGAGTACTTTGTGGGAACACTGGCTTCTGCATGATTTTGAAGATGGTAATGAAGTCTAATCTACTGCTCCATTACACATATTATTCTTAGCCACAATAACAGGGTTCCGTTTGAGCTTTAGGGCTGTATTTAAATAGATGGTTTAGGAAACAATAAACCCTAAAAGAATACTGTAGGTGTATTCCAAATTTAGTGTTAGTAGGAAACATTAGGGGAATTTTATCTATTCCATCAAACAATAAAACATTCTGAGCCAGCAACACAAGCGAGCCAAAAAAAAAGGGATAGGAACATTTTTTTTTGCTTATTTGAAAGCCAGTGTGCTAATAAAAATATTCATTAGAGAGCATATCAAGTCTTTTCATCACAGTTTGCAGGAGGTTCTGCTGTTGTTGTTGTTGTTGTTGTTGTTTTAAAGAGAAATGCTATATATTATGCTGGTTATATTACGTAAACATTAGAGCTAATTAATGCCCTACAGTTCTATATCATGATCCATTAAACAAGCAAGCCAAGGGAAAGAATGGAGTTAGATGACCAAGTGAAAGAAGAATGAGACAGTCCTGCAGAGAAAGACACAAACATCCAAGGAGGAAATACACATGAAAAGTACCTGCAAACAAACCCACATGACCAAAAAAAAAAAAAGCATTCTAATTGCTCGATCTTTCAAAACATTTTTACTTGTGTAGACATTGGCTTGTGTAGATATTGGCTGTGTTTTCATGAACATATGCTCATCACCTGCCCTAAGAGTCATATAAAATAATGTTAACAGCTGAATATAAAATCCACAGTCCGGAGGTTCTTTCCCAGCTACAGCCCATGACAATGTCAAAGCCTAACACAAGAAAGACGTAGCTAGTATTACAACAAGCACCACCATAAATGCCCTGCTACCAATCATATGCCTTGAGCACTTGTTACATATGAGACACTACACTAATGAGCTTACACATAATTCACTGAATTCTCACACTTCCTTGAGGTAGCTGCTGTTATTGTCCCCATTTCCAGATACAAATGTCAAAGTTGAGAGAGACCTAAAAATTTTTCCAAAGTTTAGCAGCCTTAAATAATGGAGCAGGGACTCAACCAGACATTTGTAATACTGGTCCTGAACTGTGATCTACTAGCCAGGGGATTACTAACTTTAAAGCTCGCCACAATCAATGGACAACTTGATTGTGCACCAATTCCTGGGCACCACCTTCAAACAATCTGATTTAGCCATCTGGGGTTAAGCCCAGGACTCTGCATTTCAACACACACTTCTGGTAATTCTGGTACAAACTGTGAAGTAAATACCAACTTCTAAGCAGAAAGGCAATTATCTGCATTGGAATAGAGATTGCTGGTACCTGCTAAAACGCTAATTAAAGCAAATGATCACCTGCAATGATGAAAAACCGCAGTAAATTTTAAAGTAAATTTTACTTTTAACCTGCTTTATATTTTTGAAATATATTATATGTAAAATTATGAAAGATATGCTGAGTTTTTAATATTTCATATAAATATTTTGAAAGTGGTTTAAACTTTAAAAATCAATTTTTGTTTTAACAATTAACTAAAGGAATCATTAATATTTTAAGCATGGGTAGCAGCTAATGATCACTTGCTAGCATTTTTGTTTTAATGGCTTAAAACTATTATATTGTTCTTTGTATATTCCAAAATACATACTGTTGACCCTTGAACATTATGGAGGTTAGGGGTACTGACCCCTACCCCGGGAATAGTGAAAAATCTTTGTATAATGTTTGACTCCCCAAAAACTTAACTACAAGGCCTTACAGATAACATAAACAGTAGATTAAAACATATTTTGTATATGTATTATGTCTTCTGTTCTTACAATAAAGTAAGCTAGAGAAAAGAAAATGTTACTAAGAAAATCATAAGGAAAAGAAAATATATGTACTTTTCTTTAAGTGGAAGCACGTCATCATAAAGACCTCCACCCTTGTCGTCTTCAAGCTGAGTAGGGTGAGGAAGAGGAGGAGCTGGTCTTGCTGTCTTGGGGTGGCAGAGGTGGAAGAAAATCTACGTTTAAGTAGACGTCTACCGTGCAGTTCACACCTGTGTTATTCAAGGGTCAACTGTGCTGTCTCGAATATTTTGTTTATGTGCCCCTGAAGACGACGACGAACTGTGACATTATTTAGCAGTAACTTGATTTGGGGTTAATTCTGACAATAACATGAAACAGGAAGTAGGAAGCATGGCCCAAGAAGTGAGTCTCAGATAGAAAGCAGCAGCTACATGAATTCTGCCAGCAGAAGCACAAGGGACAAGAAGCTCAGGCACCAGCAAAAGCATGTGACCGAATGTTGACACAGGTCCTCTGTCAGAAGTTATGTAGGTCAGAGACAAGACAGGAGAATGGTTTAAAAAAAAAATTTCTTTTTGAGAGAATTTTCTCACCCATTAAAGTAGCTGATACCCCTGTGCTCTAAGAGGAGAGGCTCAGTTTCACTGCAAGAGTCCAGAATCTTCTGCCAAAGCAATCTCACAATAGCTCAGAGTCAGGGGCAGCTGCACAATATGGAGGAGGAGGGGCTCAATGTCTGTTCAATACCTATTGGGGCTTCAACTAGGTGCCAAGATGTGTGTCAGTCAACTGCTTGGCTAAATCAGTGATGAAGATGCACTCCCTACTCTCAAAAAGTTAATAATCTGATTGAGGTCAGGTTTCTAGCCTCAGTTTGTGCCAGCTTCTAGCCATATCATTCCAAGCATGTCACTTAAAAGTTCCTGAGCTCCAAGTTTTGTTATTTGGAAACTAGAGATAACATTTCTTCAATGTGTTGGCATCAAATGAGAATATCTGTAAAGTATAACATACTATTAATTGGTGTTTCTCGGTGTATTGTGTAAAGGAAGCCAGAACTGGGCTATCAAAGAAGTCCAACTGATGTACACACAGTTAATAAGCAAAAAGGAAGAAACTGCCAATTATTGCACTCCCGTGCATTCTTAACAAAGAGAACACTGATGAGGGGCATGACCCAGGTCAGTTCTACCATATACTCTTATTCCTATCACAGGGATGAGTGACTGGAGGAGGGAGTGGTATCCTACAGACTGGAAAACAAAAGCATGGTCTTGCTGTCTTTCAGCATCATGGGGCACAAAGAGATACAAACTCCACAAACCATGGTGAGCTCGGCCCAAAGACAAAGCAATTCTTACTATTTAGCAAACTTGCTCAGAAATTCCATTAAGAATAAATACTCTTTTTTAGAGGAATTTTACCCACCACAGAAACTATTACACTGATAAAAATGTGGCTATAGCTTTTGTTTTTTTGAGACAGTCTTACTCTGTTGCCCAGGCTGGAATCTCCTGGCAATTCTCCTGCCACAGCCTCCCAAGTCTCTGAGATTACAGACATGTGCCACCATGCCTGGCTAGTTTTTGTATTTTTAGTAAAGACAGCATTTCACCATGTTGGCCAGGCTGGTCTCAAACTACTGATCTTAAGCAATCCACCCACCACAGCTTCCCAAAGAGCTGAGATTTCAGGCATAAGCCACCGCGCCCAGCCCTAGAACTTTCAACTCTAGCATAACGAACGACAAAAAGAGAAAGATGAGGGCTATTCAGAAATCAAAATATGGTCATCAGATGGTACTCTGATGTGCATAATCTGATTTACAAGAAAGAGCACAGTGCTGGATTCTGAACATCTGGGTTACTATCTGTCCTCTGCCATTATACACATCTGCGGCCTTAAGGTCCTTCAATGCCTAAACTTGTATTTCTGAAAAACGAGAATGGTCATATTAACTCTACACCTTTTTTACAGGGCTTTCATCATGACCAGATAAGGTCATGAATGTGAAAGCACTTTGAACTCTTAAAAATCACTCACAAAGCATCATGATTACAGATATAAACTTTACTTGTATGCATAACGGGATGTTTCAAGACAACAGGATTTTGTTCTGGATTGTACTGTAAACCACTTTATATTCAAGCTCTTAAAAAATAAAATGCCTGTGTAGTAAATTAGTACCTCTAGACAATTCTACTACCTCTGTGACAATTATTTCTAGAATTCTGATAAAGTAATTATCAAAAAAGTAGTAAAACTCTAAATACAAATTCAGGCTTAACCTCCATAAAGTTTATTGTACTTTATTCACACTATAAGATATTCATTGCTTTTCAAGTAAATGATGGGGTAAATGAGTCGTATAAACACACAAAGAGTCAAGGAAAACTTCCACCCACCCCCTACAAAAAAAGGCAGAGAATCAAAGACACATAGGCTCAGGTTCATGAATATAGTAGACTCACCCCATTTTTAAAACAGGTATTACTGTGTTCTCTTTCTAACCCTAAAAGGACCAAGTATCTTCAAAATAATGATGGTGGTGACTGTTCATTCCTAGGCCATTTTATCAAATGTAAATGTATATTTAGATAGGTCCACGAAAAAAATAAGTTGAAAATTCCACAGATAACCTAATTATCTAGGTATTTAAAAATTATTTGTGACAAAGATATCACTATAAAACTACAAACAGGTATTCCTTTTTTTTTTTTTTTTTTTTTTTGAGACGGAGTCTTGCTGTGTCACCCAGGCTGGAGTGCAATGGCCAGATCTCGGCTCACTGCAAGCTCCGCCTCCCGGGTTCACGCCATTCTCCTGCCTCAGCCTCCCGAGTAGCTGGGACTACAGGCACCTTTCTTATGACGTGGATGCAAAAATCCTCAAAATATCAGCAAACCAAACCTAGCAACATGAAAAAATAATTATATGCCCTGATCAACTGAGATTCGTCCAAGGTATGCAAGGTTGGTTTAACATCTGAACATCAATTAATGTAATGCACCATAGCAAAACCACAGGATCATATGAAAAGATGCAATAAAAGCAATTGCCTAAACGCCCTTCATTGAAAAAAAAAAAAAAAAACCACACACACAAATCAAACTAGGAATAGAAAGGAATTTCCTTGACACGACAAAACATGTATGGAAAAAAAAAAAAAAAAAACACCATGGCTAATATCATACTTAAAGGTGAAAGAGTAGATGCTTTCCCCCTAAAATCAGGAAGAAAATACTCATGTCTGCTCCCACCACTCCAATTTAACATTGTCCTAGAAGTTCTAGCCTGGGTAGAAAGGCAAGAAAAATAATAAAAGGCATCCAGATTGGAAAGGAAGAATAAAGCTCTATTTGTAGATGTCTTGATCTTGTATATAGAAAATTCTAAAGAATACACTGAAAATAAATTACAACTAATAAATGAGTTCAGCAAAGTTTCAGAATACTAAGTCAATATACAAAAATCAAAACACCTTTTATATACTTGCATTGAACAATCCAAACACAAAATTAAAACAATTCTATTTATAATAGTATAAAAAATAATGAGATACTTAACAATAAATTTAACAAAAGAAGAATAAAACCTATACTCTGGAAACTACAAAAAAATTATTCAAAGAAATTAAAGATCTGAATGCATGAAAAAACATCCTGTATTCCTAGATTGGAAGACTCAAGATTGTTAAAATGGTACTATGTCCCAAATTAATATACAGATTCAATGTAATCCCTATCAGAATCATAACTGACTTCTCTATAAAAACTGACAAGCTGATTCTAAAATGCATGTAGATTCTAATAAATGTATAGTGGCAGGTCACTGTGGTTTTAATTTGCATTTCCCTGACGACTAATGATTATGAACAACTTTCCACATGCTTAGTTGCCATCCATATATCCTCTTTGATAACGTATCTCTTGGGGTCTGTTGCTTGTTTTTTGATTGGGCTTTTTTTTTTTTTGCTATTGTTGAGTGTTGAGAGTTCTTTGTATATTCTGGATAGAGCCCTTTGTTAGATAAATCATTTACATATTCTTCTCATTCTGTAGATTCTCTTTTATTATCTTAACAGTGTCATTCACAGAACAAAACTTTTAATTTTGATACAGTCCAATTCACTAAAAAACATAAAAATAAAAATAAAATTCATATAGAAATTACAAGAGATCCAGAATAGCCATAATTACCTTGGAAAAAAAAAAAGAAGAAGAAGAAAGTAAGAAAGCTCATACTCTTCCATTTTGAAACTTACTACAAAGCATCAAGAAACAAGACCAGTGTGGTTTTAGCATAAGGATGCAGGTCAATGGAACAGAATTCAGAGTTCAAAAAGGAGCTCATGTGTCTATGGCCAACAGATTTTTGACGGGAGTACCAAGATCACTGTATGAAAAATCAAGAGTCTTTTTAACAAACGGAGCTCAGATAACTGGATATCCACGTGCAAAAGAATGACTTTGGACCTTTGCCTCATACCATAATAAAAAATTAACTAAAAATGGATCCAAGAACTAAACATTAGAACTAAAACAATAAATTTCTTAGAAGAAAATACAAGGGTAAATTTTAAAGACCAATGACTTGGCAATGATTTTTAGATATGACACCAAAACCAAAAGTAAAAATAAACTAAACTGAACTTTTTATAATGTCGCCATAGTTTCGCTTTTCCCAGAATGTCATACAGTTGGAATCATAGAGTATGAAGCCATTTCAGATGGGCTTCTTTCACTCAGTGTTACGCGTGTAAGTTTCCTCTATGTCTTGTCATGGCTTGATATTTCATTTCGTTTTAGTGGTAATAACATTCCATTGTCTAAACGCACCACAGTTTATTCATCCATTCACCTACTGAAGAACTTCTTGGTTGCTTCCAAACTTTTAGCAATTACGACTACAAATGTAAAAGGAGTAGTGTTTGCCAGGGTTAGGGAGAGGGAGAGATGAACAGGAAGAGCAGAGGGGATTTTAAGGCAGTAAAAAAAAAAAAAACCTCTGTATGATAGTATATTAGTGGCTATGTATCATTGTGAATTTGTCAAAAAGCTATGAAAAGCCAACACCAAGAGTGAATCCTAATGTACACTATTTATTTTGGGTGATAATACGTCAATGTAGATTCATCAATTGTAACAACGTACCACTCTGATAGGAGATGTTGATAATGAAAGAGGTTATGCATGTGTGGAGGCAGAGGGTATGTGGGACACTTTTTTGCCTTTCTCTCAATTTTGCTGTGGGCATAAAACTGCTCTAAAACAAAGTAATCTTTTTGTTGTTGTTGTTGTTTTTTTTTAAAAAAAAAAAAGTCGGACGCAGTGGCTCACACCTGTAATCCCAGCACTTTGGAAGGCTGAGACAGGCGGATTACGAGGTCAGGAGATGGAGATCATCCTGGCTAACACGGCGAAACCCCATCTCTACTAAAAATACAAAAAAAAAAAAAAATTAGCTGGGTGTGGTGGTGGGTACCTGTAGTCCCAGCTACTCGGGAGGCTGAGGCAGGAGAATTGCTTGAACCCGGGAGGCGGAGCCTACAGTGAGCTGAGATCGCGCCACTGCACACTCCAGCCTGGGCTACAGAGCAAGACTCTGTCTCCAAAAAAAAAAAAAAAAGGCGATTTGAACTTCATCAAAATCTAAAACTGTGCAAAGAAAACTATCAAGAAAATGAAAGACACATTTTCAGAGGCTGAAGCGGGCAGATCACCTGGGGTCAGGAGTTCATAGCCAGCCTGGTCAACATGGTGAAAGCCAGGTGTTGTGGCACCTGCCTGCAATTCCAGCTACTTGGGAGGCTGAGGCAGGAGAATTGCTTGAACCCTGGAGGCAGAAGTTGCAGTGAGATGAGACTGCGTCACTGCACTCCAGCCTCGGCAACAGAGACTCCAACTCAAAAAACAAAAAACAAAAAAGAAAAAGAAAAAGACGACCAATAAAATGGGAAAGAATATTTGCAAATTATATAAGATCCTAGTATTCAGAATATGAAAAGAACTAAAACTCACCAAGAAGACAAACCCAGTGAAAAAAATGGGCAAAAAACTTAGACATTTTTCCTAAGGAGACATGAAACAGCCAACAAGGACATAAAAGATGCTCAACATCGTTAATTATCAGGGAAATGCAAATTGTCAAAAGTGACACCTGAGAAAGAAGCTTCCTCACCATCACTCTTCTGACAGAGCTTCCAGAAGCCCACTTCCTTTTCACTGTACAAACAAAAAATCCAGACAACTTCCTTCTCACAACTACATACTTGAGGTGGAATTTACCTACCTACATCTGAACTTTCTATTATTAGACAACCAAAGTCCCTTTTATTACTTAAGCCTGCTTGAGTTCATTTTCTTTACTCAAAATCAAAAATCTTAACTGACTAAATCACACAGTTAAGAAATGCGACAGCGGGCGGATAACTGGAGCAGAAATATAATCTTGGAGGCAACAGTGTTGAAATGGCTATTTTTGAAGAAAGGCAAATTATGTTTTCCTCTACTGTACTGAATCATGTTTCAAAGCTTCACCCAGAACTTTATGTTAGAGATAGATCTTTTTCCAGCTCAAATGTCTTACCTGATCTCCGTTCCGTATTTCCAACAATGTGAGCACATCCACTCAAAATAATATAGCATAAAGAATAAGGAAATTAAAATACAGAGCTCATAGAATTGGGCAAAGCTGGAATTCCTTTTAATGAAAAAGAAAGCTGTAAACTATAAATAACCAAAGATGGTCATTACCATTTGCCTGCGAATAACCTGAAGGAATCAGACTAAAATAATTTTTAAGGAACATTCTAGCTCTGTCTAATTCTAGAGTTTTCCAAAATATATAATCACATTTAAAAAGAAAATAGTTAAGAATTGACTCCAAAAATATATATATAGTGAGAGAGTCTATATTCAACACATTAAACCTCAGATCATTTCTCCAGGTAAGTAAAATAAACAAAAATATAAACTAATGTAAATGAGCATTACTTTGGTTTAAATAGCAATCGACCACTCTGAGTTCAACATGTTACTCACCACAAACATTTGAAATTCATTCCATCTTAGGAAAGGACTATTTTTCCCAACTATTTCAGAGTTCACTAGGAGTATTAGTAAAATTTAAAAAAAAAATACGATAGCTATAAGTTCATATTTACACAACACAAACACATATTCAACACTTTAGTATATTTGATACATGCTGAGTATATCATTTCAAAGCCGTTTCAGATGGGCACAAGTAGCTAGGACTACAGGTGCCCATCTCTACCTTATATATAGACTAAGCTCATAAATATTTGTCATATACATGCAAAAATACATACAGACACAGTAGAAAAGGTTTAAAATCTCATTTATCTATTTAAATTAGCTATATTTTCATCCCTTGATAGCTGAGAAAGCAAAGAATGATGGTTTTTATTAATAATAACCATAAAATTTACATTCTGCAGGAATTTAGAAAATAGTTATTGGCTTTAAAAAGTATATGAATATGCATTTGTGGAGGGGAAGAAATGATTCATGGTACAATGGACTTCCATAGCACTGTGCATTTTCCTTTACATATCATGATTTTCTTTACATGCCATGGATTACTTCTTGGCTTATCAACTCTCACTAGACCGTGGGTTTTAAAGGCAAAAGGACTAGGCCAGGAATCTCTAGGATCAATTACAATGCCTGGCACATAGGAGGTAGTAAATTCCTTTCCACCCCACAACCAGAAAAGCTTTTATATCTTTTTTTTTTTTGAGATGGAGTATCACTCTGTCGCCCACCTGGAGTGCAGTGCGCCATCTCGGCTCACTGCAACCTCCGCCTTCCAGGTCCAAGTGATTCTCCTGCCTCAACCTCCCAAGTAGCTAGGGCTACAGGTGCCCACCACCACACCAGGCTAATTTTTGTATTTTTGGTAGAGACAGGGTTTCACCATGTTGGCCAGGCTGGTTATGAACTCCTGACGTTAAGTGATCTACCCACCTTGGCCTCCCAAAATGCTGACATTACAGGTGTGAGCCACCATGCCTGGCCTCCTTCATATCTATCTTTCATTTTTAAAGCATTTTTGAAACTATGCTATGTATTTCCAGTATAAAATGCCACATGTAAGTAATATATTTTACAGTTATCCTACACATTGCATATAGTATTATTTCCTTTCATTTGTTTTATAGTTAATGTATTTCAATTTTCATGGGAAAACTCAGTACTAATAAAGATTTCTGAGTTTTGATATAATAAAGTCTGCATTTTATGGACTCTGATCATATATACTCCAGACTGAGGAGTTCACGTTTTTCAAGTCTCCAGACAAAACAAAGATCAGTCATCTTTTTTTCAGATCATGTCTTTTTCAAGATATGATTAAAACCCCCACATGGGATTTCAGATATAAAATTTTTAAAGTTTATAGCAATATAATTATATTCAGTGAAACCTCACTTTTTTTTTGGAATCCTCGAGGAATAAAATCTCTGAGACAGTAGAGTTTTTGTTACAGTGAATACTTGTAGTGCCTTTTTATTGTAATTTTTTTTTTTTTTTTTTTTTTTTTTGGAGACAGGATCTCACTGTGTCACCCAGACTGGAGTGTAGTGGTGTGATAAGAGCTCACTGCAGCCTCAAACTCCTGGGCTCAAGCGACCCTCTCACCTCAGCCTCCCGAGTAACTGGGACTACAGGCACGCACCACCATGCCCAGCTTATTTTGTGTCTGTATGTAGAGATGAGGTCTTGCTGCATAGCCAAGGCTGGTCTCAAACTCCTGGACTCAAATGATCCTCCCGCATCAGCCTCTCAAAGTGTTGGAATTATAGGCAAGAGCTACTGTGCTCCACCTTTCATTATAACTTTTAAGAGAAATGTTTATGTGTGGCATTACATATTTCAATTCCTTACAAAGAATGTACTGAATTAAAACAATTTAAACTCTTCTTAGTGATTTGGGTTACCATTTTGAACACTGAGGAGCTACCTCTCCCTGGCCCCACATCTGAACCCAGAATTGGTGGGGTGGGTTGGGTTGTCTGTTCAGGGAGGTATTTCAATAACATCAAGGACCCAACAGTTCCACATAGAAACACACATCCTGTATCTCTCACCCCTTTGTAGAATCGTCTGACAGAAGTAGTGGTCTCTCCACCTAGATTCCCACCATTTTCCATCATTTCATAAGCTAGCTGGTTTGGTCTGAAAAGCCTCAACTTAAGTACACCTAGAACAGTTGTTCTCCATCATATTATTTGCTGGTGAGTGCACACAGGTCCTTTCTGTAGCTTCTCCTCTTTCCCTTTTAGTTAGAAAGCTCAAAAAACTTCCATTTGTATTGTCAATACTGAAAAGTACCAAGTTCAAGCAATTCCAAAAGCTTTCCACAAAATGGACTACAAGAGTTCATCATTCTAACTAAACTCTAAGCTTCATCGTAAATTATCTTTACCTTCCTTTGTACCCACTGCCCCTTTCACTGATATTCAGCATGGTGCCCAGAAAATCTAAAAGTGAACAACTAGATCACATATAACTACAGGAAAAAGAAATCCTATCTCTCTCCAGCACAGAAAACAAAGACAGGGACCAAAGATTACAATCACGATGAACTTCAATTCAAACTTCACAGCATCATCTACCACACAAGATGCATGCTAAATAAAATGTGGTCACTCGAGATTCAATTATGTAAGTTGATCTCTTCAGAGAAACTATTTTAATGGCAGAAACAACAGCCTAGGGTTTCTTTTAAGCTTTTGAAAATCAATATTCATAAATCATGTTTCTGTTTCCTAGGAAACCAGGTAATACCTATGACAAGAAAACTCTACCAGTGTCATTTTCCTTTATCCTTGGCTCACAAAGTGGTTGCTGCTTACTAGAAGAAAAAAATTACTTTCTAGTATCATTGAATATCCCAATAAAATGAGAAGGTAGATACATCGAATGCTAATATCTCAGACCACATCTCCTTCTCAGGTGTGACGGAGAATTAACAGAATAAATGTCTGCACAGAGAGCTCCAAAAAACTGGAAAACAGTTTATCATCTAGTTTATTACATGCTCAACACAGAGCATGACATTTTGAAACAAAGGAGTTAAAAGCCTGGATTCATTAGAAACATCACGTCAGACATTTCCAAGTTCAAATTCCAGATTTTTTTCCCTTGGGCAAATTAAAATTACTTCACCTCTCTGAACTACAGTTTCCAAGTCTTAATAAAGAGAAAAGACCTAGCTCATGTTGCAGTATATGAATACAATTTTTAAAAAAAACATGAAATACCAAGTTCAGGATTAATTTTGTCTCTAAAGAATTTCCAAGAACTATGTTTAAAGATAACAAAACAGGTAGTTTCTCAAGGACTTTATGACCAGTGTATAAGGTTTCTTTTTTGAGTTCTCATCTTAGAGGGGTTACAAAGGGACATGACATCTTTAGAAAATTTAATGAATGTCACTTCTACAAACATCTGTGCATGACCTTTCAACTGTGAAAATGTCATCATTTTATACTGTACATCTGTGCTGGGACCACATTACCTAAGCTTGCTCTGACTTTCATATCAACAATCAAATACAGAAAGAAAACTGAGGCACAAATCACAACATGGTTCAATTACACACTTGACTACAGAGTTCATTAAAACAGTCTTGAATTTCTAAAATCCATTATTAAATCACAGTAAGTTGTAGGGTATAGAACCCTGGTCCAAAGATCCAAAGACTTCATATGCTGCTGAGATTCACTGTTTTACCAAACTCAGACACTGGAGACCATCATCTCAACATTTTAAACACACGTTTAAGAATCTTCCCAAACATTTAACTGCACAGAATACTTGAAAATACAATTTCGTACACATACACACATATATGTATGTGTGTGTATATATATACACGTATATATGTGTATATATGTGTGTGTATATATGTATTTGTGTGTGTGTGTGTATATATATATGTTCATGTGCTTTTATTAGTTAAATGTCTGCAATTGCAAAGCAACTTTTTCCTAAAGCAGCAACACATAATTTTCCTATACTTCAGACCCCAACTCCACAAACTGCTCCTCCAAATATATATATACACACACACACACATATATATATATACTTTTTTTTTAATATTCCTTTTGACTTACAGGTACATCTGCTGACCCACCATGCAGATATTCAGAATTCAATTTTCTACTCTGTGAAACAATATTTACATATCAAACAAAGAGACTAAGAAATGGTAACAATCAACTAGTTAATCTTATTTTTACACGCTACTACTAGCCTCAACTATCAAATAGATATTTAGACACTGCAGCTTTAATTTCCATATGCTGACCCCTCTGTATCATTAGCCTCCTCACCAAATTCCAGAAATCCTGATCCCAGGAATGTAACCATTTTGGCCATAATACTAAAGGCAATTCTGATTTTCTATTTATCATACACAGCTGATGCTGAACTCACTGCTTAGAATCTTGAGTTACACACTGAGGAGAGAACATTGCATGCACTTTTACTACGTGCTAAAAATGGTCCAGGTAATTATTAACTACCAATACTGCTTACCTCCTGACAAAAGCCTGGTACTGCAAAATGTTAGGCTAGGTAATCAAATACAATAATAAAGATAATTATAACCACACCACCACATCTAGAAGCACTAAGACCTTTGGTATAGATTTTGACTTAGAGCGTTGTGGAGAGCTAAATTCTCATTCAGGTTCCTAGCTCTACAGAATTCAAGCTCTGTGATCTAATGAAGGTCACTTTACCTTTATCTGCAGAAGAAAGATGATTTCTAAAGTTCTTTCAAGTCTCTATGATTCTTTAGGCCTAATGCCCTAGAGCCCTAGAGATATGTATATTGAATATTGAATGGCTGTATCAAACCTCATAGATGGGTTTTGCTACACAGCAGGAATGCATACTTCCCAAATATTTAGCCAATACGACAAGAAGGAACCATTATATAAATCAGACTTTGGTAAGCTTTGTTTTCAAATTTTTGTACAGAGTCTTCATAATAGGCTTAACATTTTTTAGAAAATATTTTGCTAACTAGTTTATGTAGCATTTAACCATTATTAAGCAATTACCTTCAAAATATAAACAGGTTTATATTTTGACAAACAAATTCACATGGAACACAATATTTTCAAACGCTTCCCATGCTAGTATGTTACATGTCATGGGTCTTGTTTTATAACACAAACTCTGCTTACTTTTGTAAGGTTAGAAGGAGCTATTTTATGACTCATTTTTGCTACTGGACATCATTATCAGTGTATAATGGTGTTAGAAAAATATCTTTGGACCAAATGTGGTGGCTCACATCTGTAACTTCAGCACGTTGGGAGGCCAAGGCAGGAGGATCACTTGAGGCCAGTAGTTCAAGACCAGTATGGGCAATATAGTGAGACATCAAAGAATAAAAAATTTGAAAATTAGCTGAGCATGGTAGTGCACTCCTGTGATCCCATCTACTAGGGAGGCTGAGATGGGAAGATCACCTAAGCCCAGGAATTGAGGCTGCAGTAAGCTATGATCAAGGTCACTGCACTCTAGCCTGGGCAACAGAGTGAGACCCTGTCTCTAAAAAAGAAGAAAAGAAAAATCACTTTGCACTTTGCCCTACACCAACCCTCACAAGCATATGAACCCTTTACAATATAAATCTCATCTTGCTCAGAAACATGAGCTATCACCCTCCAACCATGAGAAGAACACTATGTAAAATCATCAAATCAAAGTGCTTCTCTTAGATTCTGCAACTCTCAGGGCCATTCCTTTAGCTAGGCTTGTCCCTAGACACATACATATAATCAAACTGAAATACCAATTAATTCATGCAGTAAATCCTAAGAGCAAAGATGCTCAAAGGCATGCAAAGAAAACCTACATGCAGGGTACCAAGGAAGCACCTCCACAGCACCCTGATCTTTCCATTTTGTAAAATTTATCAAACATAATTCAGCTATTTCACCCACTAGTCATGGCTCTGTAGAGGTGAAGACTATGTCTATCTTCGCTTCTGTAGTGTACCTAGCATGATGTTTCAACACAGGGTAAACATTCTCTTTATTTAAAAAAAAAAAAAAGTGCTGATTTAAACTGAAAATAGAAATACATACTAAACAGTACTGAAGTATAAAATGGTGTAAGTTTTTCAAATTGAACCTTAAAACATTCCTGTATTTTGTGCCCAGCAGCACCTAGAGCTAAGGAGTCCTGATGGGGAAGAACGGCATACACAGGGAAGCATGTCCACTGGAACCAAGTACACAGAGTGTGGAGGGGAGAGACAGCAGGCAGCAATGGAGGGACGCTGGCAGTTGTCGGCTGGAGACCATGGACACAGGGGTTGGGGGGGTGAAGGAGGAGGAGATGATAACAGGCAGATGAGACACAGTGGATAGGGAAAATAAGTAAAATGATTAAGCTAATAAATATCCTGAGGATAATGAGAGCCAGACTTCTTACTACAGTAGCAGGTATTTACAAACAGAATAGGTGGGGGCTACGGAGAACCCTGAAGTGCTACACTGGAATTGGAAATGTAAGTATGAACTTGTAGTTTTTAAAAATATAATCATAGAAGCTGGATGTGGTGTTTCATGCTGTAATCCCAGCACATTGGGAGCCTAGTCAACATGGCAAAACCCCATTTCCACTAAAAATACAACAATTAGCCAGGTGTGGTGGCAGGTACCTGTAATCCTAGCTACTTGGGAGGCTGAGACAGGAGAATCACTTGAACCCAAGAGGCGGAGTTGCAGTGAGCCGAGATCACACCACTGCACTCCAGCCTGGGTGACGGGAGCAAGAGTCCATCTCAAATATATATATAAACATAGATATAAACATTGCTATAAGTGTATGTATTTATGGAGTGTGTGCTTAAAAATGTATGTGCACATGCCATTGGATCATTAAATGATACTCCAAAGTATAGCACTTGCACATGCCAAGCACTCTGAATTAAGGGAAATTGGGAGACCTTAGAAACTGCCTCAAAATCAAGGTCTGACCTTCCCTTGTTTTTCAACCTAACCCATGGAGGGGTTAAGAAAAGTTCTTTCAAAAGAAAAAAATTGCCTTCAGTCCCGTCAGAAATCTCATCAACCACAGAAAATTAATCACCAAAGAAGAATCTGAAGGCCATCACCAGGCCCACTAAGGATTTTCATCTATTCCAAGTGCTGTTACTGAGAGGCTTCATCTGCATATAAGACAGCCTTTGTTCCCAGAACAGTTCTTCCCCTCACCTTCCTATAGTCTGTTGCCACCTCCCTGCAAGCCACGAGGAACTCTGTATCAGACTACTGTCCATTTTTTGGACCTCTTCACCTCCCCTAAAGATGATTTACTCTTCCTCCAAAATTGCCTACATCCCTCACTTTCTCCTCTCCCCTGTGAAGAGGGTATTCAAGCCCTTCTTTGAGTTTCCTACTTTGTGTAATTCCCATGCGCTTGCACATGAATAACTTGTATGCCTTTTCTCCTGTTAATCTGTCTTTTGTCAGCTTATTCCAGCAGACTCAATGATCAAATCTTCAGAGGGAAAGTTTAAATTTCCCCACATAGACATACACATATTTCCCAGCTGTCCACCAAGAGGACCCAGGATCAATGAGCACTCAGAAAGCTAAAATTATAGTTTCTAAATACCACTCTCCACTAAAGGAACCAGGGTTAACTGGAGAAATGGCTTATCATGAGGATGGGGCAGGGAAAATACAAGATGAGCCTGGAACTGCCTATTGTGCCATAAAATAAAGAAGTGCTGAGAGATTAATCAGGATGTGTCTAAGAGACACAAGAGCCACCATGGCTTGCATTCACCAAATATAGGACAATATGAGCATCAAAACAGAGACAGTAATGGGTTATATAACCCACCAAGTAAACTGGGAATCTGTGACATAATATACGAAAAACACCAATAAATGGGGAAAAAGGGAGAATTATTCCATAAAGTAGATTACCAGTAGAAAGAATGGCAGAAAATGAAAATCACCATTTGGCAACGATCACTGTGGTGGCTGGTTTAGGCAGGGTAACTCAATAAAGAATACGCCTGATGAAGGCCAGGCACAGTGCCTCACACCTGTAATCCTAGCACTTTGGGAGGCTGAGGTAGGTGGATCATAAGGTCAGGAGTTTGGGACCAGCCTGGCCAAGATGGTGAAACCCTGTCTCTACTAAAACTACAAAAATTAGCCAGGCGTGGTGGCGGGTGGCTGTAATTCCAGCTACTCAGGAGGCTGAGGCAAGAAAATTGCTGGAACTCGGGAGGCAGAGGTTGCAGTGAGCCAATATTGTGGCACTGCACTCTAACCTGGGCAACAAAGCAAGACTCCATCTCAAATATGCCTGATAGATGGAGCTTTGATGAGGGAAAGATGGATATTGGTGTAATCTTAACACTAAATGCTTAACTCCCGATAGCACCAAACAACTACAAAGGGGAAAATGGTACCTTTATGGAAGGGAAACCTATCAAACACTAACAGAAACAGATGATCAAAAATTAACATCATCGGCCAGGCGCGGTGGCTCACACCTGTAATCCCAGCACTTTGGGATTACAGGCTGAGGCAAGCGGACCACCTGAAGGTAGGTGTTTGTGACCAGCCTGGCCTACATGGAGAAACCCTGTCTCTACTAAAAATACAAAATTAGCCAGGCATGGTGGCAGGTGCCTGTAATCCCAGCTACTCGGGAGGCTGAGGCAGGAGAATCGCTTGAACCTGGAGGGTGGAGGCTGCAGTGAGCTGAGATCGCATCATTGCACTCCAGCCTGGGAAACATAGTGAAACTCTGTCTCAAAAAAAAAAAAAAAAAAAAAGAAAAAAACAAATAACATCATCACTGACTGAGGGTCATCCTACAGGATCTCAGACCTGTACGCTTTAAAATTGTGAAAGACATGACAGGGAATGACTGAGGAAATGTTCCAGATTGGTGAGTATGAAAAGACGTCACCACTGACTGCAATATAATTCCTGCATGAGTTCATGACCATAAGGGCAAAGAGACAGCTTTAAGACAGTTGTTGAAACCTAAGTGCGTTTTGTGGATTGGATGGTTGTGTCATATTGACATGAACTTCCTCCCTTGGAATTCTATTCACCTGTTTTTTGGGGGGACAGTAACACACACTAAAGTATTTAGGGATGACAGGCATCATGGCTAAAGCCTATCCTCAAATGTTTCATTAAAAGACCAAAGACAATGGGGGAGAGGGGTGTGTGATGGAGCAAACATAATGAAATGCGAAACTTGTGCTGCTCACACAACTTGCTATACATTTAAAATTATTTCTAAGTAATTTTAATTATTATTTCTAAAATTTGTATCCCAAAACTAACTGTAGGACACTTTACAATTTCATCCCAGCTATTGAAAACTTTCCATAATTAAAAAATTTCTTAAAATAGGAGTATCCTTGTAGCTGATCATTTGAAGCTTTCTCATGGTGGTAAATTAAAACCATTATTTGATCTTTAAAAACGTATGTGTTCAAAGATGTTAGTTCAGGTGCTAAGAAATATCAGCAGCACTGCAGCACAGAAAACGCCCTCAAAGGTACTCCAGATCTAACACAGCAGAGCGGGTCACAGGAGCAGGGATACATTGCCCACTGGCAGTCACTAATATTCTCCTAGAAGTAGCCTAAGCACACCCCCCAGGGAATTCTGAAGAGCAAACTCCACATCTTCAGTTGCAGCTGTTTGGTTATACAACAATATGCTATTCATATTTAACTATATTCATCTTTTTGAGGGAAAAACAGAAACAACCAAAATTAAGGAAATGTTTCATTTTTTTTGAGATGATCCCAAACTAAAAAGGCAACTTCCAGGTCACTATGAATATGTACTGATGAGACGTAATTCAATTATGCCTAATTTCAAATGGCTTGATCTATTACAATACTATCAAATGAAGTACAAAGATTATATATAAAAACTTGTCATGACAACATGGGAACTACTTTATCATAGCATCAGTTTACAAAGTAATTGAGAAACAAATGATAGTTTTGTTAGAAGTATATGGGGTAAAGAAAAGCCTCATATTGTAATAGATCATGAAAAGCAAATGTAATACTAGAAAAGTGAGAATAATTTTTCCCATGGAAATAATTACCCTTAATTTTTCCACTGGGAATAACGGGTTATAAAATTATATCCTGTATTAAAATACACACACAAACACATACCCCATGCAACAATAGAGAAGCATGTACAGATTAGGAAATATCCCAGATAAGGTGTTTTGGGGACTTGTAAGTCATCACATTTAACATATTTTTAGTACATTATTTCAATGCTTTGCATATTTTCTTTCTGGACAGTTTTGAGTAGCGCACCATTACTCCTCTGCGGAAACACAGAGATATTTAGTGAGTGATTAAACCCATGCACTGTGTTATCTGACATTTACCCAACCGTAACGGTACAGCTCGGCATTTCTGCACATTCACATCAACTGAGATTCATAAAGATGCATAAGGCACCAAAACTTCTTAACTTGCATGTTCTATGAATCATTAAAGATTGTTCTTCAAAACACAAGAGTTTCAGTCAAAAACCAAAGTTTTGAATAACCTGGACCCACTTTATCGATCAATTCAGATGTGCCTGTTCACTGTATTTTTCTCCTGCTCCCTCACATTTCTCTCAGCTTTCTTATTTTCTGTTAATGGTACCCCTATTTGCCCAATGTAACAGGCTGAAAATATAATATCTCTTGAGATAGTATACAATTTCCTGAGTCAATAATGTTCTATCAAGAAAACTTTTTCCTAGTATATGACTTCATAAATATGTCTAGTGCTCCAAATTAAATCTTACAACTTCTAAATTCATTAGATTTATTTTAAGAAGCAATAGAACAGCAGGGGAAAAGAGAATCACAAGAGCAAACCAAAAAAGAGTGGTGACCAGGAGATAAAATATGGAGGGCACAGTCTCTCATACTTGAAACTTACACTAGTAAGCATTACCAAAATTGGGTTAGGTTCCCCCCCCCCCTTTTATAAGTGCACCTGTACACTTTTCCTCTACAGCTTTTTACCCACTATATTAACTTCAAAAATTATTTGTTGGCATCTCTTTTTTAAGATCATAAGCTGCAGAGTCCACAGGGAGTTGGGTCACCATTACATTCAGTACATCCATTACATTCAATACAGGGCCAAGTACAGCAGAAGTCAATGACTGTTTCACAGCTGGTAAGAAAGATCTGTTCTTTTACTAAATAAAACAAGGTTTATTGGATGACTATTTATAAACCTCTTAAGTTGGAAACAATTATACAGATATGGTCTATAAGAAAGATCTGGAGACACACTGTCAAAGGAAATATTGACTTAGCAATTTCAGAATTCTTAAAATAGCAATATTTTCTAGCAATACAAATATATGAGTCTTATATCTTCAAAACAGACTGAGTTTTGTCTCTAAATATCCCTAACTTGATTGTAGACTATCTCTTTAAATACATTTTTAAAAAATATTAATCTGTATAATGAAGGAAAATGGAAATCAAAGAAAAATAACTATTGTATTTTAAAACAGTATAATTAAAAGCATCATACACAGAATAATTTGACATTACTGTAAGTTTTTCCAAAAAGCAAACAATAATAATAATAATCCTGAAAAGGTAAGCAGGGGATAGACGGGTAGAGAAGAGGGGAAAAGATCTTCATTAAAAGTGTAAATTCATCGGTAATGGAATGCATAGGCTGAATTCTTGGATTCACTGAACAAGTGGGAGAAATAGCACTACTTGGCTTCCAACCTAGATGAGTTAACCTAAGCAGAACATCTGATGGAGGACCTTTCCCATGAAAGGATAAAGTGCTTGTTCAAATAATTGAACCCTCAAGCACTAAAAATAAAAGGAAAAAAATAATATGTACTATGCCTAATTGTCTCCAAAGGAGAAGAAGAAAATGGCTTTTGTGAAGTGAGTGGAAAAAGATGTCTTTCACACCATGAGAGTATCGGGGAGAGACTTCAGCACGGCCACTGATATTCCTAGTGTCACCTCTCACTGTAATGAAATTAAGGTAGCAGTGAGATGGCAATTTCTTGTCAGCTTTAAAAAGAAGTGGTGTAATTGAATTTCACCAACTTAATTGAGCCCTTCTCCTATATAGCTTATACCACAGTAAGTGGAAATTCAAGGCTATTTATAAAGCACTGTCACTGTCCTCAAGACACTCACAGTCAATTGTATTTCATAATCATATTTGATGGCTACTACCTATTAAAGGTTCCATGTATATTTTACCTATAGATAGGAAATGCCTGGAAAGCCTTAAACAGGTACCCATCCAAATTGGTATTTGAGATCATTTTGATAACACAGGTAATTCAGCAGCTGTCTGTACCAATTTTTTAACTGGATATCTTAGACACTAAAAGTAGTGTCAAATATTTAATTAAAATTTCATTTAATTATCTAAAAAACATCACTTATTACTTTAAATATTGGTGAAATTGTGATTAATATACTTCAGTACAAGAAGAAATTAATAGTTTCTACCATAATAAAACTCAGAGCAATTTGGGGCACTTTATAACTGAATTCCCACTTCTTTTACTCAACACTATACTTCAAGGTATATATTTTCTTAAAAAGTTTTCAAAATATTCATCGTATTGCTAAGCAATAATGC
Organism: Macaca mulatta; assembly: GCF_049350105.2. NCBI lineage: Eukaryota > Metazoa > Chordata > Mammalia > Primates > Cercopithecidae > Macaca > Macaca mulatta. The sequence goes on from NC_133422.1 coordinate 68,873,511, forward strand.
TATTTTTCTAGAGATAAAAATCAGGGCATACTTAAAACAACTGTATTCACAGGAATTCTGCATTTTCACGGAGTTACCAAGACCATGAATAAATAATATTCAACAAAATGTAACTGCCTAGAAAACAGATGACTGCACTGCGCTAAACAGATGATCATTAGACACCTGCTCCAACACAACTATTGTTAGGTATTTTACTCTATATGCCAAGACAGTAAGGTGTGTAGTAACTCAAATCTATCTTCCCACAGCCAAGCCAAACAATTCACGAAAGACTTTCTGATGCTTCCTCTATATTATGATCGTAAAATCTTGGCAAGAAAGTCAGGTCCAATGCAAAAGAGCTCAAAGGAAAAAAAAACTAAAGATGCTGTCTTATATTATAGATGTTGCTATGACAAAACACCTCAGACTGGGTAATTTATAAACAATAGAAATTTATGTATCATAGTTCTGGAAGCTCAGAAGTCCAAGATCAAGGCACCAGCAGATCTGGTGTCTGAGGAAGGCCCATTCCTCACAGATGGCACTTGTCTTCACATGGTGGAAGGGATGTGTGGGGCTAGGGTACTCCCTTGAACTCTTTTATAAGGGCACTAATCCCATTCATAAGGGTGGAGCGCCCATAACCTAATAAGCTCCCAAAGGCCCCACTTCTTAATACTACTGCATTGGAGATTAAGTTTCAAAATGCATTTTGGTGGGACATCAACGGACCATAGCAGATGCCTTTAGGAGATACACATGTATTCCTAGTTTGGTTTCTAACTATTCTAGGGGAGGGTCCCTATGCAATCAATTCTTCTCCAAACTCTCCAACCAAAATTTGAAACAGCAATGTCACTAAGTTAAAATAAATAGGTTGAATTTCAAGGTAATAATATCTCTAGAGAAATAAAAATAAAAAGGAAAGTTAACTCTTCACTTTCTTAGATCATTGTATGTTGTACTTACTTAAATGTGAGGTCTCTCTCACCGTGTGTGTATTTGTGCGCATGCACATGTATGTGAACCAATATAAAGAATAAAAGGCAGAGAAATAAACTACATATCAGAAACTAAAAATCAGGGAAAGCCAAGACATACCATTAAGGGTGGCTCTATCCTTGAAATAAAAGGCAGAGAAATAAACCACATATCAGAAAGCAGAAATCAGGGAAAGCCAAGACAAACCATTAAGGGTTGCCCTATCCTGGAAAAGAATGTGTACCTCAACTGGGTCAGAGCAGGAATCGATGAAGAGCAAAGATAAGAAATACAAAGTGGAACATGACCTTTAGATTCTGGTGCCAACAAGTGGTCAAGACAATTGATCTTTACAAAGTTTTAAGCAACTGTGAAAGCAAAAATATTTAGTCATGAGGTACGACATCAGACAATTTGTCTTATTAACAAAGATTAGTCTTATATACTATACATATGGTCCTTTAATTTCCATTCCATGAAAATACTGGCTAAGTTTTCAATGTGCTATTAAGTCACATTATTTTTACTACTGTACTTCTTCACTGTGGCATTATTCACCTTCCACACAAGGAAGTGAATGTATTATAAATGCTTAACTCACAACAGAAATCATTAAAAGGCTCTTTCAAATTTCTTTTAACATATGTCCCTCACCTCTTTGAGTATATGAATATGTTATCTGCAATAGCAATAATAATAATAATGGTAATTTGTCTAAATAAACCATATATCATTCTGGTTTACGTAGAGTCTCTTTGGATAAACTTTTTTTTTTTTTAATTATTATACTTTAAGTTCTAGGGTACATGTGCATAACATGCAGGTTTGTTACATATGTATACTTGTGCCATGTTGGTGTGCTGCACCCATCAACTCGTCAGCACCCATCAACTCATCATTTACTCGGGAAAGGGAACATCACACACTGAGGCCTATCACGGGGAGGGGGGAGGGGGGGAGGGATTGCATTGGGAGTTATACCTGATGGATAAACTTTTTCAATACTATTAGCAATTCAGATGACCACTTCATTCTCACTCCAATTTCTGTACAACTCTTTCAAAAACTCTAAATATATTCATTGACATATTATTTTTCTTCAAGAATCTAAGTGGAACTCTTTAAGAGCAAGAGATAGAAGTTAACACATTTTTATCAAATTTTATATGAAGAGTAAATACCCTATATTTTCAAACATACAGTTGACCTTTGAATGTGGGAGGTGAGGGTCATGGGAGTTGGGGCACTAACCTACCGTGCAGTCACAAACCTATGCATAACTTTTGACTCACCAAAACCTTAAATACTAGTAGCCGGCTATTGACCTAAGCCTTATTGATAACATAAACACTTGATTAACACCACTGCTATACGTATGTTATGTGTATTATACACTATATTCTTATAATAAACTAGAGAAAAGAAAATGTTATTCAAAAAAATCATAAGAAAAAAACATATTTACTATTGATTAAGTGGAAGTGAATCATCATAAAGATCTTCATTTTCATTGCCTTAAAACTGAGTAGGCTAAGGAGAAGGGGGAGGAGGAAGAAGAGGAAAAGGAAGAATTTGTCTTGTCTCAAGGGTAGCATAGGTAGAAGACAATTCACATATAAGTGGACCTCTACAGTTCAAATCCATATTGTTCAAGGGTCAAGGATATGTGGAAATTTATCTAAATTAATCATTTTATGACAAAGAGTTTTCAATAAAATCCAAAACACAGAAATGGCATGTTAGATTTTCTAACTAGAAATTAACAACTAAGTATAAAATCCAAACACTTTAAAAAAAGAAATAGAAAATGCAATCAAAACAAAAAATGTAATAAACATGAATATTTGAAAAAATAATTGATAAAACAGACAAATCATAAACTAGTTTATTTTTGAAGATATAAAAATACAAATATGAAATTAAGAATCACTTTTAACTACCACATGGAAATTTTTAACATATATTATCTTTAAATTTCTGCTACTAAATTTAAAAGTAGCTAGAAAATTATTGAACGTAAATGTTAATGTCAATTTTTTTTCCCCCCTAAATAAGAGACCTGACTAGATCAATCACTGCAAAACAGCTTTGCTGGAGTGCAGGGAGCACTGGGGGGAGTAAGTAATTGATTATTTTTAAAAGTTAACAGATACATAAAGTTTTCCAACACTAAAGAATAGATAATATATTTTGTAATAATTTTTAAAAGAACTGATCATTTCAATGATGAAAGAGGTACTCCAAAACACTTTTAACTTATTAGTTAAAAGCAACATACCACGATGTCAAAGCATCAATATTTCAAAGAAAAAAATCGTAAGATGTTCAAAAGCATTTGATAAAATTGTAAAACTATTCTCGACTGTAATTCTTAGTAAAATAAAAATTACAAGACAGTTCTTCAACACAAAAAGTTAGTTCAAGTCAATGGGAATTTCCTACAAGAACACACCAACAATGATCACTTACGAAATATAAAGAGCAAAGGGGACATTCACAACAGCAACTACTATCAAGTATCTACCTAAGTGAAATTATGAAAACTTATCCGTTTTTACTAAAAAGAAACATAGAAGCTTTTAATAAACTGGAAGTTATATATCACATTTCTAGAGAAACAAAATAATTACGAAAGTAAAATGGAAAAATAAAGTGACAATCATAGCTAAAACTTTTGGGGGAAAAAAACAGGAAAGAATATAATATTGAAATGATGTGGGACTAAGAGAGGATAGTAAACTTTAGCCAATGGTTAGAAGATTTTCCATTTTTTCAAGAAAATTTGGAAATTTAGATTTTCTAAAGTGAAATGTCACATGTTTCTCTGTAGGCTTAAGTCTTTGAAAGCACTGTCTATTTCCTAAGAAAGCATTTCTGAATGCTAAATTGGCCAGAGTGGACCTCTGTCTTCTACACACCCAACAATTCCTGCCTCGGCCAGAGCTCAAGTTGCTTCCTATGTTGGACAGCCCCATCCTCTTTCTCCACCCATTCAAATGCAACCCACCCATCAAGGTGTGGCTTATAGGGCAGTCCTCAACAGATCATTCTTAGAACCTCTGGCATGGATTTATCATTACTCTCCCTCTGCTACAAGAATTACAGTTCTAACGATAGATCGTAATAATAAATAGTAACCCAATGTATTCTGTCTCTTCCTCTAGATTGGTGAGTAGGAACAGTGTCTAATAACAATATCAGCTACTCTCTTGCTGGCCTTTCTTTATACCAAACACTGAAATGATGCTTTCTACAGAGTTGTTCTGTAACCCTCCCAACAAATGCGAAACATGCATTTTTCCTACTTTACAGGTAATGTAGTGCTCAGAGGGGAAAGCAACTAAACAGGCCCTGGAAATAACTAGATTCTAAATTATTTTTTGCCAACTTCACCAATCATATCACAGCTGGTTGGTCTTGGTTGAGTTAAATTTACTTGGGACCCTGTTATCAAACGAGGGCACAGAGGTGAGAGACACAGCAAAAATAAGAACAATGCCAAAGGTAAGAACTCAAGGGTTTGTAATCTGCAAATAGGATATGAGTACTACATGAAGCCCAAGAAGATGTGATGTATTCTAATTGTGTATTTGAAATTGACTTCAATAATATAAGTTACACCGGGAGGCTGAGGCGGGCATATCACCTGAGGTCAGGAGTAGGAGACCTGCCTGACCAACATGGCGAAACCCCGTCTTCACTAAAAATACAAAACTTAGCCAGGCATGGTGGTGGATGCCTTTAATCCTAACTACTCAGGAGGCTGAGGCAGGAGAATTGCTTGAACCCAGGGGGCAGGGGTTGCAGTGAGCCAAGATCGCACCATTGGACTCCAGCCTGGGCGACAGAGCAAGACTATGTCTCAAAAATAAATAAATAAATAAATAAGAAGAATAAGTTATATCAAAAATTAACCTTTTACATTAGCAAATTTTATTGATTCACTTGAACTTGATGTACTCAGTGAAGGCAAAACAGAACAGATGGTACTGTACTGTAGCCTGAAAGAAAATCTGAATCATAAGACAACTTTTCAAATAGTCTTAATATTCTTGTTATTTAAGGTACCAATAAAGTTCTTATAATACCTAATTTGTATGTTTTGTTGAAATCAAAAATAAATCACCTTACAAGAGGCTTCTTTTTAAAAAATTAAATAAATCTTTAAAATATCTATAATCAATTTACCTTAAGAGAATTTAAAGTAATTCTAATGTAACCTGCCAAAAAATTCTAAAGCTACAAGCATTTGAGGATGTTTCACGAGCTGTGATTGAAAAAACAGAAGACAACCTAATAACAAAACTCTTTCACAAGATAATCTGAAAAGCCCAATTAATCATTCACCCTAAAGAACACATTTTTGTTTAAGTGTCTTTAAAAATTCAATAGAACATCTCGCATTGAAAAACATTAGTGCCAATGGGGGAAAAAGGTCTTTTAAAAGTACTATGAGTTACTAAACCAGAAATGTATTATTTTAAAGAAGTTACAGAAATCCTCAAGATGATGTGTTTCCTCTTTATTTTTAGACCTGTGAAAGATATGTTTTTAAAAGTTCCACTTATAAAAAAAGGCAAATATATCAAAGAAAACTAGATCATTTTTTGGCTATTTCTAAATTTGTTCAGTATTTGTTTAAGGCTAGAAAGCCATAAGTTTCAACCAATCATATTTTGGCTCATATTTTAAGTTATTCATATTTAATATCTGTTCTTTATAGCAGAAACACGTGACTCTTCTGCAAAAAGAAAAAAGGAACACCTAACTTATTACCACAGAACAGGGGTCAGTGGACTACGACCTATGGACGAAACACAGCCATGGTCTGTTTTTGAAAGGCATGCTCCCAAATAATAGTTTTTACATTTTTAAAGGGCTGTTAAATAAATGTGTGTGTGTGTGAAATGTGTGTGTGTGTGTGTGTGTTTGTGTATGATATGTATGCATGACAGTGACCTTATGTGGCTAGAAAAGCCTAAAATATTACTGTCTGGCCCTTACGCAAAAGTTTACTGACCCTGTCAGAGTATAAAAAGTTCTCTATACAGGCATGCCTTATTTTGTTACACTCCATTTTACTGCACTTTGCAGATACTCTGTGTGTGTGTGTGTGTGTGGTTTCATTTGCTTTTTTACAAATTAAAAGTTTTAGGCAATGTTGACTTGAGCATGTCTATTAGTGCCATTTTTCCAACAGCATGTGTCACGTTTTGGTAATTCTTGCAATATTTCAGACTTTTCTATTATTGTATCTGTTATGGTGGCCTGTGATCTTTGATGTTACTATTGGGACTGGCTTTGGGGCAACACAAACCCTGACCTTCTAAGACAGTGAACTTCATAAATAGATGTTGTGTGTGTTCTTACCGCTCCACCAACTGGCAATTCCTTCATCTCTCCCCTGAGACTTAATAACACTAAAATTGGGCCAATTAACCCTCAAAGACCTCTAAGTGTTCAAGTCAAAGGAAGCATCACCTGTCTCTTACTTTAAATCAAAGCTAGAAATGAGTAAGCTTAATGAAGGAGGCAGGATGAAAGCAGAGACAGACCAAAAGCCAGGCCTCTTGTGCCAAAGAGCCAAGTTGTGAATGCCAAGGAAAAGTTCCAGAAGAAAACTGAAAGTGTTACTCCATCAAAAACATGAATAAGAAAACAAAACAGCTGTAATGCTGATGACGGAGAAAGTCTGAGTGGTCTGGATAGAAGCTCAAACCAGCCACACATTCCCTTAAGCCAAAGCCTAATCCAGGTCAAGCTCCCAACTCTCTTTAATTTTGCGAAGACCAAGGGAGGTGAGAAAGTTGCACTGGAAGCCAGCAGAGTTTGGTTCATGAGGTTTAAGAAAAGAAGCCATCTCCATAACATAAAAGTGGAAGGTGAGGCAGCAAATGCTGATGGAGAAGCTGCAGCAAGTTATCCAGAAGATCTAGCTAAGATCACTGATGAAGGTGAATACACTAAAAAACAAAAACAAACAAAAAAACAGATTTTCAATGTATACAAAAGAGCAACCTATTGCAAGAAGAGGCCATCAAGGACTTTCACAGTTAGAGAGAAGTCAATGACTGGCTTTATAATCTCAAAGCACAGGCTGACTCTCCGTTAGGAAATAATGTATCCGGTGACTTTAAGTTGAAGCCAATGCTCACTTACCATTCTGAAAATCCTAGGCCCCTTAAGAATTATGCTAAATCTACCCTGCCTGTCCTTTATAAATGGAACAACAAAGCCTGGATAATGGCACATCTACTTACAGTATGGTTTACTAAATACTTCACACTTACCATTGAGACGTACTGCTCAGAAAAGATTCCTTTAAAAATATTACTGCTCATTGACAATGCACCTAATCACCCAAGAGCTCTGACACAGACATATGTAGAACTGGATTAAAGCTGTTTTCATGCCTGCTAACACAACATCCTTTCTGCAGCCCAAGGATCAAGGAGTTAGCTCAACTTTCAAGTCTTATTATTTAAAAAATACATTATGCAAAGATATACTTGCCATAGATAGTGACTCCTCTGATGGATCTGTGCAAAGTAAATTGAAAACTTTCTGGAACTGATTCATCATTCTAGATGTCCTAAGAATATTTGTGATTTATGCAAGGAAGTCAAAATATCAACATCAGAAGGAGTTTAGAAGAAGCTGATTCCAACCCTCACAGATGACTTGGAGAAGTTCAAGAGTTCAGTGGAGTAAGTAACTGAAGATGTGGTGGAAATAGCAAGAGAAACAGAATTAGAAGTAGAGCCTGAAAATGTGACTTAATTGCTGCAATCTCACGATGAAACCTTCACAGATGAGGAGTTGCTTATTATAGATAAACAAAGTAAGTGGTTTCTTGAGTTGGAATCTACTCCTGGTGAAGATGCTGTGAAAATCAATGAACTGCCATGGCTACCCCAACCTTCAGAACCACCACCCTGATCAGTCAGCAGCCATCAACATCCAAGCAAGACTCTCCACCAGCAAAAAGATTATGACTCATTTAAAGTTCAAAAGAATGTTAGCATCTTTAAGCAATAAAGTATTTTTAATTTAAGGCATGTAGATTTTTTTTTAATCACAATGCTATTGTATGCTTCATAGGTCATTATAATGTAAACATAACTTTTATGCTTTGGGAAAATGAAAAAATTCTAGTGACTTGCTTTATTGAGATATTTGCTTTATTGCAGTGGTCTGGAACCAAACCCACAGTATCTCTGAGGTATGCCTATAATTAAGGTCTTATATGTGGGTCACTGACATCATACTACACTCTAAGCTGCCAAATAGATTGAGTCAGAAGATTAAGGGATGAAGTATGAATGAAAGGTGATTGTTTAAAATATCTTTAATAATATTTAGGGCAGAGACATACTATTAAAATTTGAGATATGGCAGCATCAAGCTGTCAATGTGGGTTCAAGAAATTGCTCTACTCTCAATACTTGAAAATACTGGAGTTTTAGTTGGGTGCTCATCTCACAGATGGTATTTAAAGGAGCATAATGTGCTATTTCATACACATGTCCCCCTGCCTCTAATCTTCCACTCCCTTTTTGCCTGGAATAGTCTTACTCATCATTCAAACCCAGACAAAATGCTTCTTTCTCAATGAATCCTCTAAATCATGGGGCCCCAATACCCGGGGCCATGGACCCGTACCTGGTCTATGGCCTGTTAGAAGCTAGGCCACATAGCAGAAGGTGAGCAGTGGGCCACGCTCTGCCTCCTGACAGATCAGCAGCAGCGTGAGATTCTCAGAAGCACAAACCCTACTGTGAACTGTTCATGCGAGGGATCTAGGTTGCATGTTCCTTATGAGAATCTAATGCCTGATGATCTGAATAGAAACCATTCCCACTCTCTCCCAGTCTGTGGGAAAATTGCCTTCCATGAAACAAGCCCTGGTGTCCTAAAAGGGCTGGGGACCACTGTTCTAAATCTTCCAAATTAACAAAGTTAGTTATCCCCTTCAAAGCTTTCAGAACTTTCTATACAATTATTTTTTACAGAACTTGTAACATTGTATTATATTTTTGTTTACTTTTCAAAAATTTCTGAATTTCTGGTAGCAAAGACCTTATAACCACTAGCATTTAGCATAATACATTGTCCATAGTGGATTGATTAATTTCCTGTGGCTGCCCTAACAATTTTCCACAAACCTGGTGACAACAGAAATTATTCTCTCGCAGTTGTAGAGAAAGGGAAAAGCAAGGCCACAACTCCTTCAAAGGCTCTAGAAAAGAATCTTTTCCACCGGGCGTGGTGGTTAACACTTGTAATCCAAGCACTTTGGGAAGCTGAGGCAGGTGATTCACCTGAAGTCAAGAGTTTGAGACCAAGCTGGCCAACATGGTGAAACCCCACCTCTACTAAAAATACAAAAATTAGCCAGGCGTGATGGCAGGTACCTATAATTCCAGCTACTCAGGAGGCTGACAAAGCGGAATCACTTGAACCCAGGGGGCAGAGGTTGCAGTGAGCCAAGAATTACACCACTGTACTCCAGCCTGGGCGACAGAGTGAAACTCTGACCAAAAAAAAAAGAATCTTTTCCTTGCCTCTTGCAACCTCTGGTGGCTGCTAGCACTAGTTGGTATTCCTTGGCTTGTAGCCACATCCTTCCAATCCTTGCCTCTTGTCTTCATATTGCCTTCTCCTCCTCTGATGCTTGTAAGGACACTTGTCATTGAATTTAGAGCTTACCCAAGAAATCCAGGATGTTCTCATCTCACATCTTTAACATAATTACACGCGCAAAAACCACCTTCCAAACATGGCAATATTCACATATTCCCAGGATTCAGATGTGGGCATATCTTACTGAGATTTACCATTCCACACACTATCGTTGCCATACAGTAAATATGTGCTCAGTTTTCTTACCTTAGACCCACATGAAATAAACTTATAGATAAACCCAAAAATGAAGAAAAGTGGAAACAGGAAAACTTAATTTCTTCCCTTCTCTGATAATGTCCTCATTGAAAAAGAACCACTGAGGCATAGCCAGAAAGCTTCACCAGCATTTTTTTACTGAGAAGTTACTAAGGATTACTTAACACAATGCCCAGTGACAGATCACTGGAGACCATTTCTTTGCTCCTAGGGAAAAAAAGGCCAGAGATATATTTTCTTCCTCACAAAGCAACACTCTTATTCACATCAAGCAGGAACCTGCTTTAAGTGAAGTTTCAATTTCTTTAAATTCTTTATACATGGCCATGAATGTTTTACAGCATGTGTAGTTTTACATGAATGGTAGAAGCCAAACTACTAAGAATTTACCCATATAGGAAATTTAAGTGTTTAAAGCCTTATCTCTCAAGATTTCAGGCTTTCATTCGAAACAATCTCTTGCACATCATGAACATTCAGTGAGAATAAGTTGATTCCCATGGCTACGATTGTTTCCTACACACAGTTTAACGTCATAGCAGAACTTTTCAGAAAATATTTTCACCTTACAAAGATCAAAGATGACTATGATCTTCAAATTAGGGTCGGAAACTAGGATAGAAATTTCAAAACTTCCATAAACTATAATTAGGCCTGAAATAATTGTTCTATTCAAGGTTTACACTATTAACTGAAGAGACCAATTAACTACTATTAATATAGTATTATCTAGCAGATTATAAAATAATGCTGGCAATATAATGCATCCATAGACTCAAACTCTTCAGATAAAACATCCCTAATGTCCCACTATACCAGGGAACCAAGATAATGAAAACTTAGCCAAGAGTGAATGTAAGAAAAATGTCAATCACCTTGCTGCAAGATTTGGTAAAAAATCTATTTTCTCTACTCTTATTGCAACATTATAAGTTATGAAAATTCCAATCAATTAGCCAAAATAAGGTAATCATTTCAAATAGAATTATTAGTATTCCTCTATGTATCAGTTTATTAAAAAAAAATAAGGTTTAAAGAAAGACTGATTCTGATCAACTTGATTCACAATTAGAACAGCACCTCCCCTGGTAGCAAACAGAACACTCAGCACCCAGATCGTGCTTTCTAGATATCATTCTACAATGAAATGAGAGACCCTTGGAAGATTGGCTGATTTGGTAGCTGTGGCAGGGAAAATATGAGATGAGCCTGGAGAATCCTGTAATACCAGAAAGTTAACAAAGTACTCAAAAACAAAGGACAGGTGGATGTCACTGGGCCACAAGAGCAGATCTGAAAGCGGTCTTTGGTCAAAGCCAGAAAAATCTAAGTAAGAGACTAACGCAGTATTAGCTTATGAATCCACATGTAAAATAAATATGCATGTATCCATGCCAATATACATTTAAAATAAATGGAGAAGAAAGTAATCTATAGAATTCTAAATATGATACGCAGTTATTTCTTAACAGTAGGCAAGACTTAGTGACTCACTTCCACAGAATAGAGTATGGAAAGGGGAAAAAATACAGTAAAGAAGCTTGGCAAATACCAATTTAACTAAGTAATTAAGGTTAAGACCATCAGTGGTATCTTGTGGACATCGTGATATGAAACAATGATACCCCTGATACGATACACTGAGAAGCGTACTTCACCTCTGTGATATTGTTTTCCAAGACCCCATAAGCCAGTTTAATCGTGAGAAAAGCATCAGATGAACCAAAACTGAAGGACATCCTATAAAATTCCTGACCAATACTCCTTAAAACTCTTAAGGTCAGGAAATAAAAAGAGAGACTAAGAAACTGACACAAAACAGAAAACAGGTATAACAACTCAAAGCAATATGGTACCTTGTTCGTAACCTAAAAGAGAAAGTAGACATTAATGGAAAAGCCAGTGAAGTCCAAACAACAATAACCTGCCAATGTTGGTTTCCTGGCCTTGATAGATATGCCATGGTAATTATACTAGGTGTCATTACACATTGTCAGTTTTTGTATGTGCATGTATGTGTGTGTTTTTTGAAGTCCTTATCTGCTAGACAAATACACTAAAGTTTTATAGTTAAAATTATATGTCTGAAATTAGTTGCTCAGGGGGAGTGAGGCCAGAGATTTATGAAACAAGATGGCAAAATGCTGAGATTTGTTAAGGTTAGTCTGGGTGCATGAGGGTTTCTTGTACTATTCTCACTACTTTTGTATATGTTTAACATTTCTCATAATAAAAGAGACATTAAAAAATACTTTAAATGTCTATGATTCAGTCAGCCTTCTTTAAATAAAAGTTTTTAAAACAAGCCATGTCTCACAATGCTTAATGAACTTTACCAAGTTTGTTATATTGTTAAATGAAATTCTTAACGATCAAAAGACAAAGACCTTTTTAAGTGCTTTATTAGTTATGTTGTAAAGGAAAAGTTGGTTTCCTGTGAATGGTGTGACTTTCCATACATTATGCTCATCTATTTCCTGGTAGATAAGAGAATGAAGGACAAAGTGGTTGATTCACTTGTGAAGGCTGGTAGGTCGAGGCAATGAAAGAGAAATGCACTCTCACATTACATTTATTAAATTATGGTCAAAAAGTTTCAAAACTGATATGAAAATGGAATTAAACGAGTCCCTTCAATATATTATCACCCCCCAAAACCCAATTTACAAATCAATCTTTCCAACATCTTAATTGTAAGAAGGTGCAAGTCTATTAAGATAGGGAGCTGCACATGCTCATGTGCACACACAAACACACACCTCTTCCCAAGAACAAAGTAAAACTACAAAGAGAAAAAATAATGAAAGAAAAGATGCAGTAATTTAAAGATCCAGGAGACCAAACATGTGAAGAGAAAACTAAAGGAGAAAAAGAAACAAATTAAAGAAAGACAATAATAATACATCAACTTCTTACCATAATAATTATTTATCTCAGTATCTACTGTTCTCTTATATATAATGGTGGGAAGTCAATCAAAAATTACAAGGGCAGGGCACAATGGCTCACGTCTGTAATCCCAGTAACTTGGGAGGCTGGGGCAGACAGATCACTTGAGGCCAAGAGTTCAAGACCAGCCTGGCCAACATGGCAAAACCCCGTCTCTACTAAAAATACAAAAATTATCCAGGAGTGGTGGCATGCGTCTGTAACCCCAGATACCTGGGAGGCTAAGGCAGAGAATCGCTTCAACCTGGGAGGCAGAGGCTGCAGTGAGCCAAGATCACACCACTATACTCTAGCCTGGGTGACAGAGCAAGACTCTATCTCAAAAAAAAAAAAATATATATAAGACAGAAAAACAAAGCAAGAAACTACCCACTGTCAACAGATAAAGCTGTCAACATAAGCAGACCCTCAGATAGCAGAGATCCTGAAACTAACAAATTGAGAGTTGCAAAATAATTATAATTAAAATGTAAAAGAATCTAGAGAAAAGGGTAGACAACATGCATGAACAGAGAAATTAAGCAAAGGGGTACAAATTTTTTTAATTCATAAAAAATGCTAGGCAAATAACTTTCTATGAAAAATGAAGAATTCTTTCACTGATCTTACAACAGACCTGACAGCAGGAAGAATTAGTAAACTTGAGGACAGGTCAATGCAAATTATTCAGACTAAAACTTGAACAGATAGGGGAGAGGTGCAGAAGACCCAAGACTTGTGGGGCAATACCAAGTAGTCTAATGTGCTTGTCAACATAGTCCAAAGGGAAAAGAGAAGAGAAGGGAGGGAGGGCAATAGAAACACTGAAAAGGTAATGGATAGAAATTTATGAAAAACTAAGAAAAACAATAAAGCAGCCTAGAGAATCCAATGCATGATAATTATAAATGATAACACACCTATATACCTCATAGTAAAACTGCTGAAAAACAAATTTAAAGAAAAAAATCCTGAAGGCAGCCAAAGAAAAGAAAAAAAAGAAACATTGCATATAGACAAAAATAATTTCAAAAGATATCTTTTCAGAATTATATAAATGAGAGGATACTGGAGCAATATATTTAACATAATGGGGGAAAACTGTCAACCCAGAATTGAATATCCACCTAAAATACTTCAGAAACCAAAGCATATAGACATCTTTACACAAGCAAGAGCTGAGAAATGTCATTCCCAGCAGACTGCACTGCAATAAATTATTTAGGTAGGTCAGGTGCAGTGGCTCATGCCTGTAATCCCAGCATTTTTGGAAGCCAAGGTGGGAAGATCACCTGAGGTCAGGAGTTCAAAACCAGCTGGGCCAACATGGTGAAACCCTGTCTCTACTAAAAATATAAAAATTAGCTAGGTGTGGTGGTGGGCATCTATAATACCAGCTACTCAGGAGGGTGAGCCACAAGAATTGTTTGAACTCAGGAGACAGAGGTTACAGTGAGCTGAGGTCACACCAGTGCACTCCAGCCTGGATGACAGAGCGAGACTCTGCCTCAAAAAAAAAAAAAAAAATTATTTAGGTAAAGAAAAAATTTATTTAGGTAAAATTAGTATGATACTATATAATTTATATAGTGTGGCTACTATATCCACACAAAGAAATAAAAACCCTGGAACTAGCAAAAATACGAGCAAAAATTTTAAAACACATTTTTGTCTGATGTTGAATCTTATTAAAGGTAATTTACTGTTTAAAGCAAACACAGTAGGCAGGAAATGGATAGGCTATACCATCTGTAAGTAAAATATATGAAGAAAATAGCACAAACAACGAAACAGAAAAAAAATGGCAATGGCAATATACTAAGATTCTGCTATCATACAGTAAGAGGTAAAGTATTATCTGAAGTTAGGCTATGAGAAGTTAATGATGTATATTAGAGTCACCACTAAAATTATAAAACAGAGATGTAACTAATAAGCCAATGAAGGAGATTATATAAAATACTAAAAAATAGTCAAGCCCAAATAAAGCAAGATACGGGCAACTATGAGAGAACAAAATGAGAAAAATAGAAAACAAATAGCGAGTTCCCGAAACCCAATCATACAAAAATTATTTTACATTAAATTGCCAAAACACTCCAAATAAAAGTTAGAGATGGTAAGAACAGAGAGCAATGCACTAAGAAAACACAACAATCCTAATGTGCACACATCTAATAACAGAGTTTCAAAATATATAAAGCAAAAACTGACAGCACTGAAAAGAGAATTAGAGAAACTCATGACTGTACTTTAATACTTAAACCCTCCTTTCCCAATAACTGACAGAACAAGGAGTCAAAAAATCAGTAACGATATAAAACAATATAGAATTCTACAGTGAATTCTCCCACACTTTTATGGAAGAAATAGTACCAATTCTACACAAAGTATTTCAAAAAATAGAAGAGAATGAAAAACTTCCCAATTCATTATAGACGTTATGAATATCTTGAAACCAATATCAGATGAATACATTAAAAGAAAAGAAAAAAAGCTAATGACCATTATCCCATTAAACAAAATAAAACAAGCAAACAAAAAAAACTCTTAAAAATAAAATCCAGCTATGCATAAGATCAAACCTTATGTAAGCATGCATATTTTTGAAATATAAAAAAAAGACAGCAAATGAAAAACATCCACATTCTTTAATTGGGATAATACAATGTATTGCAAATAACATTAAAATGTTAATTATCCCAGGAGTATATATAATGTAATACAATCCCAATTAAAATCACAACAGGGTTTTTGAATATTTTTTTCCCAGGGGAGGTGTGATGATGGATAAAATATTCCTCACATATGAATGCTAGTTACATGTATTAGAATACCTAAGAAAATTTATAAAGAAAGTTAGGTACTACAGGATATAGGAAAACATTATATGACAAATGTGAAATTTATATTCTCTGGAAAAAGAACAGATTACCTCAAAATTGCTGCTGATACAATGGTATTTCTATGCTCTGAAAGTAAAAAGTAGACCCCCTCTCTTAAACCATATACAATAAATTCCAAATAGATTAAAGACAAAAATGGGGGGGAAATTAAATCTAGTGAGAAGATTGCATGCCTACTTTATCAACGGAGAAAATCTTAAAACAGGACACCAGAGAGAAAGAGAAGGAACTGCTTATATATTTTAAAGGTTGTATACCAAAGGATACTTCTTGAACAGGCAAAAGATAAAAGATTGGTTTATGAAAAAAATTACTTGCAATGGAGATGTCAGGCAGATGGTTAGTGGCTTTAATATAAAATGAATTCCCACAAAAGGACAATAACCAATTTTTTTAATGGGCAAAGAATATGAAAGGACAATTCTTATAATAATTCTAATTTGCCTACAAACATTGGAAAAGATGTCCAAAGTCACTAACAATCAGCAAATACTAATTCAAGTAACAATAAGATATCACCACACAATTATCAGACTGGGAAACATGAACTATTGCTGATGGTGATTGGGGATAGGGTATTTGCCTGCATTGCTGGTAATAATGTGAATTACTATATCCTTGTCAAAGCAATGTGGCAACATTTATGAACATTGATACATTTTGAATGGATCATCCTATCCCTGGGAATCTATTCTTTAGGTCTCTCAGAAGACATCTATAAAGTTATTTACTACATCATTAGTTTAAAAGCAGCAAAAACTGGAAACACAGTATTTCCCTCTAATAAATGAGTGATTGAGTACACTATGAAATAACCACTCCTTGGAATACGATGTAACAATTTTTTAATTGATTAGAACAGTAGCAGCTGAGAAGGATTTCTCTTAGGCAGCACTGAATGAAAAAAGATAAAAGAGTTTCAAATAAACTCCTTCCATTTTTGTAAGCAGTGACTAAAAAACTGTGTGTATGTGTTCCTAACGCTTAAGAACATGAAGAAAAATATAAAAGGACAAATAATCGTGCTAAAAACCTAAGTTATGTACTAATGGAATGCTATTTTTGGCTAGAGGAAACAATTCCCCCTCTCCCCCGCCAAAAAAATGAATTTTAAAGTTTCCATACAAGTATACCCACTTATATCAGAATAATATATTTGTAAACAATGCCCATGAAAGCGAGCTTCTGCAAAACAATGCTTATTTTCTAACGATCTTCAGTTGTGTTTCTTTGAAAACTTAAAGAGTCACAGAGGTAAAAAAGTAAAACTAAATCACATGTAAATATCATAAACACCTACTTGTGTGTTGGTTGGAAACATAAAATGAAATGCCTTTAAAATGTATTATACACATTTAATATAAAACAAATGTGCAAAAAGTTTTTGAAAGAAAAAACTTACAAAAGTACACGCTTAAATAAGAAAAGTTTTTCTAGTAAGATTAAAAGTACTTCAAAGAGACTACAGCATAAATCTAAAAATACCCAGAGTACCTTTTAGGCACATTAAAGATCTAAAAGAAATAAACTAAACCAGAATATACCAGCTTGGGCTTGCCTCTCAGCTTAGATATCTATCCTGCTTCTTTCTTGATCTGCCTATATTGTAGGACAAAGCCCATGTTTTATCTTTGTATGTATTTACACACCTAGCACAAGCCTTGGCACATGGTAAACGCCCTAATTTTCTTCAAAGAGTATGGATGTCTCCAACTCCACACTCTCTATTCCAGGGTCAATGGGTTGAGCTCTCTGGGCTATTACAGATGGATTCTCTTTACCTTTTTAAAGTGCATTTTGGAAGAAGGTAAGAATTCATCTGATATTCACTGAGCATTTCATATTAACTAGACACTAGTGACACTTCTTTTATGCATTGTGGACCTGCAAAGTTTTAACTTATCGAGACTAAATGAAAGTCAGAAAGACAGTAGTAATTATAAAACAGGAAAAAACTATTTTACTGGTGTTGGCAATTAGGGTTCTAGTTCTGCCAATTTTTAGACTTTTACCTTCTTTTGATTAGTTAGTGTTCTCATTATTTACAAGGGTAACATGTGTCCAATCCACCATACAGGACCATCAAGATGAAACTGAAACCACTCTAAACCACCAAGCACAAAGCAATTTTTGTTGTTGTTGTTGTTGTCAGCCCATACTTATCAAGTATTCTAAACTGTCTTAATTACTGTTATTTATAAATAAAACACAAGGTAACTGCCTCAGCCTTGAGTTTTGGTATAATCCCACCATAGTCAATATAGCGCTAAAAAAAAATATTCTATCAATGCTTTTAATCTACTCATTGAGTTCATTTCTTTCCTCAATGAAGTATTTTGTGTTTGCTAAAGTTACCTGTATTCATATCTAAAGTAGAAGAGCTAATGTATATTCCAAAGTCTGTTAGCCTTGAAATATCCTCATACTTCAATGCTTCTTTCTAAATATTCCTTCAAGCAACACTTCTGATAAACTGCAACTGTGATCTTCTGCAAAATTTACGTTTTCAAGTTTTCCCTTCCACTGTTCTCATGTTTTAAAAAACTGTATTCCTCTTAATATGTAAACAATATTTTAATACAAATTAAATATTCCCATTATTTAAAAGATTTTTTGGTCAAAGTTAAAATTCCTAGCACTTAAAAATAAAATACATCAGATTTTTTCAAAAATATGGAAGACCTTCATTAGATAGTATCACATGAAGTACATTTAAAATTTTATTCATCAGTCAACTTTCTTTGCTTTTGTTGCCCAAATAAACCATCTCTAAACTGATTATAACACCATATACCCTACTGGCCAAGCACATCCTAGACTCTATTTTTGGAAAAGAAAACTTCCTGGTGATATGGCAAATGATAAAAATTTGCCAAAACACCATAAAACCATCAGCTCTAAAAGAGAACAGAAAGAAATAAACGGGAAATCACCACAGCTGCCAAAATAATGCTTTTAATTTGCATTCATCTGTTAGCAGGTTTGCTTTTTCTATTAAAAAATATAAACTGGGCCACGTGTGTTGGCTCACAACTGTAACTCCAGCAGTTTGGGATGGCAAGGCAGGCAGATCACTTGAGGTCAGAAGTTGGAGACCAGGCTGGCCAACATGGTGAAACCCCATCTCTACTAAAAGTACAAAACTCAGCCGGGCATGGTGGCCCACACCTGTAGTCCCAGCTACTCGGGAGGCTGAGACAGGAGAATCGCTTGAACCCGAGAGGCGGAAGTTGCAGTGAGCTGAGATTGTGCCACTGCACTCCGGCCTGAGCAACAGAGCAACACTCTGTCTCAAAAAAAAAAAAAAAGTGTGTGTGTATGTATATATATATATACACATACACACACACACACATACATATATACACACACACTGTTTATATTAAAAAACACAGTTTATGTAAAAAGATACACATATACACTGTTAATATAACAAATCTTTTCCGCATATCTACTAAAACCCTGAAACCTCGATTTCCCAGATAGAAAAAATTTTTCCCCAGGTACTTTAAACAACTTACAGCACTTGGTCCATTTATCACAAATTACCTTGTATTATAATTTGCCACATAATTCTTACCCCCCACTCCTTGATTTTCAACTCACTAATGATACTGGATATTGTTCTACCCATTTTCATATAAGGGTCCATAAGCATAGTAGGAGCTAAATACGTGTAAGTCAAATGGATAACTGAAGCACGTTCTAATAAAAATAACATTATTATTGCTTATATTATGTCCCTAACTTTGATAGTTTTATCCAATAGCAGAATGCATATTAGCCAGAATTTATTGGTCTACTATTACCACTGCTGTAGAACATCCTATAGCAGTTTACTTCTAAAATAATTTTTTGGATGAGGTGTCATAATTTGTTTTACTACATATATTAGCAAACACTTAATTGACTTCTTTACTGAGGTATATCTTGTAGTAAACGTATTCTAGTAAACATAGTATGTCAATACAATCTACAACAAATATAATACTACAGCCTCTAAACCATATTTATTTGTATAATACTCCCAAATTTACTCTATTCTCCAGTAAGGCTAACTCTGGAATACTACATTTAATGCCAGAGGGAGGTAAGAGTAACACAAGGGGAAAGTCCAGGGGGCTTTCTACCATTCAACTCTCTAAAGCTAACTGGCTATTCACTATAATTTCATTACTTTCCTTTGCTGAAAATCAATTTCCACATCTATGAAATAAAAATCATAATATAGTTCATAATAGAGTACAACAGTAAAATAGCATATAGTGCACATAACACATATGTGCTGTATTACATGTCATATATACACTACACATGACATATAAGTTGTATGATTCAAATATATATTAAATGATACAAATACATATGATACATAGATTATAAAGATTACGATACCTATATTATACAAATATCATTGAATATTAATTTAATAAAAGATGGAATCTAATAATTGTATGAAATTCTGTATGCTTTCTCCTGAAAGCATACAAAACTCAAATATGTAAAAGTGATTGGACCAGACATGTTTTAAAGGAGACTCATTCTCACAGACAAAAGGAAAATCACAAAATCTGCATTTATATACAATCTATTAGTCATTAAAAGTATCTGTATATCATTTTGTGTGTTCTATTTCATTGTTTTCACAATTCATCAGCTTAACTCCATGTAGCACTTCCAATAAAGATTCATCACTTTCAGCACATCTAATGATTATCGTCTCAATTTTATATCAAGATAATAAACTGTTTCTCAAAACTAGATGCTTTCATTTTCCCTTTTTCCACTCGTTTTGTTAAAATAAGATAAAAAACAATAAAATTTTCCAAATAATTTTTGAAATTTTTGCCAGAAGTGGCAAAGTCACAGTGCTGTAGCAGGAGTGGGAGTTACCTGGCAAAGCAGCAACACAACAGCCCAAAAAAGGCATTCATCAAATGATGTTTGTAAGTCAAAATCGAGTACATAAATGGCATTTCAGAGGTGACACATATAGTATTCCATGTGCCAGTTATTTGAAAAGTCAATGATATAAAAACCAAGGTATACCAGTACCTGTTTACTAAAGAGTACATATTAAACAAACTAACATATGAAAAACCAAGTTCTTAACTTCTGTATTATACTAGGTATACAATAAGGAGTATTTTATTTTGTACCCACTATTTACTCTGAACGGCTGTTTGTTGGTGTTACTGTTGTTGTTTTAGAGACAGGGTTTTCAAGGCTGGAGTACATTGGCTCGATTGATCATAGCTCACTGCAGCCTTGAACTCTGGGATCAAGGGATCCTCCTGCCTCAGCCTCCCAAGCAACGGGGAATACATGCACATGCCACCACACCTGGCCTGAATGGCAGCTTTTAAGAGAGGCATCAATACACTGGAGCAAATATTTATAAATGCAGCATGGTTTAATTCTACTATACTACAAGATTTCTTTTTGCAAGAAGAAATAATTTTTTTTTTCTTCAGGAAAATAAAGCGAATTGAGGAATGGTTGACAGAGTTGAATATATTTAGCTACTTAGGTTGGAAAAGACCACGACAGTGGCATTTTGAACAAGGCAAATTAACAAACAATTAACACCAGAAGGAATACTATGAGCTGTGGGGCCTGAGAATACTGACTGGAACACAGTGTATTCTTAAAGCAAGAGATGATAAATAAGAAAGTCCCACAAAAAGTGATGTTGATATTTGCAGTGATAATCGTAACATGAATCGAAGTCAGGCAAGATACCTGTGACATGGAAAGAGTCTAAAGGAGTTATATTGAAGAGCTAGTTTGAGTTCGTATCTTTGCTCTTGCGAGGGTATAAAAAAATTTGTTTTGTTTCTTTTTTAACTGGAGAAAATGCAGTTGGGGAGAAGTCATGTAAGTGTGTGATTATAAATAGGTATTCAATAAATGTACAAATAACATGTAAGAGCCTTATTATCTACCTTTATTGTGCATTTTATATAATGTTTTAGTTAAGAACAACATATAGCATGTTGCAACAATGTTTGAGTCTAACCAAGTGACTTTTAAACCATAAATCAGACATAGCTTAATCAACGCAATCTTGATTTAACTGGGGATTTGCAGTTCAATGTACTGCTCGAAATTATAGTACATCACAACTTTAATAATTCTATTTCTAAAATTAAGGGCTGTTTTTTAATGACCAGTTGATAGTACCTTCAGGTGACTCATTAAATAAGTAGTCTGCAGATTTTCAATCTCTAATCATTGTTCATCTTTATTTTCAATTTTCTGTAAATGACCATGTGAACTGTAATTTCATGTGTTTTTCTTTTGACAAGCTTGGATACTTCACCTGTATTATATAAATATTAATAATCAGTAACTTTTATACCAACTACGTTGAAACTTTTTAAGAGTGACTTTCTCAAGGTCACAGAGCAAATCTCTGGTGAGACAGGAATGGAATTCATGACCTTTGACTGCCAGAAGTTTTCTACCCACACTCGGAAATTCCTTCCCCATAAGCGTAATTTATATGCTCACTTTGAGAAGCAGGAAAGTTTATCCCTTTCAGGGGAGGGCAGTGTTGGGGCAGTGGAGGTACAGCTGGAGTGCTTTTCCCATCAAATCAGTTGCCACATGAGAACTTTGTAGTTTTACAAAGTGACTTTTGGCCACATTACCCCATTTAACCCTCACCACAGCCCTGTAAGCTACATATTATTTTTTCCATTTCACAGACTCAGAGAGGTTAAGAAATTTGACCAAGGTCATCCACAGCTAGTAAGCAAGAGAGCAAGACTCGAAGTGAGATATTTCTGCCCCTGAAATTAGTTACGATTCAAGGATGTATAATCTTAGAGGTTACCATTCATTATGAAATGAAGGAAGGTTTTCTTTACATTGTTTTGGAATAATTTAACTTGGTTGCCATTTAGGTTTGTTTTCTTTAAGGCAGGGTTGTTTTTCTGTTTTATTATGAGTTAGTTCGATAATCTCAAAGTGAGCACAGTATTACTAAACATAGAATTTTTTTAAAAGACTGTTTTTCCCCCTTTTGTATACACGTGTGGCTTTTTAATGTTTTTCTTAGTCATGAAATTTTACTATAATTCTTGCTCTTGTGTATGGTGTGTGTGGGTGCGTTATGTGTGTGGGTGCGTTATATACTAATATAGACTACAAAAACACGTAAAAACATATGAATATAAATAATAAATATATACATACACATATAGACATACAAGATAATGAATATATATGTATATACAGTATGTAGTTATTCTTCAGTATCCTTGGAGGATTGACTCCAAGATCCCATCCCCCAGCGGATACCAAAATCCATGGATGCTCAAGTCCGTTATAAAAAATAATGCAGTATTTGCATACAACCTGTGCACATCTTCCTACATACTTTAAATCATCTCTAGATTACTTACAATCACTTATACAACGTAAATGCTATATAAATCGTTATGGTTTTTTTATTTGTATCATTTTTATTGTTGTATATTTTTTTCTTGAATGTTTTCAATCTATGGTTGACTCCCTTAATGCAGAATCCACAAATAAAGAGGGCCAACTGCACACATACACATCATCCCAGGAATTACCGTGAAAGGCCATACATACTGAAAAGCATGGCGAATGTCACACTTGGGACACAATTCACGGCTGTCAGAGCCAGCAGGTAGTTATCATGGTAGCTTCTATAGTCTTGGATAGGGGTGGGGAAACTATCCCAAAGGTCTCCTAATTTATTCCCCTGTCACCTTCCACGCAGCAATACAGCAGTAAGGGCTTCCTGCTACTTTTGCACCAGACAGCAAATGTGTTTGGAGCAGTCTAATTATTACACTAATAAATATTCAAAAATGTAGACCATGAGAGTAGCAACAAAAGAAATGCATGACTTTAAGTTGGAAAAAAAAAAGGAAGAAAGACCATACTAGAGCAGAATTCTTTGGGTGAATATCCTGTAATCTACTGTCGACCAAAACAAATTTTTAAGGAGCAATGAGACTACTCAAGTAGCCACTTTATGACAATAAACACCCAAAACAGAAAAATCCTTTTGTCACATAATTACTGACAATATAGAGAGAAAGTAACCATTTAATCCACAGCATGTGTTCTGTACCACAAGAACTCAATAGCTGACATCAGATGGGGTGTGGCCAACCTAGGCCCTAAAAATGAATTCTGGAGGGTGGATGTCAGGCAGCTCTCTGGGCTGGGCTTCGGATCCTAAGCAGGTCTAACAGAGCCTAAGACTGTTGACCTTCTGGGCATAGGGCAAGGCCCATCTGTTTACTTGCTTGCTTTTGGGAGGAGTGGTTGTGGTAGATGAGTTAAGGCTGTGGTTATAGGGCGTTGCCAGTTATTTAATTTTAATATTTTTACCCTTACATTTTGTACACAGTTAAAAGTTGAAAGCTGTGAATAAATTGCAGGCTGAAAAACAAGTAAGTGTGAGTTCGAAAGGAAAAACAAACACTGGGCAAAAATATAAGCCATTTCCAGTCTATGATAATACAGTATTTTCAAACAGAAAATGACAGAGAAACAACTACAACCTATTTCAGACTTATTTAAAAAATTAAAGTTGTAGCCAGCACAGTCGCTGATGCCTATAATCCCAGCACTTTGGCAGGGGTTTACTTGAGGCCAGGAATTCAAGATCCAGCCTGGACAACACAGTAAGACCTCATGTCTACAAGAAAATTTTTAGCTGGGTGTGGCAGCGTGCATCTGCAGCCCTGCCTACTTGGGAGGCTAAGATGGGAGGATCCCTTGAGCCCGGGAATTTGATCTATGATGATGCTATTTCAGTCCCGCCTGGGTGACAGAGTGAGACCTTGACTCAAAAAAAAAAAAAAAAAAAAAAGCTGTTTTCTAAGCAGAAAAGGTAATAATGGTGTTGAGATTTTGAATGAAACTGTCTTGGGATTTTAGCTCATGTTCATTAATCAACATGCAACTGGCAAGTAGAAAAACTTATAAACACAAACTTTTCAAATGAGTTTGTGCCATTACTAGTTTTCTAGTTCAATACACAATCTACAGCTAGATTTATGAACTTGACTGTTTCTCTCACAATATTAAAAAAAACAAACCATTTGATGCTCCAATTTAATGGGATCACTGTAATATTATTAATTTGCAAAAACATAAAGTTCCATGCTTTCCATGTTGTATAATGGAAAAAAAATGTCCAGGACCTTTATATGTTCATCTACTTAACAATATCCCTTCACCGGGTAAGGTTACTCCAAACTCTAGATTAACCAACACTGGCTTGAATTCAAAATGCTCTCAGCATAGGCCTAGAGGCCTAAGCACTTACGTTGTCTCTGCCAAGATAAAACACACCTATATTTAAGGCCGAATTATTTCACTAAGTTGATAACAGCCTGCTTCATGATATACTGTAACATCTAAAACTCACTGGAGCCTGTTTAAAGTGCCTAATTTCCCTGCACAGGAGGCAGGGAAAATAACCCTGAGCAACATGTATATTTTCACATGACCAGAACACGATGGATATTACAGGCCAGACGCATGCTCTTCAGAATGAACGTCAAGCATCCCGATTTGTTCTCCCCTTGGCCTGGGGAGAGTGAGTGCACTAGTGTTTGCAGACCTTCCCTTTCAGCACACACAGAGGCTGCAGCTGTAGTAAACAACCACCGGCCAAGAGTTGCTAAGGTCAAGGTCTCAAATGCTAGACCAGGACCATTTCCTCCCAAATGATAGTCATTTCTGAAAAAAGAACTTGGGGGGGGGGGGCGGTGTGGAGAATATTAAGGACTCATTAGCACAATTTTTTTCAATAAATAGTAATAAAAAGCATTCCACAATTAAGTTCAGCTGACTGCATTGATAAGTAGTACATAAATAACTGAAGGATTTCAAAAATAAACAGAAAGCCTGAAGAATGTTTTGTTTAACGTGGCACAGTTATGTTTGTTACAGGGTCTTAGTTCAAAATTATGAAAATTGTATGTGAAAACATTTCAAATTTCAAATTTTCCTAGTACGTTTCATAATAGTTATTAATTGGTAGAATAATAAACCTCTTTCCTAATTTTTATATGCTCAAATTGCTCTTTCCCCAACTCAGAGGAGCTTAATATACTCAATCTAGTACCAAGATTGACCGGTCTGCAACAATAAAGATGTAACTTACGCAACTGAAACGTTTGTCCTTCAACATCCTATTTCCACCATGCTTCTACAGTTTAAAATTTTCTATTCTAAGTATAGTCCTTTATCGGAACCAATTTCTATGGGGTTTTAAAATATGCACACAACATGTGAATGAGGTCTGAGAACAGCACAAGCAAGCTTTTTTCCTTGAGGGAGGGGGGGTCCACTGTTTTAATTAAATGTCAGTTCTAAAAGCGTTTCTTAGAAGACGATATACACCCACTCTTCAAAGTGACCACTCCTATTCCCATCACAAAACGCTTCTTGCTAAAAGCCACCAAATTTATTTCAAAGTATTTACTTATCTAAACAACTCTATCGTCCAGTAAGAAAAGGGCATGGAAGTGTCTAGGTGGTTTTGCAGAATGACGTGTATTTGATTGGCAGATGTCTACCGAAGTCACTAGATGCACACGCAGTAAATGTAAATAGAGTTGCTCGTCTCTCTGATGTTACAGGGAAACAGAAGCTAACGCTGGTGTAAAATAAAATATCAGAATGCTCGGCCGAGAATTCCATTAGCTAGTGGAATTATTCAAAACTATCCCTACAGAACGACACTTAAGCCATCTACACAGTTAAATTAGAGGGCTGACAATACTAACTACACAAACTGTTTATCCACATCACACATTCCGTTGTATTAATACTCTTTAACTCAACAGTCAGGTTTTATCAGCTGAAATAAGACTATTACTATTAAAGTATGCAAAACTCGAAGCGCAGGGTGAAGGGGGTTGGGAAGCTGCAGGGCATATAACAAAGGAATTGGTACTTTTTCCAAGCATTTGCCTCAAATGCACTGCGAAACAAAACTGTTGAGTGCACCCCACCCTTTTCCCCCAAAGATAAAAGTTTTCAAAGTTCTTGCAGACAGCTCTCTACTCAACAAAAGCAGGATTGATTCTCCCCGTAGGGGAGCATCTAACGTGAACACCAACTAACGTCGCGGAGGTCAAGTCCGAACCCTCAGAGTGAGCGTCTAAGGCAAGAAGTGGCTCCCAGGCCGGCTCTGCGGGTTCCCGGCCCAGGTGGACGTGCAAAGTTGCCCCTTGTCAACTCCGGCCAGGTCCCCCGTAATTGAAAATAACAGCCACCGGCCAGCCCCTGGCTACTTGCATGGACCAGGCACTGTAGCAAGTGACAGTTACACATCATTACGACCAGAGACAATAATGAATGTAGCACCAGGAGCACTATTCATGCCAGCAGTGTCATCTCCGCCTTAACCCCTTCCCCTCCACTCTCTCCAGTGCGCACACACAGCCCACACGGCCCCGGTGCGGAGCTATTCATCCACCCCTCTCGAGGTCGGGGGGCCAACTACTTCCACAAGCCCCCCTCCCCCCCAAGTTCAGCCCTGGGGTTTTATTTCTCATCCTTGGCAACTGTCAGGCAAACACTGCAACCAACAATTCCACTAGGGGTAGAAAAACATTTGCTTAATTCACGTTACTTGATAACTTCTTCTGAAAAAAAAAATTAGGGGAGGGGGAAAGAAACCTCCTTCTTTCTTCTCCACGAATCCGACCGACGCTACTTGCTTTGCAACAGCATCGCCCTTCCCCGGCCCCCTCCCGCTTCCCAGCACTTTCCCCCTTTAAGAACACAGACCAACCAAAATGATTTAACTTGAGCAGATGACAGAAGGAAAATAAAACACGTTAAGAGAATACGGTCTGATTTGGGATGGCAAAAAAAAAAAGAGGGGGTTGTTTATTTTGATAAGAAACGGAATCGGCACAGACCTGAACAGAAGCTGCAGAGCAGGAGAAATTGTTTTCTTTCCCTCACACAGAGTCCCCCTCTCTCTCCCTTTCTCTCTCTCACACGCGCGCGCGCGCACACACACACACTCACTCGCACACACACGGCGTCACCCGCGCACACGCACACGCAGAGCCTCTCAGCGGCTCTCTGCAGTTCTCAGGAAATGAATGGGGGGCAACCCGGGGAACTGTTGTACTTGCAAATGACTTACCCGGATCACATGATGCGCTAAATGTAGGGTAGGCCGGTGGGTGGAGGCTGCCGAGACGCGAGCCCCGGTCTAGTGTGGGGAGCCTCGCCAGGCCCGCATCGAATTACCCCGGGGCCCAGCCGAGGGGGTTGCAGGACGCCGCTTCTCCTCCCTCGCAGCCCGCAGCTCAGGAAACCGGAGAGGCGCTTGGGGTGGGGTGGGGCGGGGTGAGGTGAGGGGGGGCCGAAAATAAGAAACCCCCAAACAAAAGAGCTCCGGGTCCTCCTCCCCAGAAACAAAGCCCCGCCGCTGCGGGCGAGCCCCGGGGTGGGGCCGAGGGCGGGGGCGGCGGCGGGGAGGGGCTCGCTCAGCAGGCGCTAAGTCGCTTTATTGCCATAAAATGGGGCCCCCGAGCCGCTCCGCCCGAGGATTAGGAGGCGGGATCTGAGTGTGATGGTTGAAATCCCCTGTGGGAAACTAACCCCTCCCCGCTCGCAGAGGTAGAAGGCAACACCCACTGCCCGGCCCTCGCCTCCCCACCCGGACCGCCGGGCTGGGTCCGCTGCGCCTCCACCCCGCCCCACCCCGCCCCACCCCTGCCCCCGCCCCTCGGCCCCGGGCCTCGGCCGCCCTTCCCTTTCACCTGCACCACTTTGCTGCGGCACCCCAAATAACCTAAACATGGCCCTGGGAGCTCGGGGAGTAGTCGGCCGAGGGGGCCTAGGTGGCCCGCGGGGACTCGCGGAGGGAGGGACTCCTGGAGGGCAACTCGCCGGGCAAGGACTCGCGCCGAGAAGCGAGAAAGTCCCCTCTTTTGTGTCAGAGCGCGCCAGGCAGGCTTAGGAGAATTCGGGAACACAGAAAGCGCGCAGCCCGCTTGGGCCCCCACCCCTCGCCGCACCCGCCCGGGTGGGGGCGCGCAGTGGCGGGAGGGGGCCGTCGCCCGGGCAGTCCCTGCGGCTCGCCCGCCAGCGAACTTGGAAAGGTGTGGGCGGAGCCGGCCCGGGCCGCCGGCCGGGGCTGCGGGGCCGCTCGCGGGGACCGCCCCCGGGAGCCGGGCATCGCCCGCGCTGGGCAACAATGGGGTCGAGCAGGGGCAGCCCCGCGCGCCGGTGGGGCGGGTGGGGCAGGCGGAGGGCCGGGCGCGGCAGGCAGGGGAGTCATTGTTTGGGTTCCCGAGCGACGCACGTTGCGGGCGAGGCGGGGGCGCCCCTTCTCCCGGCACTTCACCTTGGCGGGATGAATGGGGGCGAGGCGGAAACGCGCGCCTGGCCTCGCCACCCCAGAGAAGGGGCCCTGCCCGCGCCAGTTTTGTGGGAAAGCAAGCAAACTTGCAGGACTGGGGCAGAGGAACCGGGAGCTGCAGACCCCACCGGCGCCCAGGGGCGGCGGGGAAGGGAGTCCAGCCCCACTGCCCCGCGCCCAGAGCGGAGCCCCGAGAAGCGGGCGGCCCAAAGCCGAGTCCTTGACGCTCTCCCTGGCAGCCCCTCCCTCCCCGCCTCCGCGCTCCGGGGAGCGGATCCGCGGGATTGTGGGGCGGGAGAGGGAGGAGGCGGCCGGGCGGCCCCGCCGTTCCCGCGGCTGCTCGGAGGGCGCAGGGTCAGCGCCGCGCCGGAGGGTCGGCGGGGGCGGGGAGCAGACGGGGCGGAAGCGGCTGGGCGGGCGGGGCGCGCGGCGGGAGGGGGCGAGAGGCTGCGGACCCGCCTCCTCACCATCCTAGGTGAGCGCGGCGCTCCGGGCGCTACAGTACGTCCCTGCCCTGCGCCCCCGTCCCGCCCCGCCCCGCGTGGGAAACCGCCAGGGTGGTGGGAACGCCGGGAAGGGGAAGTTTGTGTGCGGAGAGAAAGCTTTGCTGTACTGTGGCGTGGAGTGGGGTGGGAAGAGAAACAAGGGAGAGGCCGAGAAGCAGGAAATGAGAGCGAAGGCACCAATGTGAGCCAGGGCCAGCCGGGTTCCCCATCGATGTGGCGGTTTCCAGCCACTTCAGGCCCAGTGTGCGTTCCTAATGACAACAAAGGCGGCGTCTGCCTGGTGCGTTCTCTGCCTCCTGCCACTCCTAGGTTCTGGGGAAAATGGGAAGGGTGGTCCAACCTAGAGGAGGAGTCCCACAGCCTAAGATGCGTCTTAGGAAGACAGCAGGGTGCAGAGGAGGGGTCTCTCCTGGTCTTGAGGTTTCGAAGAGGAACAAATGTCTGAAATTTGTGGAGCACTCCTCGAGCGAAGTAGCCTAGGCAGCGGGAGCGGGAAGGCACGGGCACAGCGAGGGCGTCGGGAACCCAGTGGGAGTGGGGGGTTGAGGAGTCGGTCCTCGGTGTGCGGTCTCTGTTCCGGGGAACGCAGCCACAGCTCCTACTCCCTGATCCGATCCTGGGCCTACGGTAAACAGCCCTTTGCACTCTGCTACATCCGGATGGAAACGATGTAAAAACACAAGTTTGAAAAGCAGTAGACTATCGACAACTGCGCAGGATTTCAACGAGAAACTTGCCTCTACTAGAATCACTGAAGTTTCCCTCTAGGTTGGGCAGGGAGTGAAGGAAGGGAGTTTTACTGTAAGGGTGGAAGGATGCTGTAAGAAATTATGTCATTGTGGCAGTTCTTGTACTAACAGCTCTTTCTTGAATGAGGTGAGTGGCGGATAGACCATAAATATATTGTATAGCGAGTGCTTCTGCACGTGGAAAAGTAAACTGGACTCCCTTCCTATGGCAACAGCCACGGGCATGTTAGGAGAGTGATGAAAGATAGCAAACAAACTACAAGAACCCATTCCAGAGGGATTAAGGAAACTAGGGGTAGGTGGAGGTTAGTACCTAGAGTCTGGATACCCTGTATGGTTAAAAGAAAAAGTACTTCAAGCATTGGGGAGGAAAAAAATGCAGATTTTTAAAATCGTTGACAGATACGGAGTAGAAATCTTAAAGTAAGGCAACTTGTTAGCTATGAAAAGCGAAAGGAGAAAGAAGAGAAAAACAGGTTTAGAAGAGAAAATCACTTCGTTGTGTGGACTTGGGGTGGGTGTAAAAGAGCAAAAACATTTGGAAGAATACAAAGCATGGATGATAACGGAGTGAGATCACTAGAGGAGAGTGTGTGTGTATGTGTGTGTACACACACAGGCATGCGTTTCCAAGCCAGTTCATGTAATTCTATCTCCATATAGAATTTAGATTTAAAGAAAAGTAAGTTGTGGATGGAAGGGAAGAAGATAGGGAAAAGTACACTACCTTGGCAAAGGTGCACATTTTTAATGTTCAGACCTTTTTCCTCTCTACCTCTGTGTTTGCAGAGATGTGAAAAGTCAGAAAATGTAAAGATGGCAAATTTATTTCAATCCTTAATCAGGCAGACCATGTAAAAGAATGTGTAGTGAGAAAGTACAATCATAGAATTTGGGGTTTGAAATTATCTGTCGAATCCAATACTATATGGCTTCAATTCTGTTTAAAACCAAGATGATTTTGATAAAGAATGATAACCCATTTCCCTAACTATATAAAAACTTCACTTACTTAGTCTTACATAACCAAAAGAAGGATGAATTATGAACAAGGTAAAGTTTGGTATTCTGAATTGCTTACACATAACACATGCATTGAATTTCTTTTACCTAACACATTGTCCAGAAAAGAAAACCACACCCAAACACCCTCAAAGCAGATAAAATATCTAATTCTAACAACAGGAAAATTTACAACTAGAAATAATGTTGTTAATATAAAAGTAAATGTTACCTGCCGACAAACTTTTTGTCAGTTCTTCTTATACTCAACCAGTGGTGATACTGTCTTTGAAAAATTAGTGGTTAGAAAAATCTTTTTTTAATTTTTTATTTCTATTTATTTATTTATTTATTTATTTATTGACACGGAGTTTCACTCTTGTTGCCCAGGCTGGCGTGCAATGGCACGATTTCACCTCACCGCAACCTCCACCTCCCGCGTTCACATGATTCTCCTGCCTCAGCCTCAGGAGTAGCTAAGATTACAGGTATGCACCACCACGCCTGGCTAATTTTTGTATTTTTAGTAGAGATGGGGTTTCTCCATGTTGGTCAGGCTAGTCTTGAACTCCCGACCTCAGGTGATCCGCCCGCCTCGGCCTCCCAAAGTTCTGGGGTTACAAGCGTGAATCACCACACCCGGCTGGAAAAATCTTTTACAGTATTACGAGCATTACCTGTACCTCACCCAGATTTCTCTAAGGCAAAAACTCTGCTCAATATCTGTGTACATTTAGAGATGTAAGGCTTTGGATTAGTGAAACCGTAGATGATTTAGCACTAATTTAATTTCAAGGGAGAGGATAGGAATTAAGTCTATTTTATAAGTAAAAGCTATGTTGAGAGATTGAAATTAACTAGAAGTGAAAATAAAGCTTATTTCCAGAACTCTGAACAAATTTTAAAATATAATCTTTATTTTTTTTTTCCTAAGGCCTAAAGTGAACATGTACTGTTAGGTTTTCAATGCCTGTATTTTTCACGTGTCATATCTTGGCAATAATGTGCAGCAAAGGGGAATCTTCCTGTTGAAGTATGAGAAAGTGAGAAAGACATGTAAAAGCCTTACTATAACTGCAAACAGCTGGTGATATTATGTGATTACTTGGTAAACAACATGTTTTGATTTGGGGGATGAGCTGTCTGCAAATTAGGGGGAAAATGCCATTTCATAACTTTGTTTTATTGCAATCAATACAGTTTTCAGTCCTTCTAGTTTAAATGTCTTCATCACATCTTCAGATGTGTCTTCTTTTCCACCTTCCTCCAGTCACTTTCATGCAGGCCTTTTCCAGCGTCACCTCCACTATCATGTCTGCTTCCCAGCTCTGAGCTCTGCATCTAGCCCCCTTTCCCTCACATCCACTAATTACAACATATCTATCTTTAGATATGTTATAACATATCTAAATCTATCATCTAACATATCTATCATATCTATCTTTAGATAGATATGTTATAATTATCTAATGTTACAATTAGGCACAATTGGAATGTTACAATTAATGGCACAAATTAGTTACAATAAAATACTATGACACATAAGGGCCCCACTTCCATATTCATACCTCATACTTTCCCCTCCAGCCTGTGCACACATGTTGCGATGATCTTCCTCTGTCCTCTCTGGAATCCTCTAAAAACGATTCCTGGATACCCCACATACATGTGTACGTATCCATCCTCTCACCAAAAAGTTGTCTTTCCCTTCTTGGAGCTTCTTATGGTATAATGGAAAGAGTGCTTCAGCTACTGACTAGCTGGGTTTTCATCTTTTTTCTGATTCTCTATTTTTCCACCTACTTAAATAATATTTTCCCCACATTGAAGGATTAACATTTATTAGGTGCTTACCTGTGCCAATGGGAGATATATTGGCCCAAGTAAGCATCCAATAAATGTTGATTCCCTCATTTATTCTTCGGGTTCTCACACCTTTCTTATTTCCATGAAGTATTGTTGGCTCACCTGTTACATGTAACCCCTTTCGGAACAAGAGCTATACTTTAATCACCTATTTAGCCTTTCTTTTACTCTCACGCTGTTTTGCACATAGTAGGTGATTAATGAATGCTTCTTGAATCTATGAAACAACTATAATATATAAACTTAGAATGACATACATTAAAACTTGAGTTTCCATTTGGGTGCACATATTGAAAATAACAAAATTCTGCAATGTGTTGATAAATACCTTTTGAACATTAATTCTAGCAATGTTCCTCAAGCAACTTTCTTTTAAGTAGAAGTTTTTATATAAATATAATAGATTTGGAGCATTTTTACCTAATTCCATTTTCTCT
Source organism: Macaca mulatta (assembly GCF_049350105.2). Lineage (NCBI taxonomy): Eukaryota > Metazoa > Chordata > Mammalia > Primates > Cercopithecidae > Macaca > Macaca mulatta. Next base: position 68,907,156 of record NC_133422.1, read on the forward strand.
TTCATATGGAATTATTTAAAATTTATTCCATTATATTCCTCTTCATTTTTTTATTAAAATTAGATGCATTCTATTGTATTAAATTAAAAACATTCAATTTTTTAATACCAGAAGGAAAATTCACAGCAAATTTGTTTTTTAAAAAATGACATTTGCAAGTTTTGAGATTATAAACATTAGAGCTGTAAAGTAGCAAATAATCTGCATTTTAAAATATAATAAATTGAGCCATATGAGATCTGAACTATAGGTATACTTGCTTTTTTAACTTTACAAATGAAAATAGTACTCTCCATGGAAATAATTTAATTCCACTAAAGTATATCTAGTTTGCAAAATACCACTTTAATTTCTTGCTATATGTAATACATTAATCTAGCTATTAAGAAGAGCTTAGATAAAACTAATAACTATATAGCATATAACATTAGAATTTTCCCAAATGTTTGCAATTGTATTTACATAATAGTGAATGTCTTAGCCTCTCACTTGTAAAAACAAAATGTTTATTTATTTTAGATAGTTTCCCCTAAGTTGTGTTACTGAAACAGAGAATATGAGTTTATTTTTGCTGTTGTAGAAACCTACTGCCAAATTATTTTTCAAAAGTATTTTATCAGTTTATGGCCAGCTGCAGTGGTTCACACTTATAGGCTCAACACTTTGGGAAACAGAGGTGACAGGATTGCTTGAGGCCAGAAGTTCGAAACCAGCCTGAGAAACGTAGAGAGACTCTGTCTACCAAAAATAAAAAAATAAAATAAATAAGCTGGAAGTGGTGGCATGTGCCTGTAATCCCAGCTACTCAGTAGGCTGAGGTGGGAGGATTGCTTAATGCCAGGAGTTCAAGGCCTTAGTGAGCTAAGATCAGCCTAAGCAATTAAGACCCTGTGTCTAAGGAAAAAAAGCATTTTACCAGTTTACAATTACACCATCATATTTGAGAGTGCCATTTTCCCTGTGTTCTTGCTAGTATTGGGATGTTTTGGAGTAAAACATCTTAAATTGGTAAACAAGAATGGCTTGAGTTTTAATTCTTTGATGAGTAAAGATTGAACTCTGGGAATATAAATGGGACATTGGTGGATGGGATGGGCTAAATACAACTCCTATTACATAGCCTGGCTAAGAAATCATGAGAAACTGATATCATGTTGATATAATAAGAAATGAAGGTTGGAGCCAGGCGCAGTGGCTCACGCCTGTGATCCCAGCACTTTGGGAGGCTGAGGCGGGCGGATCATGAGGTGAGGAGATCAAGACTATCCTGGCTAACATGGTGAAACCCCGTCTCTACTAAAAATACGAAACAAAATTAGCCGGGCGTGGTGGCGGGCGCCTGTAGTCCCAGCTACTCAGGAGGCTGAGGCAGGAGAATGGCGTGAACCCGGGAGGCAGAGCTTACAGTGAGCCGAGATTGTGCTGCTGCACTCCAGCCTTGGTGACAGAGCGAGACTCCTTCTCAAACCGAAAAAAAAAAAAAAAAGAGGTTGGAGGAGGGAGTATAGCTCAGGGGTATAGCATTGGACTGCAGATCAAGAAATGGAGGTTGGAACAACTATGAAAGACATTACAAATTCAGACTCTTAGAATTCAGCAACTTGATATTTTGAGGAAGGAGTACAAAGAAAAGAGAATGGGAAACGATCTTATATGTCACTCCTTAATTCAGGAGGATTCATTTATTTTTAGTTTTAATAAATTTGAGAGTCATCAAATAGATAATTGGTTCTACCACAGTTGAAGCCAAAATAAATTAGATAGCTGATAGAGAAAAACGGAGAGGGAGAAAGAAATGAAACTTGGTCAGAAACATGAAAATAAAATAAAATGAAAACAAGAGGAAACAAGGGAGGGAGGGAGATTATGATATTGATTTCCCTAGCTTTCATCTACAAACAATGGAAAAACCTAACTAATCCCAGTTAAAGATACATATTTTTGTCCATCCCTTGCAGTGAAACAAGAAGTTCAAAAATAAGCAGCCACAGTTCACGACTGTGCAGCTCCCTGGCACCCCAAAGCCCCAATTTCATTTTATTTTCCTGCTCCCTTTCTTAAATATAGCTGCCCCTCCTTCTCCATAGTAGGAAGAAGAAAAAAGGCTAAGAGCAAAACCAAGTCTGTTCCATTTAGAAAGCTTTCCAGAAGCCTCAACCATATATTCTGCTTATATTTCAATGGCTGGAACCGGGTCACATGGTTTCCTGGAGACCAAACACAGGAAAGCAGACAGGAAGAAGGATCTCTTGGATGGAATTTGGGACAACCAACTGGCAGTTGCCTTTTTACTATATAATGTTTCATAATGTTTTAGTCCTAAATTGCAAACCACCGTATTACTGAGGCTCTCTATTGAATTCTTACTGGCAAACAGGAAAAAAAAAAAGAAAAATATACTGTTGGCTTACAAGTTATTGGCCATCATCATTTTAAGGACATGAACTCATAAACTACAAAAAAAGATTGATGTTTCTTAACTATATTTTCTGCACAATGTGGTCACCATATTATTAAAGTACACAAACCATAATGTAGTCCATTTTAAATGAATCCATGTGTGATTTACCTAAGGCAAAATGTGAATCACAGTTTAGCTTCACTGAGTTACATAGTCTGGTTATGGCTTATCCTTCCACTCCATGAATTTACATGTCTTTGAGAAATGAACATTAATTTTTGAAAGTTGGATAAGCAAGTCACAATTAAAAAGGTAGATCTGTGTTTACCAAAATATAAGCTGCGTTTGCATTTCATATTCAAATGAGAGTGAAGCAGCAGCGCATGAGCTGATCCCTGAGAGCCAGAAAGACAAACTCATTTCTGGTTTCGCCATTTGATTGTGTGACCTTTGACAGGTTGCTCAATTTTTCTTGGTGTCAGTTTTCCTCCCAGTGCAACTGGGTTGGCACCTTCTTTACAAGGATGTGAACAACTAATGAGGTCTTCCATGCCCTCCCGTACAAGACTGTAAGCTCTACAAGGCTTGACAAGAATTGTGTCTGACCACTTCTCAGTTATCACCAGTCCTAACTTGGCACTCAGCACATAGCAAGTCCTCAAAGCTTTTTGATGAAAGAATGAAAGTAACTTCCAAAGGCCTTGGATATGGTGGGTACCCTATGATACCTGTAAATATAGTTGCCTACCAGAATAATAATTTGTCAAGAAAAATAATCTAAAGGAATAAATAGTTTCTGTACTTTAGTTCAATAAAATATGTGTACTCAGTTAATTTGTAAAGATCAGTATTTGGCTAGATTTGGCATGCATCTCTTTTAACTGACCCAGCTTCCAAGTTAGAATACATATGAAGTTAAAAGAATCATCTCTGTGTCCTAATACAACTTTAAACTTAAAATCAATTCTTAACAAAGACCTTCCTTCCTTCCTTCCTTCTGTCCCTCCTTCCCTCCTTCCTTCCTTCCCTCCCTCCCTCCTTCCCTCCTTCCTTCCTTCCTCTTTCCTCCTCTTCCTCCTTCTTGTTCTCCTTTTCCTCCTCCTCCTCCTTCTTCTTTCTTCTTTGTTCTTTTTTTGTTTTGTTTTTTTTGTTGTTTTTCTGTTTTGTTTTTTTTTTTTTTTTGAGACGGAGTCTCGCTCTGTCGCCCAGGCTGGAGTGCAGTGGCGCGATCTCGGCTCACTGCAAGCTCCGCCTCCTGGGTTCACGCCATTCTCCTGCCTCAGCCTCCTGAGTAGCTGGGACTACAGGCGCCCGCCACCGCGCCCGGCTAATTTTTTGTATTTTTAGTAGAGACGGGGATTCACCGTGGTCTCGATCTCCTGACCTTGTGATCCGCCCGCCTCGGCCTCCCAAAGTGCTGGGATTACAGGCGTGAGCCACCGCGCCCGGCCTCTTCTTTGTTCTTTCTTCTCTCTTTCTCCCTCTCTCTTTCTCTCTTCTCTCCATCAAGACAGAGACAAATTGTGGATAATTTATCCATGAAGCATGAAGACTTGGGTTTCATGGTTTTTACATTTTATCCAGTTCACAAATTAGCTTTTTGAGCTTTTTATACAGAATTCAAATACCATTTCATTCTCAATTCCAGATAAAAATGGCAATAGCAAATAAAGAAATGTCACTATAGATCAAATGAAAACTTTTCTTAAAACCTCCTTAAATGACACTCCTATTTTTTAAACCAACATCTATTAAGCATTTACTGTGTGCCACACACTGTCCAAAGCATGTTTCATGTAATAATTAATTTAATCTTCGTGGAATCCTATGAAGCTATAGTACTACTTTCATATCCTCAAGGTGAGCCTTGCTAATTTATTGCAAGTTGCAAAACTCAGAAGCACTCCTGGTCTTCCTTCCCTTTTATCTTTCTCTATATAGTGCTTATCACCATCTAATAGAGCTGATGCCCAATTTACAGTGTTCCAACCAATAATTTTTGACTTTAAGAAGCTGTGAAAGGGATATGCGTTCAGTAGAAGCTGTACCTTGAGTGCCCATACAGCCATTCTGTTTTTCACACTCAATAAACTACATGAGATATTCAACATTTTATTTTAAAACAGGCTTTGTGTTAGGTGATTTTTTGCCAACTGTAGGCTAATGTTAAGTGTTCTGAGCAAGTTTAAGGTAGAGTAAGTGCATGGTTTACTTACAGTATTTTCAATTTATAGTTGGTTTACTGGCACATAACCCCATTGTGAGTTGAGAAGTATCTGTATATTATATTGCTGTTGTTGTTAGTTACAGTCTGTCTGTGTCTGCAGCCCACTTTCACTAAAGTAGGAGTTCCACAAGGCCAGATAATTTTTCCATCCTATTGGCTGCTACAGCCCATCATGTAGAAAATTGCCTAGCATGTAGCAGGCACTCAACAAATATTTGTAAATGGATGAATTCCCATTGCATAAATGAGGAACGTGAGGCATCTGATGCTTTCAAATCACTTTATCTTCAAAACTATAATTACAAGGATTTTGTACAGTGCATCGATAATTGTTATTATGGAAACCTTTTTCATATTTCACTTGACAGACCCAACAGATGACTGTGGGTCTCAGGACTTCCACTAGTTATCAAAGACTATGACAAGAACAAGTTTCTTTAAAAATGAGAATGACAAAGGGCTAATATCCAGAACCTATAAAGAACTCAATCAAATTTACAAGAAAAAAAAAAACAACCCCATCAAAAAGTGGGCAAAGGATATGAACAGACACTTCTCAAAAGAAGACATTCATACAGCCAGCAGACACATGAAAAAATGCTCATCATCACTGGCCATCAGAGAAATGCAAATCAAAACCACAATGAGATACCATCTCACACCAGTTAGAATGGCGATCATTAAAAAATCAGGAAACAACAGGTGCTGGAGAGGATGTGGAGAAATAGGAACAATTTTACACTGTTGGCGGGAGTGTAAACTAGTTCAACCATTGTGGAAAACAGTGTGGCGATTCCTCAAGGATCTAGAACTAGAAATACCATTTGACCCATCTAGAACTAGAAATACCATTTGACCCAGCCATCCCATTACTGGGGATAAAGGATTATCAGTCATGCTGCTATAAAGACACATGCGGCCGGGCACGGTGGCTCAAGCCTGTAATCCCAGCACTTTGGGAGGCCGAGGCGGGCGGATCACAAGGTCAGGAGATCGAGACCACGGTGAAACCCCGTCTCTACTAAAAATACAAAAAATTAGCCGGGCGCGGTGGCGGGCGCCTGTAGTCCCAGCTACTCAGGAGGCTGAGGCAGGAGAATGGCGGGAACCCGGGAGGCGGAGCTTGCAGTGAGCCTAGATCGCGCCACTGCACTCCAGCCTGGGCAACAGCGTGAGACTCCGTCTCAAAAAAAAAAAAAAAAAAAAAAAGACACATGCACATGTATGTTTATTGTGGCACTATTCACGATAGCAAAGACTTGGAATCAACCCAAATGTCCATCAGTGACAGACTGGATTAAGAAAATGTAGCACATATACACCATGGAATACTGTGTAGCCATAAAAAAGGATGAGTTTGTGTCCTTTGTAGGGACATGGATGCAGCTGGAAACCATCATTCTCAGCAAACTATCACAAGAACAGAAAACCAAATACCGCATGTTCTCACTCATAGATGGGAATTGAACAATGAGATCACTTGGACACAGGAAGGGGAACATCACACACCGGGTCCTATTGTTGGGGGGAGGGGAAGGATAGTATTAGGAGATATACCTAATGTAAATGACGAGTTAATGGGTGCAGCACACCAACATGGCACATGTATACGTATGTAACAAACCTCCATGTTGTGCACATGTACCCTAGAACTTGAAAGTATAATAATAATAATAACAACAATAAAAATGAGAATGAAACTAGGACATGAAGCATGGCCATTAACTACCACTACTATATAACTGCATATTTGTATTTAAACTACTGAGTCATTTTAAAATGAAAGTACAGTGTCACTTTTTTGTATTTCTTTCACATCAATCACTATGTATTTGTAGTGCACAAGGCATTTTTTAGTCTCAAGAACTAAACACAGTAACAACGGAAAATATATGTATGACTGAACACTGTATTTTAACCCACTGAGAGAAAAAAATTAGGTGGGATCATAATATTTTCATCCTCACATTATGCCTGGTACTTTTATGCCTAAGTATTACGATGATAGGTGCTATAGAAAGGGCAAATAAATACAATGGAGAATGTCTGTTTAGTTATTTTCGAGCTGTTATATTGAAATATTGTCTTGTTTACAATTTTCAACTCAACAAATCCTCATCAATTATTAAATATTTTTCTCATTGAATTAAACAGGGCGACTGTATTTTCTCAAAAGAAAACATCAGGTGAAATGTAAGGCTTACTTTTAACATATACAAATTTTCCTATATGAATAAAATTCTATAGCTTTATTATTACACTACCCACCCACCCCTACACTAAGCAGAAAGTGTACATCGTATTTATTACATAAAGAGAAACAGAATTTAAATCCCGTTCTTTATTCCTTTGAATCTAGAAGCAGTTTTTTTCCCTATTGCAATGAAAAAAAACAAAACAGTTCATGGAATTTAACCACTGTCTAACAGGCACCATTTTGCTTGGTCCTGTCCTGCTGACCACACAAAGATTATAATGAAGGCAACTAGACAAAAGTCGGGGAGCAGATGTGACCATCATATCTTATGGAACAAAGTGCTATACAGTCCGTCACCATCAAACTTGTGGTTATTTTTTCAATGGGATTATTATATTAATATATCATGTATTCATTTATCAAAATTACTCATTAAAAAAGTTTGGTTGAGTAGGGTTTGTTAGGATACAATTTGCTATTAGCATGGCTCTTTGTTTCATTATGAGTTACACTCATTGTTTATATGGCTTCTTGCCTGCTAGAACTGTAATCCACATGCATGAGTTCACTGGGCAGCCGCTGAGATAAGAAACATATGGCTGTGTCTGCTGTGAAAATCTAGACACACACCATGCGTAACTCTATCTCTTTTTGTGCGTGTGTATTGACTTGTGTCTGTTCATGCACATCTACTTTTGGGATCCCTATCTCTTATAATCATATGCTGATAAAAATATTTATATAATTTAACCCCAGCAGTACTTACAAATATCACTTTTATTTAGTAACATGTAATCAAGCAGCAAATAAATATTTTGCCATTTTATCTAGAAGCATCAAAGTTAGAAAGGAGAGATGTAATTCTCTGTAGGTTTGGCAATAAAACCTAGACTTCAGATTTTTAGCTCCTGTCTCTGAGCCTGGTCTTGGATCAGGTTCCAAGGTTAATAGCAGACATCCTCAAATACATTTTAAACCTATATGCAAAATGTAGTGTATTTCTTATTTTTAGTGTCACAGAATCTAAGAATTATCTTCTTAAAACAAGCAAGGAAATTTAATTCTTTGGAAGTTCAAATCTAAAGGAAGGTTTTATTTTTAACTTGAACATGTTTTTAAAAAACAATTGCTGTAATTACCTTGGAATTTTGTCAAAGCAGAACTCTGAAAATTGGTAGGTCCAGATCTTAATGTGAGCATACAGAAAGTATTTACAGGGCATTCATAGCCAGCAAAGCACATCTAAGTTAAAAGGCAAAAGGTTTAAATGGTCAGAGACCTTTAAATGAAGAAGAACATTAAGCAAACATCTTAGCCATCGAGTTATAAATATGTCAGGAATACAGACTTCCCTGCCGCGCTATGGGCAGAATGATTGTTCCATGTTGTTGACCTTCACTAAGTCGGTTAACCCTTCAGTAACCTTTATTTTTCCATCAGGAGCAATACCTGCTTGTAAAGAACATGCTAGACCACAGATCTAAAACAATATGATTTTATTACTATTATTATCCCCGACAGAAAAGCTGTTTCTTTCTGCAGTAAGACAGTACAAAGCTTGATAAAACTCTACACAGACTGTTGTCAAAACACTGGGGAGAAAAACAGATTAGGGATATTGGTTTTTAAAAGGATAAGGAGCAATGATTTAGAACCAAATCTATCTGTGTAATATGTTTTCTTTTAAAAAACAGTCTTAATTTAGTTTCCTTGGCTACACTATTAGTAAAAAACTAATGCTGCTTTACAATTTCATAGAGTTTTTAATTTAGAAGACTATTTTCTATCAGTTGTTGCTTTTTCTTGTTACAATATATGGATAAAAATTAATGTGCTAAGTGTTTGATGTATATTTTCTCATTTAACCCTCATGATAGCCAATGAGGTAGGTGAAATCTTTGCCATTTTACAAAAGGGAAAACTAAGTCCAATGGAAGTTAACTTGTTTCCAAGATAACACAGCTAGTAAGAGATGGAGCTGAGATTTGCAACTATGTTGACTGACTTCACACAAGTTCTCTTAATCACTGTGTATCCTATATCCGATACTGGTGGAGATAACTTATTTAGACACTTAAGTGTTGAAGACTTGCCAAGATTGCGTAGCCCGTGCGTGTCAGGTTTGGATTCATGGATCCCAGCACATTGTTCTTCCCATTAGACTGAATTGTCATTGAAGGCTTTTTATACCCTCATTGTGGTTCATGGCTAAGGAGCTTCAGGAAAAGATGAGTGAGCTTTTGCCCAATTCTTTATCCAGAGACTCTTAAGTTTTGCATTTTCCACATAGTTCAGACATTGTTCCTTGTGGATGGAATAGTGCTGACTGCAAGAGCCTCTATTGGGGAACAAGTGCAGTCCTTCCTAGTTGGAGGAGTCATTTTCCAAATTGGAGTTTGGGGAACATTGTTCTGTAGAATGCTAATAGGTGCTGCTACATTCTGTGCTCTCAAATATTTGGAAAAATTTTGGTTACACAATGTTAAACATCTTTCTTCAACCCTCCAAAGAGGGTGCTGCAGTGGCTGTTAATTTGTTAATTGGCATTGTGACTCTGGGAGACTGGGCCACAGAGTGTACAGTGGTTCCCCAAAATATGTAGTCACTCAGTTTTTTCAAACTCACTTTCTAACACTCTGGGAATATTTTCCAAGGAACCTGAGTTTCGAAATGCTCCTTTGGGACTTAAGTACCGTTCAGAACTCCTGCAACATTCCCCAGTCAATTGACTGTTTTATACCTCCAGTCTGACCTCAAGCTTCCAATACCTTGTCTCCTATCCTTGCTTCTTTTTTGTCTAAGAAAACAGAAGCCCCCAGAAGTGATTTTGCACACATACTTTCACAGCTCAGCTACCCGTCTTCGGACAGCTCTGAGGCCTTTCCTCCTACCGTGGGTAAACCATCACTGGTCCTATCTAAAGCCAACTCCTCCACTTTGGGCTTCCTTATCTCCTCACCCATTCATGTATATTGCTCCAATAATTGTTTTCTCACTTTTTTTTTTTTTTTTTTTTTTTGAAACAGAGTCTCACTCTGTCACCCAGGCTGGAGTGCAGTGGGATGATCTTGGCTCACTGCAACCTTGGCCCCTCAGGTTCAAAGAATTCTCATGCCTCAACCTCCCAAGTAACTGGGATTACAGGCATGTACCACCACACCCAGCTAATTTATTTTTTGGATTTTTAGTAGGGACTGAGTTTAGCTATGTTGGCCAGGCTGGTCTCAAACTCCTGACCTCAGATGATCCACCTGCCTCGGCCTCCCAAGGTGCTGAGATTACAGGCATGTGCCACCACTCTCCACCTGTTTTCTCACTTCTGCATCACCAGTTTTTCCTTCTCCACTGAATTCCTCCCTTCAGCATACAACATGCTATAATTTATCCAGTCTTAGAAAATAAGTTTAAAAACCATTCTCCTGACCACACAGTTTCCTCCAACTCCCATCCCATTTCTCTGTTCTTTGTCGCAATGAAAGTCTGCCAAAACTGTTCTTTTTTTTTTCTTTGTGTGTGTGTGTGTGTGTGTGTGTGTGTGTGTGTGTGTACTCAGTTTCTCTCCTCCCTTCCTCTCTGGAAACAAATTCAATAAGACTTTCATCCCCCCAAACTCTGCTTACTAAATCTGCATTGGTTAAGGTCAACAACAATTAACTCTAGTATTTAAACCTAGTGGTAAATGCTAAACTTCATCATCTTGTCCTATGAGCAGCACCTGGCACTGATTGCTAGCTCAAGAAGGTGGAGTTTAACACAACCCTAACTGATAGTTAAAGAGATAATTTAACACCTTGTCCTCCTTGAAACATTTTCCTTCTCTTGCCTTCCAGAGATCCACATTCTCCGGTCTTTTTGTTTTTTGTTTGTTTGTTTGCTCTTATTTTGTCAGTGTTGGAGTGTTCATGTTTATTGTTGGATCTCTTGGATCTCTTTTGTTTTTATTTTGAAATGGAGTCCCACTCCGTCACCCAGGCTGGGGTGCGGTGGCATGACCTCGGCTCACTGTAGCCTCCACCTCCCGCGTTCAGGCAATTCTCCTGCCTCAGCCTCTCTAGTAGCTGGAATTACAGGGGCCTGCCACCACGCCCAGCTAATTTTTGTATTTTTAGTAGAGACGGGATTTCACTATGTTGGCCAGGCTTGTCTCAAACTCCTGATCTCAGCTGATCCGCCGGCCTCGGCCTCTCAAAGTACTGGGATTACAAGCATGAGCCACCTTGCCGGGCCTGTTGTTGGATCTCTTAACAATCTCAGCCCACTGCCTTAGTGATCTCAACCAGTCTTGATAGACTTAGAGGCCATCAATATGCTGACAACTCTCAAATTGTGTATCTTAAAGGTGCACTTAACTGTAGATTTATATATTCTACTGCCTATTCTATAGCTATACTCATATGTATAATGGGCACCTAAAATTACCTTTTCTAAAACTGAATTCCAGATTTTACCTTACTCTATTCTGACCCTAAATCTATTCCTTGTAATCTTCTTCTTCTCAATAAATAAACATTCCTTCTTTTCCACCTCTGTTAGCGTAAAAAGCTTAGTATTATCTTTGACTCATTCTCTCATAGCTCACGTATGGTCTGTCAGCAAGCCCTGTTGACTTACCTTCAAATTATATCCAGAATCTGATATTCCATCACCACTTCCATTGTTACTACCCTTCGCCTTTCACCTAGATTATTGCAGACACCTCACAAATAGACTCCCTGCTTCCATCTCTCCTTCTTATAGACTCTTCTCAGGGTATATCCAGAGGGACCTCTTACAACATAGGTTAGATCTTACAACCTCTCTGCTCAACACCCTCAGAATGATGTCCCCTCTCACTCATTATGGGCAAAGTCCTTGCAAGACTTCTAAGATAGTCTTGTCACGGCTACCTGTGACCTCTCCAATCCCATCTCCCAGGTTTCTCTCTCATTGTTTTCCACCCCCTCCGGCCTCCTTGTTGTTCCAAACCCACCAGATCATCCTGTCCAGCTGTGCACTTGCTATTCCATCTGCCTGGGGGACTCTGCCCCGAGATACATGCCAGTTGCATTTCCTCACCTTTTGGTTTCTGCTCACCCAGTTGGTGAGGGTTTCCCAGACAACCTTTTGAAAAATAGCAGTCTCTTTCTTACCTCATCCCATGTCCCGTCTCTACTTTCTCTCTGTACATTAACAGGAGCAATAAACATAGTGTGCTTGCTTTTTATTTTCTCTCTCCCTCTGCTAGATTGTAATTTCGGTAAGGACTGATTTTTTTTTTTTTCTATTTCACTGATGTATTCACATTGCCTAGAATAATATAGAAATACAGTTGACGCTCAATATATATCTACTGAATTATTGCTGAATGAATTAGTAAATATCTCTCTAATGTATGTTGGAGCAATTCTTCCCACCCAATTGTCATTATTTACTCATCAATGGAGCGTTAGTATAGTAGTCTCCCTTATCTGAGGAGAAAATGTTCCAAGACCCCCAGTGGGTCCCTAAACTGTGGAGAGTACCAAACCTAACTGCCATCAATTGGAACACATTTCATTCATGCCTTTCATTCACAAATGTGATGCCTTTTCCATCCTAACTATTCATGACCTGTGGCTGTAACTTTTGCAGTTTGAGGTTCAACAGGAAAACTAGCATGAATTTCTTTTCCTTCTTCACAATTTCATGGATAGAAGCTTCATTCTTACTGTAGATCTTAGCAACATCAACAAACTATTTTTCTTTCCTCTTAATTGAGAACTTTTGCCTTTCACTGAAAGGAAACACGTGATGGCTTTTCTTTGGCATATCTGAATTGCCAGCATCAGTATTTCTGTGCTTTGGAGCCATTACTAAGTAAAATAAGGGTGACTTAAATGCGAGTACTGCAGCAGCACAACCGTCAGCCTGAGCACCAGGATGGCTACTTTTAAGGGACACGTGGGGGGCAAGGAGCACAAACAGTGTGGAGACACTAGATAAAGGAAAGACTCATGGCCCGAGGTGGACAGGCCAGAAAGTGCCAGATTTTATCACAGTACTCAGAACTAACTTTGAGTTTATTTCTGGAATTTTCCATTTAAATATTTTCAGACTGCAGTTGACCTTGAGTAGCTGAAACTACTGTATTTTCAATGACTTTGATTCCATGAAATAAAATTATAAAACTCTTTATTAGTAACTAGTTATAATGTAATAAAATAGTGGTGCTCTGTCCCTGATTATTAATTTTATGACTTAACATAGGCAATAAGTTTTTTAGCAGTTGGTTGAATGACTGTTAACTTATTTAGATAATTGCAAGTGTGGATAAAGAATTTGCATTAGAGCACCAAAAGAGGAATGAAGAGCAATAGTTTTGAATGCTAGGTCTTGAGATAGGATGAAGAAATGTCATTTGGGGGACATTTATGTATTACCATTTTTATTTAAAACTATAATTGCAACTAGATTAAAACAAAATATGATTAAATGTTTCATCAGTGGACAAAGCTATACAAGCCTCAAATTAAGAAGAATCTCCAGGCTGGGAACGGTAGCTCACACCTGTGATCCAGCACTTAGGGAGGCCAAGGTGGGTGGATTGCTTGAGCCCAGGAGTTCGAGACCAGCCTGGGCAACAATGTGAAAACCTGTGTCTCCAAAAAACCACAAAAGTTAGCTGGGTGTTGTGGTGCACACCTGCAGTTCCAGTAACTCTGGAGGCTGAGACAGGAGAATTGCTTGAGCCTGGGAGGCAGAGGTTGCAGTGAGCTGAGATCACGCCACTGCACTCCAGCCTGGGTGATGGAGCGAGACCCCATCTCAATAAATAAATAAATAAAATCTCCAAACCTAGGAGGAAGTCAAAAGAAACTAAGATATTCTAGCTAGGAAATGATTGAAGCTTATAAATATACAAATCATGGAATAGACTTGACAGAAGTAACCTATCTGCCATGTGATTTGAAGAATTACAGTAATGACATTAAGAATAAAGATCACTCTTTATGTGCTGGTGAAAGTAACCAACCAAAAATATTAGGAATAAGAAATAATCTAATTATTTGGCAACATGTTAAAAAATACACATTGAAAAGAAGAGAGATGAGGTGAACAAATGCAAACTAAAGAGTAGCAGCGCTCCAGGAGAACAAAAAGGGCAATTAATACTGTGAGGATGGCTCATTTCTGGCAGTATTTTCCAAGCACGAGGGTGGCCTGACTTTGGAATATAAATAGATGCTCTGGATGGTACAGTCCTTTAATGAAGAAAAACAGTCCACTGGGCTCCTACAGTGATGAAAATAGCCTGTGAGACCACCCAACACATTTGCTCTGATTCCAGATTTACTAAGCCATTTTTAAAAATTTGATTTCTCAAAACAGGCTGGTTGGCAGCAATATTACGCTAAGTTTCTCATTATTAATTATTTGTCATTCTGGTATACATAATTCATATGTGACTTAGGGTCCAGATGAACTTATTTTCCTTTTCAGGCAAAATATGAACTCAGTAAGTTTTTCTAGAGTACTCCCCTCTCAGACATTAGCTTCTATACCTTCAGGTTCTTACCCCACCATATTCGCATAATTGTATTACTTCCCTAAGAACCATTTTTTTTTTTTTTTTTTTTGCTAGTACTTTTGTGCCACCTGACAAACTTACAAGCTATTTTTAAATGCTTGCTTTTAAATAGAGGGCTCTTAGGCTGGGCAACGCAGGGTTTCTACATAAACAATAATTTAAAAATCAGGTGTGTGCTGTGGCTCATGCCTGTAATTGCAGCACTTTAGGAGGCTGAGGTGGGAGGATCACTTGAGCCCAGGAGTTCAAGACCAGCCTGGGTAACATGGCGAAAACCTGTCTCTAAAAAAATACAAAAACTAGCTGAGGATAGTCGTGTGCACATCAGTAGTCCAAGCTACTTGGGAGGCTGAGGTGTGAGGATTCCTTGAGCCTGGGGAGTTGAGGCTGCAGTAAGCCGTGACCATACCATGGCATTCCAGCCTGGGTGACAGAGTGAGACCCTGTTACAGATAATAATAATAATAATAACACATAAAAATAGAGGGCTCTTGAAACCTAAAAGTTGATAAAAACCAAAGCATAAATGTCAGATAAAAGTGGAAAGATAGAATAATTTCATACTAATTAAGAGCTATTGTTTATTAAATGTTTGCCGTGTTCCTATTACTCTTAACATATATGTTGGGTTTAATTTTCTCATAGAAAATTTTGGTGTTAAAAACAAAATGCTTTTTTCCTCCTCCATTATAATTCAAATGATGTAAATGTAAGCTTTCCCAGTCTCCTTGACAGTGGCAGTTTTTGTATTCCCCATTCAAGCTTACTCAGAAATTTCTTGAATTCAATAAAGTCAATTTAAGGTTTCAAATCCATTAGCTCATGATTCTTTCTCAATGTTTCCTTTGAAATCACGGGTTAAAGTAAAACCTGGGTTAGAAAGGATGTCAAGGAGGGACTGGTGAAAATATTGTCCTGGCCTAGGGATGAGTCATCTGGTCCAGAGGTTACCCTCTGTGCTTGTTCAGTCCATCAAGTTATAGCTGGTCCAGCCTGGACTTGAACATGTGCTGTATCTATGCTAAGTTCATACCCTTTCTGTATCCTCTAGCTGTCATGCTTTTTTCATCTTCCGTGTTCCAAATATGGGGTTTCTTTTGGTCCAGCTGTTGCCTCATTGCAAACCCCCATTGGCTTTTCCCACACTACACTCATGTTAGGAACCTCAGAGATTCAAGAACCAGAGACCTTACTCAGCCACTGTTAGTTGACAGCATTTGGTTTGTTAGAGTCAAAGCTTCTCTAGAACACTCGCAGTGGGATTTACCCGTGAAAGCCAAGTTATTGATTACCCTTCTGGTCTAGGATCTGCTGAATCTATTGCCCACTGTCCTGGATTTCTAGGCATGATCCCTGTGAATTTACCTTCTTACCTGCCTGCCTGAATTTTTAACCCTTTACTTTCAAATTTAAGTTCAATGGTGATGTTTTTGTTCTAGATTGTATATGAACCCCCCACTGAAGCAATAAATACTATTTATTTGGCTACATGTGGTGGCTCACGCCTGTAATTCCAGCACTTTGGGAGGCCGAGGCAGGCAGCTCATGAGATCAGGAGATCAAGACCATCCTGGACAACATGGTGAAACCCCGTCTCTAGTAAAATACAAAAAAAAAAAAAAAACGATCTGGGCATGGTGGCACCCACCTGTAGTCCCAGTTACTAGGGAGGCTGAGGCAGGGGAGTTGCTTGTACCCGGGAGGCAGAGGTTGCAGTGAGCCGAGATCGTGCCACTGCACTCCAGCCTGGCAACAGAGCAAGAGTCCGTCTCAAAAAAAACAAAACAAAAACAAAACAAAACAAAAAAACTATTCAATAAGTAGCGTCTTGAAAAAGGTAAAAACTTACAAACCTAAATAGCATTGGTTGAATTTTCAAAAATATTATCCTCCTTTTATCCCATAATAAGTATTTGCATCCCTAGAAAAAAGATTATTTTTATAAAATTATAGTAGCCAGATCTTTGTTCGATTTTTGTTTATGTACAATTTACCTCCCAGCATCTCTGAGACTGTGGAGTTACACATACACCATGGGTTAAGTTGTTACATGTTCCAATATTAGATCACCAGGGTTTTCCCAAGAATTTCTCTTTCCTCCTTTTCCTCTGCCAGGGAGCTTAGCCTGTCCTACAGAAGAGACTTCCCTGAAGTAGGGAAAGCAAGGGGTGGGCAAGTGTCTTTGCTTAGGGTTGAGGAAAATGATGTACAGGACTTCAATCCAAATCCCCTGGATTACCCACTAGCTGCGAGATACAGTGACAGTCCCATCACTGGGCCATGACAGAGTCTGCGTCAAGAGATGATGGGTACGGGCCAGTCTTTGGCTCTTCCATCATTATGGGATCTCTGCTTTCTGGGGTCCCAAGGTTCCCCCAGCCTATTTAGCTTCTACATCACTATGGGTTCTCCCTGCAGCTTGAACAGGATGTCTTGTTTCTTCTTCCAAAGTTAAACTCTTCAAATATATTGCCAGTCACCAAATTTATCGCCTAAGCTGGTATCCCCTAGAATTAGCTTTCCCTTTATGAGAAGGGGATTTATTTCTTTGAACATTTCACAGTCAGAGCTAATGGTCTTAAATATACTATTCTTTGTCTCTTTCTTTCCCTGCTGACTATCAATATTTGCTCAGTGTACTTCACATCACAGTTGACTTTCTGCATACAGTTCTCTCACAGAGTCATGGTTCTGACTTGCTCCAAGTCTTGTCTAAAGTTTGGATTAGTTCATGGTGCAAGTATTCTTTGTGTGAATGTTCCTTAGAATTTCAAGCACACCCCCGCATGCAGCGGTTTAAAATTTTACAGTCACTAACCTAGGTGTGCAAAATTCTAACACTGTTTATTTCTCCACAAGTGAAATTAAGTCAGTTATATAACTCCTATTTTTTTCTTTTCTTTTCTTTCTTTCTTCCTTTTTTTTTTTTTTTTTTCCGAGACAGTTTTGTTCTTGTTGCCCAGGCCATAGTGCAACGGCATGTCCTTGGCTTGCTGCATCCTCCGCCTCCCAGATTCAAGTGATTCTCCTGCCTCAGCCTCCCAAGTAGCTGGGATTACAGGTGCCTGCCACCATGCCCGGCTAATTTTTTGTATTTTTAATATAGATGGGGTTTCACCATGTTGGCCAGGCTTGTCTGGAACTCCTGACCTCAGGTGATCCACCCATCTTGGACTCCCAAAGTGCTGGGATTACAGGCGGGAGCCACCACACCCAGCCTACAGCTCCTATTTTTAAGATGTCAGAAAAACAATCTGAGCAACACAAGATAACTTTGTTCCTTATAGCTTATACATGGTCAATTCCAATTAAATCTTCAGCTGTGATATATTCCCTTCCTTTCCTTTCTTTTCTTCTGGGATAATCTGTGTTGAGAGGAGTGCTCTTGCTTTTGTGTCATCCATATTGGGAGGGGTTTCAGCCCAAGTGATTTCTTCTGACCTTGTCAGCCTCCAATGAGGTACAGCTCACCTGATGGATCCCTGTTGCAGTGACCTGGAATCTGCTACTGATACCAGTGTTTCCACATGGCCTGTTGTCTCAGCATGTACACAGTCTTGGTCCATTCTTGGTTGTGCCACGTCTATGTTCATGGAAATCTTTTAATACACAACTTTCTCAGCCCTTCTTGTCCATCCTTCAGATGTGTTGTTGGAGAGAACGCACCTTCCAAAATTACATCTTGGGAAACTAAGCCACAGTCCTTTCTGCTTTGAAAATCTCCCCTGAATATAGGATTTATACTGCTATCTCTCTTCACAATTTTTATTCCAAATTGTTACAGAGTTCTGGGCACTTTTCAGAGGCCTCTGTATGGTATAGTTATGTTTCTTTCAAACCAATTCATTCCAGCCATTGGATTCCTCTCTTATCTCCTTTGGGATGAAGGAACCTGCTCTGTGGTCATCATATATGTTTTTCTATACTACAGTTTATGGTATAAAATGTAGGCTCTGAGTCAATCAATAAACACTTGATGGAGAATGAGGTATCCATCCCCTCAAGCATTTATCCTTTGAGTTACAAACAATCCAGTTACATTAAGTTATTTTAAAATGCACACATTATTGACTTTAGCCTCCTTATTGTGCTATCAAATAGTAGATCTTATTCATTCTTTCTGTTTCTTTTTTGGAACACATTAGCCATCCCCACACCTACCCTCAAACCCCCCACTTTCCTTCCCAACATCTGGTAACAATCCTTCTACTCTCTGTGTTCACCAATTCAATTGATTTTTAGATCCCACAGATACGTGAGAACATGTGATATTTGTCTTTCTGTGCCCGGCTTATTTCACTTAACATAATGATCTCCAGTTCCACCCATGTTGTTGCAAATGACTGTATCTCATTCTTTTTTTAAAATTACTGAATAGTATTCCATCATGTGTATGTACCACATTTTCTTTATCCGTTCGTCAGTTGATGGACAGGTAGCTTTCAAGTCTTAGCTACTGTAAACAGTGCTGCAACAAATATGTGAGTGCAGGTATCTCTTCACTTTGGAAATTTGACAGAGACACTTTGGTTAACATTTTATTCTGTATGTGTGTGTGAAGGTATGCCATATAAAGTTAACATAAATGAGATCATATGTGTTGTTTTACCACTTTCTTTTTGCATTTAACAATGAATCAAAGGGGACTTTCTATGTCAATGAGTAAAGATATACACATTTAGTGGCTGCCCAATTTTCTATTATATAGAGGTACAGTAATTTATCCATCAAGAGATATTTGATTTATTTAGCAAAGTTTACAAATATATAAAATGCTGTAATAAATATTCTTGTACATGTATCTTTATTTTTTCCAAGTATCTCTTTATGAGAGATCTCTAAAATGGAACTTAAAGGGCTTATGGTAAAACACTGGTTTACCTGATCCTACAGCCAAAGGTCCCATAGCAGGGCTACAGTTACCTGTGAAATCAATTTATGTAACAGATCAGGAGCTGATTACATAGGAAAATCATTGCTGTATTTTTAAAAACATGTTATCCTAGACTTAGATTTAACTTTTGTAGGGTAAGGGATGGAGCTTGGCTATGCTCACGCACCCTGAGACAGAGCAGCAGCTCTTAACATAGTAGACACAAATACTAGAATGAAAGAAGGGGAGCTCAAAGTGATCACTGGAGGTGGTCACCTTATGGCCATATTTTTCCTGATCCCTTAGGCTTCTAAGGGATCCTAGGGATCCATTACAAAATCCTGGGATGCACCCCAGACCACTCAGTAAGCTTCCTTCTGCCCTCAAATGCTGAAGAGAGAATGTTAACAGCCTAAGATTGGCCAATTGTTTGGGTCAGAGAAATAAGCACAAGGAATTTAGTGCTGGGCTTTTGCTTCTCTTAGTATTGATTAATTGGGACCAGATACCTGCTGAGTCCTTAAATGTCCTGCTGTCTCCCATGGCATTCATCAGGTGCCCTCACAACCAGCCCTCTTCTCTGCAACTCCCATTTACCTCCCGGGGCATCTTTCCTCCTCAGTCTCGTATTCATTGTGTGTGAGTTGCTGCTGCTTCTGCTGCACTTTATTAGCTTATTCTCACGCAAATTTAAAATATTATGGCTTAAAACCAAATTTATCTTTAAAGTTTCCTTCATAGTGACAATGGTAGAAATAAGTGGGGTATAGACTGGGCATGTTTGGGCTTGACTGAGAGAAGAGAGAACAAGGGAGGCATATTCAGGGATTCAGGGGAAGGCCCTGTGGGTGGTCCGCGTAGGTCCGCATGAGGGCAGCGACCTGTGAAGGCTGCGGGGGCTGGACTGTGAGTGAAGACACATGTGCGGCTGCAGGATGTTTGGCTGAATTCCTGCCTGGCCACCCTGTGGGGGATTTACAGCGGGTGTAAGATGGAGGAGAGCTGGGAGGTGCTTGAGTTCTTGGAGCAATCTGCCGGTAGGATTGGGGAAGCCAGAGTGACCTGCCAGTGTTATAAAAGTGGGCAATTCACGGTCTGGGATTAGGTGAACAGAAGGCCATGGGGATCCCTCAGTAACACTCTTGCTTTCTTGTTAGAATTTGCTTTTTGCTTTTCCTGAACTTCTGAACTCGGATTAGGAAGCAGTTGGCTGGCTTCTTGAGAAAGAAAGGGATGAAAACAAGTGAGTCCCAGAAAGAAAGAAATCTTGGGGTAATCACGGGAAAGGAAAACATGGACAGAGGGAGTTGGTCATGGAACAGACTATTAGATTATTAGAATAAAAAGGCCATACATAAATATAGAGTGTTGGGTGATGTGGGGTGGGGATAAAAATATATAAATACATAAGAATATGAAGAAGAAAACGCTTAACATTAATAGGGTGGGGTAAACTTTCAGGTCAGAGACCTTGCCTGACCCGTAGGTCATTTGCAATGAATGTTCACTGAATGACTAAATGGAAAACTATTGTTAGAGAAAAAAATGAACTAGTAAAAAGTCATCCATCAATCTGGATTTTAATTCACAAAGATTTTGTAAATGTTTTTAAAGTTAAAAGAGCTCCTACATTGATTCATTGATTCAATAAGCATGTGTGCCTACTGTGTGCTAGTCAGAGGGATTGGAAAATCATCTACCCCAGTTCTCTCCGTGTAAGTATGAGAAAACAGGCATGAGCTTCCTACACCTCAGGTACCTTGAGGCAGAACTAAGATCAGAACCCAGATATCCTGAATCATAGACCTTTGCATGTCCCACTAGGCCATGTTCCTTCTAGGGATTAAGTTCACTGGAGATCCCGATGCTCACATGTGCCTGTATAACTTTGTGTGGCACCCTTCAGAAAAGGGTGCACCCTTCAGAAATAACAACTTCACATGAGTGAGTGCCACCTTTTGGCAAGGGTGTTTTTTCAAAAAATATAATTTCATACCAAGACAAATCATAAAAGTGTATCACAGGTAAGAGAACCATATCTTTTCAAATTCTGATCAGGATAACCTGATCTAAAAATGTAAGAAAAGTAAATGAAGGAAGTGTGTAATAATGCTGAAAATTCTAACAGTACAATTTTAGTCACAGAAAATGTTGTCCCATGTTAATGAAGTTTGAAAATTGACAACTGGATAATGCACATATTTCATTATTACTTTAGCCTGCTCTGGAGTAACTGAGAAATATTTTTGTCTGTTTAGCACATGTAACCCTAAGGGAGACAAGTTGCTGTATACCTTAAGATCACTCAATTTCTTTCACTCTTATTCAGTAATTACAAGATAGTCTCTACTTTTAAATTTATTTTTTCAGGTAGACATTTCTTTCAAAAAGGTACTTTTCCAACCAGGCGTGGTGGCTCATGCCTGTAATCTCAGCATTTTGGGAAACCAAGGTGGGCAGATTGTCTGAGCTCAGGAGCTCGAGACTAGTTTGGGCAACATGGCAAAACCCCATCTCTACAAAAATACAAAAACTGCATGTCTGTGTCCCAGCTACTTAGGAGGCTGAGGTGGGAGAATCACCTGGGCCTGAGAGGTCAGTGGTGCAGTGAGCCAAGATCGTGCCACTACACTCCAGCCTGAGTGACAGGGGGAGACCTTGTCTCAAAAAAAAAAAAAGAAAAAAAAGATACTTTTCCAAGTAGTCCAAATAAATATCATGGTCTATCTGATGGTTATCTTTCTTCTAGGTAAATTAATAAATTGGCAATTTGGCTTATGAATGCTTTGCAGTTTGGTTAGTGTGAATTAGCCCCTCAGAGAGAACTTAACATCCTATTTCAGAATTTATAAAAGTAAGTAATATAATTTCTTCTTTAGTGTAGGACTGTGGTGTAAAGGTATGTGTTCCCATGTTCCGTATACTGAAATTCTGAACCCATGGAGACCTCACTGATACACTAACGTCGAATGGCACTCATTCTAAAATATTCATCTACCAGGTCTGTTGTACTCATCTTATTTGTACCATCTTGTAAATAGATACCAATTGAAAATAAACAAATGGATATATCCTTGTATATTTTTTGTTGCTGAGAGAAGAGAATAAGAAAACTCATCTACAGTGAAGTCTCTGTTTTTAGGGAACGTCTCAGCCTAATACAGATCCAGGCACTTCCAGAGGACAGACAGCATAGAACAAATAAAGGGTCTTTATGTAAGTGCTAAATGAGCCACAGTGGGAGAAAAGATGGGACCCCTGGGGTTTTGGCTTCTTTCTCGTAGCCTCACCTTCAGAAACCCAGAAAAAGAGTTCAACTCCTTAAGAAACTTAGAAGCAGATAATCCAGAAAGGGAAGAAACCTATGGAAGTTAAGGGAGACAGAGAATGGGACATACTGCATGAGGTTAGTAGGGAGGAAGAGTTCTCGGTAGTTGACCCAGAGTACTTGAATTTGAGTCGGGTTTGGCCTGCTCTAGTTAAGTTCAAGTGCAAGTACACAGGCTCACTGTTTTGTGGGAATTAAAAAAGTTCTGATAGGCAGAAGATGGGAATAGCTCCTCTTCACCCTCTTCAGCAAGGGAGCTGTCAGAACAGAGCAGAGGAGTAGCCAAGGTGGGAACACTGGAGACCTCACAACCAGGAGGCCGAGCTGTTCATGCAGGAGGTGTCCATAGGATGATGGAACATGGAGATTGGTTTCGGACGTTCAGTAGAGTCTTTGTTTTTTTGTTATTGTTGTTGTTGTTGTTGTTTTCTTTTTTAATTGACAAGGGAGTGTTTGAATCCACTCTGGTAAGCCTTCCCACGCTGGACTAGGGGGATTTGAGAAAGGTGGTTTAGTTAGAGTTTTAGCGAATTTGTTGATCTGTGCTGAGCCATATTTTATAAAACTGTTATTACCTGTAATGGGTTGTATAGTGTCTTCCCAAAATTTACATCCACCTGAGAATGTGACCTTATTTGAAAACAGGGTCTTTGCAGATGTAATTAGTTAAGGTTCTAAGATAAAATAATCTTGAATTTAGGGTGGGCCCCAAATTCAAAGCCTGATGCTTTTGCAGGGGAAAAAAGAGGGAGATTTGGACACATACAGAGGCACAGGGGAAGAAGGCCATGTGGAGACGAAGACAGAAGTTAGAGTGATGCAACTCCAAGCCAAGGCATGCCATGGGGTGCCAGGAGCCAACAGGAACTGGAGGAAGACATAGAACAGATTCTCCCTCAGAACCTCCAGAAAGGATAACCCTGTTAATGCTCTGATTTCGGACTTCTGGCCTCCAGACGCAGAGAATCAACTGTTGTTTTAAGCCACCGAGTTTGTGGTGATTTGATACAGCAGCACTAGGAAGCTTATATACATAATCTATAGTCCTCAATTTCAAACCCAGCCTCGGGTAGCCTGTGGAAATATGGGCTGCATGTTTAATTATTTAGCAATTGAGTAGAGATTAATTTTCATTCCACCTCAATTCTTTTCTTCTTGAGTGCTCCATATACATAAGCAAATCCACATGGATAAGTGCTCACGATAGACTCAGGGGTCAGGGGGAGTCATATGAAATGCTCAAATCAGTTTTTTTATTCTCTGATTAATCTAGAGATGATGTACTTAAATTCCTCAATTTTAAATCAATGTATTTTAAAATCTCCATCATTTTTGCAATTTCTCTTATAAGAAAATATCTAGACTGTCAGATAGAGTTCATTTTAATAAGTCATATAAATTCCATGGTGGAGTGGAGCACTGGAAAAGTGACAGCCACATATATTACTTTTATTTCCAAAAAAGATAGGTTTTAACTACAGAATCACAAGTCCACAAAACCTGGAGTCGTAGCAAAGTTAAGACCATGGGACCTTTTTTGTAAAAGACGTGAATGATGGGTTCAAGGCAGCTGTTCAGCTCACAAAACTTGTGTTCTCGTTCTCCCTGTTCTTTGTCTACTGGCCTCCTCCTCATCAGACATACGGATGAATGACACTACGAAGGAAGCCTCTTGTTTGACAACACAGATTGATCAACACTGAAGAGACTGACCAACGTCTCTGTTATCTCAACGTTTAACTCAGTTTCTGCTCTACCACTGACCTCTTTCAATTTGATTCTTAAATTAAGCCAGATGCTTAAAATTTGGGGGTTCCCGGTGCCTTCCTCCAGGAGTAAATCCCAACAACCTGAAAACTTGCCCGTTTTCTTTTGTCTGTGTGTGTGTAAAATAATATGGCTCTGAAATAGTGGGGTTTAATGCTACTTATTTTATCTTCTCTTGTATTTCTCTCCTTCATTGCTCTCTTACCCCTTGGGATTCTGCCTGTTTATTCTCTTCCACCTCCTCAGCATGTACATAGCTTTTATTTTCCACCCCTAGCAGAGATTTGCCGGTCAACTGTGGAATGCAGAGGCATTGGTTAAAGTGGTCAGCCCAGGTCCTTATGATTATTACTGCTCTGCTAACTTTGAAAAACAGCAGGAGATACGGAATAAAACAACAAGTAAGAAGGTAGCATGTGCATTTTTAAAAGCGTATGCAAGAAAAGGGATTAAGAATGAAAATCAATTACATCAAAGAAAAAACAAGCAAAAACAATAATAAAAAGAACAAATGAATTGGTACTCAAGTCCAGTGAGTTTATGTTAAGAAGAGAAAGTGGATTATTTGGTAGAAGAATGGAGATAAGAGTGAAAGGAATTAGTAAAATAAAAACAGGGAATCTGAAGGAAAGAAAAGGAAAGGTAGATGCCATAGAAAGAGAGAAAACAAATGAAACAGTGAGAAAAGGTTACCCCTGTACGCTGTTGGTGGGAATGCAAATTAGTACAACTACTATGGAGAACAGTTTGGAGGTTCCTCAAAAACCTAAAAATTGAGCTACCATATGATTCAGAAATCCCACTGCTGGGTATACACTCCAAAGAAAGAAAATCTGTATATCGAATAGATATCTGCACTCCTATATTTGTTGCAGCACTGTTTACAATAGCTAAGATATGGAATCATATCTGTTTATCAACAGATGAATGGATAAAGAAAATGTGGTATATATACATAATGAAGTACTATTCAGCCATAAGAAAAGAATGAAATCCAATCATTTGCAGCAACATGGATGGAACTGGAGATCACTACATTAAGGGAAAGAAGTCAGATACAGAAAGACAAACATCTCATGTTTTCACTTATTTGTGGGATCTGAAAATCAAATCAATTGAACTAGAGAGTAGAAAGATAGCTACCAGAGACTGGGAAGGGTTGTGGGGGTTGGAGGAGAGGTGGGGATAGTTAGTGGGTACAAAAAAATGAAAAGAATGAGTAAGACCTACTATTTGATAGCACAATAGGGCAACTATAGTCAATAATAACTTAATAGCATATTTTAAAATAACTTAAAGAATGTAATTGGATTGTTTGTAACTCAAAGGATAAATGCTTGAGGGGATGGATGCCCCATTCTCCATGATGTGCTTAGTTCACATTGCGTACCTATATCAAAGCGTCTTGTGCACCCCGTACATATATACACCTACTATGTACCCACAAAAATTTTAAAAATAATTTAAAAACTAAAAAAAAAAAAAAGAAATAGTGACAAAGTATGAAAGAAAAGGTAAAGAAAGAAGAAAGATCAGTATGATGCATAAGAACAAGGACAGAAAATAATAAGGGAATAGTTGAAGATGACACAGGTAAATTTCAGGAAAGGTACACTGGCCATTGCTTTCTAGTGAAAGGATTCCAGTAATTATGACAGTTTCTATGTTTCCATTTGACAGTCAATATAATAGGGTGGAAAAACCTTTGATCTGAAAGAAGTGTATTCTAGTCATGTTCGTCACTGTCTAGTCAGTCAAATGATCACTGACAGGTCATTTAACCCTTCTGTTTTCTTCCCAAGATAAAATAAAAACAGATTTATGGTTTTTTTGTTTGTTAGTTTGTTTTTTGTTTTTTGCTTTTTAAGAAGCTATGACTTTACATATTTTTGAATACATTTTAGTTAAAATGATTAATCAGAAGTCAATATGGAAATTTTATTTTTAAATCCTTATATTTATTCTAATATGTGTGTATTTACTGCAAATTAGTCATATTTTAATTTTCTTGTTTTTCTTTTTTATATTACCACAGTAGAAAGTGTCAACACATGAAAGTAGGTAGAACAACTGGTCGTGCTTAATGTATCTGGATTTGTGACGAAAAAAGAATGCGCTAAATTATTTTTAAAATGTTAGTTCAAGATGTTTCATTTGGTTTCTTGAATTTCTGAGATATATATTCTTTTAAAGCGTAAAAGACTAAGTGAAGGTCATAGGTTCAAGGCCTGGCCCTGATGTGACTGAGAGACTAAATGCTTTTGGGTTCAAATAAGAAAAAATCCAACTAAATAGTGCCTTATACCTGTAATATGCCTGGAAGCTGGCAGTTGCTTATATAGCCTCAGCAATAAAATGGGATCATCCAGTGGAACTGGAGGACATTATGTTAAGCGAAATAAGCCAGGCGCCAAAAGACAAACTTCACATGTTCTCATTCATTTGTGGGAGCTAAAAATGAAAACAATTGAACTGATGGAGGTAGAGAGGTGAATGATGGTTACCAGAGGCTGGGGAGGGTAGTGGAGAGTGGGGATGGTTAATGGGTACAAAAATATAGTTAGATAGAATGAATAAAATCTAGTATTTGATAGCACAACAGGGTGAGTACAGTCAACAATAATTTACTATACATTTGAAAATAACTGAGTATAATTAGAATGTTTGTAACACAAAGAAATGATAAAAGCCTGAGGTGATGGATATCCCATTTACCCTGATGTGATTCCTACACATTGTATGCATGTATCAAAATATCTCATGTACCCCATAAATATATACACCTTTAGTGCACCCATAAAAATTAAAAATTAAAAAGTTCTAAAAAATGGGATCATCAAGGAACCTGACTCTTTTCATCCTTCAACTTTGTCATCCTCAGTGGGCTTTTCATATTTTCTTTTCTTTCTTTCTTTTTTTTTTTTTTTGAGATGGGGTCTTGCTCTGTCACCAAGGCTGGAGTACAGTGGCGCAAGCTTGGCTCACTGCAGCCTCACCTCCTGGTTCAAGTGATCCTCCCACCTCAGCCTCCCAAGTAGCTGGGATTACAGGCACCTGCCATCATGCCCAGCTAATTTTTGTATTTTTGGTAGGGATGGGGTTTCACCATGTTGGACAGCCTAGTCTTGAACTCCTGGCCTCAACTGATCCACCCACCTCAGCCTCGCGGAGTGCTGGAATTACAGGCGTGAACCACCATGCCTGGGCTCATGTTTTCATATTCGCACTTGTCCCATGGTTGCAAGATAACTGCCACATCACCAGGTTTAAATCTTCACATCAATATCACAAACAGGAAGGAATAAACACTACTGTGTTCTTTTAAAGCAGGAAGGGAAATGCCAGGTTTCCCTGATGTCTCATTAGCTAGAACTCCTTCACATGCCACCTCTGGACCATTCAAAGAAGAGAATGAGATTATTATGAATGACCTACACCAATCATATCTCATTCCTTGGGGCTATGTTAGGATCCTACACTGCCTAAGATCAGAGGACCTCTGCCCATTGCAAAATCTAGTTTCTTTTTGCAGGAGGAAAGACATAATGACTACTGAGTAGTCAACTCACAGAAAGACTTGTTACACCTATGAGATATATTACGTATAAAATCTGGAGAAGGTGTTTAATTACTGGTAGTTAGTTCAGGATGGATCGATTGCACAGGATTTTGAACTAATGCATAAACACTTTTTTTTTTTTTTTTTTTTGAGATAGGTTCTCACTCCCGTTGCCCAGGCTGGAGAGCGGTGGCACAATCACAGCTTACTGCAGCCTTGACTTCCCAGGCTCAGGTGATCCTCCCACCTCAGCCCCCAAGTAGCTGGGACTACAAATGCTTGCCACCATGCTCAGCTAATTTTTGCTTTTTTTGCCGAGACAGGATTTTGCCATGTTGCCTATGGTGGTCTCAAACTCCTGGGCTCAGGTGATTTGCTGCCTCGGCCTCCTGAAGTGCTGGGATTACAGGTATGATCCACTGTTCCCAGCCAAGACTTTCTTTTTAAGACCTAAAATACACCCTAAAAGAAAACAAATGGAATGCTCTAACTAAGGATGATTCAGAGACTGAAAGCTTCCAGTAAAATCATGTGTAAGACTGCAACTAACAAATGATTGCCAGAAGTAGATACTGAAGAGTGGAATGATTACTGCTACTTAAGTAGCTCACTCCCATTAGAAAACAGACATATAAGTTCTCCCGATGTCATTTTTTATGTTTTTCCCTATCTATGTATTTTTATTACTTATTTTCTCTTTAATCCTATTTCTGCATGGATTTCCCCCCCTACTTTTCTTTGCCTACTAGGCTATGACTCAACCTCTACTTGTTCTAATATTAAACACACAGCACCACACATTTGATGCTTACAATAGTTCATTGGTATTCTTCTGCACCTTCTTTAACCTCTTTCAAATATATGCTCAAATAATTAGCTCTTCTCCCACTGAAGCTGGGTTATCTCACTGATTTATATCACCCAGGCTTCTATCACCTTCCTTCACCCAACATGCACACTTTGATTTTCTCTGTTCTCTCTCTTCGGAAATATTTGTGGCTGATACTGTGCCTTTGTAATCATGCAGAAGCAAGTATAGACAAACAAAACCATATTTTCTTCGTTCACAAAACTAGTGCTATGTATTGATCCGTCTCTCTGCTCACCTTGAACTCTTTCATTCTAATAAATTCTAGTCTCTACTTTTACATTCACATACTTTGACTCTGTATCTTGTTTATTTTCATTTTATTCTTTGCCTCTTTATCTGTCCAGCTAAGGCATATAGAGATGCTCAAGTAAGGAATGCATTAAAGCATAATTTAACTAGCTTCCACATGCCTAGCAGGTTCTATGGGGAGAGGAAAGCATTGGAACATCTGGTATACCTCCCTTTTTTGCTTTTAGAGGCCAAAGGGGATAGGACAGAAGATTAGCTGTTTAGTATTAGGTGTAAGGGAACCAGTATAAGGTCAAGTGGAAATAGCTCCTTCTCCCAGACGCTGTTTCTAACTGGACTTAGGGAGAAAATAAAATAAACTGGAACATTTCAGGTTCTAAAGAGAAATGTTTTTAAAAATCTACTTTCCCACCTCCTCTCTACATCATAACAATTTTGATGGGATTCAAAGTGAAATGAAAAGTTAGCAAAAATCTGGCGAGTCTGAGGTATTTCAAATATTAAGCCAGTCAATTTGGTACTGAAATGAATCTCTCATTTCTCTAAAAGGAACTAATATCAACCAAGTAGCTAACATATGCCAGGTACTGTGATTTTATACTTAATCTCGTATTTAATTTAATCCTCTGCTGAATTTAATCCTCTGTTGCATTTCATTGTTCCTGATGTCTACATCATAAAATACAACAGATTTTTTCTTTATTATTATCAAAACAGCAATGCCTCATTTAATGAGAGCAAACAGGGTACTTGTTAATTTACTTAATAAATGTATATAGTTTATAAAAGTATAAAGAATGCAAGACACTAAAGTTATCATGAGCACGTTTTTAAAATATGAAATTGAAGTGGAAGAATGCTTAGACAAATTGGCTAAAATCCTCATATTGCTCCCAACTGGTACATTTTTACAGTAAATCTGTTAGAATTCAAAATTTTCCAAAATTGGTTGGAGGGATTATAAAAAAACAGGATGCATATTTCATTTTCTATACCAATTGAGGTAACTATCATTACATGAACAGGCTTTAAGCCAATGAATTTTAGCGGTATTTACCTGATCACATATCAAGGCTTTGAAACGGTGGCTGTTCGAATTCTTTGCATCTCTGTCTGTGTTAAATGGTGTCTGGGAGCCATTGTTTGCCTGTCTTCTCACCGGTCACCCAATATGCACAGCTTTAGCAAGGGGACACACCTTTCAGCTGCTCTGCAGCCTGCTCCTGTCCTCTGACCCCTGACTGGACTCTGGCTCCATGTCTTATCTTCCTCTCCATATTACAACTTTCTTTCGGCACAGGCGTGCTTGGCTGTCAATGTTTACTTGTATGCACCTAACGCTGACTCCGAGTTTTGACTTCTGCCCGGTCCTCATGCCAGGCTGTGTGCAACAACTTGTGAAACAGCCCACTGGTGATATTCGACACAGAGACCATGTGCCTCTTGGTGAAAAAATCAAATCGCTCCCCAAGTCTGACCTAGTGCTGGCTGAAAAGGCTGGGTTATATACAGCAAACACAGTGACTGCAGTGTGTGAGCCTTCTCAAGGCTATCGCTGGCAATTTAAAATGAGGCATGCTATTAGAAATGGAAATAACGGATGGCAAAGAGTTAGTGAGTTAGGAGGCTGCTGAAGAATGTTTGTGGTTTTTGTTCAAATAAATCACCTATAAACAGTTTGCCAACTTGAAGAAGGTGGGTTATTTTGGCAATTCTAACCCAGAAGATACTTAGAGGATCATCGGATGCCTCTGGGAAGAATCAAAGAAGAAAAGGTTTTGTGCACTAATGCTACAAGTTCCTATAATGTGAAAGTATTAGGGATTAGATTCATATTTGTGGAGTATTGTTGCTGCCTTGCATTTCCTGGCTGTGCAGAGAGTACAAACCAGCTGTGGCTGGAGACAGCAATGCTTGTAATGATTTAGTTACTTTTTGGTAGCTTCAAAGCAAGAGTCTTAGACCATATAGTTTATTCTCAGGAAATGGGTTAGTGTTTGGGAACTTTAAAAAAAAAAAATCAATGTTACTGACTAATTCAAATTATGGACCAAAGTATTATTAAGAAAATAATATTACCCAAGGAAGTATTTTAATAGAACATGGCTATAACTTTCAATGATATTATAATATTTAGAATATGCAATTTATGATGTTATTTGTGGCTGCAAGAGTTCTGTTCAGATAATAAAATAATAATCACTATTATTATGTATCTACTTTTCACCATCTAACACGAACTCTGTGAAAAGTACATCACAAATGTGATCTCATTCATGTAGTTATTTTATTCCTGTTTTACAGATGAAGACATTGATCCACAAAAATATTAAACAATTGCAGAGCTAGAATTAAAATCCAGGTATATCTTATTCTATTTGTAAAATGAAGAGAATAATAACTAACACAGAGAGCAATTGTGAGGATTAAATAAATCTACGTATAAAGAAGCATTCGGTAAGCTTTTAAAATGATATGCAACTGGTAGATGTTATTAATATTGCGGATAGGCTTAGAAATAAGCTACCACTCTTTGCCCTTGAATAACTTTTTGAAATATTGAAGTCTATCCCTTTTACATGTCCCATCCTCATACTGTGTAAGTTAAGTAAAAGAGAAACTATAAACTGCCAAGAAAATGCCCCTGGAACATTGAGTTACGATGCAGAAACAAAAGATAATGCCTGGAATGGCGTTGAGGAGGAAGAGACACTATGAACGTGAAGATTGTCTGGAGGGTGAGAAAGCCACTTGGGAGAAGGCTGCTTGCTTCGACTTCAGGCTTGCTAATTAGTTTTACAGAAAAGCAGCTGTGTTACACTGCCCAAGGGGTCAACAGCTGCACATTTTTCACTCCACCTTTATGAGAGTCAAATTGTTTAAAAGCAAACAAACATTGGCATTTTTTTCTAGAAAGCAAGGGACAGATCCATTGCTACCGTCCTTTGCATTCATCCTTATAGAGCACATAATTTTTTAACATCTGCATTTACACCTATAGACACTGCAAACCACAACCATTGATATTTATGATGATGAACTCTCAAATCCCTTCTAAAAGTGAAATTATGCCCTATATGATCTGCGCAAGAAGAATAAAGTACATTGTAGAAAGCATAGAGAATGTTATAAAAATGCTTTTCATGGAAAATAATTAAAATGTTAAAATTCTGCTCTCTGCTTTCAATGTCAGTCTCAGGAAATATATTTAATTAATATTTACATATTACTATTTTAGCTGTTAAAATAATAGATTACAATTTGCAAAGGCTTTTTTATATTTAACACATTTGGCAGTGTTGGGAATTGGGCATTATTATTGTTATACATTTTCAACTTCTTTAAGAATATGACACCAGAAATACACTATACTTCCTCAAAGGAGCTGATATTCATTCTCCTTAATGTAAACCACATATATGTACCCTTGTTTTCCCCTGCATTCCCTGGCTTCTAGGAACCTCAGATTCTAATACAATGAGTATGTTTGGCCATTACATCAATCTTTGTAGTTAGCATGCTTTCTCTCTTTCTTTGTTCTGGTTTTCTGTTTCCGTTTCATCAGCCTCAGATGATTATTGCATATATACATTTTCCTAATCTGCTTCACATGTTTGAAAAAGGGTGGTATAAGAGATCCAATAAATAAATGAATGAATAATTTGGCTCCTAGTATCTTATTTTATTTTATTTCTTTTTTTTTTTTTTTTTTTTGAGACGGAGTCTCTCTGTGTCGCCCAGGCTGGAGTGCAGTGGCGTGATCTCGGCTCGCTGCAAGCTCCGCCTCCCGGGTTCACGCCATTCTCCCGCCTCAGCCTCCCAAGTAGCTGAGACTACAGGTGCCCGCCACCACGCCCGGCTAGTTTTTTGTATTTTTAGTAGAGACGGGGTTTCACCATGTTAGCCAGGATAGTCTCGATCTCCTGACCTCGTGATCCACCCGCCTCGGCCTCCCAAAGTGCTGGGATTACAGGCTTGAGCCACCGCGCCCGGCCTATTTTATTTTATTTCATTTTATTTTTGAGACGGAGTCTCACTCTGTCACCCAGGCTGGAGTGCAGTGGGGCAATCTCGGCTCACTGCTGCCTCTGCCTCCTGGGTTCAAGCGATTCTCCTGCCTCAGCCTCCCAAATAGCTGGGATTGCAGGCATGAGCCACCATGCCTGGCTAATTTTTGCATTTTCAGTAGAGATGGGGCTTCACCATGTTGGCCAGGCTGGTCTCGAACTCCTGACCTCAGGTGATCCGCCTGCCTCGGCCTCCCAAAGTGCTGGGATTACAGGTGTGAGCCATGGCTCCTGGCCAGTACCTTGTTTTAGAGACAGGTGAAGTTACATGAGCAAATTATAAAGCTCATAATTGACAAAGCTGGGCCTTCAAACCGGTTCTCCTGATTCCAAATCCCATGTTGTTTCTGAAGAATCCATCCCTTGAGAATAGGGGAGTTAAGATTTTACAGAATTAATGCCTTGCTCAAAGAGTGAAACTATCACATTTTCTGCCCAAGGTGGTGCACTGTTACCTCCACTATCTTCTTGAGGGTCCTTAAGCTGCTAAGAAGGAAACAGAAAGGAAGGCTGCTCTTGGCATTCTCAGATGCTCCACACACCCAGTTAGGAGATTGGGCATGTTAAAAAAACGTAGGGAGTGAGCGGAGGGACTCTGGAACTTCAATTTAGCTGCTAAACACATTCCCTCCCGTCTCATCCTGAATAGGAGGAAAAACCGCTTCCTCCCAAACAGTCCATACATCTTTGCCTGTGGAGGCATTGCAGCAGCTGCCACGCGGTTCTCCCTGCAGCTCAGCATGAATTTTTCTCTTTGTTGGAAAGATGATATAAAAAGTCAATGCATTATTTATAGTAGTTATTTTCATCATTACATATTCACAATAATTGAAAGGTGGAAGTAGAGTATAATGAAATGGAATGGAAAGAAAATTATCCGCAGTAACTTCAGAAACATTTGTAGGAAATGTTCAGCTGCTAAAAAAAACCCCACAAAATACAAAAAAACAAACACTGGATCTTAAAATACCATGTAAGCCACCCACATCTGCAAAGAATTATTTCTGCTGCTATTTATTTGTCCAAAGCAATATAGTTAGTGTATAATAGAACCTGAGGGAGAATTCTCAATTCCCTCCATGTTGAAGGACTTGTAATGAAGTTATTTACTCTCAGAGTGAGCATAACTTCTGGTAATTGGCCCACCATTCTAATGAGGCTAGGATAGTAGGTTTTATTCTGATATTACTTCAGTCCATAATCAAACACTATACCATTGACCCCTGCCAACTAGCTATCAAATATATGTTTCAGTTACAAGGAGAACTGGTTGAGACAATGTATATGGGTCAATCCAAATTTATTTTCCTCATGAAACACACACACACACACACACACATACACACACTCTACTGACATGTGTTCCCAGTGCTGTCTTATCTACAAAAGATAGTGTACATTTATCAGATATAAACAAGGTATTTTCTATAAAAAGGCACTAAACTCTAGGCTCTCCATGTGTAATATGGAATATATGGATTGGATAGCACAAAAAAAACCTGTATTGGGAAAGCGGCTTTCAGATAAAAGTAACAGAAAGGTCTTAAACACTAATAAAAATGCATCACTCTACATAATAAGAAATTTGGAGACTCTTATCAGAGTGGCTCCAATGCTAGTTGATGTCATGGCTTAATGATATAATTGTAGCTGAAGTTTGCCCCATCTTTAGGCTGTTCCTGTAGACTTCACCGCAGTTCATCTCCCTTCATGGTCACATAGTGTTGGCACAGTTCCAGATATCTTATGCTTTCACAATAAGATCAAATGGAAAAAAGATCTCTTTCTCTCCATGAGTCTTTTTTATGAGTAGTGAAACCTTTATCTGAAGCCATCCCACAGATTTCCCTTTGTGTTTCATTGGCCAGAATGTATCATGTGCCTTTCCCCATACCACAGGCAAACGGAATGAGATGGCTAGGGTTGACTAAATAAAGTCAAGAAGAGAATGGGTGACCTGAATAAAATTTTAATTCTGCCCAAATGGAGGTAGCAGAGGAATTGATGTTGGGGTGGCAATAAAATATACCTGCCTCAAGTCCACCCTTTGTCTAATCACCATCTAAATATATACCCTTCATTCTATTCGTACTTGGAAAAAGTGCTTACATCTACATAAAATATGCCCATACCTCCCTGAAGGAACCCACGGTCTCATCAGTCAGTACCCAATCTGAGATTTTGGGGATTTTAATTTTGACTTCTTCCATCATGGTGTGTGAACATATGGCTAGTCAATAAACTAGCATATCCAATAAAAATAGAATAAACGCTTCCCCTAAGCTTCCCTCACCCCCAAATCAACTCCAATTCTGAGCAGGAGACAACAGGAAATGATTGGCAATCATCACTAGTCCATAGCACTTAAGTTCTTGAGAGCAGCAAGGACTTCCTACCATGCCAGTGGAGAAAGGGACCTTCTCACCCATTTGTATAGCTCCAGTTCTAGTCTTGGGAATAGTTTTTCGTTTCTTGCTTGTGGTAGAAATGGCTAACTTCTCTCCAATACCTCTTTCTTCCTTCTTTTGGGCACACAGCTAGGCCACCTTTTCCAGCCCTCCTTGCGTTTAGTTGTAGCCATCTAGACTGAGTTCTATCTCGTAGAATAGTAGTGGAAGTGCCATGCATTGCTTGTAGGCTGGGCTCCTAAAACCACCAACCTGTGTGCTTATGTGTTGTTGTTTTTCCTCTTTCCACCTCAAGGCAGTGGAGATAGCTGATAAACTTAAAATATATGTGTTGAATGTAGTACAACAACTTCTTTCAGCCTGGATCCCTGCATTACCAGATGGATGAAGCCTGCCCCACCCACCTTTTCACTTGCTCAGTTCTGTTATGTGAATAAGAAATAAATTCCTGTTGGGATTTGAGACATTCAAAGATTTGGTCTTTTCGTTATGGCAGTTACCTTATCCAGACCAATATAATTCTCCTTTATGGCAATACTGAAGATGAGTATTGGGGAAAATGCCCTTTCTGGGGCTATACAGCTTTAGTATTTTATATCCAGTTGGTGGGAGTTTAGGAGCTCAGGGAATTGCTTTACTGTCTGAGAGATCATAGGCCATTGTTTATTAACCTTGGCCTTTCCTTGGTAATACAATTCCTGTACAAACTCAGTAGGCTTCAGGTGCTTCCAGTCAATTCCATGGACTAATAACACAGCCAACGATCTTTTCTAGAAATAGACTGTGAGTCTGAGAATTCCTGACTCCATTCCAGGGACTTCTACATGATGCCGGTCCTCCTAGACCTCAGATTAATGACCTCTGCCCTGAGTCAATTTAAAACAATAACCTCGGGTGGGAAGGCAATACCCATAATCCAATTTTTGCCATCTTTGTTAGGTAGGAATGACTTTATAAAAATTGTTTAAGACATGTCTGGAAGATTAGGCTTGTCTACTGGCTCAAATTTATCTGCTGCTGCTAAATTTCTTGCTTTTCTCTTTAAGATGGTACAACCTTAGTCTTAACTTACTTTCCCCATGGAATCCACTGAAAGGCATCCACTGATGTTCCTACCATTTCCCCTAAGTCCAATGTCTCCCTAGGCCTGTGGTCTGTGTTCAAGAGCAACAGATGGTTTAACTGATTGCTTTATAACCTCAAAAAAGTCACAGATTTCCAGCCTGGTCTCTCAGTGCCTTCTACAGTACCTCTTCCATTTAGCCATTTGCTCATTTTCGTTTGTTATTTTCAGCATCCCACTTCTGGTTCAAACATCTGCATCAGTAGGGTTTTTAGTTGCTAGAATAAGGAACCAAATATACCTAATTTAAGGAGAAATTGAATTTACTAAAAGGATAGTGGATATAAATCATATGAGATGAAAAACCATGATCAGAGGATGTGTGGTCAGAAAAGATGGCACAAGTCACTTGCAGAACTGGCTGAGTTAGAACACAGCTTCCACTGCCACTAACCATGGCACCCTACAACTAACACTGCGAATGCCAGCAGCATGGAGCCCTGGGTGCTGCTACTGTCACTGCCACCAGTATTGCTTTGGGAAATTAATCTTGCTTCTATAGCCCCTGCCACAAAATACATTTCTTTTTTTAATCATTCCACAGTGAGATCCCAACATAAATTCTGCAAAGTTGCATCCTGTTGGCTGAACCTAGGTCTTGTACATACTACTGATCCCCAAGGGAGGCTGGAAAAATGAGGATTTCGCATTTGTTTCTAACTCTAACTTATAAAATGGGAACTCCCTCAATTAGAAAGTGACTCAGATGTTGGGAAGCCAGAAAGAACAACACGTATGTCCTGCTGTCCTTTTCAGCAATTTTAAAATGTACCATCCAAACTTCTATTTTCTAACAGAGAGATAAAACTTAAGCAATCCATATCAGTTCATTCAACAACACTTTTTTGTGCTTCCTGTGGATCAGACTCAATGATAAGTTGATATTCTGAGCTTTTCATGCCTTTGAAAATGAGAGTCTCTTTTTCCTGAATCTCACCTCTGATACTGCCAGGGGCATCCCTGAGATGAGATCCAATCCAGGACCTAGTATATTTCTTCAAAAGCTTGAGTCATGGTTAAGGGGTTTCCACTGGGAGGTGCATATCTGGAGACTATGTAATTTTAATTCCAATCTACCTGGGTTGGAATTTTATTAGAGACACCATGACAACTTCTTAACAAGGTTTACATGTGAATGTGGAGCAAAGGCCCCAGAAGGCTACCACTAGCTGTCCTGAAACGTACTTGTGGCTCAGCCTGAGCCAGCCTTCAAAGCTCTTGTCCCAGTGGTTCCTTAAAACCTTGATGCCAGCTAATTCCAGGGTGCCTCACAACATATCATCCTTGCCAAAAAGGAACTCCTTGGGCTGTCTATTCTTTCCATATTTTTTTGCCAAGGATTTTCTGTGTTTCCTCTCCCCTGGCCAGCCTCCTACTATTCAACTCTCTTGCAGCATTTTATATTTCCAAGAAATTCCACTTCATGATGAAGAAAAACTCCATCATCTTAATCAACTTCACAGCGGACTCATTAAAACTTCTTGAAATTGATTTAAACCTGGTTTTCTCCCAAGCATACAATTTCCCTTAGCCATTTCAACTAAACTAATTATTCCTCCTTATCAGCATTGTATTGGTGCATGTGTGTGAGTGATATGGAGGGGGAGAGAATCCCCAGTACTGGTTCCAAAACATTGTTCCTCCATCATTGTATAAATACCTCTTGTTCCGTAAGAGTTGAACTCTACAGCTCTACTACCCTCTGTGCTTCCCAACAGACAATCTTTTTCAAATACATAAAAATTTCATTTGATGGATATTCTTTCTCTTTACCCCAGGTCTAGCCATTATCCTGGAAGACTTCTCTGATCAGGAAATGGGTATTTTCTTCCCCAGGGATTGCTTTGGCACTGAAACCTTCAGCTCAGACTTCCCGTTTCCTGATCATGAGCTCCTGTTCTAGTATTTTCCTTCATTATATCCACTGCACTGATTTTTGGTATGCATTGAGACATTCAGGTGCTGAATCTCGATTTTCTCTCAATTTTTAGCCTCTTTGGAGTTTCATTTCCTTCCTTGTCCAATCTGAACTCAAGGGCCTGCTAACTCAAGTTCTTATTTATACTCTCAACTTTCTTGCCTCATTTCACATATACTTTTTTCTCTCTCTCAACTGCCCCAGAAAACCCCTGCTGTACATCAATCTGTCTGCTTTGCCAGCAACTCTACTTAGGTCCATATGTTAGGAGCTTAATAAATATTGAATTATTTAAATTAATTACACTTGCTGCATTGGATATTACCCTTGCCTCTCACCATCGTAGAGCTGAATATTTTAACTGCCTTTGAGTTACTGGGAATCTGCTACAATTGTTTCTGAGTATGGCCAGTTCTAAAGAATCTTCCTTGATCTTCTCTAATAGCGCATTATTATTAATGGTCAGCTACCAGAAACCTAATTTATCTGTAGTAAATTAAATGTAATTGTGAATAATACTTTTCAACATTTTTAGTAACTTTTCTGTTCTATGACAGGGAAGGAAAGTACAAAACATGAAAATTGACTTTACATTATCAGAGACACATAGAGCCCACAGCATTGAAGCTGAGTCTTGAACTCTGAACAGAAGGTCTTCTGGGAGGGAAGGTGAGCAAGAAATTTTAGGCAAAATTATATGCAAATTCAGAAGGCGTGAAAGTGTATGGTATGTTTGGAGAAGGGCTGAGGAAGGCAAACCACATTTTATAAGTGCCTATTTTTGCCAGCCCTGCATAAAGCACTTTATATCTATTACCTAGCAAGCAGTTCAGTGAACTTGAAAATAGGGAGCCTGGAGAACGACGGTGATGGAAGGTGGTAAAATGAGGCCAGAAAGTTACCATATTGCAAGGTTCTGAAAAACCTTACATGAAATTTAAGGCTTTTAGTTTTACTTATAAATTATGAGAAGTCACTTTATTATTGTAATAAGAAATGACATGATCGTATTTATATTTTGGGAAGATCACTGGTGACAGTAAATTAATGAAGGAGACTGAATGTACAAAGAATAATCAGGAGCCTTTGTACGAGTTCAGGTGAGGGAAAGCCACAGTGGTGAAGATGGAGAAGAGAGGCCAGAAAGACTTGGAGGAGGAAAGCAGTGGATTTGTGGTTTAAGTGGGAGAGAAAAATTCAAACTACGAAAAACATTTCATGCTAGGTAATTCCTTTTGGTCTTTTAATAACAATTCCTACTCCAGAGGATTTTACATCATCAAATGTTAAGGAGCTAATATATATAAT
Source organism: Macaca mulatta (assembly GCF_049350105.2). Classification (NCBI taxonomy): domain Eukaryota; kingdom Metazoa; phylum Chordata; class Mammalia; order Primates; family Cercopithecidae; genus Macaca; species Macaca mulatta. The sequence goes on from NC_133422.1 coordinate 68,946,998, forward strand.
ACATTACAGTAATAAATGCAATACACTTAAGCATTGTGTTTGCGAGCAACAGAAACCGCTCAAGTCTAGGCTTGAATGCATTAGGGGTTGCATTTTCTCACATACAAAAATCTGGAGTCAGGTGGTCCATGTCTGGTATAGCATTCTACAGTGTCACCAAGGAGTCAGTTCCTTCTAGTTTTCAGCTCTGCCATTTTTTAAATGTATGGTTTCGCCTTATGGTCATCAGCCTGTGTGGGGTGCATATTCCACAAAGGACAAAGGGGAGGCCTGAAGGGCGAAGGATGTACACTGGCTGATTCCATCTTCCTTGTGTGGTGTTGACAAGCTCCCAAGAGCTCCACTCACTAGGCTACTGCTTCATCACGTTGTCTCCTGATGCAAAAGTGACTAGAAAACAAGTGTTTTTTGTTTGTTTGTTTGTTTACACGCATTGCCTTAAAAAATGGGTTCTTTTTAAAATGGTTCTCTTTAAGGGAAAAAGTTCAGAACAAATATAAGCAGGCAATTAGTAGGGTCTGCCATAGCATTATAGAAAAGAGAGGTGACTCTGTAATACTGTATCAATACTGTATCCTAGTGCTTTTGACAGTCTCTGTCTTAGAAACACCAGAGGAGTTCCATGTGCTTCTTTGTGGTGCTTTCAGAAACAGAGGGTTTAAGTTGACATTAAATTTCAAGACATTGAATGAGGATGTCTTGAAAAAAAGATAATCTCTCTAAAACATGTTTCTTTTCATTTATGAATAGTTCATCTCCTTAGTTCTTGGAGACACAATTTGCCTGCTTCTTTATGGACCCCAATCTATAGGCTGACACTGAGCCTAGGACATCCCTTTGTCAGAGGGAGTTCTTCCATTTGACCATCCCCAGCCCCAGAGCCTTCTTACAATACCTTCTTTCACTAGTAACCCACTGGAAATACTGGAATTCCATTTTTGCCTCACCCCCAGTTTTACTAACAATTTATAATCTGTTACAGTTAGTTATCCAGTTTCTTTTTACCTTTTAAAATTGTAACCTCTGCCTTATCTTAAAAGAAAAGAGTTATAGACACTATATGCAGTCAGTTGGCGGTCAATAAGTATTTCTTGTGTCTACTGTGTCCGTATGCTGTAAACATTGCTAGGCCTTTGGTCTTTCCTTCCTTTGTGCATGGTCCAAATATAGGCTGCCAGCCTGGACCATCAGACCTACTGCTCAGGCTCCTCCTGCCAAAGGCTTTGGACTTCATGACCACAGGCCTTTGGTTATAAAAGAGAGAGAAGCAAGAAAGCTCCCTGTGTGTAGTGAAAGCCTATATGGACAGGAGTCATTACAGCTGCGGGGGTTGAGAGATATGCCTATTAGCAGGGATGAATAAAACCATGAGGTGACTAATGTGTATGTTCAACATGATTGGTTGTGTCTGTCCTGCGGGAGAGATGATTGCTTCTCGGACAATAGTATTGCATCAGGAAGATGCTCTTACCTATATATTACTGCCTTTTTGAATGTCAGTGTTACATCTTACCATCCTCCTTTTAGTATTAAGCAAAATGTAGAAACAAAATGATTTAAATGAAAGGAGCTGTACAATCTTGCCTGGAGATGTACTGAAAAATTAGGCTGTATGTTAGGGAAAAGATTTTTACCCATTTGCTCAGTAATTTAACTTCTCCCTGACCTCCATTTTAAGACATATTGATGCCACGGTTCTTCTGCCAGCTTGTTAAATTCTAGTTTTTCAGTGGCTTATGAAACTAAGGCCACTTTATCAGAATCAACACTGCAGAATGGTGTACTCCAGGTGGCTAGAAAACTGACAGCTTTATCCCTCTTGTTTCTATGAATGAATGGAGATTTTAACTCTAAATTGCTTTAATATGTCCTAAGAAATGAAATTGCAGAGGTACAACAACCTGTCCTTTCCAAAGAGTCCCCCAATCGGCATCTGGTAACTGTGAATGATTACATAACTAACTTGTACTTAAAAGGAGGAAAAAGTTTCTTACCTGTTTTGGGAAGAAATAGCTTACAGGAGAGCTACTCTATCTAAAGTTCAGAGCATGAAGAAATATCATATTTGTAACAAATCTTGGAGATAATGATAAAGACATCTTCACTTATCATTTGTGTGCCTATTTAAGGCCTTCTGGCACATTGCTTGGCTGTTTTAAGAGTTTTGATTAACTGGGTTGTGGAGCTATCATGCAATGCATCGATTTCTCTATGGAAAATAAGTCCAACATGCAAATAAAACCTAAACTAATAGTAGGTGTTTAGTGTTCTTGATTGGACAAAAAACCTTAACAAATTGAAAAAAGTATTTCAAAAGACAGATTGAGTTGGTTCGCTGAATTTGGGGAAATGCTTGGTCTGACAGTTAATCAATTGAAATACTTGCCATTGAAAGATTGTGTTACTAATTCTCCTCACAATTTATCTTTCTTTTCTCATTTCTTCTAAATAAAGGCTCAGAAATTACTGTCTTTGCCAATGAAGTGACCCATTTAGCATTTAGCTTTCCTAAAATGGGATTGGTTAACCAGTAAAACTCTTAAGAAAGCCAGATCCTGCTTCTGAAAATCATCAGATTATGTTTTATCAGGTTCTTCACAATCATGGCATATGTAATATGAAACACACACGGGTGATGTCTTCTAAACTCTAATGACCTGACAGCAATTCAGAAATCTAGATGGATAGAGGCAAATCTTTAAGAAGAATGTACCAACTCAGCACACTTAGGTTTTGACTCATTTATTTTATTGAGAATGGGTATTGCTGTGCCTAGGAATTAGTAGATCAGGTTTGGACTCCTGCCTTAGGTATAGGAATAATAAATTATAAATATAAAAAATTTAAATGTAAATATTAATCAGAAATTATGCTTCCTGAGCTAATCAGTTGCTTTCTTCCCCATAAAAAAATAGCTGAGGATAAATAAATGACATTCACAACCTAAAGGATGAAATATTAAGTACATTTAATTTTGTATGTAGTCTGCTCAAATTTTAAAAGGTGATTTACCAATCTGATTGCTTCAGGTCATTTGATTATATTAGAATTATTCCTGAAAAATATCTCTGTGTTTTTTTTTTTTTTTAAGACAGAGTCTTGCTCTGTTGCCCAGGCTGGAGTGCAATGGAGCAATCTTGGCTCACTGCAACCTCCACCTCCCAGGTTCAAGCAATTCTCCTGCCTCAGCCTCCCGAGTAGCTGGGATTACAGGCATGTGCCACCATGCTCGGCTAATTTTTTGTATTTTTAGTAGAGATGGGGTCTCACCATGCTGGCCAGGCTGGTCTCGAACTCCTGATGACCTCGTGATCTGCCAGCCTCGGCCTCCCAGAATGTTGGGATTACAGGCGTGAGCCACTGCACCCGGCTGAAAAATACCTTAAAAATACACTTAGCATAAAAGAAAAAACAGTAGAAAATATTGACAAAAGTGAAAAGAAAAGAAAAATTGCCTGAAAATTGAAAATGAGGCTGGATGTAGTGACTCACGCCTATAATCCTAACACTTTGGGAGGCAGAGGCAGGCAGATCACCTGAGGTCAGGAGGAGACCAGCCTGGCCAATAGGGTGAAACTCTTTCTCTACTAAAAAAATAAATAAAAAATAAAAAAAATTAGGCAGGCATGGTAGAGCATGCCTATAGTCTCAGCTACTTGGGAGGCTGAGGCAGGAAAAATCACTTGAACCCAGGAGGCAGAGGTTGCAGTGAGCCAAGATCGCACCACTGCACTCCAGCCTGGGTGACAGCAGAGTGAGAATCTGTCTCAAAAAAAAAAAAAAAAAAAGGAAAATGGGACATTGGGACATAAGAGATAACACAACGTATGAGGGCCTTGTTTGGATCTTGATTTGATTTGACCGTATATACTGTATATGTATCTTTGAAATAATCTTGGAATTTTGAATATGAATTCGGTATTAGATGATATTAAGGAATTATTAATTCTGTTAGGTTTGATAATGGCATAGAATATTTGTGGTATGGTGTGTGTGAGTTTGTGTGTGTATGTGTACATATATATATGCCTAACACACATATATAGTACGCTATAGATACGTCTTATCAGTTAGGGATACATAGCAAAAAATTCACAGTTGAAATGGCATACTGTTTGGAGTTTGCTTTAAAGTAGTTTAGAAAACAAACAAAGTGTGGGAGGGTATAAATGAAAACAAATTGACAAGTGTTAAAATTGTTCAAGCTGAGTGATGAGTGCAAATTTTTAAATACTATTCTTCCTGCTTTTATCTATATTTGAAAAGTATAATCTCAATTCACTGCATTAGGAAGGAGCAAATAAACAAATTGGGAACAACTTCCTTTTCCTTTATTAGTTTCTACTTTAGGCATCCTTGACAAAGAGTCTGTTTTAGAGATTTACATGTGTAAGGCTAGAGTTACTTCTGTCCAAGGGTGATTTTTTTTTTTCTCTGTCTATGGTTATCAGAGAATTAGAGGACAAACTGGTTGCAGCATTGTAACACTAGGTTTAAATCAGTTCAAACAGCCTGCAAACACCACATATATGACGGTCTGCCTCAGGCCACAGTGTTTACTAGGGGAGGTCCCAGGATTTACTTCCCTTTCTGTTACCTCTACAGAGGTGAAGGGAGAAATGGCTGGAATTAGTAGCCCCTCTGTCTTTACCAGCTGCAGAGGGAACCCAGGAATTCCCTCCAACTGCTTGCACAGTGTGCAGAAGAAAGAAGAGCAATCCTATTTTTGCTGGTCAAGAAATCCATAGGGAGAAAAATGTTCTTGGCATACTCAAATATTGGAATAATTGATATATTTCCTTATAGAAACCAGACCATTGCTTCCACAAAACATTAACAGACATTATATGCAGGAGCATGAAGAACGGGAAAATGTCAGACAAGTTTGGGAAATGCTTGGTTAAATACTTTAGCATATTTTTCCTCATGAAGCAATAGGAATATAACACTTTAGTACATGTGACACACTTCCTTAGGGGCATGTATAGGGGACCCTGAATGCAGTATTTCTCAAACTGCTGTGACTATTAACTCTTTTTCCAGGAACATCATGTGAGACTAGTATTTCTTGGAAAGCACTTTGGAAAATGCTGCCCTGACCAAACCATTTTTAACTCAAGCCTCAAGTGTACAATAGACTTTTAACTTCAGTTTCTGTATCCTTTTGTGCCTACTATAGCCATATTTCCTTGACATGAATTTATTGAATAGCATTGATTAATTGAGTGTCTACTATGTACCTACTCTTTGCTTGGTGCTGGGGATACAAAGATGAATAAGACATATGGTTCATGTCTTCAGAAAGTTTGTACTCTACAAGAGAAACCAGACACAATGCAAATGACCAGGTCAAGTGCTCAAAAGCCACATGAATGTAGGACTCGGCTATGACTTGTCAGGGATTTGCATCTATCTAAGCCCCTCTCTCCGGGTCTCTCAGTCTTCAGTGGTGCCCTCATATCACTGACAGAGCTGAGAAAAGTATTTCTCCTTTCTAAATGCTACCATCTTCATCAGCCATATGACTCATCATCAGTCTCCTTTGACCAACACCCAGAAAAAACTTCGATGGTCTTGCCAAAATCACAAATAATTTTTTTTTCTGGTTATGAAAACATCATCATGACTACCAAATTATATACCAATTCCCTGCTTCGGGATAATTTTGTAAAAATAAAAAAAATCCATATATTTAGAAAAACTCTCAAAGATTATCAGAGGCTGGGTGCAGGTGGCTCACTCCTTTAATCCCAGCACTTTGGGAGGCCAAGGTGGGTGAATTTCTTGAGTCCAGGAGTTAGGGACCAGTCTGGCCAATATAGGAAAACCCCGTCTCTACAAAAAAAATGCAAAAATGAGCTGGGCATGGTGGTGCATGCCTGTAGTCCAAGCTACTCAGGAAACTTACATGGGAGGATTGCTTGAGCCTGGGGGACACAGGTTACCAGTCAGCCAAGATCACACCACTGCACTTCAACCTGGGTGATAGAGTGAGACCCTGTCTCAAAAAAACAAAAAATAAAAAACAAAAAACATGAAAAGAAAAAGATTTTAAGAGCATTTATATTGTATTCTAATAAAGTTATGGTGGCAGATGTAAAAACAGTCCTTGCTGTTCAAGGTGTGATCCACTGACCATCAGCCTCAGCACCACCAGGGAACTTGATGAAAATACAGAATCTCAGGCCCAGTCTCAGACCTCCTGAATCAGAATCTATACTTCACCTGATCCCCAAGTGACTCAGATGTACAAAAATCTTTGAAAGTCACTAAATTATAAGCATAAAAGGTTTTTAAACACCAAAATATTTGCAGTGGTATTGCTGACAGATTTGTATTCTTATATTATGCTTTAGGAGCTTTCTGCCAAAACACTTTAATCAATATTATTTCAGAAGATCATTAAAATATACTTATAATCTCAGTCTGCCTGGAGCTCACAAACCTCTAGGGATGACAAACTTCTGTGAGAGCTAGAAATGTGTGTGACCAACTCAATATAGTAGACCAGGAAAGGCTTTAGTTTTTCCAGACTGAAAAAACATTGAATATAATGTTTCCACTTGACCAACTCCCAAGGATGCTGCAATCTTTAACATGTATTTATGGAACACAGTATTATGCATTGAGAAATAACTGTGTAACCAACATTCTTACAAATCATGTTTTGATGAGAATTTTCTCCAGCAAATATTTTCTCCATTATAAAATCTTCAAAAGTATGCTTGGATAAACCATAATTATGGAAAACTTTATAATTATGTATGCAAGCTCAGTGCAATCTACAGTAGGCTATACGGGTTGCATTCACAGAAGGTTGCAGCAATTTGCTGGAGCTGAGGCACACAACACTCAGTAACACAATAACCAACAGAATTCTGTTAGCCAGTAGGCCAAACTATATATAGAAATATTTTTATCGATTTTATTTAAAAAATATTTAACTTTGCAATCCGAAAAGTTTTATATAGAAAAGTTGCAGCATTTGCCTAAAAGTATAACTTGTTACTTCAATAAATGTTCTGCAGATAGGACATTTTACTATTGAAGTACAAGGTTGGCACTGATTTTTACACAGTGATTTGATGCAAATACTTCACCATCATAAAAATTATGTGCCTCTTTAAATCAGGTACTGGTAGGATAGACAAATATGGCCCTACTCACTGGGAACATATCTACTCTGTAATATTATCTTTATCTATTCTAGTCTAGGTCCAGCAAGATGGAGTTGAGGTACCCAATTGTTCATATGTATGCCAATATTTTCTTTAAGCTGTGTTGAGAAATAAACTATAACACAATAAATATTTTTCCTGTTCAATTAATAATATACTTAAAAATTCCTTATTTATATCCTTCTCTCTATCCCCAGATAGTCTTACACAGTCTCGGAAATTTTAGCAATAAACTTTAGAAATCATAGAGGCCTCCGAAACAACAGAGGAGGCTAAGGATGGAGTGAGGCTGCCATACACGGTAACTCGTTCATCAGTAACTATTTCAGTCGGTCACCAATATTTTTTTCCAACTCCATCAAGAATTTGGAGTGCAATTTCAATTTCATTGAGAGGTTACTATGCATTGTGAGTCTCCAGGCTTAATGTATTTTAAGGCCAAAGAAATTCAGGCTGTTGCACAGAATAGAATTCTGTTACTTGACCAGGGTCAAGTAACACTCCCAGAACCTTCAGCCCAGAATGGTGTCAACATTGGCCAGATTAATGACTTTGGTAAGAATTCTCTTTTTTTTTTTTTTTTTTTTTTTTTTTTTTGAGATGGAGTCTCGCTTCTTCACCCAGGCTGGAATGCAATGGCGTGATCTCGGCTCACTGCAACCTCCACCTCCCAGGTTCAAGCAATTCTCCTGACTCAGCCTCCCAGGTAGCTGGGATTGCAGGCACATGCCAGCATGCCTGGCTGATTTTGTATTTTTAATAGAGACAGGGTTTCACCATGTTGGCCAGGCTGGTCTCGAACTCCTGACCTCAAGTGATCTGCCCACCTCGGCCTCCCAAAGTGTGGGGATCACAGGCGTGAGCCACTGCGACTGGCCAAGACTTCTTAACTTTGCAGTAGGTCACTTGGAATTCTTTAATCAGAACAGTGATGAGCTGGAATTGTTATGTTTTTGGCTATGACTATTGATTAATGGAATAGAGTACTGAGGGTTTTATACACACCAGATGATAATGTAGTCTTTAAATGCATGATCATATACCAATTACCAGGCTTTTCCAGAAAAGAACACAACAAATAACTCAGAAATACAATCCTAAGGATCATCTTGTCTAAAAGATTTTTTTTTTTTTTCCTTACGAGATATATAGGAAACTATAATACTTTGATATTAGCAACATCTTCTCTTCCTGGTGTATTCTCATTTTAGCTTATGGCAATTGTAATGTGTTTCACTTAAAATTTAGTAGGCTCAATTCTTCTTACTTAACCACCTTGACCTTCCTGGGCATTTATATGAGGCCGTGAAGACCTCACCAAAGTCCAGTGTTCAGGTGGTAGATTGCATGAGAAAGGCCTGAGTCAGAGTCCTCCCCAAAAGACCAAGCAGTAGCCCAGGAACTTTCAACAGCTTGTTTACAAATGGCTGGAAATTCTCAAAGGGGTGATGCTGGAGGGTGTATTTGATAGAGACCAAAAGTATCTTAAGGTTTAGAGACACATCATCTCAGTGATATTGGAAGCTGAGGACAGCAGCTGTATAACATCCCAAGGTGTTGTGTGAGACTTTAGCTTTCCTCCAACCCTTCCATTTTCCTCCATGATTGAAAAAAAAATTCCTTTTGTTGTGTTTTAAAACTATATTTTACCTACATTTAAAAAAATAGTTAAGCCATGTAGTGCTTGCTATGTGCCAGTCATGACTAGGTGTTTTGTTTATACAATTAACTGATAGACTCTATATTGCATATACTTTCCCCTTTTACAGATGAGGAAACTGAGGCATGGGAGGTGAAAAAAACATTTTCTCAAGGACATAGACAGTATGTGCAAGAGCTGGGATTTAACTCTGGAGTTTAGCTAACAAGTCTAGTGCTCTTAATTCCCGTTGTCTACTGTTTCATTTTATAATTTTATTAAATGAGATATTATACAAAAATATAAAACACAGGGTCTGCACATAGAAGGTGCGCAACAAATTTTAGCTCCCCTTGTGTAAAAATATTGATTCATACGCTTCCTTCTAGGAATGACAGGGTCCATTATTGCTCAGTGGTTAAGATTGCAGACTATAGCCTGGGCAACACTGCGAAACCCCATCTCTACAAAAAATAACAAAATTAGCTGGGCATGGTGGCATGCGCTGGTAGTCCCGAATACTTGGGAGGCAGAGGTGAGAAGATCACTCGAGCCCAGATGATCAGGACTGCAATGAGCAGTGATCACGCCACTGCACTCCAGCCTGGGTGACAGAGGGAGACCCTGTCTCAAAACAAAAAAGAAAAAAAAAAAAGAAAAAACTATTGCAGGCTCACCGGTTAACTAACCTTGCCATCCCTCACTAGCTGTGTGGCCACAGACAAGTGGCAGCCCCCATGTGTGCCCGAGTGTCCTCGTTTGTAATCGGGAATAACCAGAGTAGCTATCCTAGAAGGTTTCTGTGAGGTCGAATGAGATATCATGTAACGTTCTTGTACAATTCTCGGTATATAGTAATCACTCACTAAATTTTGTTGTTATTAGGGAGCTTATATGGAGTGATTTAATACCCAGCATTCCATTGGGAACATAGTAGACAGTAAGTAAATATTTAACGAATGACTGAATGAACGTATGACTTAATTAATTTGCCCAAGTTTGATTTGCCCCAGGGATGACTGGGGGCCAGAGAGATTGTATAACATTTTCCTGCTCCCTGAAGGATACCAGGATGACTCAGCAAGCCTTCATTCTGGCATTTGACAGTGATATGCTAAGCTGTTTGGGCACTGTCTAACTTTGGCATGATCCAAACTCTGACACATTTCATGGTTTTAGACACTGACAAACCCAAGCCAGGCCAGCCCCAAGGTGCTGAAAGTTGCTGCAGATCAGGGCGTAGCCGGAAGAAAATAGAGTTATTTAACATTGCTCACTAAATGTAATGTGTGACTTTCAATGACCAGGCCTTACTCAATTGCAATGATTTCTTTTTAACAAATGTCTACATAATAAAGACATTTGTTCTTATTATATAGAACATGCTTATTACAAAGGAACGTGCTGTTCCTTTGAGGTAGTATAAGGCTGGGGAGTCTATTTAGAATAATAAAAATAACAGGAAAAAAGTAGGTTTAGTATAGTTGTGGTGTTTTGTGTACCTGATGCTTAGATAAGTTTTGTACTATTAAGTATTTGAATTAGTGTATTCTATCCATGCCATAATTTAGTAATCTAATAAATATTTATCGACTACCTACTATACCCAGACACTGTTCTAGGTGTTGAGGATGTACCAGTGAATAAAATAGATCCAAATTATGTCAACCAGGCTGTACAATAGAAAATTTAAATTAGAATTTATTCCTTTGATATCATAATACTTTTCTGAAAATATGCGAAGTCGATCATCAAATTAGTTGACGGAAGGTTGACGGTTCTAAGTCCCTTATCTTTACTAAATTGAAAATATAATTGAAATATGTTATTGCTTCTTTTAAGAAATATATTTATTAAATTGTGGCTCAATTATTGTGCCTGGCAAAACATGATGGTAAGACCTGGTAAAGTTAACAGGGCTACTTCCTCTAAACCAACATTTTAAATATTATTTTTCATGGGCTGTCAATAGGTATTCAGCTTAAAAACAAAAAGTGGGTCAGGCGTGGTGGCTCACACCTGTAATCCCAGCACTTTGGAAGGCTGAGGCAGGTGGATCACTTGAGGCCAGGAGTTCAAGACCAGCCTGGCCAACACGGCGAAACCCCGTCTTCACTAAAAATACAAAAAATTAGCTGGGTGTGGTGGTGCGTGCCTGTAATCCCAGCCACGTGGGAGGCTGAAACATGAGAATTGCTTGAACCTGGGAGGTGGAGGTTGCAGTGAGTCGACATTGAACCACTGCATTCCAGCCTGGGGGTTCTTGAGACCACAAGAACCTGTCTCAAAAACAAAAAATAAAAAACAAAAACCCAAGAAGTGATTTTCCTGCTTAAATAAATTTGGAAGTGCTCCTGTACCTCATGATTATGCAAATATGCAAAATGACACTCAGAGTTTCATAAACCTATTTGATCACAGAATTATCTTTCCCGTGGAACTTTTTGTGGAACAATTGTTTCAGTGAACACATTTTGGAAAAAATATTTGCTAACCTTCTTCCATAATCTATTTGCACTATATAAAGGAATTGTAGACAATGGTAGACTCACAAGAAAAACTGAAAAATCAGTTTTTCTTCTGGCTTTGTAAGACAACAGGACAAGAAAAACACATTGCAGATCAATAGCTTTCCTTCCCAAAGAACGTCTATATCTGGCACACATTCTTCCTCATGGAGGTGAGTCCACAGCGATGCTTCCTTTTCTATAGATGGCACCGAGCTTAACTCATATATAGGACTTTGTATGTGGGACTGTCCCCATTTAACAGCCCCCATGATCAGTCTTCCATTTCTAGGCCTTGTTCCTTCTGTTAACTGTGGGAAGAGGAAGATTGTTTTGCTTTCGGAATAGGTAATATATTCACATGGTTCAAAATTCAAGAGGTACGAAAGAGTGAAAGATCTGCCTTTCACCTCATTCTCCAACCCCTCAGTTCAACCAGTGTTGCTAATTTCTGGTGTATCTTTCCAGAGATATTTCACTTATATACATATTTATTTTATCTATTCATCCATAAACATTATACACTCTTTTCACATCTTTTTTCATCTTAACAAGTTATCAGAAATTGTTTTCGACTAGTCCTTAAAGGATGTCCACATTTTTTTCTTAACATGTGCAAGGTATTCCATTGAATGTAAAACATTATTTAACTACTACAATATTGAGTAATTTTTTCTAATATTTTGCTATTGCAAAGATTATCACAGAGAGTAACCTTGTTACATCAATTCACATGCTTGAGAGTATATTTTTAGTATGCATTACTGAGGTAGACTTACCGAGTCAAAAGTATGTACATTAGTAATTTCACAGATATTATCAAATTACCAAGATGCACTCCCACCAACAATATATTAAAATGTCTCTTTAAGCTTCCCTGACAACAGTGCACCAAACTTTTGATCTTTGCAAATCTAATAGGTGAAAAAAACGATATCTTAGTAGAGTTTACATTTGGAGTTTATATCTTGAAGAAGCAAGAGGTTTTATTTAATTGAAAAATCTTTATAAAATTTGTTGAAGAAAATACTGCATATTTCCCTTGCCTTCTTGTACAACTTACACTAATGCTGATCTTCCTTAGATGTTTAACTGTTATCATTAATTCTGTGCTATAATTTAAGGGGTGGTGATGAATGAAGGCTTTGCCAAGAATGGGATTGATTTCTGAACACTGTACCCTGATTGTTCTTCTGGCTACTAAATTTCTTTCAGCTATTATTTTTTATGCAGTGAATATCCTCTTGGTTTCTAATCTGTTTCTTCAATTAATGCTTTATCATTTGAAGGAAGGAATGAAAGAGTTTCTTACAGTCTTCAAAATAATAATTATAATAGCTACCATTTAAGTGTCTTTTATGTTTCAGGTAGATGTTTATATGCATCATCTATTAAATTTTCAGAGAGACTTTATAAAGTAGATATTATTATTTACATTTTCCTGATGGAAGTAACCCAGGCTACTGACAATTTATCACTAAAGAGTGCTGGGATTCAATGTTTCAATGGCCATATCAACTCTTTCCTCTCCTTCAGAAGACAGTATCTGAGCTTTGTGACAACTGTTTTCCACTCTGTTCAAAGACCTTTTTTTCCACTTATGTTTGGATTCCCAGATGTGTTCTTGGGACCTGCAGTTACTCTGTCAGTGACCTCTGGAAGCACAGGGCACTGCTACACATTGCTTTACACTCAATATGCTTTTGAAGCCAGAAGCTAGGAGTATCTTAATGTGAACCAAAATAACTAAAAAGCCAGGTCAGCAATCATTTTAGCAATAAATGTCTGCTTCATTATATTGTGAACTCTCTCTCTAATGAATTCCCCTTTCAAAGGATTTTATGTGAAGCATGTGACAAGCAGTATATTCTGTTTCTGAATTAGCAGGAAAATTCAAAGAGCTTGGCATCTGTGGCAAGCAGGTGGCTGATTTATCATTTCCTATCTGGCTAAGCCACATCTGAGGTTTCTTTATTGTTGCTTTATCACAAGATAGGATTTTCCTTCTTGACCACTCTTAGCATCATAAGAATATAAATGCCCAAAGCCCTGAAAAATCTTTTTATTTTGTTGAGTTATATTTATTTTCTTTCACTTATATTTAACCAACTAGCATCAATGCATTCTGATGTAATCCTAGAAGGAGCTCATTTTCTCTCTTGCATCTCAGTGTTCAATGTCTGTCTCCTAGGTTAATGAGAGCCGCGTGCTTCTGCACCAGGGTTTCAGGTCTCTTGTGACGAGGAAGTAAATGGTCTCAGATTTTTCCTGACATCTCCCTGAAGAAATCAGTGTTGCGTGGCTGCACAGCTCTAGCATATGGACCTACTTAGAAGACAAGTTAGAAAGTACAGAGCCCCGGACTCACACAAATGAGTCGTTCCGTAGCACCCTTGAAACAAAATTTCTTAGAGCATCAGACAGGCCAATTTCAGGGGGAGGCATTTGGTAAATATAAGCTATACAATTTACCTTTTATTTCTCTCTCTCTCTCTCTCTATATATATATATACACACACACATATATATATATTTACCTTCACTAGCTCTGTCTTAAAAACAGAATGATTTAAATTCCCTTTTTAAAAATTCCATCATTCCCGTTTTTGAGAGAAATTGTGAATGAATGAGATTTTCTCCTTTTACTTCAAATTACCTATGTTGACCAGGTATCAGTGGCTTTTAGGTTTATGGCTCATACCTCAACAGTCACATTCAAACTTATTGTAACTAGGCCTTGTAAACAAAAGGCAGCGAACTGACGAGCTCTTTGGGAATTTGTGCTTTCCCAGACAGCAGAAGAATCACTCAAGAGGAGTGCCTTCACTATTAACTTAAAAAAATAGAAAATAGTAACAACTTACTAATACTAGATCTATAATGTAAGCAACCCAAACAGTCTGTGAGTTTATGTTAAAAAATACTATCTCTAACTGGTTATTCCAGTTCAATTCCTTTTGCAAACTACATTGAGTATAAAAAGCCACAGTTTGTTAAAGTCTTAAAGTAGAACTAATAATTTTAACTAGTCTAGGATACCTGAGCTTCCCTTTTAAATATGACTGCAGCCATTGGTTTTACATTTAAAAATTACTTTCCTGAAATTTACAAATACCCATTAGATCTGTAAGAAAGATATTATGAATGTGTAAGTTGTAGAGGCTCTGTAATATGATTTATGCATGTTTATTATGCTTTGGTTTCACATAGTGTGAGATGTGATTATGAGGTAATGAAATGGGTTTTTGTATGTGGCGTGAGAAATCAGTTTTGTTACTTTATATATCAATAGTTTGACGTACATATTTTATAAAATGGGTAAAGATTGCCAATTCAATGGCAGAGCTATGATCTGCACTTGGATGTCTTACATTAAAGAGGAGGCACAAGTAGAAGTTATTTTCATGCTATGGACATTTTGGACAGTCTAGTAAAATCTATGGACTTCTCCAAATAATTTTTTAAATTCTTGGAATACACAGATTTTCCATGAAAATGAATTATTCTGGCATAGTGTTTATTCACTTTTTCCCACTATCACACTATTTCCTGCTACCTCTCAAATTGTTACCACAGAGCCAGAAACAGCACACACAGGTACCTCTTAGAATCAGACTGAAAGTTCTTTCTTTTAAGGAACTTCTTTTTTTTTTGAGACAGAGTTTCACTCTGTCACCCAGGCTGGAGTGCTGTGGTGCGATCTCGGCTCACTGCAACCTCCGCCTCCCGGGTTCAAGAAATTCTCCTGCCTCAGCCTCCCGAGGAGCTGGGATTATAGGTACCTGCTACCATGGCTGGTTAACTTCTGTATTTTTACTAGAGACGTGGTTTTGCCATATTGGCCAGGCTGGTCTTGAACTCCTGACCTCAAGTGATCCGCCCTCCTGGGCCTCCCGAAGTGCTGGGATTACAGGTGTGAGCCACGGCGCCCAGCCAAGGAACTTTTCTTTTTAAAGATGTGGAAGAAAACCACGGTGCTAAGTGGTCTCTGTATGTCACCTACTTTAATCAACAGACATACCTATGAGGTAGAAACTAATATTATCCTTTCTTTACAAATGAGAACCAGTGAGTTCCAGGCACTAGCTGACAGCCATACCATAAATAAATGGTAGAGCCAGGATTCAAACCCAGGTTTATTTGATTCTACAGCCCACACTTTCATTCTTTTGCCATGCAAACTGTTTACTGCCAAAGTTACTCAAAGCCTGAGTTTCTGTGTGTTTAAGTCAACAAGGATCATTTCCCACCTTTTGTTCCAATTTCCTCCAAGCCTTCATCTACTTTCCATATGCAGCAAGAGCACTATGCACAGTTTAAATAATACAATTAAAGACTTCCTGCTTAGACTAAATAAAATTCAATCGAAAAAGTCAAACTATATGGAGGAAACCAGTATTACAAGCCTAACTCTAAGCAACTTCCTCTCTGCCCCACATACCTTCAGGAATCTAATCTCTTCCTTTCTTCTGGCCCCTTCTGTTAGGAAGAAAGTTCTGATGATTGCTAATGTGTCCCTATGCTACTTGTGTTTGTAACAGAAATGTATATTTATGTTCTTTAGCTTGGTTCCTCTGCCTTTGTTAAAGCCTTCTGAGGATAATAGTTTTCTAAGTGGATGGTGATCTTTTGTTTTGCTGAACATTTTGATGCATTTGGATATATATTTGTTGTAAGGGAAAGATTTCATTTTCTTTTTTCCTAAAGGGAACATAATTGGGAGAACTACAGGTACCCTTGGAAGGAAGAATGGGAGAAGGGAGAACAAGGAAAGAAAAGACAAGATGTGAGACAGGTGCATGATATATAACACTTCTCCGTGCCCACAAATCTGCAATCAAGTTGGTTTTTGGGGTGGTGGTGGTGAAAATGGTACAGCAGAGCATGCATGAGCTCTGGAACCAGAACTTAGCACATAGAGCAGAAATGTTATCGAAGAATTTCTCAACTGCTTCTCTAGGAATTAATGGACACTGTCTTAGTCCATTTGTGCTGCTATAGCAAAATACCTGAGACTGGGTGATTTATAAAAAACAGTTATTTATTTTCTCACAGTCGTGAAGACTTGGAAGTCCAAGATCAATGTGCCAGCAGGTTTGGTTATCTGGTAAGGGTTGCATCCTTAGGAGGGGAGGAACGCTGAGTCCTCATAGGGCAGGAGGGAGGACAAGCTAGAGGAACTCCCTTCATCAAACCCTTTCATAAGGACACCTAATCCCACTCACAAGGGGGAAGAGCCCTCATGACCTAACTGCCTCTTAAAGGCTCCATCTCCTAATACTGCCACTTTGGCAAATACCTAAACCATAGAAGAAACCAAATATATGTTGTGTTTTAAGGGTCAAGAGGGGGCCTAGATCGCATATGAATTTGATGTTTCAAGATGCTTGGTGATAGGAAAAAACAAAAAAAAAATGCACTCTAATGTGTTTCGTTTGAGATAGATGTCACTCCCATACTTTAAACATTGACTCATAGCACTTTTTCTGCTTATGCTGAAAACCAACAAGATTTTTAAAATTCCTTTTATGTAGATGCAGTTGTATCTATAAAGCCATTCAACTCATAATTATCTTTTTGCCTCAACTTTCTCTAGAGCAACTCTTTCAGGACTCACTTCTTTTGAAGAGTTTGTTTAGACTTCTTAGGTGAATTAGCTTAGCAGATGGGGTGAAAAGGCGTTGCGGAAAGCAGACTGAACATAAGCTTTGGCACCAGAATGCGCTCTGTGATTGGCCCTTTGGCCAGCTACAAGGTGTGTAATCTTCACTTTTCCAAGCTCCACTTTTTTTTTTATTGGCAGGAATATCTCATAAGATAAAATTAAAATGTCACTTAAAATGTATATCACCATTCACTAAAAGAAACTTACAAACAGCAGAACTTAATTTAACTACTTTTAGTGGAAAAGATAATTATTAAAGATGGTTTATACAATCTTTGAGAGGGCCAAAAAATCAGACACAGTGGCCTCACAGCCAGGAAAACATTGAAATCACATTCTTGCTGGGCGTGCGAACTGCAGTCCACGCTGAAGGGCTGAGCAAGAGACACCTACTGCTATGAATACTAGAATGACAGGGTCCTGTGCTGTGTTTCACAAGCCTGCCAGGGAAAGGGGGTCCTCATGGAATGAAGTCTATGTGTTAAGGTTGAGAGGTAAGCTTCATGCCTGAGATTGGGAAGCAGTCTTGGTTCCTACCTTGAGAAGCAAGACTCACAAATAGGGAAGTTCCATACATTTAATTAAGATTTGTTATTTGTTTATTTGTTTGTTTGTTTATTTATTTATTTATTTATTTTGAGATGGATTCTCAGTCTGTTGCCCAGGCCAGAGTGCAGTGGTGAGATCTCATTCAGCTCACTTCCTCAGTTCCAGTGATTCTCCTGCCTCAGCCTCCCAAATAGCTGGGATTACAGGCACACATCACTATGCCCAGCTAACTTTTGTTTTTTTTTAGTAGAGATGGCTAGGCTGGTCTCGAACTCCTGACCTCAAATAATCAGCCAGCCTCGGCCTCCCAAAGTGCTGGGATTACAGGCGTGAGCCACCACACCAGGCAGTTTAATTTTTTTATGGCTGATGGCAACACACATGACATTCATTACAATCTAAAAATGCATGATAATGGCACAAAAGAAAAACTCAAAAAATGTATTTACTGTGGTAATAAGGTATTATGAAAAGAAAATAAGAGAAATTATTTTACTCTTGATATGCATGCATATAGCCTTTCATTAGCTCTTTTATGTTTTTAAAGCATGTATCAAGTGCAAAATATTTCATTTTATTTATTTATGTAGAGAGCACACATACAACAACCAAGTGTCCTCTTAGAACATGCATTGCAAGACACCATATTTGGTATGTTGGATATCTTGTGTTTTTTCTCTAGCTTCACTTACCACTCTCACCACCCTGCTCTGGAAATTAGAACTCTGATCTACCCAAGCAGGCTTCCTCTGACTTCTGGTTGAGGTGGTCAATGTGGAGCACCAGCAGGAGATCAGAAGGAGGAGGAAGAGAGGAGACAGAATATTTATTCCCCAGGCCCTTTTCTTGCAGGGAGGGGAGAACATTTTGGGTTTGCGGTATCCCTTGACCCAAAGTTACAGATACTGTCAAGAAAGAGATGACAGCAAGTAGTGGGAAAGAAGATGGATTCAACTCTATGTCCATTTTTAATGGAAATGTACATTTGTGTTCTACCATCTTTTGGTAGAGTCGTCTGGGGATGGTAGGGTTCATTGAATGTTCTCCATCTAAGCTTTCTGCATCGTGAGTTTCTGCTCCACTGGCTTCGTTAGCCTGAGGATGGTCACAATGCCTCCTTTAACCAGCCCAGTGGTACCTTTTGTAGGTTCCCTACATTCTGATGACACCCTCAAAAGTAATCCCTTTAAAAAATTCTCTTCAAATTATACATTGTGAATGTGACCTCTCTTTTCTTTCTGGACTCCGATACCCTGAGAATGGATTTTTAAAAGATACTGTAGGATATATAGTAATATTTGTTTAGAATTTTAAAAAATTATGTTTCTATGTGTTTTTTATTCAGTTAGTTTAATTTAAAATGTGCATGCATGGAGGGACAGTGAACCCAATAGAAATTTGGGAAAGGTAAGATTTTACTCCTAATAATTAATTTGATGAGGGTTTATTTGGTTTCTTCAATATTACAGGCTCTGAGCAAAAATTTCATATACTGAGATGAATTTGACCTGTGTTCAGCTATAAGCCTTAAAGAGATAAGGTCTCAGAAAACTCAGAATTTATTTTTTACAGTAACTTTCCAGTGCATAATAGGTATTGAAATAAAAATAATAACTAGAATTATTCATATGGTTATAATAAATAATTGATAAGAAAACATACAAACACTGTCTTATTTTCTATTTTCTTTTGATGGTTATTTTGAATTCTGTAAAGTAATTTTGCAGGCAACTTTACAAAATTGCAACTTTTGAAATTCAAGAATATTTATTAAAAACAAACCATTCAATTTTATTTGGGCAACTCAATTTTCATGAGAGTAAAGCTAAGGTTAACTGGCATGTAGAGTTAAAATTCCAAGAGTGTATAAAGATCATTCTCCCTCCAGTTGTTTACAGGCATACACACTTCCTCACACACGCACCCCACACACTCACACAGACACACTTACACCCTTACATACACTCACTCATACTCAGTGAATAACTCTGATAATTCTAACTTTATACTAGTGATACTTTTGGTTCTATATGTATGTAAATATATAACACATGGGAACTCTTCCTGTCTCCCTGTAAGATGAGGGTAATAGTAAGGGAAATATACAAATGTTTCCATCCAGAGCATCATTTTATGCATGCATCAAGCAAATATAATGTAATAGTGATAGTTTAAAAACCTTTCATAATCACTGCTATTTTTATCACCCAGATGTGCATGCAATAAGTGTTTTATGAAATATTTTCGTATTCTGTAAGTTTTTTTTGCCTCTGAGGCTCCCCACCCATTTTGTCAATGGCAGTCGTCCCTCCAGGAGGTGGGTGGATACCATCTGGAACAAAGAGGGCATTGAACAGGCTTGCGTTTCAAAGCCAACTTAAAAAAAATTTTCTAGCAGCAGAGTTGAGCCTTTTAGGGAGTGAAAGAGTTGTTTTTCCTAAAATGCTGAAAAGAAACAAAAAGAGAGAAGAGAAAAAAAAAAGAAAGAAGGAAGGAAGGAAAGAAAGAAAAGAAGGAAAGAGACAAAGAAAAAAATTTTATCTTGTTCAAATATCAAAAGCAAAGATGGGGAATTTTGTCCATAAACCTCAAGTAGAGAGAAAGCAAGAGGAGAGAGTGGAGAGGCTCCTGGTCAGAGAGGCAGCCACTGCTAGAGACCCAGGCAGGGAAGGAAGTGTCTCCTGGCTTTACTCCTGAGGCTAAAACCCTGTGGTATGGTGAAAGCAAGTATAGGTAGGTGTGGCTTTCAAAGGCTGTTAGAAAAAATATAAAAGAGAAACTGCAGAATCCCAGAACAGTAGGATTTTTCTTCTCTTCCTGGGCCCTGACTGGGAAGATCAGATATCACCCCAGAGAAGTGCTCCGTTCAACGTGGCACCTTGTAGACCGGCGCTACTCAAAGCGTTGTCCTGAGAAGGCGCTGGCCTGTAATCCTTTATTAGACCTTCCATGTACACTGAGACAAGTTCTGAAGGGGAAAATAAGGATCTGGAAACTTTTAAAGCAATCTCATAGACTAGTCTTATGCCTGTTGAATCAAATAATAATTCATGAAAACTGGGACCTGCATTGTGTACCTCTTTGTTATCTTGTTTCTACTAATTTTTTATTGTATTTTACAAAAATGTTGATCTGTAGTGGATCGAAAAGGAAAAACCCAGTATAGATAGTTTGAGAAATGTTATCCTAGAAGATGTGTTACAAGTGGCTTAGAGAGGGCTGTAAGTCCTGCTCTCCACTTCTTTCTAACTCTGCACACACCTGAGTCTCGTATGCCATGGGAGGAAGCCAAGACTATATGTATTTGATCGGTAGGGGACATAGGAGGTATCTGGATGGAGACTCCATGAGTCAGCGGTGGAACTAGAGCAGAGTGATCCCACTGCTAAAGGGCAAGTGACCTAAATGAGAGCTGGAGGAAGGATTTAGCTGATACTCAGACAAGCTCACAGTGCCAGTGAGAGCTGAGGTGGGATGGAACCAGCATGAGAACAGCCCATGAGTCCACTAGACCCAGATTTCATTCTCACAGGACACTCAGAGACTGGCAGTTAGGGTATCCCTGCAGAAGTCAGTGAGGACTGAAAGGTTGTTCGTTCCTGAGATCCCTGAGTATAGCCCTGAGATGCCTTCTCACCCAGTAACTCCATGGTCTTGAAAATTCCTGATACATTCAGAAACCATCTTGGGAATGCAGGTGGAGAAGAGTGGAAGGACTAAGGATTTACTTCAAAGTGACTGCCCCAAAGAAATGATATACTTCAATTCAACAGTCACATTGTTCTCATTACCCATAAGTGTGGTAGCTTGAGAGCAAAATTAGATAAAATGTAGGAAATAAAGAAATTACAACCTGACTGGTAGTGCATGAATTATTAACCCTGCTGTACACTCAATAAATGATGACAATAAAAACCATGCCTGGCATATAGTGCACTATTAATAAAGGCTTGCTGAAATATTAAGAGGAACTCACAACAATATTACATCTCAAATATTGGCACACAAAGAGAATTAGGATGTACGAGACCTGTAGAGGCTCTTTCTACTTGCAGGGTGGCAGAATCACAACTTTATTGCCCAATATTTTAAGTGAAACAAATGAATTGTGTAAGAGTCATAGCCATATTGATTGTCAATTATGTCCTGAATAAGTAATCAGATAGAAAGTTCTCCAAGTCATGGGAATGGGCCTTAGGAGAGAGGATTCGAAATTTATTCACTTTTAGATTTGCTGGGCTTTCCAAAAAAATGGGATACAACAGGTTGGGGTGATCTGTCCCTGAACTCTATACAGAGACTTCAACTTAGCAATCCCAAGCCCTGTCTCAGACATTACCTGTGACTCTTGATGACATCTAGTAGGCAATGATCACTAGTCATTCCTTTCAATCAACATTTATAGCATCCTAGTTAACTTCTGGGTGCTGAGGCCTTAAAGATAATTAAAGTTGATTTTTAAATTTAAAGAGCATTGTTCCCACTCAAGGAGATCACACGGCAGTGGGAGAAACACAAGGGTAAACTGAGAGACGGAGCTGTGATCATTGGCATAATGGCAGAGCAGAGAGCCAGAGAGGAATGGACGTGGGGACATGGCTAACCTTTTCTAGGTTTGTTCAGGAAGGGTTTCCTGAGAAGGCCTACTTGGATTCTTTTAACCTGAGTCCTGCATAATTCAGAGTTCACCAAGAGTGGATGGTAGATTCAGGCAGACCAGAGGAAGGAAGCAATGAGGGGAGAAAAAGCTATATGTTTACTGGCAGTAGAACTGACCGGCTAGGGGAACGTGAGATGTTTCTGTGATTGGAGCATGAAGCATGAGTGTGCTAAGCAAGGGAACTGAAAAAGTCTGCAGGATCATATTATGTGTCATGGAAGGGTTTGAAGATGGAATCATCTGCCTGGATTTTGTCTTGGAAATTTTGTTCTAGAAATTAGATGGCCGGTAGAGTGGAGGGAAAAGACTGAAGACTGAAGAATGTAAAACCAGCTTGCAAAAGCCCTGGTGAGAGATGATAGTCAAGACCTTCTGATTGCCCAAGTCAGACTCATTCAGATCCTTCTGAGAAAAAGGGGATCTCTTCATGTGCAAACTGGACATAGAGATCATTAGGACTGGTTAATCTCAGGTCTGCCACATGAATTCAATGTCATAGAGAGTTCCTGCTTCTTTCTGTGGTTATACACCTCTCCTCTGGAGAAACTAAAAAACTGAGCGAATGGCCCTTTCTCTCAGTTTTTAAATTGCAAATCCTATATTTTGCATATTAGTATTATCCTTACCAAGATGAAGTTTACTGGAATGCCTATTAATTTGGTTCCCTTTTGGTTCTGGAGCCCAACACACAGATGACTTTAGATTTTATTCTATGGCACTAGAAATGGGTGCTACTATTTTATTAAATGCAGATATACTTGCATAATCTTTTTGTTTTTTAATATCTGATTCTTATCTGCACATCCTAATCAAAGATGTCGTTTTCATTCTCAAAATGCCTTCTCTGATTAAATTATTTTTAAACATTAAAAGAAGTGTGTGTGTTCCAGCTCAAATAGAGAGCCTATTAGAAGAGTTGAGTAGGATACAAGGAGAGACATATGTTCTAACATTTCTATCTCCTGCATCATTTGTAAATCATTTTTTCACATTGGCCATTTCCAGTCTAAACCTTTGGAAGCATAGAATGATGTCTACGACACCAGTCTGTGTTGGTCACATCCTCTTGTTGTAATGTAAGGTACCATAAAGCTCAGAATGTGCCTACGTAGGTAAAATCCTCTTCCTTTTCTTCCCCTTATTTCCCTTCCTCTCTCATCCTGATCTTAGAATAACTTTGGCTAGATCTTTTCAAATTATGTTTTGTACTCCTTGGTTAAGCACATGTAAAATTCACGTCTGCTTATTCCCAAGAAGCTCTTCCCCATACACCTGAGACACCTCCTATAATTTCTTTTTGATATAATCCTTCTTTCCCCATAGTCTGATTTTGCATATCGCTGGATCTAAAGTTACTTTTGAATCATCATGACTAGCCTGCCCCTCATCCTACTCTTGGGGGAAGCAGATAAATGCAGAGATATAATTCAGAGGGACCCAGGAGTCAGGAAATCCAGGCTTCTCTGACTCCTCTCAGATGGTTCCAATTGCTGGTTTGACAGTCTTTGCCAAGCAGGGCATTAATTTTAACCATAGAAACCTGGCAAATCAGACAATTCAGCTTGACATTGCAATTCAGCAGTGGGAACTATTAGTTTTGGATCTGATTTTAAGTGGTCTCAGAATACCGGTTATAAACAGAAAGGGTTTCCTGAAGCCAAGTCATATGGTGGCCCTGCGTTTCCTTATCTGCCTTCAGCCAGGCTACCTGGGACCAGAGCATGTGCTTCTCTACTGCAAACCATCTAATCCTATGAGAGGCAGTCGTCCAGCTCTGGTGTTAGTGAGTTTTATTTTCCTTTTTGCTTTCTTATTTCTTTATCTCCAAACTAATGCATGTACATTGTTGGAGGAACGAAAAGAAAATACATGTAATTTGAGATCTTAAAGGTCTTTTGTATTTCCACCAAGCAAAAGCAACACCTTTAATAACTTGGTGCCTATCCTTCCAGAAGAGGCAGTGCAGGGAGAAAGATACAGAGCGAGGGAGAAATTTACTTGCATTTTCTATTTCCTTGGAATTGCTCCAAAGCAAAAGCACCAAAGCCCTGCTTTGGCCAGGACAGTATCCACTTTATCTTGGCTGCACATGGATGGCTTATGCTCCACTATGAAAGGAGTTGTTCAACCTTCCATAACCCTACAAACAAACTCACACCCCTTCTGAGGAACTGGAACTGCAAGGCTACTCTTGATGCTGCCCCCACCCCTACCTGTGTTAGCTACATCTTTCTGGTTGCAAGGCATAGAGACTACTTTTCTTAGTAAAAAATGTGTGTTTATTTATGTATACTTGTGTGCCAGATTAACAATAAGCAATCTGTCTATGCTTCAGCACCTCTAAGGGCCAACTTCTCCCTCTGTTTTTCTCACACCAAATCCTTGGCTTCACTCAGTATGTCTGCTCCACTCTCCTTTTTCTATGGATAGGTTAGCTCCCTAGCCCCATTTCATATCCAAATTATGGAAGGAACTAATCTGCTAGATGCTGCTGTCTCTGTTTTACAGAACTTTATGAGTTAGGGGACCTCACTAATCACTGGACAGACCCTTGGGTCAGGCATTTGCTCTGAACCATTTAGTGGTGGCCCTTGTTCAAAAAATGGATTAATGCTTCTTTCCTAAAGGAGCAGGGTAGGAAAGGTTTGGGTGGGTGCAGCAGGCAGCAAGGCCTGCATGTTCAATAATGAGGCTGCCACTAAAATAACTGGTAAAGAACAGGAGGAAGGTATTTGAGTTAAAGTTATTTAAAAGTTGAAAATGGCAAGATAGAACTAGTGATTTACTATTAAACTCTTAGTTTTCTGGCTTGGATGAATGGGTTAGATGGGGTTCCATTAAGAAAGTCAAGAGATATAAAAGAGGCAATTAGTTTTGGAATTTATATCTGGGCATATGTAGTTTGAAGAATGTGTGGGGCATCTAGGAGATGATATCTCTTTGCAAACACTGATACAAATCAAGAGCTGAGGGTAGTGATCTGGCTGGAGATTAGACTTGGGTGTCATTACACATAGATTGCAGATCTCAATCTGTTGATTGAAAACCTCTGCTCTCTCTATCCTGGAATAAGGCTAGTTGCAAGATGATGGTAAATTGAGCTTTGGAGGGAACACTATTCCTTTGGAGAGATATTTCATCTCATTAGATTTGTAAATTAATTACACTAATAGTAAAAAATCAAGCATCAATACCTTCATAAATTTTTTAAATAAGACTATTATGGTCCGCTATGATTCTTAATGGAATCTAAGACAACCTGGCTACTAGGATAAGGCAAATAAAGGTAATGCTTATGAATTACAGCTACCATTCAGATGTGTCATGGTAAAAAAGCGGGACACATTATGATGCTATGCAATGTGAAAACCTGTACTGAACTTGGTGGAGATTGGCATGAAGTGACTCTTCTTGGCAAAGGGGGTTTAAAATGTCCTTCCCCTAGCCACAGGACACAAGAAATTAATTATGTCAGGGAAACACGGCTGCCAAGGAAAAGGCAGATCCAGTGCTCAGGTTACAGAGACAGAGAGCTACAGTACCACCCAGCCATTCCCATTGACCAATATAGGAGACAGTTTGCCAATTTGTAAGACAGCTTTGTAAATATGTGGTCCCCCAAGACTCTCTTTTGAATAGTAAATAAGTGGAGACTCAGAAGCAAAGCCTGAATGATTGGATGAAGAAAGGCCTTAAAAAAAGATACAAATACTACACAGATACCTGTGTTTTTTGAAAACTTAAGCTAGAAACTCCACAAAAGCACAAAGATGTCAGAAGTAAGTAGAGATATTGCAGTGCCTTCCTGTCTTCCATCACCACCATCACCATCATCATCACTGTAGAATGGGCTTTGAAATGATACAATTCTGGTTTTTAAATTCCCGTTTTTTTATTTACTATGTGTATGACTTTGGACAAGTTGTTGAACTTCATCTGTAGAATGAAGATGTTGCTTAGCATTGTTGCAAAATGGAAATAATGTATGCAAAATACCTGGCATAGGGAAGGTTTTGAAATGTTTGCAATTTTTTCTTTTTTCAAAGTTGTATAAATGTAAGGGTTACAAGTGCAATTTTGTTACATGGATATATTGTGTAATGGCAAAGTTTGGGCTTTTGATGTAGTCATCACCCCAATAATATACATTGGACTCATTGTTTACAATTATTAATCCCAAAAACCTTTGTTAGTAAATGCAAAAATACCTGTAAGAAATACTCTAGGTTCCCTTATAAAATTATTCTTCTCAATTTATTTTTCCTTAAGTTTGGAAATCTGTCAACTCTAAAATCTTTTCCACTAAAATCATTTAGGTTTTTAGGAGTCTTGCCCAATTATTTGAGGAGGATTTACTGCAGTTTTGAGAGATACATAGAACGGCTTGCCTTCTTCTCTAAATTGTAAGCAATTTTCAGATCTAAAAACATGTTGAAGATTCTATTTTATGTATGAATCTGGTATTACTTGAATGATTCAGAGACCTCAGTTTCTGCATGGCATCTGAAGGGACTTCAGGAATTTGAAGTTGGTGGATGATTGTACCATCATCACCACATATTTGGGATTTTTGTGCTATTATACCGAGGGTTGTATAGCATCTTCCTAGCAACTTCTTTCTAGTTTATTGCCACTATTGCAAATGTCAGATCTCAAGACTTTTGAGTTTTGGGCTTTTTATGAAGCCAGTAGCCAGTCTAAAATAAATTACTAGACATATGCTGATAGCAGAAAATGACCATAGAGTTATTTTCCCATTTACTCTTTATTGTTATATTTGGAAAGTGAACTTCTGTGAACACTGACGTAGTTGCCTTGTATTTTTTTTGGTTCTTGCTTGTAGCTTGCTCTGTGAATAGCCTAAAAACTATTTCACTAGTGGTCATCTATGTTAGCTAGAGGGTAAATTCCCTAAGGACATAGACTGACAGCAAATTTGCTTAGCGTGGGGAGAAGAGAAATCACTAAATACATTTTGTGGAATTAAACCAACTTAGTGACTTCATAATGAAAAAAAAAAGGCAACGTTTGACTGCACCAGAAAATATTGTCAGATGAAGTTCTTTCTGACAAAATCTGGGGTGATGTGAAAAATAACTTATTCTCCCAAGACAACTGGCATCTTTTCTCCTGAGACTCACTAGGCTTTGAGGACATGCTAAGATGGAGTGTGAGGTTTGGGAGAGGCTCCTCTTGGCACATAAAAACTGAAGTGCATGTGTAACTTTCTTCCTACTTAATTGTATTGAGTAAAGAAAAATATTATCTAAAAATTGATGTTGGTTCACTCTGACTTAGCAAACACAATCCTGGGTTTGTATGGACACATAAAGCTTTGGTAGCTACATACAGTTGAGGACTAACTTCCTTTGGCCTGCCACCTGACTTTCTTGACCCTGACATGGACACAGAGGAAGGACTAGTCTGTCTTTATATTATTTAAAAGAAAACTGAAGAGTCAACCGAAACAAAGCAGCTGGAGCAGAAACTCATTACTGGGTAGAGAGGTTGAGGACATGCTTAGCTGAGTTTGAAAACTACAACAAAGGTGAAGGCTCAGGACGGGCTGTAAAAAGATAACTCTTTCCTCCAGGTTGTAGAGATTTTTATGGTAGGGAGAGAGAATTGCCAAATAGGAACTCTGTCACCGGTAATTAACGGTTCCCAAATGTGGAAAACTGGGTTTCCAGTTGCCTTGGAGGTAATGTCTGACACAGAGATGACAAGAGATGCAAGTTTAAAAATATCAAATCTAAATTAAATAGTTATACTGAGGAGATCATTTTCCCTCTGTTTTTGCTTTGTGTTTTTGGTTATGATCCATTTCATTAACCTGAACTTCAAGTTTACGCCATGGTACCCAACCATGGTAAAATCTAGGGATAGAATTGTCAAGAAAGACTATCTCATCTGTTTTCATTACCCATTCATTACAGGGCCCTTCTTATTTTAGAATCCATTAAAAAATGACAGCAGCTAGTTTACCGAATATATTTTATAACACTATAATCATTGAATTTCTTGTGTTTTTAGAAGGAGTGATGGCTGTGTGCTACTCTGGTTATCTTTGTCATAAAAACATTGACTTTACTTAGAAGTTATGGACTTTTCAAATATTTTTAAATAGTATTCAACAACAGACTCATTCAGTTCCAAACAATTACCTCAGGCTTCCATTCCCCACATTCCAGGCAACCACTTTTGAGTAGCCCATTTGTCTCCTGGAGACTCTGATATTTTCCTTCTTCTCTTTTCTTCCATTCTCTTTGTGTTCCCATTCACCCCCAGGAAATTGGGTAATTTTATAAATTATCCCTATCCTTCATCCACTGATCCAGGGATTTGGGCTGCATTGCATATTTTATAACAGGGAAAATAAAAAGTGTTGGTTCTAGAATAAGAATGAATCATTTTATAGTGAGAAGAGGTGGTTTAGGCTACATTTCGTCTTTCTTGCGAGGCAGCGTGCTCACTATGCACAGGATCATGGAAAACAAAATGAAATACAACATGACGCTTTGGCAATTTATTTAATTTTGTGTATTAGAACAAAACCAAGAACAGTTGTGAATTGAAAGCCAGTCTTCAAGAGTTTCTAAATGTTTGGCATCTGCCTCCTTGTCAATAATATCCTAAGGGGCACTTTTGTTCTGTTTTACAAACCTCATCTAAGTCATTGTCTAAGTCTGTTTTGTGTTGCTATAAATTACTAAGTTGGGGCAACTTATAATGAACAGAAATTTATTGGCTCACAGTTCTGGAGGCTGTGAAGTCCAAGACTGTGGGGCTGGCATTTGTTAAGGGTCTACTTTTATGTCATCCCACAGTGGAAAGGCAAAGAGAGGGTGAAAGAGAGCAAGAAGGGGCTGAACTTGTCCTTTCATGAGGAACCCACTTCTGCAATAACGAGCTCAATCATATGATCAAAGCATTAGTCCATTTATAAGGACAGAGCCCTCGTGGCCTAATGTCCTCTTAACGGTTGCACCTCTTTCTAATGTTACAGTGGTAAGTTTTCAACACATGCTTTCTGCAGGACACATTCAAACCATAGCACTCATACATAATACATAGTACGGGATGGGAAAGTACAATTGTCCTCATTGCTTAGAACAGGAATAAAAAGTTTCAGGTCGGGCAGGCCAGTGGCTCACGCCTGTAATCCCAGCACTTTGGGAGGCTGAGGCGGGTGAATCACAAGGTTAGGAGTTCAAGACCAGCCTGGTCAAGATGGCAAAATCCCGTTTCTACTAAAAATACAAAAAAATTAGCTGGATGTGATGGCGGATACCTGTAATCTCAGCTACTTGGGAGGCTAAGGCAGAGAATTGCTTGAACTTGGGAGGTGGACATTGCAGTGAGCCGAGATCTCCACTGCACTCCAGCCTGGATGAAGGAGTGAGACTCTGTCTCAAAAAAAAAAAAAAAAGTTTCAGATCATGCAACAAATGGTAGAAAGAGGATTCCATCCATCCCTAAATCAAGTGACAGGCTGTTCAGCTTTCAAACCACTAAGGCACATGCTTATTTGACTGTTGCGTTTTTATCTTATCATGATCTCTTAATTCAGGACAAATTACTTTACCACCTGAGCCTATAGTGAAAAATCAAAGTATAATTCATTCTATGCTACTCTGCTGCTCTACAAGTAATTAAGTGAATTGTAAGTATTTTCTAAGATGTATTGTACAGATTTTGACACATCATTGAATTAGACATTTTTAAAGCTTAATTCCAGTGCACCAAAAACACAGGATGAAGAATTTACAGAATGAAGGAAAAAATGCAGTAATAAGTTTAAGTTCAAAGAAGTTAATTCTGTTTTTGACTTTAGGAATGCTCACTTCCAAGACTCTTTTTGGTTAGGTCAAAAGGTATGAAACATTGAGATCATATCTTTGCATTAATAATGTGAACCTGCAAAGTTCAGCTATTAGAATCAAACACATTGAAGAGGTGATCTCTTCTCTGTGAAATCTGTCTAACCAATATCTTTGCAATCTCAATAAGGAACTGACTCTCAAACCTTGTAACGTGATCTTGTAAACACAATCAGAATGCTGCGATATGGTACTTCAAGGATTTGAGCTTTTTGTGGCCAATCTATCACTAATTATGTGTAATTAAAGAAAGAAAAATATAGTGCTACAAAATTGAATGCCTATTTTAAAAAACAGATGCATATTTTGTCTGGGAATTTTGCTGACATTAATATTTTTGGAAATTATATTATAATAGTAAGTAAATTACAGATCATTTTATTGAAAGACAGATTGTCCTTAGATTCCAAAGATAGTCTTTCAAACTTCTATTTTCCTATAAAAATCAGTCATCAGAAAATTTTTTGGATTAATACTTTCAATGTAATGACAGTATTAGAATCCAGGAAAAGAATGGTGTTTAAAAATATGTGAGCCAGCCATGGTGGCTTTTGCCTGTAGTCCCAGATGCTTAGGAGGCTAAGATGGGAGGACTGTTTGAGGCCAGAAGTTTGAGACAGCCTGGGCAGCATAGTGAGACACTGTGTCTAAATTTTTTTTTTTTTTTAACACTTCTTTAAGAAAGAGTGAAGGTGCAGAGCTTTATTTTGCATTGGGAATGGGAATTGTGGACAAACTGTTGTTTGGTTATCTTTGCAGCAGCTTAAGTGCTGTGGAAGAAAGATGAGAAATTTCCCAAGTATTTCATGTGAGAGTACTAAATATAGATAAAAAGATCCTATCTCAATTCAATTAAACCCAATCTTGAGTGACATAACAGTATACTAGATTTTGTGGCATTATAGAAATATAAAAAAAGTCTCAACATTTAAGGAACTTACAATCTTATCACATAGACAAGCATATTAAAAACATGTTCCACAGCCAAGGATAATGACACAAACCCCATTTGTATTCAATAGATACTGGATTCCATTCTTCACAATGTTCAAGTTACTCTCTGTGAAGTGCAGTGAGAGCCACTTAATTTCCTTCCTGCAACATCCAGATGTCCTAGGCTAACTTTGAGGGCCAAACACCCAGTCCTCTTCATTTTTTCCCATTTAAAAAGTTGTCATTTTAATTAGAAAATATTTACCATCTACCATAAGCTTCTGAGAACTGGGATTGATTTTTAGCCGTTTCTGATTCCTATTAAACAACCTGTACACTAAGCAATGCACTAAATGTTCAATAAATTTCCGAAGAAGAAAGCAAAATTTTTGCATAAAAGAATGAAAGAGATAACATCTTAATCACACACACACACACACACACACACACAACATTAAATGTACTGTTAAAAAATTTGAGAACTTGGTTAAAAATCCCAGGTCCACCTCTTACTAGCTGCGTGATCTTAGACAATCTTAGAACTATGATTGTAAAAGGATTATAGGTTGTTCATTTGCCAAATGGCAAATGTAAGGATAGATACTTGAGATAATCTTGTGTGGGTTAGATTACATCATATATGTGAAGTGCCTACAATAAATTCTTGCACATAAGTGCCCAATAATTATTAACTATATTGTTAGTTGTACCTCTCTATATCTTAAAAGATTTCGCACAACTAATACTAAAAACAGGTATAATAGTACCAGAAGAAAAGAGATACGAATCAGGCTATAAGGTCGACACCTAATTTATTCCAATTCTTTGACCAAATATGTGAAACTGATTTGTAGCTCTTAAAAAATGCCCAAAGCGCCGGGCGCGGTGGCTCAAGCCTGTAATCCCAGCACTTTGGGAGGCCGAGACGGGCGGATCACGAGGTCAGGAGTTCGAGACCATCCTGGCTAACACGGTGAAACCCCGTCTCTACTAAAAAATACAAAAAACTAGCCGGGCGAGGTGGCGGGCGCCTGTAGTCCCGGCTACTCGGGAGGCTGAGGCAGGAGAATGGCGTAAAAACCCGGGAGGCAGAGCTTGCAGTGAGCTGAGATCCGGCCACTGCACTCCAGCCTGGGCGACACAGCGAGACTCCGTCTCAAAAAAAAAAAAAAAAAAAAAAAATGCCCAAAGCCAGGTAGTATTTCATGGAAGAAGATACTGCATATGTATGAATTTTGTTAATATTTATTTTTTATATCATTACTTTGGGGATGTGACAATACTATAAAACAGATACCTAACAAAACTCAAAACACCACTGCAAAGATATTAGAAAGAGTTGATACAGGTGCTTTGTTAATAGCAAATGAATCTGAATAGCAGTTGACTTAAATTTTTATCAAGTCATAGTAAATGGCATTCTCTAGGAATCCAGAAATATGGTCCTAAAACATGGTGACTTGGTAACAGATTTTTAAAAATTATTATGATGAATGAAGAAGTTTCTCTTCTTTTAAATTTTATTTTTTTCATCACCTCATGTCTGAAGAAGCTTCACTTGAGGTGTTTAGCTCAATAAAACTATGCTTTCCGCCACCCAACTGCTTATCATCAAAATTGTCCAAAGATTCTAAAGCCTGCTGTATTTAAAAATCTAAGTTAAGTCACTGGTTTATTAATCTCTTAGTTAGCTATGCTACGAAATATTATCAGCCCAATTTCTCAGTCAAACTGTTTTTATCTGTGAGATAAAATGTCATTTCCTCCGTCTATGTTGAATTTGGTTGAATTCATACCCTTTGCTAAAGTCATGATCCAGTCAGTTACTGAGCATTTTCTAAATTAGGAAGTATCTGTAGCTTTAGTGCTTCCCTTTCATGAAAGTTCCCAATTTTTCATGGTTTAAAATTAAGTCGGTACTTCAGACATGGTACCTGGTGACCCAGCTGGTTTCTTGGGCTCCTGTAATAAATTATTTCTATTGTTCTCCAGACCTCAGATCCGGTGTTCTCTCGGGATCTCGCTAAGTGCCCGTGTTGCCTCCAAATCCTGGCTGGTTGCCAACTCACAGGCATTTGTAGCCTATTTCAATCTGGCTTTTGCATTTGCTCCTTACACACCCAAGTTGGGCTTGTAACACTGCCCGACCAAGGTAAGGAGGAGAGAATCACACCAGTTGCACAGTTCTGTAGCCCACAGAGTCTCTGAGATCTTGTTGGAGTCTGTAAGTTCACAACACAACTCAAGGATGATGGCAGTCTTCCACGGAGATTATTATTGCCTTTCCTGTGCTCTGGGCTTGGAAGTCTTGGGCTGACTCTTGTCTGAATCATTACTCAACTTAAAATCAAGCCCAGTGCTGTGTCTCAGCTGCTCAACGGCATCTCTGAACTTCTACATTTAGCTCTGAGTAAGACCAGTTCCCTTGGATCCTTGCTGGTTTGATATTTGGGTCTTCAGTCAGTCCCAGGATTTTCCAGAGTGAGCTGACTTATCATGACTTGTGCTTTGATACCAGAAAGGAAAATAGCCAACTATCAGGTCAGGGTAAGGAGTTAGGGAAAGCATTTAAGACCTCCCTGAATGGCTGTGTGAATTAGGATTATGGTAGGATAGGATACTGAAATTAGTGAGAGAGCATTCTAAGTGGACGAACCACATGAGGAAAGGCAGATAAATAGTTTTGATTTTTTTGTAAAGGAAATCAAGCAGAACAATTTGCCCAGGGGCTTCAATATGGATTTATAAAGTTTAATAAAAATTCACAGGAAATTTTGAATGTGAAAATCAAGAATTTGACATTATGTTATTCTTCCATGAGGAGCCATTGAATGTTTTTAGGAGGCAAACATTTTTTTAAGGGTGTTTAATTGGTGCTAGAGAGCAAAGAGTAAGATCTATATGTAGTGATTGTACTCCTTTTCCAGTAGGAGGCAGATATGTAAATGAATAATTTTAATGTTCAGTTGAAGTTTTTTTAACTAATGCAGTTTGGTCCGGAAGTTGATTTATTGACCTGATTATAAAATTTGGTTATCGGAGGGAATTTAAAAATACCTTTTAATACTTACATTTAAAACATAAAATTGTGCACTCATTCACTGATCTTTTGATATAAGTCAAGACCTTTTCTTTGGGTAAATATCTTCTGCTTATAATATGCATTGCTTTTTTTTTACATATACCACATAATGCATGACATATGGTTTAATGTTTTTATTTTTCAAAGTAGAGTGAAAACCCAAAGAAACTTGCAAAGTAATGAGTGAAGACTGTACTGGGTTTGTATCAGTTTTATAAACTAGTGTTTTAGTTATCTTGCCAACATTTAATTTAACAGTGTTATTTTTAGCAACTCACCTTTATTCAATTTTTAAAAATAGTCACATGCATATTCATAGAAACAACCCTTGTCACACTTTTCAAAATCACATTTAGTATATAATTTAATTATATAATTCAAATAGTATGGACAACTGGTTTGGGAAGAAATGTTACCAACTTTTTGGTACACATACAAGTCAACTGGCAGAAACAGAAGCTCATGATTAGTTTGGACAGCTAAAAGGTGAGAGCGTCTAGCATGCTTTGGGTATCAGCTATTGCATTTTACAAAGGGAATGGATGATATAATGGTAGTTTAGGTACATTAATTGGAGTTTCATTAAGAAGAGCTCTATGTTACCAAAACTGCGGCATGCACAGATGTTATGGGAGAGAGTCTAACAGCAATTAAGTATTTATGAAATCAAGTAGGGCCCAGATCAGAACCTTGGGAAGCATCAACTTTGGGATGAAACACTTAAAATTTGACTATCTCGATGAGTGTAAACAACCACCAACTTACACTCAAAAATCAATTCATAATTGATTTCAGGAAAACTGAAATGGAAGTAGAAGAGATGAAAAACGGAGTCAGGAAGCTATTGAAGAAACATCTCTTCAATTTCACCATTTTACTCAGGATCAATTCTTCTCTGAAGCGCAGAACAATACGTGGAGGTAATTTAAACATAAATGTTATTAATTTAAACATAAATGTTTAAATTGTTTTTTCAGTTATATTTTCAAGTTTATTAACAAAGACAGAAGGAATGGAGAAGAAGATGGCTGATAAGGATATGTTTTTCAGAAACGTAAAAAAAAATAAGAAAGTTTCTTAGAATGAATGTGACTCTAATAAAAATATAATATATAATAAACATGTGTAGAACAATGTAGAAAATTTCAAAAATTCTGCAGCTGTAGAAAACTGCATACATATATCAGCAAATAAAAGCTAAAAGTCATCCACAATTCTACCCAGAGATGACCTGTGTTAAATTTTATTTTATATTACTTTTTAGTAGTATGTATACATACACACAAATGGGAACATATTAAAACGTCTTTTTTTTTTTTTTAAATTACCAATATACTGTGGCCGTTGTTCATGACATTGACTTCTTTTATTTTTCTAGTCTGTGGTATTGGTTGTGATTGTAAGTAATTACTAAATTTTAGTGTTGAGAGTAACTATTCTTGTTCTCATCTCGTTTGTCATTTTAATAGCACAGTGGTTGCTGTAGATTTCAGGAAGCTCTTTGTTAACAGATAAAGAAAAACTCTCCTTTGTTTTTGCTTTGGGCTTTTTCCCCTTATTTCATTTATATCAGCTATAGGTATAGAATTGTATCAATTTTTTTTTTGGCATCTATAGAATTGACCACACAGTTTATTTCCTTTAACTGGTAGTTGTAATGTAATACATGGATGAAAAGTTCCTTTTTCCCTCCCTCCCTTCCTTCCTCCCTCCCCCTCTTCCCTCCCTCCATTCATTCCTCCCTACCTCCTCCTCCTCCCTTCCTTCCTTCCTTCCTTCCTTCCTTCCTTCCTTCCTTCCTTCCTTCCTTCCTTCCTTCCTTCTTTCCTTCCAAGTTTAATTAATTTTTATTCTATTTGAAATATTATTTTTTATTTTCCCAAGTAATATATTAACATAGTTTGAACTCTAAAAAAAAATACCTTTACAAGGTTGATATTGAAAAATATCTCCTTGAAGCTCAAATATCCTAGTCCTGTGTTTCCGTTCACAAGCTCTCTTGGCTATTTCCTTGGGCATTTGTTTTCTTGTATTTTCTAATGCTGTTTTTTAACTTGTCAATTTTAATTGCTATGTATTTCTCTCTTATCAAACGAAGATTTAGCATTCTTATCTCATCTCATGCTTCCTCTTTACCTATTGTTTTAATATAATGTTTTAAAATTAGTTTTGTTGAATTCATGATCATTATTTATGTTGCTACGACTACGTTAGTGTTGTTCAGAGTTGAGTCAAGTAGCATAGCTAAATTTTCTATTTTGTGCAATTTTTGTTTTTCCAAAAGTTAGTTATGATTTTTATTTTTTATTTGCCTAGGTTTACATATCACAAGTATTATATCAATCTTTCCAACTGATCAATAAGACACTTTTGAATCTTAGTTTCCCCATGATCAAATAAAACTGGTGTTTTATCAATTCTGCCCCTCCCCAGCCTACCCCTAGCCCTAGAAAACATTCATTCTGGAGACTTCCATCCTCCAGGCTCCAATGTGGACTAGTTTCACTCTAGAGCTGTTGCGCAGTGATCCTGAACTTATTTTGAAGATTCAGTGTCTTCCTCTATTTTAGTTAACATTCTCGTTGTCCAGTAACTTCTTGAGATGATGTTCATGGGAGATCATTTTTTTAGACCTTGTATATCTGAGAATGCTTTTAATAAATTTCCATACTTGATTGATAGTTTGACATTGATTGATTGATCATTTGGTTGGGAACAGAATTTTAGTGTGAATAAAAATGTCCTTCACAAATGTGAAAGCATTGCATTATCATCTTCTGTCTTCAAATGTGGTTATAGAGTGTCTGGTGATACTCTGATTTCAGATTTCTTTTTTTTCCAAAAATCTATTTCTCTCTGAAAGCATTTATAATATTCTGTTTATCCCTAGTGCTCTGAAATTTCAGAGATGAGATGTGCATTAAAATAGGCATTTTTTCTTTTTGCAAATTCATAGTCTTCCATTTGGGGAAATTCCTTTAACTATTTTTTTTTTTTTTTTTTTTTTTTTTTTTTTTTTTTTTTTTGGAGATGGAGTCTCACTCTGTCATCCAGGTTGGAGTGCAGTGGTGAGATCTCGGCTCACTGCAACCACCGCTCCCCAGGTTCAAGCGATTATCCTGCTTCAACCTCTTGAGTAGCTGGGATTACAGGCGCACACCACCATGCCTGGCTAATTTTGTATTTTTAGTAGAGATGGGGTTTCACCATGTTGGGCGAGGCTGGTCTCTAACTCCTGACTTCAGGAGATCTGCCTGCCTCATCCTCCCAAAGTGCTGGGATTACAGGGTGAATCATTGCTCCTGGTGTTGCACTAATTTTTGAGAATGTCTTCCTATCTTTTTTCTCCACGGTATTCTCCTTGTACTTGGATTTGTTGCATATTTTATCATTCAAACTCATTTTTAAATTATTTTATTTTTATTTTTATGCTGCAAATTTTGTATGTTTTTACCTTTTTATTATGTTTTCTGATAGAATTTCTCTACTTTATCTTCCTACACTTCTATTAACTTTTTAATTTTAGCAATGTTATTTTTATTTCCTGTTAAAAGTTATTCTCTGATTATTCTTCTTCTGTATTCCATAGTTATTTCACGGATGCAACATTTTTCCTTAAACCACTGATGACAATAATTTTAGGATTTTTGTAAACTTTAAAACAACCCTATCATATTCTCGTTTCCTCCGGGTTTTTGTTTTTTTTTTTTTTTTTTTTTGGGAACTGAAAGC
The DNA here is from genome assembly GCF_049350105.2 of Macaca mulatta. Taxonomy (NCBI): domain Eukaryota; kingdom Metazoa; phylum Chordata; class Mammalia; order Primates; family Cercopithecidae; genus Macaca; species Macaca mulatta. Next base: position 68,984,823 of record NC_133422.1, read on the forward strand.
TGAGCCAAGTAGTTTGTTTGCTTAAGTCTCTGCCTTTTATAAAATTGGATGCTTTCCTCAAATTTCTGATGATGTTTAAAACTGAGTGCTTAAGAGAAAGGTCCTGAACATCCTGATTGGAACCTTTGTGTGTGTGGTTAGAGTAGAGCTTGCCACTTGATGGCCTTTCTTTGGGATTCTGGTCATTTTGTTGCAGAACTCTCCCCCTCTTTATGTCAGTACCTATTTGTCATTTCTCTGCACCAGAGATTTTCCAGAAAACAAACAAAAGTATTCATCCTCTAGTCCTCCTCCAGGAAGGTTATATGCCTGGTGGCTAGTGTTCTTGGAATTGAAGAATACAGAAATGTTGGGGGAAGGTGTCCCACTGTCCTGAATGTAGACTTTTAATTATCCCTCTATTTTCATTTCAGCATCTCATTTCTTCTTTCCACATTTCTGGTGTCCATGAATCTGCAGCATTTTCTGCTTCTGCTAAAACAGGCTAGGGAAGGCACCATGGTGTTTCAGAATGTAGAGAGAATGTGGAGTCCAACATACAAGCTTTCAGGAATCAACACAAGAGCCCCTTCCACTCTCCTTTGTAGTAAGGGGCATGTCCAGGTAATGAGCCCATCTGGAATTGCCAGGCAGGCTCTCTGTTGGCACTTGGCATTCAACTTTCTCAACTCCACTAACTCTTTCAAATTCTTTGTATCTCTCCCATATTTGAAAACACTTTTCCACTCTTAAGTCCTTGCCACTCTCTTCTTGTTAAAAAGACTTTTTTAGGTTAGGTTTTAAATTTTAACCTAATTTCAGTGGGATTAGGTTTAAATATTCAAGTGTTTCATTGGCTACAGAGTAATGTACAAAAAAATTGGCCACAGGTTAAAATACAACAGCATAAGTACAATAAAAGGAATGGAGAGCACTGCCCATACAGATTCTGATGGGGATGGCATCCCTGAAAATTGGGCTGCATCATAGCCCTGAGTGAGCCTTAGCAGGTGCCCTGGGTGAGTGACCAGGGTAGATAAGGATAGTGCTTCTGCGTTCTTCAATTCTTCATTTATTCTCGATTTCTAAGAGAAGTGTATATCATGAGACATAATGAAGAGAAATATGTGAAAAGGAGTGACTGAACTATTAAAATTAAAAGTTTCAAACTGCTAAAAGTAAAAAGGAGTGCAATTAGTAGATGCACAGGGCCAAGAGGCTTAAATCAACTAGGACTGTTTCAGAAACTGTAATCTATGTTTACCCTAATTAGCATCCTCTGTAGCAACAAGTCTTAACCAACCTTGACAGGAAGGAGAGTTTCAAAAATAAAGGTGATTGATTGACAGTGAGTTTCTTTTCAGCACTTTTACCTCTGAAGTAGTTTTCTATGGAAATTTATAACTTTATATTAATTATCAAGTTAAGAGTTGGCCTATATATAAGAAAATCTTGAGAATTATTTTATTTAACATATATTTCTTCCATATCCCCCAGGAGAAAATATCTAGCAATTTCTTTTTTGTGTTTTTATTTTAAAAAATAAACTCCCTCTTATATACACACGTATCTAGGGATTTCTAAAAGAAAATCTCAACTCATAAATTTCTGGGACCTTATCTATTCTTTCCTTGGTTATCAGAATATTAAATGGTAGATGCTTTTTTTGTTTCAGACGGAGTCTCACTCTGTCGCCCAGGCTGGAGTGCAGTGGCACGATTTCGGCTCACTGCAAGCTCCACTTTCCGGGTTCACGCCACTCTCCTGTCTCAGCCTCCTGAGTAGCCGGGACTACAGGCGCCCGCCACCATGCCCAGCTGATTTTTTATTTTTAATTTTTTAAATTTTTAGTAGAGACGGGGTTTCACCGTGTTAGCCAGGACGGTCTCAATCTCCTGACCTCGTGATCCGTCCGCCTCAGCCTCCCAAAGTGCTGGGATTTCAGGCGTGAGCCACGGCGCCCGGCCGATATATATATATATATTTTTTAGGTAGAGAAAAGGGTGGACTTTAATGTTTATTTACAGGACACTGTGTGATAGGAAATTCCACATAGAATTAAGAAACCCATTCAGAGGACAATTGAAGAGATTGTGTACTTCATTCATTGTGGCATAATAGATGACATTTTTAAATAAAGAAATACTTCTCTACAGACACTCCTGCTAGTACAACTATTTTAAAAATGTAAAATGTCCTCCACAAAATAAAGAGAACTGAAACATTATTAATTGCTAACACAAAGGCCCACCACAGGCTGGGTGCAGTGGCTCATGCCTGTAATCCCAGCACTTTGGGAGGCAAAGATGTGTGGATCATGAGGTCAGAAGTTCAAGACCAGCCTGGCCAACATGGTGAAAACCCGTCTCTACTAAAAATACAAAAATTAGCTGGGCGTGGTGGTGTGCGCCTGTAATCCCAGCTACTTGGGAGGCTGAGGCAGGAGAATTGCTTGAACCTGGGAGGTGGAGGTTGCAGTGAGCCGAAATTGCACCACTGCCCTCCAGCCTGGGAGACAGAGTGAGACTCTGTCTCAGAAAAACAAAACAAGCAAACAAACAAAAGCAAAGCCCATGAACATGTTGCAAAAGAAACGTGGAGAATGCTACAAGATCTGTTTCTCCTTACAATGTATTCATATGCTAGATATTCTTTCAAGAATTGTGAGATGACTTGTTTAGAATTTTACATAGTACATCACTTACAATGATGTGCTGGAATGTATAACCCCAACTCTTCCATATATTCAGTATAAACAATCCAACAAGCTGCTCAAATTCCTTCCATGACTCTGCTTATAAACGGACAGTGACATATTCAGATTGGAATGAAGCTGTGGGCTTACATGGCAGGCTCTATATGAGACAAGCGTCCAGAAAATGTTACCAGGTTTTATTATACTTGCTGCAAAGTTGAAAAGCAAAACTGCAAGCCTGAAAAAAATTGTGAGATTCAAATCTCAAAATTGCTAATGCTCCTCACCAGAACTGAAAAAATTAGAATGCCTTCTTGAGGCAATAGGTAGTGGTTTGGTCAGTCCCCATTTCTTGAGGTTTTATTATTAGAATGAAAATGGGAAAAAGGGGGACATACTCTGAAACAGAGAAAGTGGGGAACAATAAGGCAAATGAAAAGGGAGTGCTGAGAAATGAGAGTTTCTTGATTAGTGCACTTTTGTTTTGATTTGACTAATGAAATCTGGGAAATGTGCTGGTCTGGGAAAAACAAAAGTAAATTTTTCAGGCAGAATAAGATGTTAGTCATTCTTTCCAGGTGAAAGACATACTAACTGCCCCCACTTGCCACCCCCCGGCACCTCACCCCCTGGCACCTCCCAGGTTCACATGGTTCAAGTTGATTTTTCCATTTTCTATGCTGTGCAACATCCACGCAATGTCTCCTGCCATTGAACTCAGGTAAACTTGAAAGCCTGGCTCCTTGGGGGAACAGATAATGCACAAACGAGTCATTTTGTTCTCTGAGCAGAGCTAATTGACCTACACAGGAAACAAAACTTCAGGGTAGGCTTCATTAACACCATGGCCTGACCAACTGAGATAACGAGTCTAACATAATGATGTTAGCTGGATAAATATAATCTTACAGTAAAGTCTCAATAAATATGAGATTCTTCTGAAAAGCTTTTGTTTTTCCAACAAAAATTATGACAGTAAAAAATACATATAAAACAGAGAGTATGAAAATATCCCCTTATACAACGCCCCGGGAATCATGACTACACGCATACACTTCTTGACTTTTCTGGATGTAAACTTACAACAAATAAGTGTTTTTCTTTTCTTTCTTTCTTTCCTTCCTTCCTTCCTTCCTTCCTTCCTTCCTTCCTTCCTTCCTTCCTTCCTTCCTTCCTTTCTCTCTCTCTCTCTCTCTCTTTCTTTTTTTTTTTTGAGATGGAGTCTCACTTTGTCACTCAGGCTGGAGGGCAGTGGGGTGATCTCAGCTCACTGCAATCTCCGTGTCTGGGTTCAGGTGAGTCTCCTGCCTCAGCCTCCCAAGTAGCTGGGACTACAGGTGCGCACCACCATGCCTGGCTAATTTTTGTATTTTTGTAGAGACAGAGACAGGGTTTCGCCACATTGGCCAGACTGGTCCTGAACTCCTGATCTCAAGTGATCCGCCTGCCTCGACCTCCCAAAGTGCTGGGATTACAGGGATCTCACCATGCCCGACTGAGATGGATCTCACCATGCCTGGCTGAGATTTATAACTTTTAACCCATACTGGATCGTATGAAACATACTGACCCATAAGATGGTTTTTACTTTTTCTTTTTTCTACTCATTGTAATTCTGAGACTATATTTCCATGTGCGTATAAAAGACCTCTATAATCTTCTTAATACAAATTATGAATGCGTCATATTTCATTTCAATAATCTCCTATTGATGTACATTTTGCTTGCTTTCAAATTTTTGAAAAAATAAGCAACTCATATACCTTGTATGTACATCTTTTTATGCTTGTCCTATTTGAGATAAATTCCTAGGATTGGAGTTACAGGAACTGTGGGTGAATATATTCCATTTAAAAAATTAAAAAATTTTTTTAGAAAAAAGATTTTTTTAGAAAAAAATTTAAAAAATTGTTTAAGAAATAATTTCTTTAATGTAGGGCTTATTACTTTCTGAAAATATCTTTAGCTCAATCATATTCTTGTATGGTATTTCTGACGTGCATAGAATTCACATTAGCCCATTGAAGGAAACATTCCATAGTCTTCTAAGATTGCTGGTGTTGAGGAGTCAGTTCTCAGTGTAATTGTTGTTGTTTGAAGGCAATCTATTCTTCTTGGCTGCTTTGAAAATTTCTTTGTCTTTGGTTTTCTGCAGTTGCACTCAAATGTATCCAAGTGTAAGTTTCTTTTCTTTTAAAACTTTATCCTTGAGTCTAATATGTTTAATCAGTTTTGGAAATGTCTTAGTCATTTTCTCTTAAAATATTGCATCTGCTTCAACTTTTTCCTCTTCTGGAAACTTCTTGCTTAACTTCCATGTTTTTTTCTTCTGCATTTTTCTGTTTTTTGCCTTTTTGTGCATTGTTCTGATAATTTCTTTTAGTGAAACTTAAATGCTAGCAATGGTTTCTTTAATTATGTCCCAGTTGCTGTTAAATTCATGTTTTAAGTTATTAATTTTGATTATAGTATAGAATAATGGCTTTAAGTGCTTTCCTTACTTCATCGGATTTTCACATTGTAGATTTTTGTCTTGAAAATAAGGCATTATCCTATTATCTTCCCAAAGCTGTTAAAAAGAAGCTTTAAAATTTTTGAGTCTTTGTCTTAATTAATTTTTAAAGTAGTGGTTTTATTTATTGTTTTAATTGACAAGTAAAAATTGTGTATATTTATGTACATGATGTTTTGATACATGTATACATTGTGGAATGGTGAAATCAAGTTACTTGACATAGGCATTAGCTCACATACCTATCATTTTTTGTGGCAAACATTTGAAATCTACTCTTTTTAGCTATTTTCAAATGTACAGTATAATGTTGTAAACCATCGTCAGCATGATGTACAACAGATCTCTTGAACTCGTTCCTCCTAAATGAAATTTTGTGTCCTTCGATCAACATCTCCCTGGTCTACCCAACTCTAGCCCTTGGCAACCACCATTCTCCTCCCTGCTTCTATGAAATCGACTTTCTGCACTCCACAAATAAGTCATGAGGTATCTGTGTTTCTGTGCCTGGCTTATTTCACTTAACAGAATGTCCTCCAGATTTATTCACATTGACATAAATGACAGGATTTTCTTCTTTTTAAATGCTGAATAGCATTCCATTGTGTATATATAATGTTGTCTTCATCAGATTATTTAAAACATTTCATCTGAATTTTTCAGTTGTTCTCATTTGTCTAACCTGCCATTTATGAAAACTTATATATATATCACTTAGTCTTTTCTCTTTTTTTTTTTGAGACGGAGTCTTGCTCTGTCGCCCAGGCTGGAGTGCAGTGGTGCGATCTCAGCTCACTACAAGCTCCACCTCCCGGGTTCACGCCATTCTCCTGCCTCAGCCTCCCAAGTAGCTGGGACTACAGGCGCCCACCACCTCGCCCGGCTGATTCGTTGTATTTTTAGTAGAGACGGGGTTTCACCGTGTTAGCCAGGACGGTCTTGATCTCCTGACCTCGTGATCTGCCCGTCTCGGCCTCCCAAAGTGCTGGGATTACAGGCATAAGCCACCGTCCCCGGCCATCACTTAGTCTTTTTTTTTTTTTTTTTTTTTGAGACGGGGTCTCGCTCTATCGCCCAGGCTGGAGTGCAGTGGCCGGATCTCAGCTCACTGCAAGCTCCGCCTCCCGGGTTTACACCATTCTCCTGCCTCAGCCTCCCGAGTAGCTGGGACTACAGACGCCCGCCACCTCACCCGGCTACTTTTTGTATGTTTTTGGTAGAGACGGGGTTTCACTGTGTTAGCCAGGATGGTCTCGATCTCCTGACCTCGTGATCCGCCCGTCTCGGCCTCCCAAAGTGCTGGGATTACAGGTTTGAGCCACCGCGCCCGGCCCATCACTTAGTCTTTTTTAAAAATAAGATTATACTTTATGTTTTTACTGCTTCCTATGTTTTCTATTTTTGGTTATCTGGTCTATGTATTTTTTTTTTCTTCGGAGTCCCTTTCTCACCTCCTTTTGGGTCACTTGGAATTTCTGTGGCCCATATTCTTTCCTTTAGCTTTACTTCTTTGACACCAAATAATTAATGTAGATTTAATTTCCTTGATATTAGCTTTAGAGGGCATCATTAATTCTCTAACATAAAAATGAAGAAATTAGCACAATCATGCCTCCTTACACATTTCTATTACTCTATTTTTTCTTTGTTATTTTTACATTCTCTCGTTCTGTAACACTGGCATGCTATTTTATAATTGGCTATTAGACCCAATTTTATGATCTCCTTTTATATTTAAGTGGAGTTAATATGCAATTTGAAGAGAGGCAGTTTTATCTGCTACCATCACCTGAGGGGTGCACGATCTTGGGAAACTGAAGCTTTAGTTTGGGTTTGTTGTTTCAAGACAATTTCCTACCAAAGTCTACTCTGTGTGAGGACCTTAGATTTAGAAGCTCACATTTTGGGATGGGCAGATCACACAGGCAAGAAGACAGCACAGTCCATGGGGCAGCCCTCTAGTTCACAGGTCATTTATGTGGCAATTTATCTCTGCTCAATGAACTCTGCTGGCTGATTTCCTTCCCTTTGTGCTAGCACACCTGAAAGCCATTTCTCCAGTATTGAATAGTTGAATGAAAGGAGCTAGATGGTAAAGATGAATGTCTACGTAGGTATTTCAGTTACCCTCCCACCACTTGTCAGTGCAGAATTTGACCCTCACATTCTCCCTTCCACAGCCATGATCCCAATTCTTGTAGTTTGAGTAAATAAAACAGAAATGTGGTTAGCCTCTTGGGGCACTCTAATTTTCTTTCAGAGGAATCTATACTTCAACCAAGATCTGGATGGCAGTGAATTAACATTTGGCATTCTCCTTGGGGGTGAGAGCAAATGTCTGTATTTTCAATTTAAAAAATAGTTTATGGTTTTGATTTTCAGATGTTTTGGTAAGTTTCATGGGAAGGAGCAGAGTAAACATGTGAATTCCACAGTCTTTTACAAAAAGCACATGAGTCTGTTTCTGGGATGTTTATTTCTATTTATTAATCTAGTCATCAGGGCCTATATCACTACTATACTCCTTTAATTACCAAAAGTTTGTGTTGTCTTTTGTTATCCACAGACCAACTTTATTCCCCTGATTTTACCTTTTTAAAATAGCTTACTTAGGTGCCAGCTCTTATTCTTCCCAAAAAGCTTTAGAATCAGTGGACAATGCTGAAACAGTCATAATAGAATTATAATTATAAGTGCATTACATTTTCAGATAACCTGGGAGATATTTGGTGTTCACTCAAATAGTTAATTTAATAGCCTAAATAAAATAATAAATTTTGCACTTTTTCCAAAGTGGTCAAGTTTATTTATAACTAACTAAAAGGGAACAATAATGTTATTTCATGAGAACAGTGATCATGTTGGTATTGTTCCTTAAAATAGTTTCAGAACCTAGTACAGTGCCTGGCAAAAAATACAAACTCAAACAATAGTAGAATGAATCAACAACTGAATTTAATAAAACCAAATCAATGTTTTAGAAATAACATTCTTAGTAAGACTTGAAAAATAATTGCTAACCCTAGTTGATTTAACAAAGTACTTTGAATCAAGTGAGCCAAAAAAAGAAAATAAGCACATAGTACCCCCACCCTTTTCCCTTCTGTAAACATCTGGATCCTTTTTGTGGTGCTTTCAAATTTTAAAATGGCTTAATTTAGTTGGCTAGGATGTTCTGGAAGGAAAACAGGGAGGAAGGGTAACTTATTTTATTAGTAAACAATAGTATTGTAAATAGCTCAATTTTCTTCCATTGTGGTTTTAACAATACACAATTGGGCTCTTCCATTGTAGAGCATGACTTTGTATGAAGATGGTGAAACCATACATGCTGCAAATAATATCTGGGAGTTTATGAGTAGAACTTTTGTGAAAATCTACTGAGAACCCCCGTCTATTGTTTTTAGATTTCTAGTACAGTTTATGTGTCCCAGCATAGTTCAAATGCATTTGTCTTCATTTACTCTGGATTTCCCAGATCTTCTCCATTACCACAAGACAGCTCCCAGATGTGCCATTGAACTGTCTCTGGGACCCAGGAGAGTCTTCCCAGGGATATGACCTGAATGGAATAGAGATGGAAAGTGGACTTCCCTGTGGTCCAAAAAGCTCAGGGCAGTCAGTTCCCACCACTTATGTGTTGGGAAATCAAGGCTGAGCTGCATCAATGTTAACGTATTTCTATTGAATCAATATCAGTAATTTTCCCCCTTTTCTTTCAACTTTGGAGTTTTGCCTTTATGCTGCTGGCTCTGCTGTAATGGTCCTAGTTGCGTGTGACTGTCTGGGTGGCTTCCATAGCCACATGGGTTTGACCATCAGTCATCATGTCTGTATTATTCACAACCACATATTTCACTTGTTTTAACTTTCCTATATTTTGCCATCTGTGAAGCGGAGAAAGTCAGTATCTCGTTTCTTGGGCCAATTCATTCATTTGCTAGAAGCGGGAACTTATGTAATGGAGAACTGAAACATTAGCTGGCTCTCCTATCTGCTTCTCCTATTGTGTATTTTCCCTAAAAAACAAAATCTTCCCTAGTGACTTTGCCCTTTTGTTCAAGTTAGAGAATCCTTCAAAAGGATGATATCATATTTCCACAGATGCTCTCATTCTACCTCATGTGATTTCCAATATATGCGCTAATGTGTTGATGGCTCAATGGGATCAACATTTCTATTGATCATCTGCAGAAACATAAAGAGGTTTGACCATTTATTCATTATTTTATTTGTTCAAAAAGGAAATGACTGCAGGCCCTGGGCTACCTTCTGGGATTAATGCAAATGTGTTTCCTACACCCTTAGATTCTTGATTCTAGGATTTATTTCACCTATTAAGGCCTATTATCTCACAATTAAGGCTAGTGAGATCTGTGACATCCAGGATCTTCTAACTTTCTATATGGAAAAAGTTTAACCATTAAGCCAACCGATCAAAGCATAACCATTAAGCCAACCAATCAACCAACCAACCCACCAACCAATCTATTATACTCTACAATGTGATTAATTGATGCTAAATAATGGAGATTTTATAAAAAGAGGAAATGTTCTTTCTTCCATTTCCCTAGCATTTGAGTGAGCTCTTCCTCAGTTATATTACATACATTCTAGCATATAATTGCTTGGAATGGAGTGTTTTAAATCTCCATTAGGTAATTGGGAACATAACGTATGAAAAGGCTCTCTAACAGTGGAAATGGTTTGTTGTTTTGCATTTCCAACATTTTTTCCTCTCAAACTGTCTTATAACCAGTTGTTAATAAGTAGTATAATGAATAAATATTGTAAAGAATATGTTGAATATAAGATGAATATTGTTGTGATTTTACCAAGTATGCCAAAATGTCAATTTAACTTCATCAGGAAAACCATTGCAAGAATTGGCAGGTAATTGAAATCTGCATTATTACTTGCTCAAGTGAAAGGGAAAAGAAGAGAAGTGCAGAAAACAGAAAAGGTAGTGCATTTTGATGTTGCCTTCAAATTTGCCCTTTATTTGAACAGGATGCCCAGAAAAATTGGAAGTTTTAATCAGCTGAAAGCATTCTTACTACTAAATGGCTTTCTCCTTGATTGCATACAAATTAGAGAATATCAATGACATAACATAACAGAATTAAGTAAAAGCTAAAACATAACACTACCCATACTCAGACACAGCAATGTTTTAACTGTAGCATCTTCAGGAAGAATTTGAGAGTCCACATGGATTCTATATGTAGCCTTCTCTCCCTACACCTGATCCCTTGATATCCTCATCCTATTCCAAAGCTTCACTTACCACCTCTATGAAGAAAATACTTGACTAGAATGCCAATTTCCCTAATTTCTCTTTTACAAGCAGAGTTTTGATTTCACACTACCTTAAGGATGTTAGTTGATTGTTTGCTATCAAAGCTGTGCTGTTAATGAGGACAGAGTTACGTTTTCTTTCAAAATATTCCTTGCAGATAGATCTCTAAATCTCCGTGAGATTTATTTCCTACCTCTTCTCCAGGAAGTATTCTGTGTAGTCTTGGCCTACATTGCGATTATTCCTAAAGGGTAATTACTTATTTGTATAGTATCCAATAGTGATAATCAGTCATTCATTTATTGAACACATGCCATTTACCAGGCTAATTAGAGACATGGGAGATAAAAAGGTCAATGAGATCCAGCCTTTACCCTTGGTAATTTTGTTGCCAATTGAAAGAGTTCTGACATATAAACAGATAAAGTTACAATAAAATGGGAGTAAATGCAAAAATAAAGGTAGAAACAATGTGCTCTGTGGATACAGGGAGAAAGTAATTTTGTCAGGTTCAGTTAGGGAAAGAAAAAGTGATTTTTCATATGTGTCTTGAAGAATGAAAAGATGTTCAGTCTTAGAAGAGGAAAGAGGACATTTGAGGCAGAGCAAATAGCATATGCAATGGTCAGGGAAGGATACTTTTCTACAGTGGCAAACCATAGTAGTGATAAAGTCAATGCGACTGAAGATGGGGAAATGTGTAATTGCTGCTGGAAAGGTGTATTATGGACACATTTAAAATGCGCTTTCATGCTCTATCCAGGAGTTTGAGTTTTGTTTTCCAGGTAAGATGTAGATATCTAAAATTTTAAGCAGATAAATGATGGAAATAGATTTTTTTTAAAAGGAAGTTAATTTGGGAGCTGTGTAGAGGATGGCCTTGAGTAGACAAATACAACAAGATTAGATAGAAAAAAAATGTAATAATCCAGATGAGAGTTGATGGAAATCTGAAATAAGAAAAGGCAGTGACTTGGGAAGGAGAGGAGGGGACAATTCCAAGAGAAGTTTCTGAGCAAGAATGGCGGGACTTGCTAATGGTTTGACTAGACAGTTCCAGGATGGAAAAAGAAATAGAAGGTGTCTTTGGAATTTTTCGCTTGGGAGACTGAATGAATCTTGAAAGACAGTAGGAGAATAGGTTAGCAGAGAGGGGAAGATGTGCTTGATCTTGGATGTGTTCATTTAACAAGTTTGTGGCACATCCATGTCGGCATGTCCATTAGGCAGTGCAAAATGTGAATCTCTGTGGGCTGAAAGACAAGGGATGGAGTTTTGGTAATAATTAACAAGTAGATCATCATAAAAGCTATGGGTTTCAGTTAAAAAAATCAACTCAACCCATATCCTAGTTTATCTTCTATCTGTCTTCAATATGCTTTAAAGAAAATTGTGAATTTTTTTCTCATACATTCTTTCCAAATATCAATAATCTGGACTCCTGCAGAGTGTTGTACCTCTGTCATAGGATTAAACCACATTTTGCCTTCAATGAGTGTGTTTGTGGTTAATATCACATAAACTCTTGGAGAAAAGGGCTGTCTTGTTCATTTTTGTGTCACCCCAAATTGAATCATGCAGCCTCTTACGGAGCGGTTGTGCAATAATAGTAGATACATTTTCTACATCTCTTCATATTTTTTGCCTGTTTAACATTGTAAAGTCACATATAATAACTCATTTTCAGTGGTGTATTCATTTTGATTCCTTGGTCAAAGGTTTTTTTTTTTTTTCTATTTTTAGTCAAAATGGCTGCTTGCTTAAAGGTTTAACTCTCTTACCTCCATCCATAGGCTTAGCAAACAATAGATAAGAATCCCTGTGTTTATAGAATCAGCTCCCCACAACCCTAGCCTTCTCATTCTAGAGTGGAAAATATTAGGAGACAGTGGGCAACTCACGGAAACGTAGAGTTTATTGTGATAACAAACACCTAGTTTTATATTTAAGAAAATAATTCCTTTAGAAGTTCCCAATTTATCTGGCAAAAAGAATAAATAAAAACATAGCCCAACCAAATGAGGTTTTGGGTTGATATATCAGGATAACAGATAATATAATTTTTTTAAAAATGTGTTCAATTTTCTAGTTTTTCTCTTTGGTAGAAGAATGTTTAGTCAACTTTCATGGACCTTAGACGAGCCAAAGATCAGTATGTTTAAGCTAATCAGTAACTTGAAATGCCTTTTTCTTGTGTTTGGGAGAAAGAAAAGGAGGCAGATTGCTGTGAAAGTATAAGATGTTATTTCTGCAAAAATACTTGTATCTTTACCAATTTTAAATGTCAGTTTTCTTCACCCAAGGTTTATTTTACCTGTCTACTTGGATGAGCTTCAGAACTATCTATGTCTGAGGAATATTATCTTTCTCGTCTACATTTTGCTGTAGAGCAAACTTTCTTTCTTTCTGCACCGTATGTTAAAAAATCTGAAACCATATTATATAGTAGAAACAATTCAAGACTTAACTTGGGAAAAAGTCATGAATTAAACTGGAATGAAAATAATATATTTTGAAAAAGCAAACCAGTGAGAGTTGGACATGTTATGTTCTAAAATAATAGGTTATACATCTTTAATCATAGAAATAATATTTATACACTATTTTCCTATAAAATATTACATATGCATAAGATTTTAGAATAGAATGGAATTTTGAGGTCACCTAGACTAGTTGTATCACTTTGTGAGCAAGGAAATATTAAGCTTAGAAATGTTAAGTCCCCTTTTCAAGGTCACACAGAAATCAGTAGCAGAGCTTAAACGAGAATTTTTTAACTTGTCTGATTCCAAATCAGTGGCACTTTTAACCCATACTCTGATATCTATATTATCTGAATTTGGAACTAGGATGTATATTATGACAATCTGATGTGAAAAAAATGGAAACAATGGGAGAGAATATTTGAAATTGAAACTGTACGCCCAAGTCAGGTCACTTGATAAAAATAAGTTTATTTGTGTCATAGTTTATTTATGTCCCCTAATGTGTTTTTCTTTAAAAAAAAAATGTAAAGACTAAATTCTAGTGTTTTATCAATTTTCATGGTCTTCATTAAATTGAAAAAAAAAAAAAAACCACCAGAAAAATGAAGGATATCAAACACTGCTGCTCCAAGCTTAGGGAATAATTTCAGTACCATTCAAATCTACATCATCAAATATTAATAACCCTCAGTACATGAAGCCAAAGTTAAATGCGGTGGATCTTTATGTTCTAGTAATTTATATGCTGAAACTTGTAATAGTGCTGACTACCTTCAACAGTAAAACAAACAAGGAAGCATGCCCTCTTAGAGCTGTGAGTTGGGATAGTACTGGATATTGAGCAAATATAATTACGTTGCCATTTCTCTGGCTTTTTGATTCTTGGAGCATGTCATCAAAGTTATATATATGTCACCTCTGTGTGAAATCATAACAGGGATGGTCATTAGGAATGAAAGCTTTGAACCAAGATAAAAATATATAATAAGCAACATGTCCCTAAATATTTTGAAGAATATATTCCTAAAGAGTTAAATCCTGGCCAAAAAGAAGTCCTCTGACTCTTGTATTTATTATTCATGGTTTTGAGCATGCCAAGTTCACAAGTTCTACCTGCACTTGGCAACAATTCTGTACTTTCCTCAGCCACATGGTGTGTTCAGCTGCTGGTAAAAAGTAAGGAAGCTCTGGTGACGGTGATGCATGGTATCAACAGTTTTTATTCTTGTCAGACTTGAAAGGGTGAGAATTTGGAAAGGTAACAGTTTATCAGATAGTCTTAATTAAAGAAAACTATTCACTTATACCAACACTTGGAAAGTTATCTAAAATAATAACAACTTCTTTTAGATTGGAAAAATTAGAAAGTAACTGTTCCTTTCCATTTTTTCATAGGCGCCATGGGGCAGCCCAGGAGCCACTAACAACCAAGGCCTGCACCTGAATAAGCTACAAGGACAGGTTTGGAAGGCCAAAAACCTCAACTGACCCTATTTCAGTTCTGTTTCTTATACAGACTATTTCAGTCCCTTCTCTCCAGTGTTACCAATGTGTTTCCAACTAATCCCAACTCCTTATCTTCTGAAATGTGATTTGTTTCCTTGGCTCTTTAAAGCGTAATATGGAAAGAGGGAGAGATTCAAATCCTAATGCTGTCCCTTAACTGTGCGAAGGTGGGTAGATGAGGTACATTACTTAATTTTTCTGAGCTGTTCTTTTCTCATTTTTAGAATGAGATGATAACATATGATATGATTTGGTTGTGTCTCCACCCAAATCTCATCTTAAATTGTAGTTCCCATAATCCCCATGTGTGTTGGAAGGGACCTGGTCAGAGATAATTGAATCGTGGGGTCAGTTTCCCCCATGCTATTCTTGTGATAGTAAGTTCTCATGAGATCATGTGGTTTTACAAGGAGATTCCCCCTTCACTTGACTTGCATTCTTCTCCTTCCTGCTGCCACGTGAAGAAGGACATGTTTGCTTCTTCCCCTTCTGCCATGATTGTAAGTTTCCTGAGGCCTCCCCAGCTCTGCAGAACTGTGAGTCAGTTAAACCTCTTTCCTTTATAAACTACCCAACCTTGGGCAGTCCTTTATAGCAGCATGAGAATAGTCCATTCTAATGTGTATTAGTCAATACACATATCTTTAAATTTTCTGTGGTGAAGATTAAGTATGGCAGACACAGAGTATGTACCCAATAAATAATAGGTATAATTGTGCTCATCCCCACTCTCATCAATTACTTGGCAAAAATTCTATTCAAGGGCTAGGACTCTGCTACTCTACTCCAATCCTCTTCAGTTCCACTATGTTTATTTCAGTTCCCTAACCAAATGGGTAACAGCTGGTTTTGCATGAAAGTGAGCAACCATGGAGGCAGAAGATTGTCTCCTCACATACTTGGGATGAATTCTACCCTGAGGCACCACACCCTTGTTGGGCCAACCGCACAGAATTCTGTGCATGCATGACTGTCAAGTGTTTATCTATTGCCCCAGAAGCAAACTTCTCTATACCTGGTGCATGTTTCTCTCCTATTCTTCCATCTCCTGTTGACCTGCCTTCCAATTCTTTCCAATATGCCTCATGGAATTTTCATTCTCTTATGAGTAACCCTCTGTTGATCTCCTAGCTTTCATTAAACTTTGTCTGTGCTGCAAGCACATCGAATATCTTTTTGCTATGTTAAATCCAAAACCTAGTTATCAGTCCTCATCTTAGTTGAATTATCAGTACTTCCACTACTACCACCCGTATACAAGCCACTACATTTTTTTTTTTGCCTGAAATGATACAGTAGTGTATAAACCAAGTATCTCTGCTTGCATCTTCATCTGCCTGTCATGTATGCTCAACATAGTAACCACAGTGATCCTTATAAAACCAAAGTCAGATAATGTCACTTCTTGACTACTTCAGGTCAGGGACCATGTCATTTTATTCCCCCTCTGTATCTCCAGGGCTTATCACTGAAACTTAGCAGGCACTCACTAAATATTTTGCTGAGCAGTTAAAACCAAGAGAAGAAAGAGGAGGGAGGTATATGGCAATCATTTACCACATCCTCTTTTAACCTCTTGAATATCTTACCAATGTCTTCTTTTGTCCTTACCTTCACATCATTTTATTTGACAAACAAACTGTTTTCGAGAAAGGTAAGGCAGACGTGTGAACTGGACCCATAGAAGTTAAGTGATGACCCTGTTTGCAATGTCAAAGAGATTGAGGGCTTGGACTTGAACTCAACCTTCTCCCTCCAAATAGCCTGCTCTTTCTGTTATGTCATGTTTCATATACAAGTTTGGGAGCCTCCAGCCCTGACTATCCCAAGGTATGGTTTTAATGTATATGTTGTCTTTGGAAATGTCTTCTGTGAAGGCCAAACATTTAATATTACAGGAAACTTTGAAGTGGATATGGAAGCTTGGCAGCCAGCTTGGATCTTCCGAAGAGCCTCTTTCCTTCATACTGTCTTCAGAGTACATATCATTCAATAGAGACTCTCTTGCACAGGAATTATTATTATATGCTTGCAAATAGTTTCAACCAAAATCTTTAACTTGGAAATGAAGATGGGCTACTGTCTAGGAAGCCTCTGATTTTGTTATTGGTTTTCATTATCACATTAGGTTTGCATTACAGAGAAAAATTGGCAGAAAGCATCTAACCTATTAAAATTAGATATTCAAAGAAATTTAATTTTGGGGGGTCTGAATTGATAATATAACAAATGGAAGTTAAAATTCTAGAAGCTATGTTTATTATATGAATTCATGGTGTAACAAGATCTGGGAGTAACATAAACTAATTTACCTTCCCTTGTAAACAATCATCTTCCTTCTGAGTCTTGCTGGAGGAGGAAGAGGTTATGGGACAGTGTGGGAAGAAGGAGGGAGTCAGAGTTAATTTCATTATGTGCTTCCTAGAGAATGGGTTATTCAACAAAAACACTAGTTACAACAGCAACAATGAAACTCCACCTCTCCAAAGTGTATGGAAGATTAATATGATGTATAAGTACATTTTAAATAGATTTTCTGTTTCCAAATTGATAACTATGATCATGTAGACTTTTGTGATCCTTTGTGGCTGACTCTCTTATATATTCATTTGGCAGTCTCAGTTTCTGCTACATTAAATTGACCTTGATAATTTATTCGTTCATATATGTTTGTACTATTTCTTGAATTAGATTATTATAAGAAAGTGTCTTGTTCATGTCATATCTTTATTCATGCTCTCACACTTCTAAATAATTACCTAAATCTAAAAGAGGATAAGTACTTTTTAGAAATTTACTTTGCATTCAAAGTAAAGTGTCTTGTCTAGGTTTGACAGTTTTTACACTGAGACATGAACCTCTATCAACAAAAGTAATTTTACACACTGTCCCAAGCTTTTAAAAAAGTGATAAATATACACTGTATGTGATATTGAAGTACATTTTGGATAGCTTTTCTATTTCCATGTTGATAATTGTGTGGTCCCATGTACGTCAACAACAACAAAAAAGTGTTGGGCCATCCCATGTAGGTCGACAACAAAAAAGTGATAGTTATACAGTGATCTTCGTACCTGTCATATTTTGTTGATCTTATTTATTTATTATTATTATTTTTTGAGATGGAGTCTCGCTCTGTTGCCCAGACTGGAGTGAAGTGGCATGATCTCAGCTCACTGCAACTTCTGCCTCCCGGGTTCAAGTGATTCTCCTGCCCCAGCCTCCCAAGTAGCTGGGACTACAGGCATGGCCACCATGCCTGGCTAATTTTTTGTATTTTTAATAGAGACAGGATTTCACCATGTTAGCCAGGATGGTCTCAATCTCCTTATCTAGTGATCCGCACGCCTCGGCCTCCCAAGGTGTTGGGATTACAGGCGTGAGCCACTGCGCCCAGCCTGATCTTATTTTATAAAGATACACTGTATACCTATCACTTTTTTGTTGTTGTCAACCTACACGGGATGGCACAAGAAGTTTTTACTTTTTCACGACTTGTTCAGGGCCCTTCTGATCATACTGGTCCCATGGTCCAGCAGCCCTGACCTGCTGCATCCACTGTGTGCCCTGAAATGCATTCCTGTGGTGGGAAACCGTCCCAACAGGAGCTTATGTCACATATATGTGGCCAGAAAAACACGAGAGTGCCTCGGGACATATATTTTGTGAGCAATGGAAAAAAGCATTTTTGTTACCAGTTCTTCCAGAAGCATATTCACCCATGCAGATTCATAATCTGTAATACTTAAATACAATTTCTTTGTTTCTAATTACACACTGTAGTTTGGAAAAGCATAATAATGTTCAATTAAAAGTAACTTATGAATTCTTCATAGATATCCCCCAGATGACTAAATATTCTATATGAAGACAGATGAATGAAATAATTTTAATCTCAAATCTAGAATACACTTTTTAGAATTAAAGAGCAGAGGGTCTTTTATAATAAGGCAACTTGTCACCTTATGGGCATTTTGAGATCATCATATAAGAATGTTTAATAATATTAAAAAGTGGCATTCCAATAAATAACATGGTGATATTGCAGGATACAAGCTTAATATACAAAAATCATTTGCTTTCTATATACCAGAAATGAACATTGGAATTTGAACTAAAAAACACAATGCCATTTACATTACCAACAACAACAAAATGACATACTTTGATATAAATCTAACAAAATATCTACAAGTTCTATATGAAGAAAACCACAAAACTTTGATGAAAGTATCAGTATTGGCTCATTAATTGTAACCAATATACCACAGTAATGCAAGATGTTGATGATAGGAGGATAACAGGTAGGGAGGGGATAGATGGGAACTCTCAGTACTTCCTGTTCAATTTTTTGGTAAACATAAAACAGCTTAAAAAATAAAGCCTATTAAAAATAAGTGCCATCCATGGAATACATATGGAAAAATGCTGCTACATTAAATATTACCTATAGATAAAAATGCATCCCAAGACACAGTACAGCATATTCAGATGAATCTCTGTGAAGCAGTGTAACACAATGGGTAGAATTCAAATTTTAGAATCAGAAAGACCTGGATTCAAATCTGAACTCTAACTGTGTGAATCTAAGCAAGTGGCTTAATTTTTTTCTGAACCATATTTTCATCATCTGTAAAGCTTGAAAAAGAAGGACTACCTTACTTAAATGAGATTGTGTTTGCAAATCACATAAAACATTGTATGGCACACCATACCTGTCCAACAACTGATAATATCCAATCTTTAATGTATAAAGCTACACTTAAAAGCTGTCCACATTTTTCAAACCAACAGAATGAAGTCAGAAATAAGAAAGGTATTGGAGCAAAAGAAAAGTCATTATGCAAGGAAGGACAAGTTATTCATTCCTTTGGCTATACATACATTTGGAGACCATTCAGTAGATTTACTTACCTACATTTTGTAGGTTTTGACACTCTTACCTCTAATTCTGGAGAAAAAAAAAAAAGGCTTCAGAAACCTCTTTCCAAATCTCTTTTGCCTGCTGAAGACCATTATATGTCATATTTTGGAATTTATGGAAAGATCTTTTTCTTTTATTTAAAATTTGTAAAATGGTATACATTTACTCTACATAATGATAGAATCTTAGAGACAGTTCTAAAGTCTTCTTCTGAGTACTCACTCTATCTATCTATCTGTCTGTCTTTCTGTCTATTCTGTCTATCTATCTATCTATCTATCTATCTATCTATCTATCTATCTATCATCTATCTATCTATCTATCATGTATCTATGTACATATATTTTTATCTTAAAATGTGACATAACACAGTCTGGATGCAAGGAACCAACATGGACTCAATGGTCACTTGCTTTCTGTTTTTTGATGAGACAGTTTCTGGGAGTGTTGGTCAACTCATGAAGGCAGATATATCTCAGAGGTTTGAGGGTCATAGATGATGTTTGTAACCTCGTTGATGTAAGCAAAAATCGGGCTTTGACTCCCCTTGTTTTGATACTTGATATAAATTGCCAAGGCATTAAATTCACATTAACAAGTACATGCAGGTGCTATTTGTATTAGGTGCCAGTAAGAAAAACCAGAAAATATTTTAAATATTAAATCAGATAGCATGTGTCAATAGTTTATCTCAGTTATTCTGTATAGCAAGGATTCAATAAATGCTATAATTTATTTTCCACACTTCCCTATGTTTATTTTAAAAGTTTAGTTTTTATGACTCAGCTTTATGCCATGAAGTGATTCAATATCTCAACTTCCTCATTATAATAGACAGGGGAGAAATCAAAGAAGAAGATAGTTACAGAATATCTTTGACTAACGTATGTACATCTGCTATTGTGGATGACCTCCCCTTCACTCTAAATATAAAAATAAAATACTACAGGAAGATGAGATAAGGTCTTTATATGTTAATAGCAATTTATTTCTATTTACATTTGCTTTTTATAATTATCAAAAACTATCCTTTTATGAGAAGTATTTCTCTCCTTTGAAGTATGTAAGGCATATCCAGAAAGTAGATTTAAAAAGCCATGCAGACTTATCTTCATCTCCTTAAATATTATTACCCTGGCATTTTGTTTTAAATTAAAATTCATAATAACATATATAACAGCATCTTAATAGAGGATCAGCAGTGGAATCTGGATATCCACACATTCACTTTCATTCTCAGCTACCAAATTTTTAAAGTAGGAATATTAAAAGCTCTTCTGCCCACTCTATGGAGTGTTATTGGAGAGTCAAATTTTAAAGCTTGTGTATTTGCATGATCATTACTTAATTCCCCTCAAACATAAGATGTTTGTTAATGATGTTACTACTTACAGGAAGTATAGATCAGTTGAATAGTCAAATTTTATAGAAGGTAGATTTAATCTTGTAAGATGGACTTTTATTTTTGAAATGAGTTTACATGTCCCTGAATTTTTTTTGACATGTGTATTAGTCTGTCTTCATGCTGCTGATAAAGACATACCTGTGACTGGGTAATTCATAAAGAAAAAGAGGTTTAATGGACTCACAGTTCCATGGGCTGGGGAGGCCTCACAATCACGGTGGAAGGCAAAAGGCATGTCTTACATGGCGGCAGGAGAGAGAGAATGAGAACCAAGTGAAAGAGAAACCCCTTATAAAACCATCAGATCTCATTAGACTAACTCACTACCACAAGAACAGTATGTGGGAAACTGCTCCCATGATTCAATTATCTCCCACCGGGTCCCTCCTACAACACATGGGAATTATAGGAGCTACAATTCAAGATGAGATTTGGGTGGGGACACAGCCAAATCATATCAACACATGTGTGTGTATATGAGATGTAGCAAAGTCATGAGGCTAGTTTCTTTGTGAGTTTTAATTCTTTAATATGCTCATCCAATAAACTCTCAATTGTTTAGTAGGTATAGGGCTTGAGCATCCTGCCCAAGGATACTGGGGATAAAAGGGGACAGAAGGCATGGGCCTATTTTTAAGAAGCTCACAGTCTAAAGTGAGCTGAACATGCAGAAACATAATTATATTACAGCAAGGTGAGGCTATCAGAGCCACGTGTACACAGAACTTCTCGGGGAAGTTGCCTCTCACTGCCACCCACTGCAGAGCCCTGATACAACTTCATTTGGTGGCAGTGAGAGGACATTTCTTTTCTTTTACTTTAAGTTCTGGGATACATATGCAGAACGTGCAGGTTTGTTACATCGGTATACATGTGCCATGTTGGGTTGCTGCACTATCAACCTATCATCTAGGTTTTAAGCCCTGTAGTCATTAGATATTTGTCCTAATGCTCTCCCTCCCCTTGTCCCCACCCCTGACAGGCCCCAGTGTGTGATATTCCCCTCCCTGTGTCCACGTGTTCTCATTGTTCAACTCCCACTTATGAGTGAGAACATACGGTGTTTGGTTTTCTGTTCCTTTGTTAGTTTGCTGAGAATGATGGCTTCCAGCTTTATCCACGTCCCTGCAAAGGACATGAACTCATTCTTTTTTATGGCTGCATAGTATTCCATGGTGTATATATACCACATTTTCTTTATCCAGTCGATCATTGATGGGCATTTGAGTTGGTTCCAAGTCTTTGCTATTGTGAATAGTGCTACAGTAAACATATGTGTGCATGTGTCTTTATAGTAGAATGATTTATAATCCTTTGGGTATATACCCAGTAGT
This sequence comes from Macaca mulatta, assembly GCF_049350105.2. Taxonomy (NCBI): domain Eukaryota; kingdom Metazoa; phylum Chordata; class Mammalia; order Primates; family Cercopithecidae; genus Macaca; species Macaca mulatta. Next base: position 69,006,963 of record NC_133422.1, read on the forward strand.
GGAATTGCTGGGTCAAATGGTGTTTCTGGTTCTAGATCCTTGAGGAATTGCCACACTGTCTTCCACAATGGTTGAACTAATTTACACTCCCACCAACAATGTAAAAGCATTTCTATTTCTCCACATCCTCGCCAGCATCTGTTGTTTCCTGACTGTTTAATGATCGCCACTTTAACTGGCGTGAGATGGTGTCTCATTGTGGTTTTGATTTGCATTTCTCTAATGACCAATGATGATGAACATTTTTTTCATACGTTTGTTGGCCATGAGAGGACATTCTTTAAGGAGGTATCATTTGTCCTGGGTTTTGAAATGCGGTTAAGGGTTCCACAATTGGAATAGGGTCCGTACTAAGAAGGGCATTCTAAGCAATGGGAACAGAGTGTACAGGCAATGTGGAGGAGACCTGACACTAGCACACAATTTTGAAATTGTGGACTCGATATGTGCAAAAGACAATTGTGATCTGTCTCTCTGGTTTTAATGAACATATGTTGGGGTTAGAAAAGCTGAATTTGCTTGCTTTTACTAATATGAGTATCGGAAACATCTACTACAGGATGTTTACCAAATGAATCATTATCACAGTTCCTGCTGTGGTTGAATTTTTTGTTTTTAACCTCAAGCCTTTAGAGTGAAAAGTGTCACTTATATTCCCACGGTCAACTCTTCAGTAATTGTTAAGAATATCATCTTTGGTAATTGTTAAGAACATCATCTTTGGTAATTGTTAAGGATTTCATCTTTGGCAATTGTTAAGAATTTCATCTTTGGCAATTGTTAAGAATTTCATCTTTGGTAATTGTTAAGAATTTCATCTTTGGCAATTGTTAAGAATATCATCTCTGGTAATTGTTAAGAATTTCATCTTTGGCAATTGTTAAGAATCTCATCTTTGGCAACTGTTAAGAATCTCATCTTTGGTAATTGTTAAGAATATCATCTCTGGTAATTGTTAAGAATTTCATCTTTGGCAATTGTTAAGAATTTCATCTTTGGTAATTGTTAAGAATATCATCTTTGGTAATTGTTAAGAATGTCATCTTTGGTAATTGTTAAGAATGTCATCTTTGGTAATTGTTAAGAATTTCATTTTTCACCTGGACTTCACTCTAGTCTTTGATCCATATGTCACTTTATTACCAGAGGTATCATGATGTAGCTTAGTCTTTTATTTATAAAATACAGATGATCCTGCCATTCCACTACCTAAAACATTCAGTGGCTCCCCATTGTCTACTGAAGTAAGTCTTATTGTGGCATGAAGAACATGAGCTGGCTCCAATCATTCCTTTGAACTTCCTCCCAAACTTCTCACTTTCTACTTTCAAGCAGGTCCACCAAGCTTACACACCATCACAAGTTACTCATTGCCCACCATGCTCCATGGTCCCTCCCCACCTCATATTCTATACTTTCTTCAAACTCATGCCTTTGTACATGAAATAACACAGCATGTTGAGATGTAGGCACCTCGTGATGGTTGGAGTCCTGGGTGGGACAGGGGCAGAGGGAAGAGGATGAGACAGTTGAGGCAATTAGGTATGAATCAGATGATAGAGAAATGCAAATGTTGTACTAAGAAGTCTTGGTTTTATTCTGCATTCGTGATACTTCTCAAACATTTCATCTAAAGTATTCCAAAGGGGTAAGAAGAATATCTGCCCTCCACTGTGGGTTTTGGGGGCATAGCCTGAAGTGGGCCATCACAAGTGAAAAATGTATTTATGATATCCCTTCATGTTTTTTGGATTCTAACGTGTCTTCTCCTACTCGTTTTAATGTTAGGACAATTTTTCAACTTACTGCTACCAAGTAAAATTGAATTTCAAAACCAAGATGTTATCCTGGGTTTTAAATTCCCCCAGCACATTACCAGGCCTCCTGAGCAATGTGTATTCCAAATTGAGAAGTACATCTTGGTGATAGGGAACCACAGGTGGATTTTAAGATGGTGACAGCAGCAACAAACTTGTGGCTAAATGATTCAAACTTACAAAAAGATAGATTCATATATTTGGGATTTGGAAAAGTCACTCTGATGACTCTGATGATAGCCCAGGAACATGGATTAGAGGTATGAGAATGGAAGAGGAAGAATCAGCAGGTCAGAGAACCAGTTGGATGGCTAGAGAAGCTATCGTGGAAAATTTACAGTTTTTTGTTTTGGTATTTGGGTTGACAGTATTATTATTTACCGAGACAGATACAAGAAAAGAAGAAGGTTTTCAATTTTGAATGTGAACGTTTGTGATCAATTTGGGACATACAGGTGAGAAATTTGATAGGAAGCTGTATATCAGGTTTGAAGAGTGAGACATAAGTCTATCTATCTATCTATCTATCTATCTATCTATCTATCTATCATCTACAACATTTTGGGATTAAAAGTCTGAAAGTGGAAACTAAAGCTATGGGAGTAGATGAAATTGCTAGGAAAGTAATATAGGATCAGAGAGAGAAATTGTTGCATGGAAAAATAAGAGAGGTTTTAAAACAAAGCTGATCTAGTAGGAGGAAAATAAAGACCCATGAAGGAATGTTAACATTGTAAAGGAATTTAGAAACCTCCTAACACATTTTCTCATTTGATAGATTAAAAAGTTAAGGCTTAAAAACAGGAAATGATTGCTCTGAGAACCTTGTTTTATTTTCTCATTTCTGGCTGAGAGTTCTTACCATATTTTATTGATCTTATTTTATAAATAAAATTTGTTGTTTTATGAACCTTGTATCCACTGTGGCACATAGCAAAGTGTTTCACTAAGAATAGTCACCTAATACAGTTTTTCAAAGAAAGACCTGAATTACTTACCCACTTACCTCTTGTAAGTAAGAGGGGACAACTTAGTTTTGAACAGATGAAGTTAACATGGAAGACTAATAGTAGAATTTTAAAAAAATCTTTGTAACTATATGTTTAATTATCAATGAAAAACTAAATGGATCACATGGCAAAGCTGAGTTTCAGTAATTTTTCCCCAGACACTAGTATAAGGGTTATTGTCAGTAATCAAAACTTCTTTCCTTGCACCTAAAGGTCTTTTTCTCAAGCTGTCTTCAATGTCAGTGTTCCAATTCTCTGGCTTTGACACGACACCCAAGTCTGCCTTCCCCAAATACCTATGCTTCAACATCATTCCTAGAACTCTAGTTATATATATCAGAAGAGACAGTCAACAATTTTAGATCAGCTTCTGTTATAAGTGGATACATGCTGTTTTAAATGGATGACGCACTCATGACAGGGCCACCTGGTACTAGGGTTTGATCAAATTCTGTTTGGGAGTTCCAGGACGAACTAGGAATAGCACATTCTGGTACTCAGAGTGTCAGAAGGTGGGCGGCTCCCCTTGAAGACAGCCCATTTTCTACACTACTTTTCTGTCTTTTAGGAAGGAAAAGCTGAAGTATTTAGAATGCTGCCTTGGCTTACTCCTCAGGCAGTGAGGTTCAGTTCTTAAAATGCAGTGGGTTCAGTTCTTTACTCTCATTTTTTAAGGAATGATTAGGTTGAACAAGGCAGCATTTGCCTTTTTAAAATACAGGGGAACCACTCTGTGCTTCTGAGAAAATAGAAAGTGGCCCCCTGCCAGCTTACTGGCTTGGTGGGTGGAAAAAATAACACAGATCAACGTTAGGAGCACATAAACTCTCTCTCCTCCAACATGCGCCCATGATGCCTCCCCAGAAACACTGGACAGATGGCAAAGATCACCTCAGTGGCGTTTCCATCAGAAATCCAAGTCTTTGTGCAGGAAGCCTCCAAGGAGAGAGGATCTCAGCACACTTATGCATGTGTGCATTTAGAAGTCAGAGGGCTGTGGCTGTGACTTGCCTCTGTGTGCGGCAAGGATGAGAAAGCACATCTGACTCGATGCTAATGACACTGGTTCATGGTGTTAAAAAAGATGAGGGAGGGTCAGAGGAGTTAATTACTTACACTAAAAAATCTGAATGCTCAGAGGAATTAACTGGTATTCTGTAATTAATTTAAAAAGAGACTTTTAGTTGAAAAATATGATCATAATATAGATGTCGGTAGTTTGAATTCCATCCATAGTTATTACATTCTGTGAAAACTACCTTATTGTACTAATAATGAGTTTTGAAGCAGTAAGCTTCTTTTTTTTTTCTGACCAGATTTCAAAGAAAATAAATTTAAGGTGCAGAAAAGACAAAACAGAGAAAACAAACTCTTGGATATCTTGCTTCTTACATTGCAGTTAAATGAATACCTGCATCACAGACTCTCTTGATGATGAAGATGGGTTTAGATTGTTTTCAGCCAAAAAGATAATACAAGATGAAATAATTTCCTTGTTTTTACAGATTTGATGGTGTGCAGGGGTGACATGGACTAAACAGCAGCGTTTTGCTGTAATAACTCTTTGAAAAAAATACCAGCCACACATGGGCAATTTGGGGGAATCTTTGCTACTGCTAATTGAATTTTCCTCTTGAATCAGTTTTCTGGCACATATCCAGATGTACCAGCCCTGTGCATAGGTGAAAAAGAAAGATGAAGTGCCCTAAGTATCCTACCTGATTTTCTTATCTCCCACAGTGTACCTCATAGCACTTTCTCCTGTAATTCAACTCTGATAATTTACCTATGAAACCAAGGTATAAGAAATTAGAGTTATGTCAAGTTATCTTGTTTTTAGTTATTTGTTATTATTATTATTTTGTAGAGGCTGGGGTCTCGCTATTTTGCGTGGACTGGTCTTGAATTCCTGGCTTCAAGCTATCCTCCCACCTTGACCTCCCAAAGTGCTGGAATTACAGGCATGAGCCACTGCTTCCAGCCAGTCAAATTACCATAAACAGATAGAGTGGTTTTCATGTCTGTGAGATGTAATAGTGACCAAACTGAATGAATTAATGTTGCTAAAGAAAGATATTTTGAATATTATGGAGGGAAGGGGAGAGGATCACAGAAGCTAATAAGTGATCTCTCAAGCACTGTGCAAAGGAATGGGGGCCAAGGGACTATCAGAATTCCAGTCCCATTGTGGCACTGGATGCCTTAAGCTATCTTAGACTAATTCTATTATGAACTTAATTGAGGTAACTTCTTTTCCTCTCATGCCAAGCTCCTCAATCAACTTGCTTTTGATGCGGCTTTTTATATTGGGGAGGAGAGCTGGTTATGCTGCTTCAAATATTGGGGACTTTGCAACAGGCCTTATATGTAGTTGCATTCTGGTTTTGTACATCCATTTATCAGTTTGATTCTTGTGAGTTTACACTGAGAGCTTGTGTTCACTCTCAGTACTCTGGAAACATTCAGCTTTTGAGCCTGAAATGGTGAGGGAGAAGATGCTATTGCTATGAGGAAACATGCAGGCGGCCAGCCAGTCTTTTTCTGCTGATGCTTGGATGCATTGCTGTTGGCCAAGCTAAAGACTATTTGCACTTTTATTATAGCGACTTAGGTTTCTCTGTTGTTTGGCAAAGGTGGAGATGTTGGTTCTAAAAGTAAGCTTCATATGCTTCTAGGAAGAATAAGGAGAGCTTAAAGAAATTAGGAGAAATAGCCTCCATCAACTAACACAATTTCAGCCAATGCTTAATCGTATGTGTATATGCTAGATTTCACCTTGGGACACATTTGGGGAGTTATAGAACTTATCCAGTTTTGCATAGTCAGCTGTTTAAACATGTGGTACAACAATCATAAAAGTGCCCACCATTAAGGGCTAATCTGATGTTTGTGGTTCACCCGAGACCAGTCCTGCTGGCTGGATGTTTCTCTTCAGCTCTGAGCCATGGGAAGGAAGCAGACACAAGGAAGTGGAGTATTGGGTTTAACTGGGATTGGAGTTTTACCAAATGAGCATGCAAAGAGAGCAAACCACCGCAGAACCAAAGGTGTGAGCCAAGGAGCGCTTCTGAAGATCAACCATGGATTTGAAGTGGGGAACGAGGGAAGGAGGGACATGAGAAGGGTGGGGTACGGTGAAAATGTGTAGAAACAATGGACAGTCAATCTTGGGAGGCTGAAGGATTGATAGAGGCGTGGTGATAGAGGAGTGAATTGGAAAGATGAGAAGTAAGGGTGGGAAAGTAGGTTGGTTGAAATTGAGAAAATTGATGGACCCTGGAGCCAGACACACGTGAGTCCAAAACCACCCTCTGACACTTGCTGTGTGATGATGCTAGTTGCTTCTTTTTCTCTGCCTCAAGATTTTTTTTTAAATTTCTAAAATGGCAATAGTAATATCTACTTTATAAAAAAAAAGCTACAAAGATCAAGTGTTGTGATGGATGTAAAGAACCTAGCATAGTGAATGGCAAATATTTGATACTTTTAGTAAATGCCAACTCTTGCATTTCTACTACACAGTAAAGGCCTTGAAAGCAGGAGCATCACACCCACACCCACACCCATAACCACACACACACCCCCTCACTCAATGCCATAAATGTCTGCTGAAAAAGAATACAGAGTCGGGCCCTGGTGCTTTGGGGGTATGCAAGTCCAGATCATGAGTTTGGATCACAAGCTTCTCAGGGATTCTCACAAACATCTTGGGTTAAGGATGGATTGAGATAAGGGTGGGTGGGTAGGAGGAGCATCAACACAGTATGTGAGAGTTGGGGAAAAACGACAAGGTTTCTTACTTTTAAAATTTGGCTTTCATCAACCATAATTCTGTTTGAGGGAAACTTATGGAACCAGAAAGTTCTGATAGTGGTGTTTTAAAAAAATATGTAAGTAATGCTTTTGAAACAATGTGTTCCCTGCTGTTGTTTTGAGGAGTCCTTAACTGAGGAATGCTCTGTGGGGTCCTTGGAGAATTTTTAAATATATGAATATCATGAGGAGTCATTTCTTCAGTTAGTACCTGATGAGGTAAACAGAGTCAGTGGACACTTTCTGGAAGTTCCTGAGACTGGGGGACAGGGCAGCAGGTGGGAACTCTGCCCTTGTGCTTTGATTTCCAGTTCTCTCTTTAGTAATCAGGTCACTCAACAGTCTCCAAACTTTGTAACCAAAATAGTCTTGCTGGAGATGCTCAATCTTAGGCTCAGTAATAAGACACATTGAGATATATTTATGACATACATCTGAGGTACTCATTTTGGGAAGAGGAGTGAAGGGTCATTATGACAAGACAAAACAAAAGAGACAAATGAATAGAAAACCAATCAATAAATGGATGGATATGTGGAAGGAGTCATACTTTGAGAGGGAATATTGAGGAATTCAGGGTGAGAGTAGTTGTCAGGGAATGAAGACGATGAGGACAAGAGTTCTACACACACACAGCTATGTGCTTGAAGAAAAGGAGTAGATCCATCTCCTTCATGCTTTAGTTGGTAAAAAATGTTGATGGCAGGACTGTCAAATTATTCCACAGAGATTTTGAAATCATGCAAAACGTAGTCTTTGAGGTCATCAGCAGGTAGGATGAGGACGAGAATTAACACCAGGTGAAAGGAGAAAGGTGTGGAGAAAGGAACCCTGGAGAACTTAGGAGGAAAAAGAGGCTGAAGAAGAAGGGTATCAAAAAGGAAAAGGTTAGAACCATGAGACTATTGGAGGGAATGTTGGAGGAAGCCTTAGGGAATGGGTAGGGGCAGAGAAGGCCAGAGCTAGGCTTCTTGGTGAGGAAGCTTAACCTTGTTTTTGGTAAGAGATTCCAGCAATTCTGTGCTACATCTGTCAGGCACTCATTATGTCTAACACACCAATGACTGATGGTCTTATTACATCAAACTTCAAAAAAAGATCAAGACTGTTATAAGAAGATACCTAAGAAAAAAAAAAAAAGATCAAGGTGCAATAAAAATGAACTCAGCATTGCATAGTTTTATATTTTTTTCTAACCATTACGTGCATTAATCATTACCTCAAAAAAGCAGCAAAAAGATAGAAGTGCCAAAAGTGGTAGAGAAAACGTGCCAACATTCAAAGAATAATTAACGAAAAGTGTTGCAGTTTTAACACCATAAATTAAAGTCAGTCCCAGTCTTTCCCAGTTCTTCTCAAGGGAGCCCAGGATCTCCATCCCCTGGATACGACCATGCCTGCTGCCTGTCCTGACATTGCCCCAGGCTACAAGTTTAATGAAAGCTTCATTACCATGGTTCTGAGTCTGGTGTCTGTCATATCCGAGTAAATCACCCAGCTATGAATCTCATGAACTCATTGTACTGAGTAATTTTCATGGTAATCTTTTTTTTTTTTTTTTTTTTGAGACGGAGTCTAGTTCTATCACCCAGGCTGGAGTGCCGTGGAGCTATCTGAGCTCACTGCAACCTCCACCTCCTGGGTTCAAGCTATTCTCCTGCCTCAGCCTCCCAAGTAGCTGGGATTACAGGCATGCATCACTGTTAATTCTTTTTTTTTTTTTTTTTTTTTTTTGTAGATACAAGGTTTTACCATGTTGGGAAGGCTAGTCTTGAACTCCTGACCTCAAATATTCCGCCCACCTTGGCCTCCCAAAGTGCTGGAATTACAGGCATGAGTCACCACCCCCAGCCGATCTTCTGTGATTTTCTAATTTTCACTTTATATAGAATGGGTTTTTACTTTTCAGAACTTCATTGTGGCTGGACCCCTGCATTCTGCTGAGGTCTGATGTGCTAAGTTCCTGATGCACTTCCTGCTCCTTGCCACCTTCCTCTCCTCTGGGATTAACATTCTCCCATCCATCCTCATCTTCCTACCCTCCCACACCAGGTGAGAAAGATTCAGCTCCCCAGTTGGCTGACTGGCATTCAGAGATAGGTTCCTGATTCCCTACCATGGAGAAGTTGCTTGCAAGAGAAACCCAGCATTATAAACTTGAACTTTCGAAAGGGTCAGTTAGACAAGCTGGCTGTGACATGAGGGTTAGTTTGGAAACTTGAAATGTAATATTCTTTCTGGCACACAGGATTCAGTTGACCTCCAGGCTGTATGACTTAAGACAGCAATGGACAGTTTCCAGACCCCACTTGCAAGTGGGCAGGGTCAAAGCTTCTAATTCTGCTAGGCTGAGTCAGTTATTGGTGCCCAGATGGGTGTGGCTGAGAACACAGATGGCAGGTAATCATTAGGGGATGTTGGGATCGGCCTGGGACAGGCTGAACTTGACAGCTGTGGTTCTGATTCACACGGGCAGGCACCACTTCCCCCAAGGACTGTGCAAGCCTCACCATCTTATACCATGTTGTTTTGTTGTGTGTGTTTATTTTTCTTTAGTTATCCCTTAGTTGTTAAGAAACTAGACATATAGATTATTGACCTAAACCTTCTTTACCCTAGAACAGTTTTGGTTGCTGTGCTTCACCTTGCAAGAACCTTTAGGTGGGGCTGCCAGCCAAGTCAGCTGACTTTACCTGCTCCTCACACATTATGACTTAGGCTGTTGTCCGGCTGCAGGGCCTGCCACAGAAATGTGGTTAACTCTTGACCCCAGGCTTTGTTACAGGTATACCTCTTTCCCACTGTTCTTAGATGCAGGCTCATGTGCAGCTTTTGGCTAGGACCCAACAGTCAACATAAAAGACTGACCCTATCACTGTCACTAACTGCCTCTACAACCTTCAGCATATCACAGCACCTAGATTCCATGTTCCTTATTTGGAAGAGCAGGTGGAGAGGGGTTGGCCACTAAAGATAATGAAACGAAAGCTGCCATAATTCTAAGAGATTTAACCATTACTTTCTATAGGCATTGAACTCAGTGGCTCTAAATCAAACTATTTATTATACTTAATTATGATTATATAAGACAAATTCTTCCCTTTAAACTACCTTAATGAAATAGAAATATTTAAAGACAACTACCAACTGTTCTCTTCCTCCTTCCCATCCTCCCTTCTCTTCCCCATTCTTCCTTTTCTTCCTTCCCTTCGTCCTTTCTTTATTTCTCAGTTTGAAATAAATAAGTTAGAAGTTCGAGTCACCTCTTTGCAGGGACAAATTATTCCAGCAAAAAAAAAAAAAAAAACCTAGAAATATCTGGTCTAGATTATCCCTATTTATAACTTATGTATTTAAAACCCTTGGAATCCATCTATTATCTATCTATCTATCTATCTATCTATCTATCTATCTATCCATCCATCTATCTATCATCTTTAAACTCTTGGAATCCATCTATTATCTATGGGTCATCTATCCATCCATTTGTCATCTGTATTTCTAGAGAAATATCTATGCTTTTAGAGTTTAATAAGATAGAGTTTTGATTAGCTATTATTTTAAAATAATGTTAATCTAAAGCAACATTTAAAAACAGTATAGTCTTAACATTACCTGCATAGAGGAACCTGAGATGTTTGCTAAAAGTCCAGGAATCTGACTGCAGGCTGAGAACCAACAAGATTGCACACCCCTCCCTGCAACATTCTTAAGCACATCATATTCTGAGAATCCTGCATGTGAAGACTTTGAAACTACAATATACCATGCAATGTAAAGGACTATTTTGAAGTGGTAGCTAAGTGGTTGTGAGGGGTAAATATACCTCTGGGAGCCACCTCAAATCCCTTGTGGATATTAAAAGTATGAGTGAAATGAAAAGGGAATGTTATAAATAAATGAATATGTAAAAATATCTCTAGCTATGTATCAATTTATTAATTCTGATGTTGAATGCTCTGTCCTACCCGTTCTTCAAAGAGATTAAAACCTCTTTCCCATTAAAACTTGCCAGCCTGTTAGAACCCATAGAGCTATCTATCTGCTAGAATAATAATACTTTTTCAAATTTACCAGTATTTTTCAAAATATATTCCAAAGAACTGTAGTTCATGAACTATCTCTACTACCACCAAACAAACAAGCAAACAAGCAAAGAGTGAGACACATTTGCAAAAGTCCAGCCTACATAAATTATGAAAACACTACAAATTATGTACCCACTATGTGAGCTCCATAATGCACATTAGCTTATTAGAGATTATGAGAAGCCTTAAAAGAGGAAAATTTTAATGTTTTTAAACCAGAATTTCTAAAACTTATGTGACCAAGGAGTCTTTTAAAAAATCATGTTTGTCGATTTCTCTCTTTTCCTCTTTTCCTCTCTCTTAAAGCTGGTTGTATATTTGATTGCTATTTAATTATGTGAAGCCTTAAATTATCTTTTAATTATTGTTTAACCCTTCATGCAAAATTATATGCACTCCATATATGTATATGTCATGCAGGATTGTGTATTTTTATTTATTGAGTGGATTATTCTGTTTTTGCCTGTTAGTAGTGCTGCTGCTAAATGTCCACATAATCTTTACTGATTGGAGTAGACTTTCTTGGTACCAATTAACTAGGATAAAATAGGCCCTGAGACAGAAAATGAAAATATTGATGGCAGGCTCTAGGTAAGCAAGAGATAACTCCATTCACCTTGGGTCTTGCTATCTCTTATGCTTTTACATGATCATTGTTATAATGATGATAACATTAATACCACTTATCGTGCAGTTATGGTCTGTGATGTGGCAAGTACTTGTTATTTCTTTAAATGCTGAAAACAACCCAATAAAGCAAGCATTATTAATGCAATTTTCAGAGGATTATAGATACTTACAGTTGAAATCGACACAGAAATATAGCAAAGCTGGGTTTTGAACTCATTTCTAACTGACCTCAAAGCCCAGGATCACAACCATTCTGTCCATTGCCTGCTGAATCTAGAAATTCTCAACTGTGCTTCTAAGGTGGTAAAGTTTATAGGTAGCCTCTTCCATGTGATGTGAGGCTCGGAGCTAGACAAGGAAGTGACTCCCCAAGCTGAGGATAAACACATATATGCTCTAAATCACACCATCGCATGCCATGGTTTGCATGTATGTGTGTTTGTGTTTGTATTTGTGTTTGTGTGTGTGTGTGTTTATTTCTCTTTTGTTATTCCTTAGCTATTAATCAACCTCGCTGAAATATGCAGGCTCTACCTCAGTTGTGCTCTGAATAAGTAAAGAAAAGGTGAGGTGACTGTAAATGGACATAGAGCTCAAGAGGGAACAGTTCTTCTCACTCTGAATGGCCGCCGCTGTGATCATCAGCTAAGATCGACAGGAATTAGAAGAAAGTTGGAGAAAAGACTGGTGCCTCAAAGGTTGGCTGCCTGAGCCTTGATCAATACTCCCGTCTAATGTCTAGTATTTATTTTTAGAAATTTAGCATTAAAAAAAATCTTCTGTAACAGATAGCTAGTAAACTAATACTTTAAGGAAGGGACCATTTTTATTATTCATTTTAAGACCCCATAATGGTTAGCATGGCAACTTGTCCCAAGTAAGTGCTCCATAAATACTGGTTAATAAGAGAGACTGAGCCTCTCTTCAAGTTAAAGAAGGAAGGTGTTGGGTACAAAGACAAACTTCACTCAGCACATTGCATGTGCCAGAGTGCAATTTTAAGATAAATGAAGAAATATAACATCATTGCTTTTGATGTATACTCATTTGCTTAGGGTATATAGCCTAGTTAAGTTTTTAGTTGCTTATCAATTAAATGACATTTTGCCTTTTATGTGGTATCATTTAACAGCAGGCTACTAATCAGAATTTCACTGAGCTTTCAATTGCATGATGTAGTGAGACCTAAAATGGATATAATTTCAGGAAGTTGTTTTACCAAATTATTTTTGACCTGAGAAGGATATTCACAAAACAGTTATTTGCAGCTTCTATTATATTGAATGGTTTCTACTTAATTAAAATTGTGTCTCTGGCCTAGAAATTATTTTCTAAGAAATGCTTTCTTGCTAAATAAGATTGTTATATATAGGAGAACTAACTCTATCTACTGACTGCTGCTGCTTACTGAGGAGACAAATATATTTCCATAAAATTCAAATAAAATGTTTTTAGGTTCCAATCAAATGCCATCATCTACTGAGATGACTGAGATGACGCCTACTACCCTAAAGAAGTCAGGAATGAACTGCTTCAAGGCTAAGACATATTTGGCTCACATCTCTTGATATCGGCTAACACTGGAATCAGCATGGCCCAGTGGATAAAAACAATAAACAACACAAACAGAACAAAATAGAACAAAATACATAACTGAAAATAAAGACAACTGAATTCCAGTCCCAGCCCAGCCACTGTTGTGCTTTGTGGGTCTTGTTCTTGTACATTTCAAATCAAGGAGATGGAACTCGTTTATCTCATTGTTGTGAAGATGAAAAGTTGAGTAACTTGTGGATCTGGGTTGGACTGTATTAGGGATTGGTAGAGTAAAACAATTGAAATGAAATGATCAATAGGAGACACTTCCATCAATAGGTAAGTTACAGTGGGTGGGATAATGAGCCCTTCAACCCACTGGCAAATCAGTAGGGTAAAGCTAGCACTTCAACACATCGGTGGTGGTGGTGGTGAGGGGGTGAGTTTATCAGCATTAAGCTTTTCTTTCATTAGTGGAAAACTCTGAGTAGAGTTTGTTTTTAAGATTTTCCTCTCTGTTGCCATGTTGTTTTGGAAATGGCCTACTGTTTGCGGAGACTCACTGTCATTCACTAGTCCCAATTTTAATCACTGTTTGATCGTATATTACACATGAAATGGTAGAAGAAGAATTAAATTTTGTGTCACTGTCCCTGAAGACATATTTTCATATATTAATTGCTGATTAATCTTCTACTTTTTTTGTTGTTGCAGTTGTTATTCTGTGACATCTTCTCTACTTAAGCAGCTCACCCACGAGGCATCCAAAACAGAGAGAAAAAACAGAGTGAACATTTTGCCTTATGGAATTGTCAAAAGTTGCAGTCAAAACACAGGCAAGATTTGGAAGAATCTGTAATGAGTCAGGGCAAGTTTTCCTAGCTATAGAGGCTGGGGAAGGAGAGGGAATTAGAGATTGGCTGTTCCTGGAAACTCTCTGCCTGTACTCCATGACCTGAGTCCCAGGACCTGGAAGCGGCTGGACATCTGAGCTATAGGAGAGACTGGTGCTGCCTTTCTGAGGAGGGCTTTGGAAAACAGCAAGTTTCCTGAATTTTTCCATGGCACAGGAGCAGATGAAATGTCATGAATGGTGTCCAGGCCAGTGGACTGAGTTAGCTCCTGAGAGTCCCTGTACTCTCCAGCACGGCACGAGGAGAAGCAGACCATTCTCCCATGCAGCCATAGGAAAATGGTACAAACATGACACCGAAATTCAGCTGACCGCAAGAGCTTGATGGTCAGTGTGAGCCAGATGGAGCAGGAACATGTACGGATGGAAAACCTAGATCCAAAGTTCATTCCCCTCTCCTGCTGATGTTCCAGCACATTGCAAGCTTTCCCAGAAACTTAGAGGCAACCTTGGCACAAGGACATGATTTGTTGGAAATTAAGTTTTGTCACCTGGGGGACTGTGAGCTTGATATGGAAATTAATTCAGTTATATAATTATAAAAATGATGTGCTTCCTACACGTCTGATTTTGTGAACCCAAATTAGTTTCCACAACACAACTGTATTAACATTTGCCAACCTCTGGTGCAACATTTGTTGTCTTTGTTGCATTTTTCTAGAAGTTTTCAGCTCTAACACATCTTTCCCTGTTTTATTTTCATTTCTAAATTCTGGTGAGTGGTGTTTTGGTAAGTAGCTATCAGTTATTTTTCTGTCTTACTTGAAAAGTCTTCTCTGTATTAAATAACACAGGTCACTTAGATAAATATCTTATTATTACCAGAAGGTAGGGAACTGCTTCTCCTGTACATTACTTCTATTATCTTTCAATCCAGAAAAAAAAAAAACATGGCAAGAGGACAAGTTTTTGAATGTTATGAATCATGATTTCTGTGTCTAAAATCTGCTCTTTTGTTAACACTAAGAGCAACTTCCTTCAAAGTGGTTCATCTTGGTTTCTTACCGTGTGTGTGTGTGTGTGTGTGTGTGTGTGTGTGTGTGGTAAAACCAAAGTTTCCTATTATTTTCGAAGGTGTTTGACCCTGCTGGAAGACAGCTATGTATAAGGTGAAATTGGCAGAGAGAAAGGGAAACCGGATCTTATTCCCAGGCCTCCTGTCACCAGCTGTGTGACTTTGCTGAAGTCATTTCTTTCCCCTAAGTCTCGGTTCCCATACCTATAAAGTGAGTGTTCTGCCTGGGTGTCTTTTAGGTCTTTATTAATGTTGAAATATCCTGACTTTATGGGTTCTCATTCACTGTGATGTGGTAACCAAAACAAGCAGAGATTAATAACCCAGGACTCAATAATGTAAAACACAAAAATTGTATTTTTGCAAATTTTTGTAAATGCGGGATCATGTGACAGTATTGGTGTGATCCATAACTCTACATTTAGTGGATAAACAGAATGTAACTTAGAAGCGTTATCTTTGTTATCAGGGGAACATGGAGTTGGATGTATATGATGGGGATGGGCAGTTAATTCATAGGTTGAACACCCAATGAGGGAATATCTCTTCATCACTATCTCCAAACACTCCCCACTCTTCCTCAATTTTCTTAGTAACTCACTGCTCAGACTGGGTTTCCCCAGAAGCAGACTATGAGACCAGGATTTGATGCAAGCAGTTTTTTTGGAATCGATCCCAGAAAGACTGATAAGAGAGTAGAGAAGTAACACAGAGAAGTGAAGAAAGCTAATAGAAGGTCCCGGTGCTCTCTCCTGAAAGAGACTGCTGGAGGACTGAGTAGAACATGCCCTAGAGTTGTCCCCCTCTGCTGGGGCAAGAGAACTAGGGTACCGATCAGCTAATTTCCATCCTTCACTGGTTAAGGGCATTAACCTCCCCAAACCTCTGGCGTGTGCCCCAGATAGACCAGGCATGCTTCTGTGGCCAGAGAAAGCCCAAGGGTGGAGAGTCACAGATGCTTGTGGTAGGTAGCAGGTGGTGTGTATGGAAATGGGAATGGGATGCCAAGGGGATTTGGGCAGGGCACCAAGCATCTGCCGCATTACCCTAATCCAGGCAATAACACTCGCAATATCCCAGGGATTCCCCTTGTAGCCTCGAATTCCTCTTATTCTCGTTTATTTTGCATTTACCTTCTAGAACAGAGTTTCTTAGATAGTAAAGGTCCTACTGACTTTCCTCATTTCTGTGCAACCTCCTTTCCTGCTTAGCTTCTCTTCTGTGGTCAAGCCAATATACACAGAATTTTGCCTTCCATTCTTTGCTAAGGTGTTTCTTCTACTTGGAATCTGTGCCTCAGTCATTTTCACTAATCCATGTCCCTCCCAGTACACAGAATTTTTCACAGAAAACATAGTTAATCCTTTAAAAATATATTTTTAGATTGAATTGCATGCCCCTCTTAGGGTTTCTTTCTTTCCAAATGCCTTTTTTTAATCCCAATTTAAGAATTTCTTTAGCCAGTACTACAACCATGCAGTCCTTGTTCTCCACTTCTTTCCTTTTATCTACTCAATGTTATTAATCTTTTTAGTGTAAACATCAGTGACTCAAGCAAGCCTTTTCTAATCCCCATGATTAGGATGAGTTTTTGTGTTACCTGCTCCAAAAGGTTTGTCCTTTGTAATGCTCGCCACATTTCAGGTTTCTGTTCACTATTAGCTATCCAGACACACTTCAAAGGCCATGAGGCCTGATACCATGATTTTGCTGCACTCCTAGACCTGGCCTACTGGTACATAGTAGGCATTGATAAAAATCTGCTGGAGCATTGCATAAATAAACTATGCCATTTGGGACTGATTAACATTTTAAAGAATAATTGATTTTACTTCTTCCAAGCATTTTTCTAGTGAATTTATAAATACATTAAAGGTGGAGGCTGTTTCTCTTGCATCCCCTCTGGAGTGCTATATGCAATGTACCTCATACAGTAGGAGCTTCAAAATGTTAGTAAAGTGAATACACACACACACACACACACACACGGAGGTAACTGCACGGAGGTATACGCTTTGGTAAGAGTTTACTTGGACCATTGGAGCATGCTGTTCTCTCTCACGTGACACATAGCAACAATTCAAATAGAGTAAATCAGGCAGGATACAATGGCTCATACCTCTAATCCCAGTACTTTGGGAGGCTGAGGCAGGAGAATCATTTGAGGCCAGGAGTTAGAGACCAGCCTGGACAACCTAATGAGACACCATTTCTTCAAAAAGCAGAAACATTAGCTGGGTATGGTGGTTCACCTGTAGTTCTAGCTACTTGGGAGACTGAGGTGGGAGGATTGCCTGAGTCCAGGAGTTCGAGGTTATAGTGAGCTATGATTGCCCCACTGCACTCCAACCTGGGTGACAGAGTGAACCACTGTTTCTAAAACAAAATAAAAAAAAAATAAAATGAGTGAATTAATTGCTGGAGAGGTACTAAGTAATAAAATTGGACTTCAAATGGAAAAGCAATAAAAAAAAATAGGTCCTGTGATTTGGAAGAGTAATGAAGGTGCTGAAAATAGACACTAATCGTAAATGTGTAGGATGCTAGGAAAAAAAAAATTTTGGGGATATGTGTGCTAATTGGTGTTAATAACAAACACACCAAGAAAAACAAATTGGTTTAAAGAATAAAAAGAAACACAGGATTTGCAGTCATTAATTTTGTAGAAAAATGTAGGTGAGAGAAAAAGGAAAAAAGCAAACTAAATTTTTTGAAAACAAGTTCATCAGCATAAGAATGATACAATGGACTTTGGGAACTTAGGGGCAAGAGTGTGAGAGGGTGAGGGAAAAAAGACTAAACACTGGGTACAGTGCTCAGGTGATGGGTGCACCAAAATCTCAGAAATCACCACTAAAGAACTTACCTGTGTAACCAAGCACCACCGGTTCTCCAAAAACTATTGAAATTTAAAAAAAATTAAAAAGAGATCAATATGTATTAAAATATCAGTGACACTTTTGAGAAGACCTAGTGTTTAACAGAATAATATCAATAATCACCGAAGAAAACTATTCTGAAATGTGTTGTGCTTCACTGGTATAACTATAATTAGAGAATAAGCAGAATAGAAGAAAATTATCTTCACATCTATCTATTTTATCTGTTTATGGATGCAATTTCCAAAATACATACGCAGAATTTTTTCTAAACAGAAGCATGAAAATAAAAAAGTATTTCAAAATAAAAGTGCTTTGGCTGAAGCACCTGATAGAGTATGATAGGAAATTTCATTCGCCCATTCTATTCAAACCAAATCGGGTAGAAGCCTGCTGGCTTTTCTTCAATGTTATCTCAAAAACAGAAAAGAAAAAAAAGTATGTGATAAAGTTACAGGCTACATAGGCCATCTTTGAACAACATATAAAGACTGTATATGAACAAACACATACACAACAGATATACATGATTTAGATTTCAGTGTCTTTTAACATTTTCTGCAGACATTTCAAATATATATATATACACACACAAGTATTAACAAGGATACAGAAATCTAGATGTGCCTGATTTTATGTTTTTTTGTGCAGCATTGATTTGCTTTGAAGCCATTTGTCTCTAACATCGTTCTGAAAAAATGTGCACATGCCGACACAAACGTGTGTGTAGTAGTACCCTGGTAAACTCTGTACTTGCTGAATGTTCTTGTACGCTCTTAGCCATCCAGGGCTTCATGACCAAATGAATGTGCCGACCCATTGAGCAAGAACCTACCATGCTGCAAATTCTCACCTTCAGAGAGAGCTGCACTGTGCTGTCTCAAGCTGAGTGTGCTCTGCAGTGTGTGTGGGTCACTGCACTGGGGCCTCTCTTTTTGTCATGTGTTTTGTGGTCTTGTCTACAATTTTGAAAGACTGTGGCTTCCGGAAGGGGTGTAAATAATCAGCTTGCAAGAAAACACAGGTAGAGTATCATGGTTGATGGTAAAATGCATCTTTAATAGTGACTTGAGGTATTTTCAGAGAAATTGTCAAGTAGAATTGAACAAATGAGAGGCGATTAGAGGTATTGTTGATCTTCAACATTGTGAAAGGCACCACGCATAATTGTAGCTGTAGGAGGTTGGATCAATATTTTGTGAATAACGGCTGGAAGAACCGATGGCCTGAGACGTCATAACTTCATGAAATTTGAAGGAAGCACAAAAGCAATTGTCAGTTTTAAATGCTAAGAAAGAATAGCTGTCCCTTAGTATCCATGAGCAACTGGTTCAAGGACCTTCTCTGGATACCAAAATCTGAGGATGCTCAAGTCCTTAATATAAAATGGAGTGGTACTTGCATATAATCTATGCTCATCCTCCTGTGTACTTTAAATCATCTGTAGATTACTTGTAATACCTAATACAATGTAAATGCTATGTAAACAGCTGTTATGCTGTATTGTTTAGGGAGTAACGACAAGAAAGAAAGACTGTACATGTCCAGTACAAACACAATTTTTTCTTGAGTGTTTTTTTTTGATCCACAGTTGGTTCAATCCCTGAATGTGGAACCCACCGATGTAGAGGGTCAAATGTATTTCCATAGAAGACTTGCATGATCCTGACTCAGGACCTCAGGAAGGCAACCTCTTGGAATAATAGTATATATATATCACAGAGTCCCAAATGTTATTGACAAATATGCATTCATAATTTTTTTTTACCTGGTTCTCAGTCAGTGTGCATAATTCATAGTATTTTAAAAGGTTGAAAATACAGTTGAAAATAAGATAAAATTCAGTAAAAATACCAAATGTCAGCCTCAGAGCTAAATACTTTCTAACAGCTCCAAGACATAAAAGGAAAGGAATGTTCAAATTGATGAACATTATTAAAGACAAGGACATTTTCATTTATAAAAGAGATAAAGTATTTAAAGTAAGTTCTTTATACTTCTAACTAAAATGCTTTTCATTTTTAACTCATATAGCTATGTAAAAAATAATGTAATGCTCCTTGTACACATCTTTTTACTTATAGTAGCCTTGAGAAAAATTACACATAGGTAGTTTAACTTGCTCAAACCCATCAAAAATTAAGGGAAATTGAAGAAAACAGTATTAAGGATTTTATTCACATTTAAGTTGCTATTGCATGCAGCAAGAGATTAAAGGAACCATAAGATAGAGACTCTGACTTCTGTGAGTATATGCCCCAGTAGAAGAGCATATAGAATTGGGTTTGAAATCATTGCTTTTTAAAGTATTTGTCAGCTTACTTGTGACACTCAACCTGTTACTCTCATCCAATAATATGGTACTAATATTTATCTGTCTATAGCCTCCTCCACACTTCTTGTAAGACACTGAGTTTAATTTTCTCTTCTCATTCAGAGCAAGCTAATGGGAGTCAAGGATGAACAGAAATTCCCTCTGCAGCTGAGGCAGGAGAATTGCTTAGACCCAGGAGACGGAGTTTGCAATGAGCCAAGATCTTGCCACTGCATTCCAGCCTGGCGACAGAGCAAGACTCCGTCTCAAAAAAAAGTTTCCTCTGTCTATCGCATCACCTCAAGTCTGGTTATGACGCTATACTAAGCTAGTACAATACTCCATGGATTCTTGACCACTTAAAAATCTCGTCCTTCAGGCCTTTTATTGATTTTGGAGTATATAATAAATATCCTTCAATTATTTTGGGTGCTTTATAGCCAGGTTTGTTTTTTTTCTAGGCAGCCACAATCTTGACTAGTATGAAAGTTGGTTCCAGGAGCAGATTATATACCAGATCTCAGGGAAAAGGAGGAAGTCTGGGATTGTACTTGGCATAATTAGGGTTAAAAGCAGTGAAAATGCAGTTGTGTCAGTGATTGAAGGATGACAGACTGTGGTAAGCAACGACAAAACGGTTAACTTTCCTGTCATCATTTGGAATCCAGTGCAGATTGAAGATCAGGCTTTGGGTATAAATTTGCTGATGTTGAAAAAACAACAGCTGAAAAAAATTAACTGGGCATGTGAGGGGCTGCTTTTAGACATAATAAGTGGCTTGGATTAAAAAAAGAATGACAATTTCAAATATTAAATTCTTGGGTCACAAACTGAAGCTTAGAGAACTTTACCTGATGATGCTAGCAGAATATTTGGACTCTTAAAGCTGTAGAGATGAGGTATCCAAAAAATCAATACAAAGGTTAGTCTTGGGTTTCCAAGTTAACACATTATTTATCCCCTCTTCAGCTTCTTTGGTGAGAGTTAAAATATTAAATGGGACAGAGTGACATTCTGAATATTAAAATAGGGATATATGGGAGGATTTGAAGGACTTGAAATAGCCACAAAACCCAATTTTTTTAAGCTTCCCTTGCCAGTTGATGCATTCAAAATAGCTCAGGTAAAAACCCTTTTCTTTGTTGTAAGAGGCAGTCCTTCCCATTCTTAAGCCAGTTCTCTTCAGATCCTAACCCTCTTCCCCCCATTTTCATTTCAAATTGGTAACTGAAGTTGGATTTCAGCATACTAATTTATGTTGTCAAACTTTGTAATAGTTTAATACAAAAAAATACAAAATAAATATACTTAACAATTTGTATAATAAAATACCTAGGGGAAAATATGTCTTATTAAATTCCAAACATGCTTAACCAAAAAGTGAATAAATGTAGTTTTAGGTTAGTCTATTTTTTTTTTCGTATAGTGCAATTATCTGGATTCACTGAGAGGGCAAGGTATTTTTAATACAGGAAGCTGTATAGATTATTGATCACGCTAAAGAAAATTAAGATGCCATAAATTATTTACAATAGTACCTAGAAAGAAATAAAATGACTGAATTTAAAACATGAATCTCATCTACTTCCTATGTTGCCTAAGTAGACATAGATGACCATCTTTTTGCTAAGACCTTGAGAAACACTTCAGTGAGGGAACTACTAGTACCTACAAAAATGTGATTGTGGCTTCTCTTGTCAGTTGGGGATATTGATGGGAGGGACTGATATTGAAATAGTCTGTCTGATTACAATGGAGATTGGAAAGATCCTGTGATTGAGAAGGGCAGGTGCAGAAGCCAGGCACTTAACCTCCAGAGGCTAGTTATTTGTGCTTTCCCTAATAGAGACACATAGATATTTAACACTGATTTATTGATCATGGAGTCTATAGATCTGAGATATATAGGCAACTCACAAAGTTCCTAATAAATTTGCATAAAATCACCATGTCTCAGGATAAAGCTTACCAAAAGAAAGAGTCATTACCTTATTTCTAGACCTGTGGTCATTTTCTGGTGTAAGTATATTCTGAAGAAAAGAATATAAGTAGACCTTTCAGTTGTTTTAAGATAATGGCTCTCAAATTACACATTTCTAATATAGAAAAATGGCACTGTGGTTCAATGGTCAGACTAGAAATGTATTATGTTCAGGTAATAAATAGAGTCTTGACCCAAGCCCATCTCACTGTAGGCATACAGGGACCTACAGACACATCCTCTTCTCTTTCCCTTCATTTCCTGTGTGTTCTTGGAAAAGATATTTTAGGCAATCGGCTAAATACTCACATTTACTTCTTAACTCAGGAATAAGAGTTGTTATGAAAGGAAAGAACAAGGATGGAAGTCCTGGATCTTACCTTCCTTACTAAAAGAAAAAAACAAGAGCAGTAGGATATTCCCATAGAATCTGAGAGATTAGTGCTACCATCAATGACTGAAATGGTAGGTTGTGGTCATTTCTATCGCAGCTCCATTTAACTCTCCAATTAGGTTGATGGGGAAGACAGATGGGTCTTGGAGAATGAGTGTGGATTATTGTAAGCTTAATTAGGTGGTGCCTCCAAGTGCAGCTGCTGTTCCAGATGTTGTCTCCTCACTAACTCATATCAACAGAGCTCCCGGCAATCAGTCCAGGCTGCAGTGCAATCAACTCTACCTGGCAGCCCATATGATCCAGCAGATCCAATGAAGCTTGAAGAGTTTGTAGCAGATTGGGATGCTTTATGGAGCTGCAGTAGTAAATTCACAGTCAAGACCTCTAATGTCATTAAAAAAAATAAAAGTTATGACCTCTCCAGCAAGTAACTAGTCCTATTTTGAGAAACAACTCTTGAAATGCTACTGGACCTTGGTAGAGACTAAATGCCTGGCATTATGATCTGAATTTCCCATTATGAACCGATCATAAGCTCATTCGCTAAAAAGTAAAGTGAGGAATCCACAGCAGTACTCCATCAAGTGAAATCCACACATTCCCATGCGCCTGCACACACACACACACACACACACACACACACACACACACAGAGGAATGGTTCCAAGCCAATCTTAAATGCATATGTTAAATCGTACAAGGAGGATTGTCATCTTCCTGGGTATCATCCTGCTACCCCGCTGCTCTCTCTCAACCCCAATGGCCTCATGGAGGGATTCCTGTGACTAGTTAGTAGCCTGAGATGCCAGATAAATCAATAAATGGATAGATATGTAGATAGATAGATAACTCTTGGTTTACAGATGCTTCTTCCCAATTTCCTGGGGCCAGCATTGGTGGACTTATAGTAAGGGATTGTACTTCTTAATTCAATGCTGGTCCTAAAGGGAAGTAAACCTGTTGTCTAATTTGCCTGGAAGAAGTCATAGATTGAGTTAAGTAATAACAAAAACCAGTGGGTAATGATTAATAATTTGAGCAGGTAGTCAGAAACTTAGAAGTAACAAGACTATTTTGGTAGAGGGTAGTGGATATCTTTTTCCATCTGAATGCTCTCAGAGTGGAAAAATATTAATGTAGTATTTGAATGCTTATTAAGAGTCTCTTCAGGTTCGGGATATGATAACCCATTCTCTAGATGTCAGTCAGTCTCCTTGCCCATTCTCCTCATGCTTGCATAAAGATCTCATGAATTACATAGCAATGGTGATAGTGAAACCCATTGTGTTGGACTGAATGATGGTGCCCAAAAGATATGCCCACATCCTAATCCCCAGAATCTGTGAATATGACCTTATTTGAGAAACAGCCTTTACAGGTCTAATAAAGTTAAGGAATTTGAGACAAGGTCACCTGGATTTCCTGAGTAGCTACTAAATCCATCGAAAAGTACCCTTATAAGAGATGGAACAATAGCCAAGATGTGGAAGCAAACTAAGTGTCCATCAACGGATGAATAGTGGTATATATACAGGATGGAATATTATTCAGCCACAGAAAAGAAAACCCTGTCATTCATGGAAACATGGATAAGCCTGGAGCTCATTATGTGAAGTGCAAAAAGCTAGGTACAGAAAGACAAATATTATATGTTCTCACTCATATGTGGGACCTTTGAAAGTTGATCTCATGGAGGTAGAGAGTACAATCATGGTTACTGCAGGCTGGAAAGCATAGTGGGAAGGAGGGATGAAGAGAAGTTGGTTAATGGGTGCAAAATTATGGTTATAGAGAAGAAATATGTTCTAGTGTTAGCACAGTCATGTGACTATGGTTAGCAATAATTTATTGTATGGTTAAAAATATCTAGAAGAGAAGATTTGGGCTCTAAATATGAATAAATGATAAATGTTTTAGGTGGTGGATACCCCAATTACCCTGATTTGATTACTACATAGTATATGCATATATTAAAATATCACATGTACATCCAAATGTGTACAATTATTATGTATTAATTTTCTTAAAAAGAGGCAGTGGAGGAGAAGAGAGACACAGAGAAGGCCATGTGAAAAGATGGAGGCAGGATTGGAGTTATGTAGTCAAAAACTGCAGGATACCTGGGGTCACTAGAAGCTGAAAGAAGCAAGAAAGGAGATTCCCCTAGAGTCTTCAGGAGGAACAAGGTCCTACTGATGTCTTGATTCTGACTTCTGGACCCCAGAACTGTGAGAGAATGGATTTTTGTTGTTTTAAGATACTGAGTTTACAGCAATTTGTTACAACAGCCAAATGGACAAATATACTAAGGAGAGACTTCTCTATATTATTTTGCTATCACTTATGCTGAGGGCTCAATTTTTCCAGTAGAATCATTAGTCCACTTTTAGCTAAGGAGCTAGAACCTGGGTGGGACTTTGGGCAAGGTGATTACTTTTTTTAGTGGGACATCAAGTATTTGTGCCAACTGAAAAACACCTTAAGGATATGGACTGGATTTATTTTTTCTGCCTATTGTATTTCTAGAAGCACTGTTAATTATGAACTTAACAGATACCTTTTAGCTCATCAGAATATGTCGTCCAACATTTCTCTGGCCATGAAATTGTTATTTTGTGAGTGAAATCAGGTAATGTGCTGCTGGTCATGGGATAATTGGTTTTATCATGTACCCTGTTATCCCAGAGCAGCTAACTTACAGCATTGGAGGATCTCTTACAGTTTCGTTTAGGAGATCTCCTTATGAGATTGGAAAGCCTGTTCAGGAGAGCAGCATATGGAATGATTTCTCTCAGAGATAGACAATATGTGAGTCTGGAGAAGAAGGATGATAGAAAATTTGATGCTTTTCAGGTTACAGCTCATAATGTGCCCTAGAAATTGTGCTAACTCCAAACACTTCTGGCTTAGAGGATTTAGTAAGCAAGAGATGAATGCATCCACCAGGCATTGTAACAAGGGTTCTTTTGAGTTAGAAGCTGAGACAGCTATTTGGTCTTTTTAGGTTCTTCACCATGAGTTGAATATACTAAAAAGAGGGATTATAGTGCTGTCTGGGGTGATTAATCCTGACACTGAAGAAAAATAGAGTTGCGAGTTCACAGTGGAGGCAGAAAGGAGAATGGACAGAATCAACTGAGACAGAAGTGGGGTTGGGGAAGATCTTTGCATTGCCAAGTACAGCAATAAATTAAAAATGGCTTAAAGGTGACTTTAGTTGTATACAGTAGGATCATCTAAGACTTAGAATTCTCAGGAATAAAGGTTTGGATTATCCCAGAGCTAATGTTATTCAACCAGTTTTTGTGCTGGCTGATGGCAAAGGGGACACAAAATGAAGGAGTGAGGAAGGTATATTTGTCTTCATGATTTTTCATAAGCAAGAAGTGTAGTCACTTCTATATTATTTTACTTGCTCTGTCTCTATCTCTCTTTGTATATAGTTACATATTTAACTAATCTACCTTTTATTTCCTGCTCAATTATACCACTATTTCATATAGAGCATATTGAGTTCACAGGCTGAACAATATTTATGTGTGATGGAGGCAAAATTAGAGAAGAATAGGTCGTAACTAAAGAGCCAACACGTGTATTTAGATTTGTATATAATGGGACTCTGGATGGTCTCCTTGTTGCAGGAGTAAAAAAATGTGTTTCAATTATGTAAGAGACGATATCATTATATTTGGCAGAAACAGATTTTTGAGAGAAGGATATATACAGATTTTAATTAGTGAAAGAGTTATAGTTTAGGGGTATTTGTCATATTTTTGCTGCCCAGGAACTCAAGTTCCTATGTGATAGGAATTCTATTATTTCAAGCAAGATCCTTACTTCCACCTTAGAAGTCCACATGGCATAAATGTTTGTCTTTCTCATGAGCTAGTGTGTGTGTGTGTGGTCTAAATTTGGATAATGAGCCACTCATGCAAGGGATTCTGAATGTGGGAGAAGTGACACAAAGAATCTAGACAATATCTGGTCATTTTGAGGTGACATTAGTGTTGTTGGTACTCAGTGTACACAGTGCTATCTGCTGTTTGTGGTAATCTCAGTGGAGAGTTCCAGGGAAGTCTTTGGAGGTGGCAGTCATGTCCTAAGATAACCATTCCAGTGGAGAGGTCTTGACTGTAACTCTGGTTCCTACTAATTTCCTGAGCCTAGTTCTTCAGTACTGTATAACATAAAACTTGGTTGGCCTTTGTCCTGTTTACTAGGGGGAGCCTCTAAACCCTTGGAATTCTCTGAGTAATAGGAGTGTCTTTTTTTTCATGATGAGCCATTCAGATCATACCTGATAGTGTATGCTAACAAGGTGATTCATGGCAGACTCCTAGGTCATTTATACTAATGAGATGACTCAGGATTGGGCTGGCCGTGTCAAAAAGACGAATCAGATGAATAGAGGGTTAGGGCTTTGCTTGATATGGTATCATACCAACCTCCTAACATCCAATGAGGTAAAAGGAGCTGGAGATTTAGTTCTGTCATATGACTGATGATTCAACCCATGATGCTACATAGAGAAAACTCAATAAAAGCTGTGGACACTGAAAGCCTAAGTGAACTTTCCTGATTGGCAATCACACATCATTGTGCTGCAAGTGTGAAGCATCCTGAGGACACGGAAGCTTTGTGTTTGGAAAACTTTGTGTTTGGGACCTCCCAAACCTTGACCATCAATATACATCTCTTCATTTAGCTGTACAGCTTTGTAATCTTTGTAACAAAAAAATGATCGTAACACTTTCCTGAGTTCTGTGAGTTGTTCTGTGAGCAAATTATTGAGGGTGTAGTGGGAATCTCCAAAATTGTAGCTGGTTGAGTAGATGTGTAGGTAGACTGGGAACCCTGGAGCTTGGGGTTGGTATCTGAAGTCAGGGGAGTGTCATGGACTATGCACTTAATCTGTGAGATTTGACCTCACTCTGGGTAGTTAGGATTAGAATTGCATTGGGTCTGGCTTTCCCGTCAATTCTGTGAGCCATTTGATATTCCAGTAAATTCCCTTTTTGCTTAGGTTAGTTAGAGCAGCAGTCCTCAATCCGCAGGCTGGGTACCGGTTCATGGCCTGTTAGAAACTGGGCAGCACAGAAGAAGGTGAGTGGTGGTTGAGTGTGCATTACTGCCTGAGCTCTGCCTCCTGTCAGATCAGCAGCGGCACTAGATTCTCATAAGAGCACAAACCCTATTGTGAACTGCGCATGTGAAAAATCTAGGTTGAGCATTCCTTATGAGACTCTAACTAATGCCTGGTGGTCTGTGGTGAAACAGTTTCATCCCAAAACCATCCCTCCCACCCTGTCCATGGAAAAATTGTCTTCCACAAAACCAGTCCCTGGTGCCAAAAAGATTGGGGACTGCTAAATTAGAGTAACTTTCTGTTGTCTGCAATCAACATAAAGCTTAAGGAGGAAAAGGGCAATTATGCTTAAGCATTAGTAGAAACTAAGAATAAGCCTTGGATATTAATATGAGCTCTCTAATTCCCTAATTTTCTCTTCTTCCTTAAGCAAACTTATGACCAATAGACAGTAAAAAAGTAAAAAAATGGAAGGACCTTTTTTATATCATAGTGGAAGACATTTGTAAGGCAGAAGAGCCTCTTAAAAAAAGAATGACTCTGTTGCATCTATACTTTAATTTTTACTCCAAAGAAAAGTCACTTTCTCAATGGTAAACACATCTTCCTAAAATATATTTGTTTGTTTATTAAAAATTTCATATCCAGCTTTTGCCAACTATATCTATCAGTTAAAGATATATTGGACTACTAGCCACAGGAAACACTAAATACAGTGGCATAAAAAGGGATCAGTTTTTCTCTCACATAACAAAAGTGTGAGGGTAGGCAAGCCAGGTATGGTATACACAGTGTCATCAGAGATCCAGGCTTCTCTTTCCCCTCAAATGTTTGTTGTCGTCCTCATGATTTCAGGATGGCTCTTTGCCCCATGGGTATGGAGACCAGACTCTAGCTAGCAAGAAGGGTGAAGGGCAAGGGGCAAAGAGCTCATGCCAGTGGAGTCAGCTCTTTATTAAAAAATTTTTGAAAACTCCTTCAGTGACCTGTATTTGCAATCTATTGGCAAGAATTGTGTTTCTTGACCAGCCCTAGCTGCAAGGGAGTCTGACAAAATAGCTTATTATTTATTTATTTATTTATTGCTGTACATATTGCCATCATAAATAAAAATCAGGGTTGTAAAGAAAACTGGAACATTTTTTTCTTTAACTTCTAATGTGCTACTTATAATTACTCTTGTCTTATAAATTGCTCTCTAGTCTGGGACTTATACTTCTACCAATTTAACAGTTGATTTCAAGATTAATAGTCAATTTAGTAAGTATTTATATGTGTAAAGGCTAAACATACATGTGGAATAAAGTTAAGACTTCCCTGATGTTCCTTTCTTGGAAATTCCTGCGATAGTCACTTTCTTGGTTTGTCATTGAAGAGGAAAGTTAAAATATCTGGGAGGTTGGTGTAGCAAAGCTTAAAAATAATTGTATAGATTGAGAAGCCACAGCGTTACTGAGTCAAACGTAAATGTTACAAGTTGTATGATAGTTGTCATATTAAAGTCTTTGAGAAGAGAATATGTCTACACAAGAGGGCCTGAGATAAGATTTCGGACATTAGGTTTGAAGCTATGGAAAGAAGGATCAGTGTCAGGTGGTAACACATACCTAGGAGGGGACTAGGCAGAATGCCATAGAACATTTATAGAACATGAGAACAAAGCGCTGAAAGAAACAAGAATAAATTCTTCATCCACTTGGGAGGGAAAAATAAAGGAAATTTTGAAAAGTAAAATCTTAAATATTTAGAAGTAGGCTATACATCTGGAAGGGAGAGTGAGTGATCTAAAGAATATTTTCAGGGTGGAGTTTAGGAAACTCAAGAAATATCATTTTCCTGAAGCCAAGGAGGGGTCTGATTTGTAGACAGAAAAGACCTTGGTATGCTAGGTACCTGGTATTCTGAATGAGATAAACCAGGTTGTGTCCAAGGAATAAAAGTAAAAGCTTAAAAAGAATAGACCAGCTGTAAAGGCAAGGACCTAAGGAGAAACTACATTGCTTTAAAATAAATTAAGCGAACTGGGTCAAATGGGCTGTGGAAACCACAAACACTGTCTTCTTTTCCTTTTGGTAGGGGTGTGCTCTACTAGCATCCTTTCAAATAGCGCTCATTTTAGTTTTTCCTTTTACTGCTTGGAAAAATCTAAACATAGAAATAATCGCTAAGAAGTCATTACAGAATTCCTTATTTTGTGACATATAGTTATGATGCAACTAGAGAAACAATGCCAGATTTTGTTTGTTTGAAAAATGAGGATATTTGAAGTTTATTGAATATGAAAATGTGATTCTTTAAGCTGTAAATAATACAGTAATATCCCTTCTAATTTCCATATAAGCAATTTATATTCTTTTCTCCTTAGGCTCATTTGTTCCTTTGGTAAGTGTATCTGTGCTGCCTTGAAAAATGATTAGAATTGACTTAATGTTAATCTATTCCTGTAATAGTCTTTACATCTAGCTTTTTTTTTTTTTGAGCATGTACAAATCTTTTTTCCATATTTGTGAAGTTTTCTCTTTATATTAGAACTTTGCAATGGTTGTGTGCAATTCTGTTATACTCTAATAGAATTGTGCTTAATATTTGCTGTAATCTTAGTCTGCAATAGTCAGTAAAAATATCATAATAAAATTAATAATCATAATAAACCCGAAAGAGTTATGCAAACTAGAAAGCTTGTTTCTACTGTAATTGAGAAGTGCACTTGGAATATTTTTTACTTTTTAGAGGGTTGATAAATTGGTTTCAGACTCACAGCTTTCTGGGAAAAGCCAAGATCACCCAAAGGAGTTCAAATAGTACAAGGATTATGTAATGCATGGCAGCTGGTGGGTTGAAGACAGTCTTCCACCCTGATTCTTACTGAGAAACCTATTTCATTTGGGTAATAAAGAATAATTCTAAGTATTATTTTAATGAGATGAAGGGACAGTTACTCTAATATGAACCCATGCCACACAATGCACAAATTCAGTGATCAAACATCATAGTGTAATTAAAAATAGAAGACTGGCACATGAACTTAAGACACCAAACTCTGCTTCTTGAGGCATGCACCGAAAATCATCTTAATTTGATAAAAATCTATTCTCCAGGAAAGTCCTCCAGGGAATGTGATTATACCACCTCCTTCTTCACCCAATACCAATGTTTACAAATCTTCTTGTAAGGAAATATTTTTCTTATATTTAACCTAAATCCCTATGTGGAAGCTTAAGCCCACTACTTCCTCTCCTAGCCTTAGTGAAGATGCAATACAGCTGCCACTTCCAGATGGCACTTAAAAAAAAAAGACCTAAGGCTTATTTACATATAATCAGCTCATAAGTCTCCTTTCTCTATCCTCATCAACAAGAGAAAAATATTGCAGTGCTTCTTCTTACATTACTTATTACCACTAAGATCGCACATTACCATTTTATTATATTTTGTAGTTAAATCTTTCCACCTGTTCCTAATTATTTCCTTATGACCAATTTTCAGAAGTGAAATTCCTGGGTCAAAAGGTAAGCATATTTTAAATATTTTTACTCATATTGCCAACTTACTCTTGACCAAAATTGTACTTATTTATGAATCTAGTGACTGTGTGGGGAAAAAGAAAGAAGTCTTTCTTCTCACTCATGCCAATGTTGTATATTACCATTCTTTTTGTGTTTGCTAGTTTGGTGGCTCATTACTTTGTTTTTCACTTCTCTTTTTTTTTAAATTGAAGTTGAATATTTTTCATGCATGTTGGCGATCTGTCTTTATGCATGCGTAAACATTTTCTTTGCCATTCCTTTACCCATTGTTACGTTGTTATTTCTCTTACATGTCATAGTTTTTCATAGGAAATAAATCATACCTTGGCACATGTTGCCAATATATTTCTTCCACTTCGTCAATTTTTTAAATTCCATTTGCCATATTTGGATGTTTTTAATTTTTATGTGGTAAAATTTATTAATCAGTGATTTGTGAGTCTTGATTAAGGAGCCTGTTTACACCCCAAGATTACAGACGCAGTTGTATTTTCTTTCTTAGTATTTCCATACTTTTAGTGAAGCAAGGCACTGAGAAGGTGACATTTGAGCAAAGATCTGAAGGAGATACGGAGAAAGCCATGTGCAGATTTTGGGGGAAATTGTTCAAAGCAAAGCTAACCACAAATATGAAAGCCTTGTAATTTGAACTTTTGTGTGTTGTTTGCAGACCAGTAAGGAGGCCAGTGTGGGTGAGGTGGAGTGATTGGCGGAGCAGAGCAGTACAAAATGAAGTCAGGTAGGAAATATATGTCACGTTATTTAGGCTTTTCAACGTCACTATGAATCCTTTACTCTGAGAGATACGGGAAACCATTGGGAGGTTTTAAGCAAAGAAGTCATGTGACCTGAATATAATTATAATTCTAATTATAATTCTATATTCTGTTATAGTCTAACTAGTTGCTTTCAAATTACATGTTGAATAATCGAATTTTTCCTAGAGATAGAAGCTTGCTTTTAAAAATGCAACTTGCATAAATTATTAAATTCTTATGTAGAGTTAATATATGTGTTGAATTTTCACCTTGCTTGCTTTAGTCTCCAGAATTTTTCTTGCGTAAATACAGTGCGGTTTAATTATTGTATCTTAAAGTATATTTAAAATGTAATTGGACAGATTCCTTGTTACTACTTCTTTATCAAGACTTTCCTACCTCTTTTTGGATATTTTTGTTTGTATATAACCTTTTTTTTTTCTAGACACAGGGTCTCACTCTGTTGCCTGCAATCAGACTATAGGTGCACACCATTATGTCTGTCTGTCTTTCCCTTTCTTTCTTTCTTTCTTTCTTTCTTTCTTTCTTTCTTTCTTTCTTTCTTTCTTTCTTTCTTTCTTTCTTTCTCTCTCTCTCTCTCTTTCTTTCTCTCTCTTTCTTTCTTTCTTCGTTTGCTCTATTACTTTTATTTATTTCTTATTTTTACTTTACTTTAAGTTCTGGGATATATATATACAGAACATGCAGGTTTGTTACATAGATAGACATGCGCCATGGTGGTTTGCTGCACCCATCAACCTGTCATCTAGGTTTTAAGCCCTGCATGGATTAAGTATTTGTCCTAATGCTCTCCCTCCCCTTGCCCCCTACTCTCCAACAGGCCCCAGTGTGTGATGTTCCCCTGCCTGTGTCCATGTGTTCTCATTGTTCAACTCCCACTTACGAGTGAGAATATGTGGTGCTCGGTTTTTTGTTCCTGTATTAGCTTGCTGAGAATGATATACCTGGCTAATTTCTATTTTTTTTTTTTTTTTTTTTGTACAGATGGGTCTCGCTATGCTGCACAAGCTGATCTTCAACCCCTGGCTTCAAGCAATCCTTCTACCTTGGCCTCCCAAAGTCATATAAATTGTAATATGATCAAATTTGAAAAAATTCCATTCACTTTGGGGGCTTGGATAAATTATGCATATTATTTTGAACAGGAATTGAAATACATACCATAACATCTTCCAGTAATGAAGCCTTATTTATTTAGTAAAGTTTTATAATTTACCACATCTAAATTTTGCACATTTCTTCTTATTTTATAAGTTTATTCTGTGGTTTGAAGATACCTCAGTATTTACCTTAACCTGATTTCAGCTTATAAAAAGTAAGTTGTCTTCCTAATAAGCCTTCCTACAAATGACTTGTGTTTTTCTATATAGGATACAGGACAGGCAAATCTTCATCTTGTTTAACCCAGTTGGTTTGACTCAGCCAAACCCATCTATCAGGCTATTCCATTTTAATTCTCTTTCAGTTCTCTTCATACTTGAACCTAGTCTTTTGTTCTTATGGCTTTACCTTTAACTCCTGCTTTCAGAGTTAGCTGATTATCTTTTGCTTGCAAAAGATGATTGGAGAAGCAAAGTTCTTTCATGTCTGAAAAATAAAGTGACTCTATAAGTTTCAGGTACCCACTGCTGTCCGCTGATTTGGCAGGATCTTCTGGAAGATGTCCATGGCAGTGCCCTTGATGGGCCTCTGGTATGTTTCTCGGTCTACTCTCCTTGAATCAGGTTCATCTGTTTCTGTCTTGGGATCTGCCAATAGCCTGATGGCCTTGGCCTTTCAAATCTCATTCAATCTCATTCTTGTTCTCCTCTTGCTCTCTATTCTCTTTCACTATCAAAGGATTATATTATACATTTCTTCACATTGCCATCCACACTGTAGTTATTGCTTTCATTTTGGGAGGCTACTGGATCACCTCATCTCTGCACTTTCTCTTCTGCCACTACATTTTTCTTGAGTTTGTTGGTCTAAATAGGTACCTGGTGGAATGCACATGGTCCATATCACGTTTGACCACATTTGTGAAGTATTCTTGACCTGCCCAACAGGATGTGGCTCCTCCCTCATTCAGACTCTTGTAAATCTCTTTTTGTTTTCCCTGGTAGTCATGGTATTCCCTTCTGTATTATTCAGTAAGTGTTTAATGTCATGTGCCAGTTACTAGACTAGATACTGAGAATACAAAAATGAATAAGAGAGAGCTGCCATCAGGGATACCAGAGTGGGCAGAGAGGCATGTGAAAATAACTTAGTATTATATGGAAATAAACATGGCTCAGGGGCAGTAATCATAAAGCAATTATAGATTATTTCCCAGAGCCCCTTACAATGAACTCTTTAGGGCTATCCCTTCCCCTTTCCCTGGATGAAAATTTAGGCAGGAACTGCGACTTTTAAAATTTGTTCTTAGGGCACAAAACTCTCTCTCTCAATTTAGTAATTAGAATGTCTTGTCTCATGGGATGTCACAAGGTCAGTCTTGCTGTCCAGTTGAGGCATCTCCCATAGGTGCTCAGACACATTTCAGGTTGGAAGCCTGAGCCCAAAGGATGGAGAGTAGATGGCTTTTTCCTCTCTGCCAAGCACATCTACCCTTCCACATGCTCCTATTAGTGAAATTTTCTTTTCCCTTCATGGTCAGAGCTGATGGGAGAAGGGTAGTAGGAGAGATAGATTAGGGCAACCTACACCTTACATGCCTGGTACTAGTGTGGGTTGGGTGGTGCTGTTCTCTGGTCCTGATGTGTGTTTAATCTGGATGTGTTCTCTTACAGGTGCTCTCACAGGTTCTTTGAGACCTCCACCAACCTCTGGCTTCCCAACTTTCCCAGCATCCCCTCCCTTGCCCCAACCAATTTCTGATGATTTCTATTTCTATTTGGGTTGATTATTTCCTGCTCCCTCAGCCCTAGGAATCTAGTGACAGCTGCCAGTTTATCTCTGATGAGGTCTATTCCTACTTCAGGTAGCTTTCTGGATCAGGATCTAAGATGACCAGAAACAACAGTTTTTTCATTTATTAGGCCATATCTGGCCAGTGGAAACTTTCATACATTCATTGCCAACATGCCCCTCTCCTTATCTACATCTAAATTCTTGGTCTACATACTGATTCCAATTCAGCAACAACTCTCTTTCCTTCTTCCATAAGGGAACCTGTCAGCCCAGGTTTTACATTTTAGGTTTTCCAAGCAAGATCAAGGCACCAGTCCACAGTGCCCTCCAAACAGGCAAGGACACATATTAAATCCTTGTGGTTGTTCCTTAAAAACACTCTCTTTTAACTTGAGACAGAGGGTGAGGACCACATTGCACTCCGATAGCTGTCTCCAAAAATCCTCCTCAATCTCTACCCACCCTTTTCTCACCTCTTCCTAACTTTTTAAAGGACGGCTATTATCTCAGAAGCTGCAAAATTAATTTTCTGCCATGGGATATTTTTCAAATCTCACTTTGAAATGTAGCATCTATTATTTTCATGCCTCAGCCAAAACAGAGAGAGGATCTCATTTCAATATACAGTTATATAATTAGTGTCACTGTTAAGAACACTAATTAAGGAACTGTTAAGGAATGTTGATTCTCTGGCTCCTCGTATTCAGTAAGAAGGTACCCCACCTCTTTCCATGGTGGGGAGATGACTTTGGCTACTTTTGCCAGGAAGAGGTAATACATCTTTTCCTATAGTTACCCAGGAAGCTCTGGCAGTATCAACTCTAGTGAAACTGGAGACAGCCCATATCCTTTGGCTACATCCATGTACTAGTGGGTCATATTACTCTGCCCAAACCGGTTCTAGACTCATTCTTTTCCTCTTGGACATATCTGTCCTTAAAATCCCATGGGGCAGAGTCTCTTCCATCATAGCACTGGGATATTAAACCATAATGGGAGATTGGAAACCCCACTGTGCACTTTAATTTAGTTGATGATAGACAGCTCTGTCTAAAGGTAATGCATTTGGCTCTGATCCTTGTGTTGAGACGCTTTGCCTTCTATCCTGAATGTAAAGCATTTTACATTCTGACTTCTATGACTTCCACCCTAAATGGAAGAAATGTTATGTAACCCCCAAAACTAACCATGCACATTGGTAAAGTGTGGTTTAACTTTTGGTGGGTAAGAAATTTTTTTTTTTTTTTCTGCACAACAGTTTAGTATCTCTCACAGTGGTTTGAAATAAATTCTGTTGCCTTTTTTTTAGTCATAAGTGCTCTTTGAGGAATATATTAAGGGCTAAACTTAATCCAGCACAGTAAAGTGTTGAACTTAATCAGCACATTAAGCACAGTGATGGGAACATCAGTTCTGTAACCAATGAACAAAATAGTAAAAGACACGTCAGTTTGGGAGTTTAGCCTGAACAAAAACCATGTGGTACAGGAAAACACATCAGGAGGTTGTCCCACAGTGGACTCAATAGAGAAAGAGCATGGAGTACATAATGAACATTGTCAAGTGTTGCTAAACTGGTTTGATTTGAGATTTTAAGGACCCTCAAGCTCCATGTTAAAAAGCTTTCACTTATTCTCACAGGCACAGAGGATCTAAGTCTTGGGCAAATATATGAGAGAAGGTGAAGTCTCTAAGAGCGGAGGAATGCACAAGAATGTTATCTTAAGCACAGAGGACCAGAAGTGTTGAATATCTTTGGTCTGGACAATGGGGCAAGGAATAGATTTGAGTAATGTTTCTTGTTAGCAGCTTCTGTAGGATATCCTTAGGGTTGCAAATGGGCTTACAAACCTTCCTTTTAAAATTTATCCTGAGTGGTTGGTGAGCATATTAATAATTGCTATCATCTATTAAATTCTATTGTCATATAAATAATTACCAATCCTCACAACAATGCTGCAAGCCAGTCTTGTATCTCCTTTAAAGATTAGGACACAGTTGCTCAGAGAAGTTAAGAAACATGTCCAGGCCGGGCACGGTGGCTCCAGCCTGTAATCCCAGCACTTTGGGAGGCCGAGACGGGCGGATCACGAGGTCAGGAGATCGAGACCATCCTGGCGAACACGGTGAAACCCCGTCTCTACTAAAAAATACAAAAAAACTAGCCGGGCGAGGTGGCGGGCGCCTGTAGTCCCAGCTACTCGGGAGGCTGAGGCAGGAGAATGGCGTGAACCCGAGAAGCGGAGCTTGCAGTGAGCTGAGATCCAGCCACTGCACTCCAGCCCGGGCGGCAGAGAGAGACTCCGTCTCAAAAAAAAAAAAAAAAAAAAAAAAAGAAACATGTCCAAGTTTCCAAAAGTATAACTGCAACCTGATATGGTCTAATGTTCTTTTGACCAGTTTTGTCCCTGCTACGCCGAATACAGAAGTCCCTGAAACCACTGGAAACAGGTTAAACTTAAATCTGTTCCTTAGACTTCTGGTTAAAGGTGTGGTCAGGGAAGTGACCTTACCTGAGTTACCCTTAAACAATATAAAAATATACACTGGAAATGCACACATCTATACACAGATTGTTTCTCATGGTGGTGAAAACTGTTCAACTTTGGGGGTAGTCAGGGAGGCTAATGAAAGAGACGCAATGGGGAAAGACATCTTAGGATCAAAACATGATCTCTGGTCACATTCCCTGGTTTTCTGCAAGTTGGTGGTAGAAAGTACCCTCGTGGATGGAGTCAGACCTAATAGTGAAAGAACCTTTGGTTTTCAGCCACCCTGTGAAAATCACAGCAAAGATTGTTTTGTGAACTCTCCTATCTACCCTTTTCCCTAACAGATGAAGTGTATGTAGAAACCACACCACACTCACCCATTTTTTTTTTTTTTTTTTTTTTTTTTGCCAAGGCCTGCGCCATAAAAACTGAGAAAAAAGGAGGAAAACCAAAATAAATATTAACCTTATCTGGAGCCACAATCAGCCACTACTTTTGATATGTCTGATACTCTCTCCCACAACTACTTTACAGTGGGGTGAAAACTATTTGTAATCCATTACTAATGGGTTCTTATGCTTCTCCTAGACTTCTGTCTCTCATGGTCTTGTATATAATATCTATACTTTGTTGTATTTTATTTTTCTGCACATTTTTCTTTCCATCTTCCCCCCTTTAGATCTCATTTTGAAAAGAATAATTTTTAAAACTCTTCTCTACTTTTTTAAAAAATATTATCGTCAGGCACCCACACACTATTTCTTACCACGCTTCCTGAGTTGTTCTGGTAGAAATTACACTTGCAGGGAATGTATTGGCCCTCCCTGCTGGGATGATGAAGTAGTTTTGCACTGACTGTCATCAGAGACAAAAGTGAAAGGTTATTCCTGTCCCTCTTTCCCGCAAAACCTTGAGAAGACAAGAATTAAGACTTGAAGAATGTTAAAGTATTTTGGTGTGATAAGTGTGGATGCAAGGTATTTAAAAAATTAGATATGGCATAGTTATTAATCAAAGAAAACCAGTTCTTAGAGAAATAGGAATAAAGTAAGTACTAGGGTATATATTTTATTGTAAGGTACATTAATTGCTTTTAACTATATCAAAACTATAAACACATTTTAAAAATCAGTTAGAATCTAAGTTTAGAAACAGATAAATATTTTCTTCTGTCAAGGTAATGGAATAAGACTATAGAATGAATAGCATCAAAATATGTACAAATTCAGTGGCTCACATAAATCATATTTTGATCTATGTGCTTGGTTACAAGGCATTCTCCAGTTTGGAAGATTGTTGCAATCTTCTCTGTGGGTGTGGGGTGGGCATTTTTCTTGCACAGTAATTCAATATCTCTCACAACAGTTTGAAACAAATGGAAACTTTGTTGACATTTTCTTCAGGTAGATGTAAAATTGTTTCTACTAACCATTGCTAGCTTCTGTAAGGGAGATTTCCTTGGAAATTCTTATCGGAGAGGGCTCCCTTCTGCATTCACAAATAATATCCTTTTCCTCAGGAGCACCTTCAGAAGCACAGCTCAGCCCCCAAACACCAGGGATCATCGGAAAGTTCAGCTCAGTCAACCTTAGTAAGGTCAGTCAATTACCGGAGGAGGTTAGGGGACGGTGGGAGTGGGACTTGCAATTTAACCATAGCCCTAGCAAGTATGACTCAGTTTCTAGTGGCAACGAGCTCCATTCTCCTCTGTGGGGCAGCTTCATAATTAAATGTTAAAATAAAAGTGCTTTTCTATGAAGGAAAGCATGTTTTCCTTCCCAAATTCTAATTTAATATTCGTCTTCAGAGCTCACAGCTTAGTAGAAAATTCAGTCTTAAGATTCTGCACACTTAAGCAGGTAGTATGTGATTAAGATGATGACTTGGTTCCAAGACTTTTAAATCCAGTCCTCTTCCTTGCCACATACATGGTTTATGAATCTTAGCGATTGGATCTATGTATTTCCTCCATGTTAATACCACACACTATTTTCAGTGTTTTCTGTGGATTCACCCTGCAGGGGTGGGAACTGAGAGGATGAAGCCTGTTAATGGTCTGAAGTTCCCTAGGGCTACAGGGTGATGATGTTAAGATCTTTTCACACCAGCATGGTCTCAGTGTGATGGGGACGCCTCTCCTGAGAGGCTGTGTGATGGAAATTCAGATATATGGGTGACTGCACAACAGCATGTGCAGAAAAGGAAATATGGAAATAATAACTTCAGGGAAGAAGAAAGAGCAAACCAAGGAATAGAAATGAACCAAAGAATCAAAACTGAATAGAAAGGGTAATGAAATAGGGATGGGTATCAGAGGTTGGGGACCTCCATTATGGTTTCAGTTCTATTAATGAATGCTGTGTGACTCAGGGCAAGACACTTAACTTCTCTGAGTCTCAGATTCCCCCCTGGTTATATACTGGCTATATGATTCATGAAGTATTTTGTGATTCTAACCTCCAAGTATTCTATTTTCTCTGTGCTCATATTTTGATTTTCAATATGTTGATAGATTTTATTGTAGCAAAACACAAATGTGTCTCAATTCTTTATGACATATTGTAAGGATTGAGCAAGAATGTTAGTTAAAAAGTGTCCAAAAAAGACATAAAATTCACAATATTCTCTACCTTAAAAACGAACAATATGCACATTAGTTTCCAACCCACCAAATTGGAGAAACCAGAGGAAATGTAGACGGCAAACTGCACCGAAGAATCTTTTCTGAGCAAATCATCTAAGCCAGTTTGAAAATGTCTTCCAAAAATTCAGACTATATTGTTTTAATACTTGCTATATATTTTCAACAGTTACTTCATGAATATTCTGATGCAAATAAGATGCTTTCCTTTGATTACTAAAACTACTAGGAAGACATTATTAGCATAATCCAAAATTTCTGCAAAAATCCCATTTCTATACATGCTGAGCCATAATTTGGAAAATAGTAAAACACATAAAAATGTGAATAAGTCCAATGGAATAACCCAAGAGTTTCATGTTAATAAAACAGAAAAATCAATTCATCTAGACAGAGTATAAACTAAAGATACATACTACATTCCATGCAGATACTCCTTTACAGGTATTCTGAGCTTTTCCTAATTAATAAAAGAGTAGGCACAAGTCGGCAGACCAAGCATTACATTGGAAGTCAGGGGAATTGGGGCTGTATTTAGCATTTTGCATTCCTTACTCCATAACTTTCAGTACTCTCAGCCCTGGTGTCTCAGTTTTCTTCTGTTAAAATGAGGATAATGATACTCACCTGACCAATGTGAGATTAAATTGTGAACTCTTAAAGAGGTAAACCCTATGCATTTCTAGAAAAAAGATATGATTTTTACTACTTCACTGAGACTGAAGCTTTTGGCAAAAGTATCATCCATAAGTGTATATAAATCTTGTAAGTTCCTTGGTGCCCTTGAAATTTCCAGGTATATCTATGATTTTTAGTGAGTGGACCCACTCTTAATGCCCTCAGTTCATTCAGCTGACCCAGGCCTTTTAATCTTAGAGCAAGGCTGAATGCCAGGTGAAAAATCAGGGGTTGTCAATTCCTTAAAACAGACTCAGAAACAGAAAGTCTTGAAAGGGGATGTGAGAGTGTTATTCAGAATGCGATCCTCAGCTACTGTGGAATAAGCCCCCTTCTCAAAGAACAAATGGAAAACAGTGTGATGATTTTTGTGCAACACAGGACTCCTCAGGATGGTGAGTCTATTGGCCCACTCCGCTAAGGTGATCCCTCTGTTACAGTGTAGAACCGCATCCTCACCTTGAAGGCAGTGGGACCCCAGTCCAGTCTTCCCTTATGGAGTAGTAGAGTCAGAAGCCAAGGCCCAGTTCCTTCTGGCTGTGCCCGACTTGCTTCTAATTCATGGCTCCCTGACAAAGTGACAGAAGGATCCAATGGCTTTAAGCCTGATGGGCAATGGTGGCCTTGGAGGTGAGAGGAGAGCCTTTCAATGGGAATGTCAATCAAGGGAGGACATTCGAGAGGGGTTTCTGTGCATGTTCTCAGCTTTCATATATACTATGAAGTCCATGAGAATTATGGACATTGTAGTATATTTACACTATGGTATAGAATTACGACAATATCCCATATCCTATTTGAAAGTGTAAATGTGTTTTTTCTTCACCCATTATAAGTAGGGCCTTTTGGGTAAGCATGAGCTCCCTGAACCGTGAGCTAATAATTTCCACTGTCATGGCCTTGAGATTGGAGGTTTGTGAAAGTTTCTTTTAACTCATCAAATTTCTCTTATATGGAGGAGGACAAGTAACTGCATACATTGATCTTCATACGGCACATGGTTTTCCTTTGGGCACGTGAAATTCACTTACAACCCCTTAGAACACTTAAGTAAGATCAAATGCATATAGCCAGCCCTACCTGATTTTTTTTTTTTTTTTTACACCATGGAGAATTTGGCTTCTTGTTAATTGCATCGGCAGTCTCAAAGCTCTTTATAGAATCTTTTGTAAGTGATATTAATAGTAATGGTGGTCTTTTATTAATAATGCATAATAACAATAGGTGGCGTGAAAACAATATTAGTTAAGCGATTAGAGAAATGGCTAGAGTTGCGGTTAGAAAATGGGCCTGTAGACATCAATACTACTAAAGTCATTTATTCTTTCTCTCACAAAACAGAAAGAAATATAATGGCCGATTAAGCTCTTAATAAAATTCTGCCACAATGCATAACTGCAGGCTGATGTTTTCATTTGTGGGAGCATCCTTGTTGGTATTGCGTGATGGGGTGTCCCCAGGAGAAATAATAGAAAACAGAGGATTATTGGCATAATTTCCCTATACTCCCTGTGATATTCTTTCATTCTTCCCCATCTGTAGTTACCATCCTTAGCAGACATGCAAGCAGAGGGCCTGGTTTCTAGTCCTGGTTCTGTTACACAATGGCAGGCAATTACATGACTACATCCCTGAGGCTCAGTTTCTTTCATCTGTGAAATGGGAAGGATTACATCTATTCGACAAACATTTTATTGAGATTGCAAGGTACAAGTGCACCTAATCATGCTTTGTAACATGCTCTAAAAGAACTATAAGCATTTTCCTAATAATTCTCAGCCAAGCCCTGAAGCCAATGCACTTCTTTCCCAGGCTCATACCTCTGTTCCCAGCTTCTACTCTCCTACCTCTTCCTATAGTAGTTCACAGGCCCAGAGTGCTTACGTTGTCTTCTTAGGCACAAGAAATCCTCCCATGCACATACAAAATTAGGACTACCCCTCTCCCCAACCACTACTCTTAGCTCACTCTTTCTATCTTCCAAAGGATAACTGAAGACAAACATGATAAACAAATTCATCATAAAATGCTGAATGTTGATAACAGGGTCATTTTACCTCTTCCTTTTTTTTTCTCTGTCTTTCTCTTCTCCCTCTCCTTTCTTCTCTTCTTTCGAAGAGGGTGTGCCACACTGAAATGGATGTGAGGTAATATATACAACGAAAACTACAGATAAAAGTACAAATGTGTTAAAACTATAATATGATTAAAACAAGGTAGGATGTCACTGTTCAAATACCACAGAATGGATGGAGAAAATCTAAGCTAGGGAAGCTACTGAAATTCATGACATTTCAAAATATTGAGCTTCCAGGAAGACAAGATGAAAAGGGAAACAGTAAAAAGCATATTCAGGAGAGACAAATTTTCTCTAACATAATTCTTAGAAAAAATTATCATATGCATATTCTTGGTGCATAAATTAGAAGGCAGGTAATACCATCCATGCAGTCTTTTTTAAAAAGTAGGGATAGCCTTCATATGGGTTTGTTAAAAAATTGTTATCACTGATAAAATACAAGCTGACATCACTTTTACAGGGACTCCTGGGGAATTTGCATTTTTAAAGTGAACTCTGATCTTAATCCTGAGATTACTTACAAAATCAGCATCTGTGGTGTTAGGACATGGAGGCTGATTTTGTAAGCAGAGATCTTCACCATAATAATAATTTTATGCACTTGCTTTGGTTTTGCACATGTATTTTTCCATTGTGGTTGGATTCAGTGTGCCTTCCATGAGTTTTATGTCTCTGTCTGGTTTTTGGAATGCGGACTCAGTAAATGGAGGTAGAGCCTTGGAGAAAATAGTCCAGAAATCATTTAAACCAAGCTGTAGCTATCATTTTAATGTCCCTTTGAAGGAGGAAGCCTCAGAATTATTTCAGATATAGCCTCTCAAAAATATTTTAAAGTAAGCTTTATAAATCATTACATGGCTCTTTCCTAGCCCTGGTCCCAAAGGTCTGGTAAGCTTTAAATCCCTAGTGACACCTGCTGGGCAGACCTCGGCTCACTGCTGCAGGCTTTCCATCAGCCTACCTCTTCTTTAGCATGCAAAGCTGCAGGCCACTAGGTGAGGGGCTGGCTGCCGCTTGCACAGCTTGCAGCCAGTCTGCTCATTGCTCATGCAGGTGACCTCTGTCGGCAGAATCGTGTGCCAGAGTCTCCCCAGTGCTCTCTCGGGGAAATGATTTCCAACCTGTCCAGACCCCAAGAAACAAACAGGGATCTATCAAAGTTGAGAGAGAGAGAGAATCCACCACTATCCACCCCCAACCCCAGCCCCAAGTTACTAAGCTGCTTCTTTGTCTGAAAACTCGGAGGTGAAAGATGCTACTTGAGCCGTATGTTTTGTTCAAGCACAAACCAAATTATGCTATACTTGCTTATATCTGAACATATTGGTTTATCTTACATAGAGTTTAATTGATGCAAACTTGAACTTCAGTATGTTAGATTTTCAGGAAAACACCATCCCTGTGATTTAGATTGCTATGTTTTTCTTCGAACAAAGCAAAGAGGAGCAAGGCAATTACACCCCTGCTTTGGTTTATTTCCTCCATATTCACCAACCATTACAAAAATAGTGTTTAACCTCTTGTAGTATGACCTCTTGTGTCCTCTACTGTCCAATTGCACTATTTCTTTCTGAGCCAACATCTGCATCCTTGGACAGAGCAACTTGTGTGCAAAGTCCATGTTAGCTGATCAAGCATGGCTTTGTTTGCACTTATTCACTGCTCATCCAGCACTGCATAAGTGGTTTTGCATATTAACTAAGTGCACAGTAACCTTCCTTTACCTCCTTAGAGCTCCACCCCCTCCCACCCGGCCCAGGGAAATCAACACTGTTACTCGCGGAGGAAGCTGCCAAGGGGTTGCCATGGCAACTGTTCTGCTTTCAGCAGCTACTTTTCTGGTTTGAAGGGGGGAAGAAAAAAAAACCTGGGGAGAACTAGGCGGCTTTCTGATCAGAG
Source organism: Macaca mulatta (assembly GCF_049350105.2). Taxonomy (NCBI): domain Eukaryota; kingdom Metazoa; phylum Chordata; class Mammalia; order Primates; family Cercopithecidae; genus Macaca; species Macaca mulatta. The sequence continues at coordinate 69,051,433 of NC_133422.1, forward strand.
TTCAGATAAAGAGGGTCACAGTAATTTGTGGGCACTGACTAAAATAACCCAATGGATTTGAGAGTTACCGCAAAAGAAGCAAACAGACAAACTAAAGAGGTAAGTCTAGTGAAAGGCAAATAATTAAATTATTTGGTAGTGGTCTTAAGCTGAAGCATTTCAAGTTTATATCAGTCCAGCTCATCTAAGATGCTATTTTATGAGTCTTTTCATTTTTGTCCAGAGCCAAACACAGACGATGAGTTTTATGGGATTATAAACGGCAGAGAAGCGAGGTAAAGGGGTAAAACAGCAGCAGAGTGGGACTCTGTAACATCTGAAAGTCATTTTCCAAAACTTCATTCAGCACAGGAACAATGCGGCATTCAGGCATAATGAGCTGAAAATGTGTGGTGCTCCAGGTCAAATCAGCAACCTCTGCACTCCTCTCAACAGAGCGGGGAGTGGTTTGCCAAGGTAGGGCAGGAGACAGTCTGATTTCAAAGGAAGGGCTAGGATTAGGCAGAGAACTGTGCAGAGTCAAGAAATGGAAGCCTGGGAAGCCTAGACTGGTGGGTTTCAGCAGCATACAGAGAGCTGTGCTAAAAGCCGCTCTAGACACCTTGTTGGTGGGATTTTGGCAGCTATCCAGCAAAGAGCTGAACAGCTCACAGTGATCCTTGGCTGAAAACTGGCAGGGTGGCGGCAGGGCCGGTCATGCAGCACTAGCGGAGTAGAGCCTCACCCTTCCTGCCTCTGTTCTGCCAGTCTCCCCAGTCAACACCTGCTCCCCACTGGTCAACAAGCTTCCTGGCGCTCCTCTGCATTCAAACTTCTCTTGCATTATTTATTCACTTTAAGGAATAGTAGTGATGAAAACGTAGTACACGAACCATCCTCATCTAAGCTACTATTTTCCGAATATTTATAGCTTTATAGCTTTATTTAGAACCTCACAACAGCTACAATACCCAGATAAAGGAATTTTTATATATTTTTTCTATTTTTTTTTTAAGACTAGTCAAGTGCAGTAGTGAGGAAGGGGGAAAGGGTAGAACAAAGAGTTCGATCTGTAACTGACTGCGAACAATCAATTGCGACAACTCACTACCTTGGGTCCAGCCAGTTAAAATGAATTTTAAGTTAAAGAAGCCATACAAGTACAGAGAGATGGAACGGGATGGTAACTAAATGAGAATGTCATGTCGTTTTGGTGACATTGTCATTAATGTGTGGTGACATGGTTATTAATACTCTCAGTGGAGTAGTAAGGGAAGCTCTAAGCTCTCAGAGGTTAACACCTCTTTAAGGATATGCAAGAGTGGAACAAGGAATCTTGAGTTTGGAGCAGAGAGAGCTTAGCTACACGCAGGCAGTAACTTATTTCTGACCTGAAATACAGCCATTTTGGCCCAACTTCATATTATGGCAGAGGTGACAGGTGTATAGTCAACATTCTGTATTCTTTTGTCATTTCCATCATTTTGTCTTTGACAAGTAGAGAAATTTTGAGGTAGAAAGTAACAGGTAATAAGGGAAGGGAAAAAATGTAAATAAATTCCCCAAACAGGAAATGACCAAGGCAAATATATGCTACAGCAGGATTCAAAATTTTACATGGCTTCTGTATAGAGTGATTTTCGTAGATGACAACAGACAGTAAAAGAGAAGCTTAAAGAGAGAAAATAAAATAAGGCCAAAGACCTAAAGCATTTTATTTAGGCAAAGTTGTGTGAAGTCCCAGAAACTAAACTGGGAAAGGAAGAGATAGATCATTAAAGGACAGCCACCTTACATTGGAGCCCTCATAAATTAAAACAAAATACTAAGAGTTAAAAACTTGAGTGGGCTCTCTCGTGTATCATTGATGTAGCTGGAGGCCCTATATTATATAACAGTAACAGGATACAGGATGACAGTTCCTCACAGACTACAGTAAATGTGATTAAATTATCTCATCAGCTTCATACTCCTGAGTATTTCTACAATGCCAGAAAACCATCCATTAATCTGACCTGTCTGCTAGACCCCCAGACAGCACGGGCTAGAGGTATTAATATTCAAAGAAATTTCCCTCTCAAATGGCCGATTGGAGCGATACCAAGTTTAGTCTCTGCAGCCGTTGAGACCACGAATGAGACACAGAGAAATAATAAGGGGGAAAGAATAAAAGCAAGAATAAAATTCAGAAATTTGTTTTAACTCAGCCACAGATTCTTTTTCATTCCTTTCCACTGACCTGATCTAATTCCAGCAGCCACTATCCCTGTGAAACACTGCCACAGCTGAATTTATTTTTATTTTGTCTGCTCAAAGGCAATGTAAAGCGAATTTGAGAGCACATCACCTTCAGGGAAAAGACTGCAGCGTATTACTCACTACCTCCCTCCGCCCCTCTGCGTGAAAAGGTTAATTTGAATAAGGCTGCTGCTTCCACAAATAGAGCAGTAACCAGCACACAGAGGAACCGCCAATGAGACTGTATTTCAATGATGTCATACTTATACCTGCCTCTTATTATTTGCTGAGTAGCGACAATGTGTTCCTTGAATCTCACGTATTATTGGTTAAGAGCCCTGTCATTCTGAGTACTTCTGGAGAGTTTTAGGCACTGCAGTTTCTTTACAAGCCCAGAATTTTTTCAGCTTCTGCACTTCAACAAACTGTTGGAGAAGGCAGAGTACGTTAAACATTGTTGTCCTGAAAACAAATATAAAAACCTTTATAATTTATACCTGATTTACATGCCATCTGATGCTAGGTCCGTTTGCACAGCAAACACAACATAGGGAAAGTCTGTTTTTCGTTAAAACAAATGAACAAACAAACACTTGGACAGAACTTTCACTGAAGTGTTTCCAGAAAGAGTATGCTTAACTTAGTATTGTCCCACTGGCCTAACTGAAAACAAACTTATTCCACTTATTCTACAACAATTTGTTGCCCCAGCAAGCAGAACTTTCTTACAAAGAAGTAGATCTAAAATTTACCCGTTTGCAGGATAGACGGCATTGGAGGAAGGAAAACCTACCTAGTTTATTTTTGTCCGAAGTGGGTTTTATTTTTAAACCAATTAGGTTTTTGTGCCATTAAATGTGTGCTTCAGGTCACGCAGATTCCTGGACTTTTCTGAGGAAACTCCTATAAATAGGTTTGAAAACTACACTACCTTATAATGAAGCTGACAGATAAATCAGTTGTGTATGAGTTAGGAATTATTCAACTAACTGAAACATTCAAGTAAATATTCTGGTCAGCATGAGATGCAAGGGTGATTGGGAGTCCAGGAAGAAATGTTGGCAGTGATCTTAAGCTGAAGCTCAAAAGTCTCATCATCTATGGTGCCAAGTGAGGCCCCAAGCATGGCTCTCTGGGCAAAGTCACATCCTCAGAGATACAGACGACAAGGTCAGGCTGTCCATTGTCAGTTGGCGAAGCAAAACATATACAGTGAAGGTTAATCCAGTCCACAGCCATGGCTGTATATTAGATGCTCCAGTGAGAAGGGCAGGCCATTAAAGGAGCAACTTGATTTTAACCGGCAGAGAAAGACTAGAAAGTATTCGTGTGTACGAGAATGAGATGAGAAAGGATGACCATGTATGGAATAGACCTCCCTGACTGGACATACATATATGCATATACATCTTAGTGAGAGAAATCTGGAAAAGCAGGCACACAAATCAGTAAAGATGATGTAAATTAGGAAGAGGTAGAAAGCACCAGATATTTTGGGCATCCATACCTCAAATTCAGTAGCTAATACCAACTATTTTTGAAATGAAAATGTCTTCTCAGCTATGTATCAGAACTTACTGTCTGCAGAGTCTGATCACAGGTTAGCCAGATGTTCTAAAACTTGATTATTTTATACTTTACATGCTTTACAATACTATTGTAGACACTGAACATTCAACGAGATGCTCACTGTGTTAAGAGCATGGGAAATGAGACCAAAGTTAAGTTTAATTGCAGTAAAAAGTGGAGAATAGACTACCATTCTATTAAAGTTAGAAGGAACTAGAGCCGTATCCACTGTACTTGAACTTCCTGGTATTTCCACGAACAAAGTGCATGTGATTTTTTTTTTTTTTTTTTTTTTTCTTGAGACAGAGTCTCGCTCTGTCACCCAGGCTGGAGTGCAGTGGCGCGATCTTGGCTCACTGCAAGCTCCGCCTCCCGGGTTCACGCCATTCTCCTGCCCCAACTTCCTGAGACTACAGGGGCAGGTCGCCATGCCCAGCTAATTTTTTATATTTTTAGTAGAGACGGGGTTTCACTGTGTTAGCCAGGATGGTCTTGATCTCCTGACCTCATGATCTGCCTGCCTCGGCCTCCCAAAGTGCTGGGATTACAGGCATGGCCACCGGGCCCGGCTGTAAATTTTGATTGGAGAGATCTCTCTGTATGGTGTTGAGTACAATGGCGTTTGGTGTCAGACACACCTGAATTCAAATCCCAACTCCAACAATTAGTAGCTTTGCAACCTTGATCATTATAATTAACCTATCTAAGCTTCAGTTCTCTGGAAGGATAATGATGATACCCAGGTGTGGGATGGGAAGATTGTGAGAATTAGACTGAATAAAGTATATATGTTTGATTAACATAATGCCTCTCTCAGTAAATGAAAGGGTTTCTTTTATTTTCTTTGTGTGTGTGTGTGTGTGTGTGTGTTTGTGGTTTTAACTTTGTTATGTCCTTAAGGTCCTTCAAGAATCTACATGACCTGTCTCCTGACTGATCATTTCTTGTCACTCCTTTTCTCCTACACTCTATCCCAGCCATAATGACCTTCTTGCGACTTCCCAAACACGCCTAGTGTGTTTTGGCTGGAGGACTTTACTTTGCAGCTCCCCTTGCCTGGACTGTTTCCCCTCCCAAGTGTACCTTGGTCACTTTCTTCAGGTCTCAGTTCAAATATTAACAAGAGAAATCTGGCTTAACACCCTGCCTGAAATGGCTTCCCTGTGACTCTCTTTCCCATAACACTATGTTATGCTTTTTCATTGCCACTAGACATGATTTTGTTTATTCTTAATTTGTTTATTATCTGTTTTGCTCTCTTGAATGTCAGGTCCACGTGAGTAGCATCTTTGTTTGTTTCTGAGCCCTGAGCCTAGAAAAGTGCTTGGACATAGCAGATTCCTAAAAATCATTGTTAATGAGCATTGATGAAGACAGCAATAGGAACTCTTAAGTTCTTCAGGACAGGGGTACAACAGGCACATAGGTGCAATGGCCAGAAAGGGGATCTGAACACCCCTGTCTCATACCAAAGTTGAGAATTTATATGAGCTTTTCTTATTGAGCCAAGAGGAAATATTTCATTTTACCCATCACATTATAAGAATGAGATGTTAAGACAATGAGAATATACAGTTGTAGTATTCTTTACCCAAAGGGCTCCAGTGCTCGTTAGGATAGATGAGGTGTGGGAAGCTGGGCCAGAAGAGATTCCAGGGAAAATCCTGGGTGAAGATTTTTAGCTGGTGTACCCTTTCTGAGGTCTACTATTTTTTCCCCCTTCAAACTCTCTCAAAACTTGTTCATGTTGGCTGTGATTCTCATGAATTGTTGGGTACGATCGAGGGACTTTGAAACAGTAATGATTGGAGATCAGATTAGTAAATGCAGGAAATAATAGTAAATTCAAGAATTCCAGACATTCTCAACATTACACACACCTACACACATATTAATATGCATATGTGTGAAATGAACTGATGGAAGTGTCACAGAATATTTTAAGATCTTTCTGTTCTCTTTCTCAGTCCATCGTAATGATAAAATAGACTCTCTTCTGGATTTCTATTTTCCCAGTAACTGAAGGACAATATAAGACAGCATCCAGCTGACGTAAGCATTATCCCTGCTGACATTCCAAATGAGCAGTTCAAATGCCACCTAATCATCCAGTTATAGCTTGGATTTTGGCAGTCTTGTATAAAACACTGCATTTGAAGGAGCATCTGCCTTTTATATATTGGCCATGTCAGCACCTGTGGCTGCTGCTTCTTCTAGAAACTTCTGAACATAGTAATATGAAATAAAATTAGTGCTAACCAGAATGCTCTTAAAAATGTATAGAGCCATGACTGAAATTCTGAATGTAGAGCCCATTTTTAAAGAAAATTGACTATCTCCTCTCACCTCTTTCTCCTCCACTACCCTCAATGTTAATTCTCTTAGATTAGTGCTTCTTAAACTTTAAAGTATCTGAGATCGCTCAACCATCAAAGGGACCTTATTAAAATAATACGTATTTTTCCAGAATGCCTGGACTAGGGCATGAGATTTGGCATTGCCAAAAACTTCTAGGTGAAGCCATGTGCTGGTCTGTGAACCACACTTTGAGTAGCAGGAGTTTATTTTTGTTTTTATTTGTACGACTTTACGGGGTACAAGTGCAATTTTGTTACATGCATAGATTGTGTAGTGGGGAAGTCAGGGCTTTTAGGTGCCCATCACCCAAATCATGTACATCGGACACGTTAAGTGAGGCACTGGTTTAGATGACATAATGCCACATGTTTGGTTTTCTAATCCCCCAAATTAATGAGAAAATTTCTCAAGAGGTCATTTACTATTCAGTTTTTTTAGACGGAGTCTTGGTCTGTTGCCAGGCTGGAGTGCAGTGGCGTGATCTCAGCTCACTGCAACCTCTGCCCCCCAGGGTTCAAGTGATTTTCCTGCCTCAGTCTCCCGAGTAGCTGGGATTATAGGCACGTGCCACCATGCCCGGCTAATTTTTGCATTTTTAGTAGAGATGTGGTTTCACCATGTTGGCCAGGATGGTCTCCATCTCCTGACCTCATGATCCACCCACCTCGGCCTCCCAAAGTGGTGGGATTACAAGTGTGAACCACTGTGCCTGGTCTCTTCCACATACATTCTATTGTAACTGTGTTAAGAGATTTTATTCTGAGGTATATTCACATCCAATTGGTAACCAAGCCTTTTTGAGTCTAAGAAATGTTTCTCTCCTCTCCATTCCCACAGGCGCTGCCTCAGCTGAGGCCTTCCTCATTTTTCCCCTGCAAAGCAGTAATAATCTCCGATTTATCTCCCAAGCCCCAGCTGCACCTCTGTCCAATCCATCATCTTGTATTTTATCTCCTTATTTTTCTTTCAAAAATTGTTTTGATGAGCTCCTTTCCCGATTAAAGGCCCCTGCTGGCTCCCCTTGCTTAAAATAGAGGTTGGCATAGGCTCTGTCCCCTGACAAAATTGGGCTGGAATCCAAACTCCTTCAATTTCCTTTTACGTAACGTTGGGCAAATTGCTTAACTTCAGAGAGGCATACTTTCCTCATCTGCAAAATGGAGATACTACTGCTTATCTGGTAGTGTCGTCATGATTTAGATGGAAGAGTGTAGCTAAAAGCATCTAGTGTATGATGGCCATAGTAGATGTTTAGTAGCTTAATTACTCCTCCCTCCTCCTTTCCTTTCCAGCCTGACCAATTTTTGCTTTTCCAACCTCTTTCTTTTGAATCTCTTTCTTCTTGTCCTGCCTCCACTCCCTATAAACCACACAAATGCATTCTCCAGCCCCACTGAACTTCTCATTTCCCAATATATCTGCTGAAAAACTCTTCCTTCTCTCCTCCAACCAAGAAAATCCCCTTGGATTTGCTGTCTTCCCTAAGAAGCCTGAGCCTTTGGACTTGGGCAGAATCTGCCACTCCTTTTTGTCCTCACAAACCACTGTGATTATGCCTCTTTCAAAACATACTTGCTGTGATGTGCTGTTGTGGTGTGTTGTTATGATTTGTGCTCATGGCAGTTGCCCCAACGTGATTGTGACCTCTCAGTGGCATGAACATTCCCTTATTTTTCGATCCTTAATGATTCAAGCATTTGTTTAATAAAATAATAGAATCAATATATGTAGTTTAAAGAAATGGATGCTCAAATATTATATTCTAGAAATGATATACAGAGAAAAATAATTCTGAAGGTTTTCCTAGACTAAAAATAGTGGTTTAGAGTACTTATCTCCATTTTCTTTTCTTTTTAAAATTTTTTTATTTATTTATTTTGAGACAGGGTCTCACTCTGTCACCCAGGCTAGAGTACAGTGGCATGATCTCAGTTCACTGCAACCTCCACCTCCCAGGCTCAAACAATCCTCCCACCTCAGCCTCCTGAGTAGCTGGGACAATAGGCATGCACCTCCCTGACCAACCTAATTTTTTTTTTATTTTTTAGCAGAGACGGGGTTTCGCCATTTTGTCCAGTTCTGGAACTCCTGACCTGAGCTCAGGTGATCCACCCACCTCAGCCTCCCAAAGTGCTGGGATTACAGGCATAAACCACTGTCCCTGACCTAATCCCCATTTTTATAGCACTTTTTTTTTTTTTTTAAATTTTCAGGGCTGGTTGGTTTTAAATGCTTTGTGTCCACAATCTTTCCAGATTCCTTGATTATTCTTTGTTGTAGGTGCTATAATATTTCACAGGTTGAGAAATTGACATTCAGAAAAGTTAAGTAGCCTTGCATAGTTACATAATTTTAACTGTTAGAGTGGGGATTTGAACCTATGTTTGCTGACTCCAAAGTTTATCTTCTGTATGGTACTATCTCATGCAATCTACTGCCATAGCCTAGTTTCATCTTAAACGTCGATGAAAAGTGTGGATTAGTATCTGTATTAGAGAAAAATTTGTGAAGCAGATAAGAGAACTGTCTGCAATAGTCATATCTTTGAGTGGTCGGAGATAGTTATTAGGTAGATAAAACATAACTAATGAACTGTAAACTTCTAATATCTGGACACCTCATAAATCCTTTCATTTTCACTCATTATTTGTTTTGAAAAAGTCATGAAGCAATTTTGTTCCTGAAAGAAAACTATTATAATGATGCCTTTTTGACTTTCAAAGGTATTTTTCGTTTTCACCATACAATACTTCAAAAGGAGATCCTTACACAGATAATTTTCTTGACCAAATCACGTAAGAGAGCTTATTCCTCTAGTCTCAAAGAAATCAAACTAAACCCCAAGCAAATCATGTAAATTGCTGTGTGTTATCCTGTCCTGGGAACTGCTATTTGTAACAAACTGTCCAGGTATTTTCAGTAGGGAGCTCTTGTCTACAAGAGCCTACAGATCTGGAGAGTGATTGTATAGCTAATTGCATCTGCAATTAATGACAAATTTGTAGCTTGATAAGCAATTGTGATCCCAAATATGTTTGAAACCTCTTGGTAACATAGCAACTATAAACTGTCAGAAAAGTTCTCATGGGGGGACTCTTGGAATACACAGTGAAAGTCATTCATTCATTCATTAAGTCAGTCATTCATTCATCTTCTCAACCTCTTGAAAACCTCTCAAACTTAGACATAGACAGTCAGTTGGGCCTATAGGATTTCTGTATTTATTGAACCTATTGAGATCTGGAGTATGCCAGACTATTCAGAAACAGGAAATTGATCCCTGGAATAGCTTAATGCCTAGACAGGATTTCTGAAAGTCTATTCTCTGGAGCACTAGTTGCAGGGCTTATTAAAAGATGGCAGGTGAGAAAATAGTGTTTTAAGGCCAAATATATAGAGAAACACTGGGTTTTTAAAAATTCCAACAGATTTCTTTGCTAGTGGACTTCTCAGAACCTTTAATATGTCACTGTGTGTTCTGACTCTCCTGGAATAGTAGTTACTGTTTGTTCGATTTGCTTTGTTCAGGAAGTATCTCAAAAACAGTAATCTGCAAAATAGGAAGCACAAGTCTGAAGTGTCTTTATAGGTACTGTGGAACTGTGGGTGGCTGTATTTTGTCCCCCCGGAGATTTTGATAGATTTTGTCTAGCTGGGAGCTGAAATCTTACTCACTGGTGTAGCACCATTGTAGCAACTTTGAGAAGATACAATGTCAAGAGAGTAATAAACAAAATCCTACCTAAAAATACAAAGAGGCAAAGATAAATAAAACGTTAGTATGGCCCATGTTATACAGAGATTTCTGTAATTATAAAGAAAGAACAATTTAAAATCAAATACATTCTATATAGCATTTTAAACATATGTTGAGTGAATTCCTTTGGACGAACTTGAATTCTTATATTTTCTCCACAGTATTTCTAAGAACACTGTTAATTTTTATGTAATGTCAAATTATCACAGGTAATAACAATTCATTGAGGAAAATGGGAGAATTTACATTTTATGTAATCAAACATTTGTGATGTTTCAGAAATCAGGTCATGAATGTCTCTATGTCATTGTCTCTTTCTCTTCTGAATCTTGGTCTACAGTCGGCTGTATAGTGTGGTCAAGAGAAATGAAATATATTCTACTATTCTCGTAGCAGAGTCAATGTAGGAGGTTCTAAACCCGAAGTTAATGTGAAGTCCTAGTTTTATTATATTGTTGATAAACATATATACTCTGTCACTACAGATGCCTGAGAGTTGGCTGTCAAAATAGTTTTATGACATTTAAATACTTTTCAGAGAAAATTGCCTGAAAGACATTGGGTAAATAATAAATTGTGTGTCAAGGAGAAGAAAGGAACATGGGGTTGCAGATGGATCTAGAAGTAGATTGTGAAATTGGGCAGGTGTCATCCGCTGTTCCCATGTTAAGTAGGTGAACTTTACCTTCATTAAAGATGCCCTTCTAGAAATTAAAAATGTGTTTCTCAGTTGTTCTAGCCGAGTTTCAAATGCTCCATAGCCACATGTGGCTAGTGGTTTCTGTATTGAACAGGGCAGATTCAGAATGCCTCCATCATTGCAGAAGGTTCTATTGAGCAGTAGTGTTTATGTTAATGTACAGACTTCAGACTCATATGTGAGTTAGGAGTAGGAAAAAAGAAGAGAGGCTAAAATGGCAGGGTTTTATCAGCAAGTGGTATATTTTGAAGTTATAGAGACTGGAGAAGTATAATGTCTTAAATTCTTTAGAAATTTAGAGCACTATAAAAAGAGTTTCATGCCTAAGAATAAAGAAGCATTGAAAATATGGAAACATGGGAAAAATAGATTAACATTTAGCTCTGTATTTAGCATATTCCTGCTTCTTAATGTATTACTCTTAAGGAAGGGAAGAAGTTGGCTTGTTTTGAAGCACATCTTTTACATGACTAGTTGAAACTGGGGACTCCTGTGTTCAAACAGCATAGGAGTGAAAATTCAGTTCCATGAGGGACCTCAGTCTACTATATTTGTTCAAAGATTACAGTTGGAGCAACCTCAAAGAGCAGAATTCTCAGCATTTCAGGAAAGAAAAACCAATGCAATGGGTAAGTAGGACCATGGGAGAGAAAAATTCAAGATCTGAAGGAAATGTGGGTACCCACATAGGCCCATCTGCAGGAACACTATTCCAGGCATGGGAATTGGTTTATGCAAAGGCCCTGAGGCTGACACGTGTTTTGGACTGTTCAATAAATAGCAGGATGTTTAGTGTGTCTGGAATTGAGTGAATGAGAAGGATGGGGGAGAAGTGGAGGTCTGACAGGAAGGTGGAGTAGAGTACAGAAAGAAATGCAGACCTTTGCAAGAGCACTGGACATTCTCTGAGAGATGGGAAGCCACTGGAAAATTCTGAGTGGAAGAGCAATGTGACTTGGCTCAGGCTGTGCTGGTGACTTTCTGTCCTTTCACCCTATATATGCTTTCACAATATCTTTTTATTTGCTTACTACATAAATTAGAATGGATATATACAATTTTGTCAGTATTGTGGCAGTATTTTCTATCAAATTTGGGGCAGATTTCATTAATCGTAGATTTTCCACTGTTTTTCAAATGATATCAACCTGACTTAGGTTACACAGCAATGATCAACAGAAGCAAATGGAATTCAGGTTTCTTTACATCTCCTAATACTTCCCCCCTTTTTATAACCTCTCCCAGTGTTAAGGGCTAGTAAGACATATTTTTTGAGGAACTGCCATAGAGAATTTTGATGAAAAAATTGCAGCATGGGCGTGCCAGGGAGTGAATTTAAAGCCGAGAAGCAGAACGAAAAAATTTTCAAGTAGTGTTCCTATTTTCTAATTCTTCTTCTCCTTTTTTAAGGCTCAAGTATTATTTGGGCCAATGGAGGACCCAGGCAGCAACTGCAGCCCCAAGCCTCTAGCTCTGTTTCTTCAGTGCCAGCAGTTCAGGAAAGGCAAAAGGAGGACAAAATAAGAAAGAGGAAGAGGAGAGGCTGCTAGGAGTTCAGAAAGAAGTAGAGAAATGGTGAAAACTTTTCACTTCTCTTTTTCCCAGCCTAGGAAGTAGAGAGCAGACTCCCTACATGTAAAAAGTATCCTTAATGGAAAAAAAAATCACTGTAAAAAGGGGAAATCACCTTTTGTCCCATGAGATCAGCTAATTGGGCATCTTTTAAAAATTTCAGATAATTGAGTAGAGGAAGTTAACGCAGAAAAAATATTTTAAAATTTTCTTTTAGAACGAGGGGAATTTCAAGAGGAGGGCAATAAAAAATGCTATCATCTTTGATAATAAAAAAAAGTGTTTATTTAATCAAATAGTCTATTGGCTTCCTGACTCATACATCTATCTCTCTTTGTTTTACAGATTGTTCTTGATTGCTGGCATATTACTTTCTTTGGTTTTACACAGTAGCCATTGTTTAATTCATAATAACATGAACAAGAATGGGGTTGGTAAAGATGACCTCTAAGGTTTGAAGGTCAAAGGTATTATATAGAAGCAAGAATCAAGGACAAAGCTGTAAAATTCATGTTCAAGGAAGGTGTGGTAGGGATGGGTGGATGGACTTGTCTCTTCATTTCTCTTTAAGCCTTTCTCTGGGCTGGTTTCATTTCAATGAGAAAGACAACCATCACCTTGCCGTGCTTCCTAACTGGATCACTGCAAGTTTGAGGAGTAAACGATGTCATGCCCGTGGCTTAGTCTAGAAGTCATCGCATATAGCTTTTTATATAAAATTCATCCTTGCAGTTTGAGATTAATTTTCTGTTTGCCATCTGATAGTAATATTGAGGAAATTTGAATTGTAAAGATTTTAATAATCACTTGCAATAAAGATAAGTAGTTTTCAGAATTATCTCTGGAAGCTGATTTAAGGGAAGTCAACAGTTAGGCCTGGGTTCCTGGGATGGGATTGAGAAAACCAAATAGGCTTTGAGTCTTGGAGGACTCTCACAGTACTTATTCAAGCAGTTGCTCTTGCAGATGGACACTGGTAAATAGAGAACTTCCTGGGACATCCTTTGGCTTAGGACAATGATTAAGCAAATATTATCTTCATGAGAAAATTTCCATCAGGTTTTGGTATGTTGAAGATTCATTATTATATTTCTAACTGCCTTAGCTTCTTAATCCATGTTCTGAAAATCAGCTAACTCTGCTGTGTTTTAAAAAACTTTCTGACTCACCTACCTTTTATTTTATTTTATTTTTGTAGACATCTGCAATGAGGAACAGTACATCTAGAACAGTATTTCAATATGGCCCTTAGCTGACCATCTTAAATATACCAGATCCCTGATTACTTTTGCAGTTAACAATGTGAACCCAGAAAAATCCCTAAATGGAAATCCTAGTTCTCCTAATCACCAGCACTGAACACTGTACAATAAAGTCCACTCCAAATAGTTCAGGGCCATAATTTCCATGATGACAGTCCCCAATACAGCATCTTGTTATTTTTTCTTTCAAATCACTAGAATTCTTCCCATGTGCTGTCATATCTTCAGATAAGAGCCACATGGAGATTAAATGTGATTTTAAATGAACTTTTACAGGCCTCTGTATTTTCTTCGTGGGTTTTATTATTTTTAGAGGCAAGTGATGAAAGGTTATTCCCTGCAAGATCTAGCCAGTTAAACGTGCAGCATGAAAACCTGAAGCCCTGCAGTCAGACATAGAAAAGCAAAGGGGAAAACGAGAAAATGTTCCACTGGGGCTGCAGCTTTTCAGAGTATGCAGGAATGATGTCATTTGTTTTCACAAAACCCAGTTTAAATTTGTTCCTGCCTTTCAAGAACTGCAGCAGGGAGCATCTGTGGAGACTCCTGCATCCCATATTTCAGGGCGTTAGAGTGTACGCTGCATCGGAATTCAACCAATCGCAATACTCTTGCCCGCCCCAATTTTCATTTGTTCCCCCTACCTGAGCTGCCCGTGTTAAATGACCGCCCAGCACCCTCTCCCGTGTTACAATTGCAGAGGCATAGCTCAGTGCCTTGAAGGGTTTAAAGGAGAATAATACCACAATAAAAACTTACTTCTGATCACCCAGGGACATTCATTTCAATGACAAATAACCTCCAAGAAAAGATCTATCTGTGAAGGATGTTTTTGGTTTGGTTTGGTTTAAATGACATCTTAGCCTTTTGTTTTTGCAGCCCCTGGGTAGCACTGGGACCATCGTAAGAAGCAAGAAAACAGAAATCCTAGGCTGTTTAACTTTCAGGGGCAGAAGCAGGACCTCCAAGTTCTATACCAACAATTATCTTTTCACAAAGCAAACCCCATTTCTATGTATGTAGTCATACGTGATGATTGGAAAATAAATAATGTGGCAGAAACAGCATTTTAAAAACTATATTAAAGTGATAGAGGGAGATGATGGTGTGAACTTCACTTACAAGAATAATGGATAAGATATAGAGTGAAAAAGACAGTGTTGGGTAGCATGTCACCTCACTTGTTCTTATTTTGTCTCCTCCATATATAAATACAGCATATTGACAATTACAGTTATCAGTGTAGGTTCTCTGGTTGTGAGCAGCTGCAACCAAACTAAACTAAAGGAATATTTATTGGAGGGCCATGAGGAAACTTACAGAATAAAAGGAAGACTGAAGAAACTGACTCAGAGATAACAGGGGCTGTGGCATCATGGCATTTTTCCATTGGAGAAACTGCTTGTTGGGATTGTCAGTCACCACTGCTAGACTGAATGATCTCCAAGTTTCCATCCCACCTTTCTCATCATTCTGCTCAAGGGACAAAATTCCAGGAGAGAATGTCCCATTGCTCACATGTCCAATGTGACTGCTTGGCTTGGAGAAAGCAGGGAACCCTCAGCCTTCTGATTCACAGGGACACCTTCTAAAAGGAGAGGAGAAATTCTGCCAGAGGAGGTGGGGATGCTGCTTCTAAAAGAAAAGGGGAAATGAGTGCTGTGTGCTATTCTCTGTCACCATGATCTATGCCTTGGGTCAGGGCCTCCTAATTTTCTTGCCTGAGTTAACAGTCCTCCTCCTTTAGCTCATTTCTTTAAACTCGATTTTTAAACATTTCAGTGGTTCCCTATTTGTAAAGGCCAAGCCAGGACACTTTTGAAAATGAACCCAAGTGGTATTGATTGTTATACCAGGACAAGAGGCATAAACTGGGACCATCTTTGGCAAACTGGATGTATGGTCATTCTTCCTTTAACCATACTTTCTTCCTACACTTGACCAATATCTAGCCTATTCTTCAAGACTTGATTTAAGGAGAACTGAAAGCTCTTTGAATATAGAAATGGTGCCTTTTTCTTCTTGTGTCCTCTGCATCTTATCTCATGCTTGGCTCATGGCAGTTTCCCCAAGAACCTTCACTGTGGAATTATAATCGAGTGTGACTACTGAACTCCTGTCTTTCCTACTCCTATATGCTTTCGCATCCACATTTTCTATGTATCCTGGGAGTACACTATTCCCAGTATTCACCTTGGAAGGCATAGCTAACTTCTGTTTTATTTGGATACCTGTCATTCTTTCTTTCTGATAGTGACCCCAGTGGGCCTTCCTCTCCATCATATAAATGGGTAGGGCAGAGAACTAAATGAGCTCTGACCATTTCTGTTTATAAAAGGTGCTATTGATGAAAATATACTTTTTTTGATGAAATGGAAAGTGAAATATTTAAAAAGAGATTGTCCTTAAAACAGAATGACTTTTACTGAACACCTCTTTTGTGGCCTACAGTAGAGTACTATAATAGATTTTCAACAACCAATAACTTATTCTCTGCGTTACCAGACTTTGTCAATGCACAAATCCTCTAGGTATTCTTTCAGATATGTCCTCCTGGTTTCAGAAATGCTGGAACTGGAGCTCTACCTTGAATTGTGTTTTCCGAGGCCCACTCTGTCATCAGGATTTATCAGAAGGGTGCATTATTTGTCCATGTCAGTGCTCAGATCATGCCCTAAGGACTTCTGCTAAGCAATATGTTCCCTTTAAAACACTGTTTTGAAAAATCCTGACTTGTGCGGCACAGTTGCATCCCAGAGTGAGAATCAAAGAGGTTTCCTAGGTCAAGCAGAACCCCAAGCAGATTCCTCCTAGGCCTTTCCGAGCGCCCACTCTGCAGACTAATGAGGGTGCGCAACTCCATGCTGATCCCTTTCCGCCTCTAGCTGGATGCTGTGGGATTTCGGAACCCAAGCCTAGTGAGTACACTGCCTGCAGCTCTGTGATAAAGGCACAGGCTTTCAGCCTTGACCAAGGGCCCACATTCAACAATTCCGTATCAGAAACCAAATAATTTCACATCATTTGCGCTGTACTCCACCTTATCCATACTGTTTTTCTTTTGTGGAAATGTTTTTTCTTTTCATCAGTCACTCTGAAGCATTGCTCACTCGTTCACTCAATTCTAGAGCAGTACTTTGTGGCCCTTCTTGTAACTGTGTTGTCTCCCTGTTCAGAACTTATGATGCAGAAAGCAAGGCATCGGATGCTATTGAAATGTGGAGTTATCTCTTAAATCTCCATGTCAGTATCAATTACAGCACCAAAGCAATGACATGAAAGTTTGTGGGTAAAAATGGAAAATGAGTTATGTTTATATTATGCTAATATATATATATATATATATATATATATATATTTTTTTTTTTTTTTTTTTTTTTTTTTGAGACGGAGTCTTGCTCTGTCGCCCAGGCTGGAGCGCAGTGACCAGATCTCGGCTCACTGCAAGCTCCGCCTCCCGGGTTCACGCCATTCTCCTGCCTCAGCCTCCCGAGTAGCTGGGACTACAGGCGCCCGCCACCTCGCCCGGCTAGTTTTTTGTATTTTTTAGTAGAGACGGGGTTTCACCGTGTTAGCCAGGATGGTCTCGATCTCCTGACCTCGTGATCCACCCGTCTCGGCCTCCCAAAGTGCTGGGATTACAGGCTTGAGCCACCGCGCCCGGCCATATGCTAATATATTTTTAACTTAAAATTTAAAAAAATAAGCTATTTGGCATTGTAGTTATTAATCTGAGAGAAAAATGAATTAACTGTGGAACAAAGAGAGGATGATAATTTCATGTAAGGGGTGAAGTACCTATTTACTACTTAGATGGTATGGTAGGGAGACGGCCCAGTTCGTTGGAGGGTAAATGAAAGAAGATGTAGGAGAAAGTGAAGTGTAATTGATAAACTCAGCTGAGGGTAGAGAAAAGCAGCTTGCGAGTTAGAGAGTTGTGAAGTTTTTGATAAAATAACACATGCATTAGGACCCATCAGACATCAAGTTCTACAAGACAAGAAAAAGTATTTTTCTTATTAGAAATTCTACAAGACATTTTCTGTCATTCCACATTGCCGAGGATAATTCTTCCACACTCTTATTTAAGATGGCTTTCTCAGAATCTGTGTCTATACAGTCAGAGTTAAGGGGAAAGATGGTAACGTCTGGGTAGTTCAATCAGTGTAGCTGGTAATGCATGGTTAACCTCCTCCCTCCTCCCCACTCATTCTCTTTTCCCCAGTAACAATTTTGAGAGTATTTTCCCCCCTAAATCTTGAATTATCTGGATAATCGTTTTCTGTACTTCATGTTGCTGGAAATCCACAGCTTGACTGATATCAATAACAGTTCTTGAAAACCTCCACATCTGCAGAGGGTACCACAGAGAAAAAGTATGACGCTACATTTCCGTTGCTTTTGCTGGTTACCTAATCCAACATTTGTAAATGCTCTAAATTTTAAAAAGTTGTTTAGGGAAACATCTGTACAGCCAGGCACTGAAACTGGCTTATTTACTGATCTCTAACTTTTCTTCATTTAACTTCATATAATTGTCAGGCCACAGAGGGTCACTACATATTTAGTTGTTGTTGTTGTTGTTGTTTTCCTTTTAAAATTGTTTTTAACTTAAATAAAAATTGGGAAAAAAATTAGTGTGCTATCTTGTTCTCTCTTTTATTTTTTAGGTTTCAAATCTGTGAGGGCAAGAATTACATATTCTCTATTTATAAAAAACATGGAAACTTATTCCACTGCTTACAGTTCAGTGGGGGTCACTTAATAATATCAGTAAAATTCAGTGTCAATCTTTAAAAAGAAATCTTTTTCATCTCCCCGAAAACATCTCCCTAGTAAAACTTGTTTGTCAAATGACTAGAGCTCCCCTAACAAATAAAACATAACACTATTTGCTGCTCTTTTCCTCTGAAGTGATGATAAATTGCTGGGGAGTAAAAGCCTTCACACTAATAACAGAAGAAAATTGACTCTAAGATCCCATCATTTTGTTTACCAGCTGTCTTTACAATTCTATAATAACCCAGCCCACATTAAAAAAATTGTTCAGAGATAGTAAAATAGACTACAAACAAATGATCTCTCTGCTGAAATTAGTTTAAGCAGGGGAACAGGCTGGAAAGAAAGATTTGATCCGAAAACTTACCTAGCTCTCAGGCATGATACCCGGTGACCACATAGTCGGTGCTGAAGCACAACTCAGGAGCATTACATCATCGTGACAAACTTTCATTGGCTGCAGAAACCCCAAGGATAAGACAGGCTTTTAAGGTGCTGTGTGAAAACCCCTGTTGGTTCTTTATCAGGCTATGGCCAAAATATTGAAAGAAAGACTTTTCCTACATTCATGTTGTCATGGCTGAGCTGACAAAACATTTGTTAACCATTTCTTATGCATGTTTATCTCCACTTTAGTCACTAGTTTTGTATTTAACTCTAACCTGTTGGGAAATTATTTTCTTAAAACTATTTGTTTTAAAGGCCTTGTTTTTCGTTTAGCTTGTTTTCCTTGAGGGTGCAGAGTATCACTCTGGGAATGGCTATTTCCCTTCTTACTCTTCAGACCATTTTTCTTATTTTTAAAACTATATTTGAGTCAATACATCTGACTTTCTATTATTTATTTTGTCTTTATTCTCTCTAGGCAAACAGGACTAGCACCCACAGATTTGAGAAAGCACAAGTGGATTTGTTTATTTTGAGCAATTTAATTGGAACTAGTGCACAAAGTCCTCACTTCCTAATTATTCATTGTCATTGTTAGTTTTTTTTTCTATTGAACTCTATGAGTTATTTATGTCGTGCTTATTACCATGGTGATTTACAAACCAAAACCATGTGTGTAATTTGAAAGTGTGAGGAGCTTTAAGTGACTGAGTGAAAGTGATAGGATGGCTACGACCCTGCACCACTGCTGCACCAGTCTCTCCTGCCTGAGGGGGAAGCATTTGATGTAGGGAAAGTGCTCTTGTTATAAAAGTGGAACATTTCAACAATTAGATTCATCATTCAAGAAATGACAACAATATCACATTACTATTGAATGTTAATTTCTCTCTCGCTTGCTCTCTGTGTGACTTTCTTTATCTCTTGTTCTGTCTCTCTCAAATTTAGGAGTACAGAGGAGCAGAATGATGACAAGAGTGACTGAATTAGTGTCTTTTTAAAGTATCTCATGTCCTCTCTCTCCTAAGAACTTGACTCTCTAGTCTCTAAAAGATAAACAAATATACACGCAAATACCCTAAAACATCCTCAAGGCTGGGAACTGAGAACTATGTTTCTAGTGCATGTCTGGGCTACTCAGCTCTGCTGTGAATACTCTCTTATTCCTCTCAGACTCTTCTCAGCCATGGTTCTCAGCCATGTGCCTTGGAGGAGGCCAGTCTACCTATTGCAAGAGGAGTGGCTGCTGAGGCTATTACCTTTCTTCCATTGTTAGGAACATCTTTCTACTATTGTTCCTTAGACCTCTGGTCTGCAAGAATAGCTAGTCATCCTTTTTTTACTGTGTAGAGTAATACTGAGGATTCAAGGGCCTAGATTAGGGTCTTGAGATATTTAGGAGCATTTCTAATAGTCATGAGGAAAAAGAGAGAGAAAAAGAAGAGGGAACTCTTTCTCATTTTTTCTCCACTGAGAGGAAGGAAGGGATAAACCAGTCACAATCTCTCTGTTTTGTAGTTAGAATTTACAGAGTAAAATAAGATCTATCCCTTTCCCTCAAGATGTTTCATACAAGGAGGGAGAAAAATAATAATCCATAATGACTATTAAAGTCTAATAAAAATATGATAGGTATATATACATTGATGGGCCTCTAACTGAGACTGGAAGAGCCAAGAAGAGGGACATTTGAGCTGAATTTTGAAGACATAAGTGTTAAGTAGCCGAAGAGAGGGAGTAAAGAATTCTGTAAAGGGAAAACAGAATGTAAAGGCAAGGAGGAATGAAAAGCATGGTTTGTTTCAGAAAGATAAAATAGTGTTCTGTTTATGGAAAGAAACAGTGGTGTGGAAGATAAAGCTAGATCAATAGATATGATCACATCATGGAGGCCGTTGTGAGCTAAGCTAAAGGATGTGGACTTTAACTTGAAACTATTGTAGATCATTGAGGAACTATAATCAGATTTGTAACTAAGCTGTGTTAGTCTAGCAGTAGCCTGGAATGCATAGGAGTGGACTGGAACCAGAGATCCCAGTTAGCTTAGATGTATTTCAGTTGAACCTTGGCAGGAAACAGATAGCACTTTCAAAAAGTGTAATGGTAGAGAGTTTACCGAAAAAGCCATTTTCACAGGTGTGGATGGGGTTAAGGGAATCAACAAAGGAATGTGAAGCACCCAAAAAGCCACAACAGTAGCAAGTTGTTATTGGGCAAGGTCTGTTATCAGACACTGAATCCAACTGGTAGCCACTGAGAAGAAAATCTGGGTGTTGCAGTAAATAGAAGTCAGCCTCTCGGGGCATGGAGAAGAGTAGCAATATTTAGAGAAAGTAACTGGAGATGGAATGAGACAGACTATAGACTCAACAGTACTGGCGTGTGTGTGTGTGTGTGTGTGTGTGTGTGTGTGTGTGTGTGTGTGTTTGTGTAAGAGAAAGAAAGAGAAAGAAAACAAGAGAGGGGGAAAAAATGGAAGTATCTAGGTAGGACAATTTGTAGATTGTTTTTTAGTCCTAACAAACAGATGAATGGTTATTCATTCATTGAAGAAAAAAGCTTCATGCATGCATGATAATTGGTAAGGTTCCATTTTTATGCTATTGGAGTATCTGGATAAAAATGTCAATTGTATTCATGTCTAGAGCTCAGAAAAGAAATCAAGGATCAAAGATGGGGCAGAACATTTGGTAGACATTAGCAGATGCATTGTTTTTTGGGCCATGAATGTGGATGAGATCACCCAATGAGAGAGTATATAATGTGAAGAGAGTGAGGTTGAGGTGCAAGCCTGGGATCACTAGCATTGAAGGAGCAGCTGAAGTAGAGGGGCCTCTAAAAGAAAACAGAGAAGGTATGTTATTAGCGAGTAGGGTGTTGGGAGTAAAAAAGTGGTAAGCTGGAAGGACAAGCTGTCAAGGTAAAATAAGAGTTTTTACTCATGTTGTTAATGATCATATCCAGCATATTAGTCTGCTAGGGTTGTCATAACAAAACACCACAGACTGGTGGCTTCCAGAACAGACATTTATTTTCTCACAGCTCTGGAAGCTGTAAGTACAAGATCCAGATGCCAGCAGAGTTGATTTCTCCCAAAGCCTCCTTCCTTGGCTTGCAAATGGCTGCCCTCTCACTGTGCCCTCACATGGCCTTTCTTATGTGTGAGTACATCCTTGGCATCTCTTCATCCTCATACAAGGACATCAGTCATATTGGATGAGGCCCTCAGTCTTATAATCTCCTTTAACTTTAAGTACCTCTTTAAAGGCCCTATCTCCAAATACAGTCACATTGGGTAAACCAGTGGTTACCCATTGACTTCAATGTAGATATTTTGAGAGGACACAATTCAGTCCCTAACGCCTAGGCAGAGTGTGGATAGGGGAGTGAGTTACTGAAATGAAGAGCAGATGAAGCTCACTGGAGCTAAGGCTAACAACTGCTACTCTCACAATAATTGACCCCACACTTAAAATTGAATTTTTAAAACCATCAGGTTCTGGTGAGTTTTGTACTATTTTTGCCAAATGAGCCCAGTAGAATAATGATGACTGCTACTAGTAGTGTAGTTATCATATGTAGCTATAAAACATGCAAAATATTTATCTATATAACTTGGAGATCAACTAAAACATTTTACATTGAAAATATTGTCATATTTATAGGTCAAGTTGAAGAGTCTTCCTGTATATGTAATACATGTGTGTATGTATGTATCTATATCTATATATATATATCATGATCAAATTTTTTTTTGTCACTGGAGAAGCTTGTTTGAAAGTAAATATAATTGGTATAGAAATTTACATGAAATAGTCTAAAATAAAAATTGTAGAGAAATTCACACAAGATAGTCTATTTTTTCACATAGTGTCTTCTAACTTTCCATATGGGATGATCAAATTCTGAAAATGGTTACCAGATACTCAGCTTGTGTTTTTATGTATTTATATTGCCATTACAGTCTTAGTGGGTAAATTACAGAATAAACTAATCAGGTATTACTTATCAATTTTGATTTCTCCAAAGAGGAAACTGAGGCTCAAGAATAATACATAATTAGCAAAAGATTAGCAAAACACTGGCAGGAAAGAGTTTAGCTACCATTTTCCTAATTTTCACACTGGGACATATTCACTTATTTTTATTTTCTAGGTAAGTGAATTTGTTTTAAAGTTGACTCTTTTGACATGTCTTCCCTAAGAGATACAAAACTGTCATTTTAAAGTGAAAAGGTTGTAGTACCACCTACTTAACTAACTTGCCAGTCTTCAACTCAGAAACAGAGCAAGGAAGGCTACCCAAATCACTGGCTCCTGGTCTTATGAACCTACACCTAGGCCATGTTTCTTTACTTCTCAGGTGTATTAGTCCATTCTCACACTACCCGAGACTGGGTAATTTATAAAGGAAAGAGGTTTAATTGACTCACAGTTCTGCATGGCTGGGGAGGCCTCAGGAAGCTTACAATCATGGTGAAAAGCAAAGGGGAAGCAAGGACCTCCTTCACGTGGTGTCAGGAGGGAGAAGAAGCAAGCAAGCAAGCAAGCAAGCAAGAGAACTACCAAACACTTATAAAACCATCAGATCTCATGAGAATGGACTTACTGTCATGAGAACAGCAAAGGGGGAACCATCCTTCATGATCTAACCACCTTCCATCAGGTCTCTCCCTCAGCACCTGGGGATTACAATTCAAGATGAGATTTGGGTGAGGACACAGTCAAACCATATCATCAGGGTTCAGTCTGCTCATATGAAGATGAGAGGTTTGGTATGGATAATATCTTCTCACTTTAAATTTCTATATGCCCATAACCTTTGCTTTCTAAGAATTCTAGGGATTTCCAGGGAGTCAACTCTTACACAGTTGTAATCCTTGAATACAGAGGATATTACCAAGGCTACAGCATGGCTATCATTCAACACAGTAAATTCTGAGGACTGCTTTGGTATATGAGTGTGTCTGCATATATTGGGTTGGTGTAAAAGTAATTGCAGTTTTGCCATTAGTTTTAATTGCAAAAACCATGATTACTTTTGCACCAACCAAATAAAAGGTATTGTGAAAGCTCTCAAAAGAAGATTAATTGTACTGCACTTAATTCATACATATCATAGATGAAAAAACAATGGAATGCATTCATTAATCACATGTCATTTATTGTCAAAATTCAAAGATGCTTAGAAACCATTGGAATAAGAGTTATTACAAATAGACCAAAATAATCTATTTTTTTAAGTGAGAAAAAATTGAGGTTTTAGAAGCATCACCTGTATAAAAATGAAATAAAACAATTTATTTATATAAAAATAAAAAGAAGTTTGAAATTTAGCGAATGCTAAAGGATCCTTAAAGAAATAAACAAAAAACCGGAAGACTGCATCACCATTTCAGAGATGCCTCAGAGATAGAGTACGTGATGTAAAAATAGGAGTCTCCACTCTGTCTTAAAAAAAAAAAAGTGTCTCTAAAAATTCTTTAACTAGATTCTAGGCAACTTGGTTAAGAAAATTCTAAAACACTCACAAGACATTAAAAACTAGTGTTTCTTGGTGCCAACTATAACTGAAATTGCACAGTTCAAAGGATTTCTGAGGCATGCCATTTATGGCAATTTCTAAGCACAAACTTTTTCTCTAGGCCAATGATGTTAATGATTTAAGAGCTTTGAAAGAAAGAGATTGGAAAGCAGAACAAAATGAAAAGCGTTATATCACCTCCAGCAGGTATCTGGATTACCAAATGTGATGGTCAATTTTATGTATCCATTTGGGTAGGCAACGGTGGTACCCAGACATTTGGTCAAATATTATCCTATATGTTTCTATGAATGTATGTTTTAATGAGATTGACATTTAAATTAGTAGTCTTTGAGGGAAGCAGATTACCCTCCACAATGTAGATAGTAGAATCAGTTCCTTTCCTAGAAGAAGGGGGAACTCTTCCAGCAGATGGTCTTTGAACTTGAATGGCTACATTGCCTGCTTTCTGGGTCTCCAGCCTGCTGGCCCACCCTGTAGATCTTGGACTTGTCAGCCTCTGTAATTATGTGAGTCAATTTCTTGAAACAAATCATTTTCTATATACTATAGACACATTCTATTCTGTTTCTCTAGAGAACCCTGACTAATACACCAAGGTTCTGTTAAATGGAAAAATGAAACAAGACAGATTTTAAATCAATGACAGAATTAGGAGTTCTCTACAATGTCAGTTAACATTCTGAATCTGGTATATAAGAAAAGAAACAACCCCAGGACTGATGAATTAGTTTTTTAAAAAAAACCCAGCTTAAATATTTTACCCATTGCTGCAAAATTTATTTTTATTGAAAACCAAAACCATTTTCTAAACATCATTAATTTCATTCTTCTTTCTAGATATTGATATGTCAACCTCACTTTCCATTTTATTATCTAAATGAGAATCCTAGGTAGCAAAGAATAATGACAACAGTTGATAATCACTTCCATTTCTTTTATACATGTGTCTGCATGTGTGGATGTGTGAATGTTTATCTGCCTCTTCTAGTCCTCTTTATTACTGCCTGTCCTACAGAAAACATGGTTTTTTGAAAGTTTAAAAAATATTATTACTTTTTACTAAATTACTATAACTTAATTTTTAGAAGACCTTTAGTGTTTGGAATGAATTGGGAAAGTATTTGGGGAGGGGAAGAAGCTTTCTTATTACACTTAAGGAAGGTTGGATCTTGAGACCCTTCACAGTTATTTTTCAAATGGCTTCTCATCTTCTGCAATTTCTCCAGCAACTTGCCTTCACCTTGTAATCAGATTCATAATTGTTGAATCTTTCCAGAATCATGTAATATATAATGTTATTCATTTTACACCAGACATTATGCATAATTACACAAGAGGTTTCAGACTCTAAAACATTGCAATTTAAATTTTCTCTTTGAGAATACAAACAAATCGGAAAGAAAAAAATAATCCCACCAAAAAGTGGGCAAATGACATCAACAGACATTTCTCAAAAGAAGCCATACAAATGCCAAGAAACATGAAAAAAATGGTCAACATCACTAATCATCAGGGAAATGCAAGTTAAAACAATGAGAGACTACCACACTCCAGCTAGAATGGCCACTATTTTTTTTATTTCTATTTTTTAGAACTTTTTTTTAGGTTCAGGGCTATGTGTGAAGGTTTGTTATGTAGATAAACTTGTGTCTAGGGGTTTGTTGTACAGATTATTTTGTCACCCTGGTACTAAGTCTAGTACCCAGTAGTTATTTTTTCTGCTCCTCTCCCTCCTCTTACCCTCCACACTCAGGTGGGCCCGCAGTATCTGTTGTTCCCGTCTGTGTCTTCGTGTTCTCATCATTTAGTTCCCACTTATAAGTGAGAACATGGGGTATTCAGTTTTCTATTTCTGCATTAGTTTGCTAAGGATAATGACCTCCAGCTTCATCCATGTTCCTGCAAAAGACGTGATCTAATTCTTTTTAATGGCTACATAGTATTCCATGGTGTATATGGTCATGTTTTCTTTATCTAGTCTATTGTTTATGGGTATTTAAGTTGATTTCATGTTTTTGCTCTTGTGAATAGTGCTGCAGTGAACATACATGTGCATGTGTCTTTATGATAGAATAATTTATCTTCCTTTGCATATACCCAGTAATGTTGAATGGTATTTCTATTTTTAGCTCTTTGAGAAATCACCACACTGATTTCCACAATGGTTGAACAAATTTACACTCCTGCCAACAGTGTGTAAGTGTTCCCTTTACTCTGCAATCTCACTAGCATTTGTTATTTTTTGACTTTTTAATAATACCCATTATGACTGGTATGAAATGATATCTCATTGTGATTTTGATTTGAATTTCTCTAATGATCAGTGATATTGAGCTTTTTGTTATATGCTTGTTGGCTGCGTGTATGTTTTCTTTTGAAAATTGTCTGTTTATATCTTTTGCCCACTTTTTAATGGGGTTGTTTTCTTCTAGTAAATTTTTTTATGATGCTGGATATCAGACCTTTTGTCAGATACATAGTTTGCAAATATTTTCTCCCATTCTGTAGATTGTCTGTGTACTCTATTGACAGTTTATTTTGCTGTGCAGAAGCTCTTTAGTTTAATTAGATCCCATTTGTCAATTTTTGGCTTTGTTCCAGTTGCTTTTGGTATCTTCATCATGAAATCTTTGCCAGTTCCCACGTCCAGAATGGTATTGTTTCTATTGTCTTCCAGGGTTTTTATAATTTTAGGTTTTACATTTAAGTTTTTAATCTATCTAGAGTTGATTTTTGTCTATGGTATAAAGAAGGGGTCCAGTTTTAATCTTCTGTGTATGGCTAGCCAGTTGTCCCAGCACCATTTATTGAATAGGTAGTCCTTTCCCTATTACTTGTTTTTGTCAGCTTTGTCAAAAATCAGATGGTTGTAGGTGTGCAGTCTTATTTCTGGGCTTTCAATTCTGTTTCAGTGGTCTATGTGTCTGTTTTTGTGCCAGTATCATGCTGTTTTGGTTACTGTAGCTCTGTAGTATAGTTTGAAATTGGGTAGTGTGATGCTGCCTGCTTCGTTCTTTTTGCTTAGGATTGCCTTAGCTATTCGGGCTCTTTTTTGGTTCCATATGAATTTTAAGACAGTTTCTTCTGGTTTTGTGAAGAATGTCATTGGTAGTTTGGTAGGAACAGCATTTAATGTATAAATTGCTTTAGACCATTTTAATGATATTGATACATATATAACAATCCATATCTGAAAGGCACAACTGAAATATTGTGTGGTACAGTTGGAGAGGCAGGCAAACCTTCTGGGAAAAACACTCTGACCGTTTTAACGATATTGATTCTTCCGATTCATGAGCATAGAGTGTTTTTCCATTTGTTTGTGTCGTCTATGATTTCACTGAGCAGAGGTTTGTAATTCTCATTGTAGAGATCTTTCACCTCACCTCCCTGGTTAGCTGTATTCCTAGGTATTCTATTCTTTTCTGTGGCAATTGTGAGTGGAATTGCATTCCTGATTTGGCTCTTGGCTTGGCTCTTGTTGGTGTATAGGAACACTAATAATGTTTGTACATTGATTTTGTATCCTGAAACTTTGCTGAAGTTGTTTATCACTTTAAGGGGCTCTTGGGATGAGACTATGAAGTTTTTTTAGATGTAGAATCATGCCGTCTGCCAACAGGGATACTTGGACTCCCTCTCCTCCTATTTGGATGCCTTTATTTTTTTCTCTTGCTTGATTGATCAGTCCAGGACTTCCAATACTATGTTGAATAGGAGTGAGAGAGGGCATCCTTTCTTGTGCCAGTTTTCAAGGGAAATTTTTCCAGCTTTTGTCCATTTAGTATACTGCTGGCTGTGGAGAATGACCATTATTAAAAAGTCAAAAAACAATAGGTGTTGATGTGGATGTGGTAAAAAGGGAATGCTTATACTCTGTTGGTGGGAATGTAAATTAGTACAACCTCTGTGGAAAACCGTATGGAGATTTCTCAAAGAACTAAAAGCAAAACTACCATTCAATCCCACTACTGGGTATCTACCAAACGAAAAGAAGTGATTATGTAAGAAAGACACCTTGCATGCATAAGTTTATCACAGCACAATTCACAATTGCAAAGAAGTTGAACCAACCTAAGTCCCTATCAATCAATGAGCAGATAAAGAAAATGTGGTATGTACACATCATGGAATACTACCCAGTCATAAAAAAGAACAAAATAATGCCTTTTGCAGCAACTTGGATGGAGTTGGAGGCCATTATTCTAAGTAAAGTAACTCAGGAACGGAAAACCAAATATGTGTTCTCACTTGTTAGTGGGAATTGAGCTATGGGTACACAAAGGCATACAGAGGGGTATAGTGGAATTGGAGTCTCAGAAGGGGGGTTATTGGGAGGAGAGGTGAGGGATAAAAAACTACATATTGGGTGCAGTGTACACTTCTCAGGTGACAGGTGCATGAAAATCTCAGACTTCACTATTATACAATTCATCTAGGTAACCAAAATCACTTGTACCCCAAAAGCTATAGAAATATAAAAATACTAAAATTTAAAAATATAAAATATAAATATAAAAATACAAAAAATACTAAAATATAAAAATACTAAAATACCACTGATTTGTATACTTTAAATGGGTAAATTGTGTAACATGTGAATTATGTCTTTTTTTTTTTTTTTTTTTTTTGAGACGGAGTCTCACTCGTGGTCCAGGTTGGAGTGCAGTGGTGCGATCTCCGCTCACTGCAAGCTCCGCCTCCTGGGTTCACGCCATTCTCCTGCCTCAGTCTCCCGAGTAGCTGGGACTGCAGGCGCCCGCCACCACGCCCGGCTAATTTTTTGTATCTTTATAGAGATGGGGTTTCACTGTGTTAGCCAGGATGGTCTTGATCTCCTGTCCTTGTGATCTGCCCGCCTCAGTCTTCCAAAGTGCTGGGATTATAGGCGTGAGTCACCGCGCCCGGCGTGAATTATGTCTTAATAAAGCTGTCATTAAAAACTTGCTCTTTGAGTTTGACTTGGTGTTCATATTTTCTAGACGCAGACTTATTTTTTTGTTTGTTTGTTTGATTTTGTCTTGCTGTGTCGCCCAGGCTGGAGTGCAATGGTATGACTGGGGCTCACTGCAGCTCAAGGAATCCTCCCACTTCAGCCTCGCAAGTAGGCAGAACTACAGGTACATACCACCACTCCTGGCTAATTTTTAAAATATTTTGTAGAGGCGGGGGTCTCACTATGCTGCCCAGGATTCTTTAAGAACCAAATCCACAGTTTTTCTTAGGAAGGTTTGCCTGCCTCTCCAATTGTGCCACACAATATTTCAGTTGTGTCTTTCACATATAAGTAGCTATACATGTATTTTATTTTTCACTTGCAGACCCAACATACATGAGCAAAGTGAACATCTTCAGAGGTTTGACTTTCAGTGGCAGCAGGGAAGCACATAAAATTGAGATTGGTTCTTACCTAGGGATTATCTCTCATTGGTGACTAATGGACACTTTTCATCATAGAGAAATCAAGGTATTTTTTATAAGGTTGTGGTCTGTTTATCTACTGGAAGTACTTTCGGAGAGTTCATTTCTAATGTTCGCTTCTTTTGTCAGGAAGGAATTTCTGTCATTTATTTGAGAAGGCAGTACTTTCTTTACTAACCACACATCAACCAAACAACACATCCTCCCTCACACAGCATCTATCAAACAACAGCAGTCAAGGAAAGAGAGAGAGGAAGGGAAAAAAGAAACCTCCCACATAACTGACAGTCTGCTTAGACAAAGCTCATGCTGCATTAGACAGTTGTATTAGAATGGACTATTATAAACACAAGCAGGAAGGGGAGTGCTTACACTGTTCCATTAATAACTATGAATAAGCTATAATTTAAAGTTTGATGTTTTAATAGATGATGGCTCAGCTTGTTTATTGAACATAATAAGTGGAGCTCTTGCTATACATATTATGAGTAATTACATTAAAAATGCTTGACCTGGAAGAAAACACAGCATATAAACGATCTCAGAATTTACCAGGCAGTATGTTAGCTCATTTCCTAATAACTATTTATTTATTTATTTATACCAAAACATCAATGGAAAAAGTAGTCTATACTATAATGGCTAATTAGGTGAGATACAAATTAGGCTTATGACATTTAGAAACCTGCACAATTATGGCTTTGTAATTACTGACTATGGGTAACACACTGAATCTGATAAAAGCCAAAGCACCAAGCTGGAGAGTTTGTTTTCCTGCTAGAAATATATCCCATGGCTCCCCTTTTGGTAATTGCAGTTTACACATTGACTTTAAGAGTCAACCAGCCATACTCAATTTTATGATATCAAGATTAATTTGATATTCGATTCACTACTCTATCTATGTATACATGTGTGGTAATACAGACACTTGACTTTCATCAGAAATTTTTTATTATATCCTATATAACATTAAACATGGTACCAAGCTGTAGTTTCTGCTTCCTGATGTAATTCTCTAAAGTGACTGAGGTTCTGTGGTAGTTGCTTTGATGTTCGTGATGTGGGATTATGCGTTTGACTCCCCAAAAAGAGTACACCTATTTGGAACATGTGCGATTCTAAAAAGTTCAACATGAGAGAAAGACTGTATGTCAAGTTATGGAAGACAATTTTCATCATAGTAATTTAATTATCAACGATAACTTGATCTTATTATGCACAAGAATATTTGCTTAGAAGGGTCACAAAGTGATGTGAAAGCAAAATATCTATTCAGAAAATACAAATCTTTACATGGTCTGTGATATGTTAACTTATTTTTTACCTGGTTTAGTATAAATGGAAGAAAAAATGAACATTTATTGAATACCTACTATGAGCTAGATATTATACTGAGTGCTGTATATACATTAGTGCAGTTCATGCCCTCTTCAACATTGGTAGGCTAAAAGTCAAAGAAACTCGATTCTGGTCAAGGAGACAGGATTTACTCAGGTCTGTTTTGTGAAAGCTACATGGCAATGCCACTTGATTTAAATACACCAGAAGCCACTTTAAAGATCATTAAGTTAGTTAAAAGCTGTAAGAAAAATGAATGTTTCCTTTTTTATTGCATATCTTAGAATATTTTCAGTGGTAATGATTAGAGGCTGAATACAGCTAACTGGTTGAACGTATATAATTTGCTGCTTCTTACGGAGCATGTTTCATCTCATGACTTCCCAAACTAATTGCAATACTAGATTTATCTATTAATTTCCAACAAAAGTAATTACAATTATGGTGAACATATATAAATTTCAACTTCCTTGGCCCTAAAGGGGCTGGTCCCAAATATATAAAGCATTTAATATCTACTACCATCTCAGGCACTGGAAATTCTTCAATCTCTGATTCTCTTGATTTTCTTTAAGCTCTCTATTAGATCACGCAGACAACTCAGGGTCTTTTTTTTTCCCCCGTGGTCACTAGCAACCTGTTTTGCTTTTTAAAAATCTTTCATTTCCAGTTATCTCTTTTTAGTTTCATAATTTCACAATTAACTTATTAGAGCTAATACAACATATGATTCTAGATACTATGATTTTCTAAGTTATGAATATGAATTCATTGATGTGTAAACCTCTTTCTGTTGCCTCAAATCTAAATTTATTGTATTTCATTTTATGTTGATCAATAAGTATCTCTTTTTTAGCTGTCTTTATTGATATTGATTGATTCATTTATTTAGCACACAACTATTGAGTGGTAGTTGTGTGTAAGGCTCTAATCTGGATGTTCCAGAAGAAATAAATATGACTGTTAACTGATGCTTTCCTTCAAAAGGACGAGTTACTGTGCAATGGGCAACTTAAGCATAGGAAGAACAAGTCAGAATTAGATTAAGCTATGTGTTATGGGAGAAATGAGTGGTTCACTTTTCATCGA
Organism: Macaca mulatta; assembly: GCF_049350105.2. Lineage (NCBI taxonomy): Eukaryota > Metazoa > Chordata > Mammalia > Primates > Cercopithecidae > Macaca > Macaca mulatta. The sequence continues at coordinate 69,083,432 of NC_133422.1, forward strand.
ATGAAGAAATCATATCATTTCTTGACTCAAAACCTTTAGTGATTCCCACTCTCCTTAGTCTTACACAACCTGTATCCAACACTGATTTGTTCAATTAGAATTTCATTTTAAACATTCAATCATACCTAAACATTAGCCTTTGGTGCTTAAAGTCTCCTAAATATATTCTTTATAATATTGCTTAAATTACTTCCTTCAGAAAGTGTTCCTTGACCAGACCCCAGGTACAATGCTTTCTTCTTCTTTGCAATCTGTACTATTAGTTTAGTATCATCATTTAATACACTGGATTGATAATAATACATATATTTTTGAGTACATGAGTGCAGTTTGTTTTTCCAAATTTGAATTCATATTCCCTAGGAAGAGATCATGTCTGTCCTTTTTTGAATTTTGTATAGTACCCCACGTTATATATGAAAGGAGTCCAATAAATGTTTGTTGACTGATTTATATAGTCTTAGAGATCAAAGAACATTTTTGTCAACTTAAAAAAAAACATTTGCTTTGATGCTCCTTGCAGATGTAGTTTCTGAGGATTATAGCATTGCTAAAGTTAAAATGCAGTCATATCTATTGTAAAAAGTTAGCATATGCATTTTTTTTCTAATTTGGCCATAATACTTTTTTGTAAGATCAAATATTCATTGTTGAGATGTTGTCACTGAAAATAAGAAATAATATTAGACTTACCATCAATTTACCATTAAATACCTAATCAACATATGAAAATAGCATGGCTAGTAAAAGAAAAACTAAATAAATACATATTCATTTAAAAATGACATACATACTGATACTTGCACAAATCACAAGGGAGTACCCTTGCTTGATGAGCAACCACCCTACAGATCAAGAAATAGAATATTATGAGCACATTAAAAGTCCCCTCCTACTATTAGCTATTGCTACACAGTTTTCCAAAAGGTTTTTTCCAATTTGCAATCTTATCAGTAGTATGCAAGATTTCCAGTTCTTCCATATCTTCACGATCACTGGTTTTGTCCATCTTCTTAATTTTAGCTATTCTAAATTGATATAATTTAGAATGTATAGTATTATCTTGTTTTATTTTGCATATCCTTCATGACAAATGAGAATAACATGTTGTTCTATATTAGTTGGCAATTAGTTTATCCTCTTTTATGAAATGGCTTAGACTTTTACCCATTTTTCACTTGAGGAATTCTTTCTATATTTGGCATAGGTGATACCTATTGTATAAGCATTTCAGATGATATCTCCTCCCAGTGTATCTAACCTCTTAAATCTCTTAAAGATTTCTTTTGATAAACAGAATGTCTTAATTTTAATTTATGATTAATACTTTTATGTTTTGTTTGGGAAATCATTGTCAGTTGAAAAGTCTTGAAGATAGTCTCTTATGCTACTTTCTTGAAATCTTATTATTTCACCATTCACATTTAGATCAACACTCTAGCTGGAATTAACTTTTGTTTGTGGTGTTTGCTAGTAAGGAGTAAGCCTTCATTTGACTCCATATGATTATCAGATGACTCAGCATTATTATTGAAAAACCTGTCCTTTTCCCACTATTTTGAAGTATCACTTTTGTTGTAAGTCAAGTGTCCTTGTGTGTGACTTGTCTTTTGTTCTGTTTCTGGACTTTCTCTTCCGGACGTTTTCCATTCTTGTGCCAATACTACACTGGTCTAATTACTATAGCTTTACTATAAACCTTGTCAGTCTTCCATCTTTGTTTTTCTTTTAGGTTGTCTTAGTTACTCTTCGTCATTTAGAAAAAGTTGATATATTTTTATAAAATACAATTTGGCACTTTTGGGGAGGAAGGTTTACATTGGCTCTTTAGATCAATTTGGAGAAATTGATAGTGAATCTTCCAGATCATGAACATGATATATCCCTCTATGCGTTTAGATGTTTTTTCTTCTAAAAAATCTTATGTAGTGTTTGTATAGAGAGTGTATTAATTTTTAAAATTAGATTTATTAGGTGTTTTCTATTTTATACTGATATTGTAAATGTGTCATTTCTTAAATTTATTTTCTACATATTTGTTGATGGTATGTTGCTGTTAGGGTTCTTCAGAAAACAAAACCAATTTTATATATATATATATATATATATATATATGCCCACACATATAGATATATACACACACACACACACACTCAAATATACATATGAATATATATTATATGTGTGCATTTATAATACATATATTCATACTCATGTACATATGAACATATGTATTATATAAGTACACATATAATAGATATATTCATACTCATATATACATATGAATATATATTATGTATGTATATTTAAATATATATGTGGAGTATGTATATGGGCAAGTTGGCCACACTCTCTGTGCCTTAGTTTTCTCCTATATAAAATAAAGATGATTACAGCACCTAACTTTTAAGGTTGCTGTATATGCGTATAAGTAAGCATATGTAAAGTTTTCACACAAGGTGTAAACACATATACATATGTGTACACATATGTACACACACATAAATATGTATACACATATGTATACATACACATACACATGTGTGCATATATGTATATACACATATACATATGTGTGCATATATGTATGCATGCATATGTGTGCATATATGTATACACACATGTATGCATGTATACATATACATATATGAACATGTATATACACAAACATATATACACACATATATACCCAGATATAGGTGTGCATATGAATATATACATAGTTGTATATGTATGCATATATATGTGTATATAGATTCTATTGTTTCTGTTCTCTGTATGTATTCATACACACACACACAGAGGGAGAGAGACAGAAATCTATTACGAGGAATTGGCTCACGTGCTTGTGGAGGCCGAGAAGTCATGATCTGCCATCTGCATGCTGGTGAAAGCCGGGGTGTCATGCAGTCTGAGTCTGAAGGCTGGAGAAGCAGCAGAGCTGATGGTGTAAGTCCCAGGCCATGGGCAGGGGAAGATGAGGGGAGATGCCCCACCTCAACCAGTGAGGGAAAAAAAGGAGAGGAGGAGAATTCCTCCTTCCTCTGCCTTTTGTCCTCTTCAGGCTCTCCATGGACTGGATAATGCCCACTCACATTGGGGAGGGGATTCGACTTTACTGAGTTCTCCAACTCAAAGGCTATTCTCATCCCAAAACACGCCCCTACACATTCAGAAATAATGTTGAAACAGATATCTGGGCATCCTATGATTTACTCAAGTTGACACATGAAATTAGCCACCTCATAGTAAACATAAAATTGATGTGAAACATAATATTGACCTTGTATCTAGTGACCTCGCTAAATGCCATTATTAATTCCAATAGAATGCTAGTGGTTAGAAGCCAGGACAGTGAGAAAGGCAAAATACATGTGAGGATGGAGTTGCCTAAGGATTCTAGGGGTAGAAAACTTGGCTACCCAACATAAAACATGAAAGGAGAGATCAGAAATAAGAAACTAGTCAGAATCTAAAAAAGAAAGTTTAGATGGGTTGGAACAAAGTCTTAAAGTGAGCACATTTTGGGGTTGGATTAATTTCATTTCATAAATTAAGACCTGATCAATTTATGTAAAAAATATTGTAGTTGGAAAGCTTTGACAGAGCTAGAACTTAAAAATGTGCTTTCTTGGAAGTCAGACAGAAAAATAACCAAGCAGAAAGAGTTATTCCAACTATCTTGAATCACATTACATCTCATATGGTATAACCTGATCTCCATATAACCTATGTCTTTGACAACATGTATGCCAGATTACTTAGATTACAGTAATAGAATTAATGGAGGCCAGTTTTATTATGTTTTCTCTTGTGTCAGATATTTTGAATGAATCTTCATAAACATTGTGCCTATTCCTTTAATACACTCAAAAAACCCTTCAAGATACATGCAATTCTTTTAATCTTGTAAACACAATGTATTTGTAGGAGATCCTTGGTTCTAAGAAAGAGAAAACTTCTTTGAAAGAGTTTAAACAAAAAGCTTATTTTTTGGAAGCACTTGTTTACTGAGTTATCTCAGAATAACCCAGGTGTGAAACTGCAGTTGAGCCTTGCAGACAACTCGTTAGAATTGAGTATCACGTGTCTACACAAAAACATGTACAGAAATTATCTTAGCAAATGTATTCATGGTGTCTACAAACTGGAGTTAATCCAAATGTTTATCAATAAGTATATGGATAAATAAATAATGTTATAGCCACAAAATGAAATCCTACTCAGCATTAAAAAGGAATAAATTACTAAAAAACAGAAAAGAATTAGGTCTCAAAAGCCACCAAAACATTGTCTTTCGTCTCTGCTCTGCTTGTGAGGTTAATTTCTTTGTCTGTCTTTCTCTACCCCCACCCTCTTTCCTTCTTGTTAGTGTTTCCCACTGGCTCTCTCTACATCTGGGGTCACCAACCCCCAGGCCGCGGACCGGTACTGGTCTCTGGTGGGTTAGGAATTGGGCCGCACAGCCGGAGGTGAGCGGCAGTCCCGCAAGTATCACCGCCTGAGCTCCGCCTCCTGTCAGATCAGCAGAGGCATTAGATTCTCATAGGAGTGCAAGCAACCCTATTGTGAACTGCGCATAGTCTAGGTTGTGTGCTCCTTATGAGAATCTAATGCCTGGTGGTCTGAGGTGGAATAGTTTCATCCTGAAACCATCCCCACCCCCACACTGTCTGTGGGGAAATCGCCTTCCACAAAACCGGTCCCTGGTGCCAAAATCGTTGGGGACTGCTGCTCTACATGGTGGGAAATACTGTTGCTAATGACTGGAATGTTACCTCTTTCATGATCAACTACCATTCTTTTGGTCCTAACTGGAAAAATCCCCAGGAAAAGATTCAACTCCAGTTTGGCCAGGTGCCTGCAGACAACCTATGGAAGGGTCATATAATATTATGTTGAACTATATGAAATGGCCATTACATATTCGATTCTAAAAAATGTCAATTTCATAATTTAATCTAATAATAGCCAGTATTAATAACAATAGTTGAATGTTTACTATGTGCCAAGCATTGGTTTAAGCACTTCACATATATTTACTCATATGCATTTACAACAACCTTAAAAGTTAGGTGCTGTAGCCATCTTCATTTTATATTGGAGAAAACTAAGGTGCAGAGAGTGTAGCTAACTTGCTCATCATCACATAGTAGTAAGTGTTAGAGCCAGGATTCTAACCCAAGCAGTCTGGTTTCAGAGTCTACTACATTATAAGATAGTAGCTGAAGGAATCGTATAGAACTGGGGAAGAATATTCACTAATAGGTGTGACATTTACTTTGGTGGGGACTCTCTGCTGATTTTATTCTGTGGATTTTTGCATTGCCAAGGGTGTATAGGTCCTTAGAGTTGGTCATGGTGTTAATTTAATATACTCTGAGAATTATGACAAGATGGGGCTGCAGAGATGAAGGCTTTCTTTCAATGATCTTCCAAGGTGTCATGGCCAGAGGACTGTGGTGAAAGCTGATCTGGACATTAAAATTCAGGGTTTATTAGTTAGATAAGGCAAGGTTTTTATGGACCGAGTGCTGTTTAACTTCTCTGTTGAAGTAGTGGCTCTCTCAGCGTGGGGTCTGTAATTGAGTCTTTTATGGTGAACAATTTGGGGATTCTCAGTATGAACTTACCACTGTAATTATATTTTCTTGCACTGGATTGTATTAGACTTAGATGCTCTGCAATAAGGTGTTACTTTTTCTAAGAGTAGCAATGAAACACACATAAATAGAGGTTCTTATGTTCCAGACTCTGTCCTAAAATTTTATATCTGTTAAATAATTTTATCTTTACAGGAACACATGAATATATTAGGAAAGATACTTGCTAAAATGCACAACCATAGAGTAGGGGGGAATAAGGGATCCCAGAAAATCTTGGTCTAGAGTTCAAACTCCTATCTGTTCTATGATAATAGTACAATAATTATAATAATAAACACTATTCAAACATTTAGAAACATAATCTCATGCATTAGAGACATGAAGATTATTTCTTTCCACTAACCCTCTAGTTTTAAAGGTAAAATACAAAAGCAAAGGAAGGAGGAATTTGAAAGAAGAAGAAGAAAAAGACAAACATCCTGGAAGTAAGTTGTCAGAGAAGCAATGAGATGATTTTTCCAAAGGCATAAAAGCGAATGTCACAGCTGTGTTTTAAGTTGGTATTTTCACTGGAGTTTGGTCATATGTCTATATAAGAACAATGTCAAATAAAAGCTATAGAGTCACTCATTTTTACAAGGTGACTACTATGTGTAAGCACTTCTGCAGGATCTATGATTTACACATCTCTCCATCACAGATAAATACAGAGCAGCTCTCGATGTAGCCAAGAACTGTCTCCTAACATGGCTCCCTGCCAAAACACACTCAGCTTCCATACTCTGTCTGCTGTCCACATTGCTGCCCGCCCAGAGAGAAAAGGAGCTCTTTGTGGTCTTTCGGTTCTTCTAGTGGAAAATTTCTATAGACTAAGCAGAGAGATAGCACAAAGCAGACCATTTGCAAATGGACACCATCCCCTGCCAAAGGCCATGGGGACTATAAAAAGAAACAGACTCCTACGGTGTGAATCTGCTAGTTTCATACTATAAATGGAAATTGTTTTTAAAATCTAAAGGGATTGTAATGACTAAACATCAATACTAGCTTGTCTTTACCCTTGATGAAAAAAATGGTTAAAGGACATGCTTTCACACCAGCCAAGGAATGACGAAAAAAACCTCTAGGCAGCATCAAAGGACACAACACAAATGAATACCATAATCTAATTGCTGGGAACGGAAAATCCATCTAAATGTTTGTAAGAATGTGTGTGTATGTGTGTGCATGTGTGTGTGTGTGTGTGTGTATGTCTGTTTTAACATAATTAAGGAAGAATTCATTTGTAACATGAAAGACAGAATTTTTCCCTTATGCAGTGTGAATGATTGTGTCTATCTGCTTAAAAGATCACCTAAAAATGGTCGCTATCATATTTTTTTAGCTGGGTTCAGGGAAATTTTTTATTGTAGTATTCTGAATCTGTTCCAATTTAGAGTTGAAAGATCCAAAATTACCCCAATGTGATTGATTCAGTGACTGCTTATAAACACGGCATGAAACTCCACTTGTCTTTTTAGGTAGAAGAGGCCTTCAAGTGATCCTGGGGTTCCCAAAGGAGCTGGCAATATACCTGTTTTGTGGTGTTTTTACTGCTGTCACTTGAAATTATGTAATTTGAGAAGAATATTAATTTTTTTGCCTAAAACTTTCAGTTATATGGACGTTACAATCAATTTTGCTAATGAAATACAACATACATAAAATATAACATAGCTTTAGGACATAACATTTGAATGTAATTTTGTAGCTTATTACAATTGGTAGGATGAATATAGTATTAACCTTATTTTAGCTAATTTACTAAGATAACTCGAATGCAGATTGACTCCTTAGATTTTCTTCCATATCTACTTACTATTAAAAACACAAATAAACTCTATACATTCTTCTGTCAGTCAGGTTGGAATAAGTTATGCTGTGATAACAAGCAATCCTGAAACCTTGCTGACTTTCAGTCACAAAGATTTATTTCTTATTCATATGACTTGCCCATCGTGAGTTGACCAGAGACCCTCATTCATGTGTGCTTACTCCAGGATGCAGGCTGATGGAGCAGACCTCATCTTGAAGGTTCTTGTTTGCCCACACGGGTGGAAAGAGACCATAGTGAATTTTGCTCTAGTTCATAAAGCTTCCACCTGGAGGTGACATACATCACTCCTACCAGAGGTTACACGGGGAGAAAGCAAGCTCAATCCTACCATGTATTCTGATGGAGAACCAGAAACATTTGGTGAGCAGTACTAATTAATACCATAATCTTCAGTCCCCCGAAGTAGTAAAAACTGGTAAATCAAATCCAGTATGTAAAGCACCATGGCACAGTGTAAAGCTCTCCAGTGGGCAAAGAGAACATCAGAAATGTTTTCTCAGTTTGCATCAAACTTTCTTATGAGTTAGTTATACTTCCTTTAATTGGTCCCTGCTCATTCTCTTGGTAACCCACTTTAATCCTGTTATTTTTCTTTATAGTCACTCTTCTGGAGCCACAAAGACCCCCTTATTTTCCTCCATGAACATGTTGGACACAGTTCTGCCTTAGGACTCCTCCCTACCCCCTATACCTGACATATCTACTGATTTATATGAAGGCTGAGGATCCATCTGGAAACAACCACACTCCACTAATGAACTCTGATGTTTGGACATACGAAATCTTGGCTGCTGGATGGAGGTGAACCTGGAGGAAGTACAAGTGCACGTTAGGTGTGCCTCCCTCCCAACCATGGTCTTTATTCACATTGTTCCTAAGGTCTGACTCCCATTTTTTTTGTAATCTTTTGGCAGCTACCACTCTCTGTAAATATCATCCCTTATCAAATTGTCTGTAATAACACTGGCTCCATTGAGGGGTGCTTTCTATCTTTAGTACCCAAAGTGCTGATGGCAAATGAGCAAAATAGAATTATTTAGGTTGTTGGGGATTCTCCTGATGGGTACTAAAAGGTTATACTAAATGAAAGTAAAGCTTATGTTTCAAGTACAAAGTGGTATGCAGGCAATGGTTCCAAAGGAAAAGGGAGTTCTCTTTCCTATGACTAGGGCATGGGGAGGGCAAGAGAGTAGCTGTCGTTCCATAAATGGCAAGAACTCGCTGAAAAGATGAGAGTCTCTGATGCAAGAGTATTGTCCCTGTGTGCTGATGGAGGGACATGGAGGAAGCCCCAAGAATAAAGTGAAGATGGCATGAAATGAAGTGAGCTAGACTGAACAACAAAGAGGACAGATGGCTTGGTATCACAATGCAACTCATTGGAAAGTTCATTCCAATCCAGCCACCATGATTTATGGGTGCATCATGAGAGAAAGAGATATGTGTGTATGTGTGTTTGTGTGTGTGTGTGTGTGTGTGTTTATATTAATAAAAGACTTTAACATGTGGTGACAGAAGTGACCGGTGTTATGAAAGTTTTGCAGTGGCACAGAGGTAACGACATTCCATTCACTAGCGTTGAATCTCATTCATACCTAGGTTGACAGTACTGGAAATGAGAGAGGAGTTTGGTCTTGGAGTACCACCTCCACGAGCTCTCAAACCTGAGATTGCAGAGCCTGGCTCAGCTGGCAGTGGAGGGGAAGGAACAAGGGATATCACTAACCACTGTGACATTTTGGAAAAAGGCGTCATGACTAATGGAGAATAAATGAGACATAGAGCCCTGACGTGGAGTTGTGGCACTGCCTTCGGGCACAGCAGAGTTGCAGCTCCTCTGGTAGCAGTAGCCATTAGGATTCAATATGGTTGTTGCTTCCTCAAGCACTTGGGAGTGTTTTTTTTTTTTTTTTTTTTTTTTTGTCATCCTTCCCAAGGCCCTAGCTTCTTGTGATCAGCCCATCAGCACACAGGGACAATACTCTTGCATCAGAGACTCTTATCTTTTCAGCGAGTTCTTGCCATTTATGGAACGACAGCTACTCTCTTGCCCTCCCCATGCCCTAGTCATAGGAAAGAGAACTCCCTTTTCCTTTGGAACCATTGCCTGCATACCACTTTGTACTTGAAACATAAGCTTTACTTTCATTTAGTATAACCTTTTAGTACCCATCAGGAGAATCCCCAACAACCTAAATAATTCTATTTTGCTCATTTGCCATCAGCACTTTGGGTACTAAAGATAGAAAGCACCCCTCAATGGAGCCAGTGTTATTACAGACAATTTGATAAGGGATGATATTTACAGAGAGTGGTAGCTGCCAAAAGATTACAAAAAAAATGGGAGTCAGACCTTAGGAACAATGTGAATAAAGACCATGGTTGGGAGGGAGGCACACCTAACGTGCAATTCTTGTTTTACTACTTAGTGGAGAGAAATTGGATCTGTGTACTCTTGGTGAGCCCCGGTTTCTTTCACTGTAAAATGGGGATAATAACACCCATCACACGGCACAGGACTGTTATTAGGAATTGAATGAAATTGCACGTGCAAAACTCGTAGTGCATAGGCATAGAGTAAGTGCTCAAGAAATATCATTTCTCTTCACTTAATGAGGTGGATCTTTTGATGAAATTTGGATGCATAGCTCCAAGGCCAAACCATAGGGCTGTTTCCAGTTGGTATCATTTAGAAGCCTAAGAAAAATTGTCCTGATTCTCACTTATGTTTTATCACATTTCCTGAAACGTCAAAACTAAAAATATATTATTTTCGCTTATGTTATTTACTTCCCGAGTGTCCTCATTAAATATATAGCTGTTATCAAGAAGGATAAAACATGAAGCTGTTGTAATTGCCACTGTAATGTGGATTTGTTTGTCAGAGGCAGGTTGATTGAGTAAAAGGCAGGGGCCATTGTTTTGTTCGTTGGTTTTGAGTGAAATGGAGAGGAGAAAATAAGTTTCTGTTGAGGTACAACTCCCCAAAAGGTCAGATCTGATTGAGGTGCCAAATCTGGCAGTGTCTGGACTTTTCTTTTGTGGAGAGGGAACAGAATAGAGGAAGAAAGTGAGAAAGGGGCAATACCAGAGGGACTGGGACTCACATTTCCCCACTGCTCGTAGGTATCTAAGGATGGCCCTGCTGGCTTGATTCGTTCAAAGTCATCTGTTTGGGGAATGCTAGAGGATGCGTTCGTTATATTACAGTTGGACGCAAACCTTTAGTTTCATTCAAGAATAACACTTCTGCTGTGGGAATATCAAATTCGAAAGTGTCATCCGTTTTGGATTTGGAGTCAGATTTCTGAAAGCTTATTTATTTCTTGGGGAAGAAGGAAACCACGCCAGACTCAGGGAGGGATTTTTCCTGTCTATGAGCATGGAAGCTGAGTGAACAGAGGAGCAGAACCAACTTGGCTGGGTCCTGGGCGCCGCGGCACCAGGAATTAGGTAATACTGCAAGCGCCTATGAGGGGAGCTACGCATGGGGCAACAGGCAGGTTGCTTACATTCTGACAAGGAACAAAGTTAAATTCAGACATTACACTTTCATTTCAGATAGGGAAGAGAAGACTGAGCTAAAGCACTAGGACAAGCTTGTCATACCCACGGCTAGTGGGCAGCATGCAGCCCAGGATGGCTTTGAATGCAGCTCATCAGAAATTCGTAAACTTTCTTAAAACACTATAATATTTTTTGCAATTTAATTTTTTTTTTTTTTTTTTTTTTTTTTTTTTGAGACGGGGTCTCGCTCTGTCGCCCAGGCTGGAGTGCAGTGGCCGGATCTCAGCTCACTGCAAGCTCCGCCTCCCGGGTTCACGCCATTCTCCTGCCTCAGCCTCCCGAGTAACTGGGACTACAGGCGCCCGCCACCTCGCCTGGCTAGTTTTTTGTATTTTTTTTTTTTAGTAGAGCTGGGGTTTCACCGTGTTAGCCAGGATGATCTCGATCTCCTGACCTCGTGATCCGCCCGTCTCGGCCTCCCAAAGTGCTGGGATTACAGGCTTGAGCCACCGCGCCCGGCCTAAAAAAATTTTTTTAGCTCATCAGCTATCATTAGTGTTAGTGCATTTTGTGTGTGGCCCAGGACAATTCTTCTTCTTCCAACGTGGCCCAGGGAAGCCAAAAGATTGGACACCCCTGTTCTAGGGCTAAGACCCATGTTTGATAGCAATACCTATATTATCAGAAGATAAAAACTTTCACCTGGAAAGACAGTTTGGAAGGGTAACACGGAAGGCCACCATTGCATTAAGATAGCCTGTAAAGGAATGGTCTTACTTTAACTAGTTACAGGAGCAGTTTTTGGAAACTTGGCCACTGGAGACTGGGATATCAGCCATGACATATATTGGAGAATAAGTGCTAAGACAAGGTCTTAAGGAGATAAATTATTTTTTGGAGAGAAACTTAAAATAACAGAGAGGCAGTGTGAAGGAAAGCTAAGTGTGAAGGCTCTGGGTGAATGCCCTGAGGCTGTCAACTCCTCCCCAGCAATGTGGACATAAAATGATATCCATCTCATAGTTTTGTGATGAAGTGAAAATGAGGTAATTACTACGAAGCTCTTAGGGCAGTGATTGGGCGTAGTAAGCCCTCAGTCCACTTCAAGTGTTACTGTTTCTTTTAATGATTCTGAGCCACGGAGCTATTTCTCTACTTCCTTTAGATGCTGAGATGTGGGTTTGTTCAGTGTCGGTATCCAGGCCCTCTAGAATCTGAGAGGAGTGCAACGGGAGCTTACAACCTCCTCTTTACCCTACTTATTTTCTTTTACTGTGGATTAAAATTTAAGTTGGCATGTGATCAGCTCATTTGAAGAGTATTTTCCTCCATATATTATTATAAAGGGTATCTTCTTTTCTGCCCCTTCATGAAATTAGCATCAATTAGCATCATAACTCCAATAATTTATCCCATCAAGCACATAAGAAGCACATACATATTAGGTAGTATTAATATCCAAATATCCCCTTTTATCAGGGGATAAAAGGCTAAACAAAAGTTGAAATGCCTGAAAGGAATTTGCAATGTAGAAGTGTCTAGTCTAGGAAATGATCATCACTGAAGGTTGTCAAAACCTACTCCAGATAGTTTAATAAATAGTCGAGATAGAGAGCTTATTTTCTTCCTAATATTATCATGGAGGAAATTTTGATACCAAAATTTCGTAGCAGCATATTGTTTCTGTCAAGAATAATAATGACATATATTTCAAATCACTTTTATTCACATGTTTGTCATTACATATCATCACTATTAAAATCACAGTCTTGAGTGGAAAAAGAAAAAAATATGAATGGCAAATCATATAGAGAAACCAAATTGGTTCAGCACATAAAAATATTCCATTTTCAAATGCCTTGCAAGACAAATGAAAAAGATTGAGTAGTGCTATTTTAGGGGCTGTCCCCAGCTCAGCATTTGTGATGAACTCTCTTGAAACAAGAGAGAACATTCAGTTTTCCATTCAAGTGCTCCTGGTAGTTCTTAAAAAGATGACTTTCAGAGACTTCACAAAAATAAATACCAAAGAAAACTAAGTTAGGAGTATTATCATGATTAGGTAAATCTCACATCTTGAAGAGTTTAAATTAGAGTCTTGATTTTTAAAAATGTAAGAGCAAACTCTAGGCTATTAGTAAATTTCTCTTTAGGAGAAGTTTAGCAATTAGAACATTTAAATGAATATATTACATGCTAAAACACTCACTCAACCCAACATTTGCAGCCCCAGGTAAATACTTGGATCCACTAAATCCATTAATAAATTAATACATATTCATCGAACACTTGCTACATAACTAGTTCTGTTGCAGGTGGTATGACGTTTAAACTATAAATCAATTATAAATTATAATTCTTGGCATATAGGAGCTTCTTATCAAGTTGGAAAAGCAAACATAGGAGATTATATGTAGTAAAGTCTTGAATGGTGAAGTTTAAACTGTAACAGCAATGGGATTTTAGAAATGGAGAAGTTGAACTACTCCAGGAAGACTTCTTGAAGGACGTTGTACTTGAGCTGAAACTTAAGAGAGGTGTTGGTTTTGAATGAAGGGCAGTGGTATTCTAGACCTGAGAGAGACAAACAGGAGTTTGAATGTGGTATTAATGAAAGAGAATGAGAAGATAAAACTGGCCAGAACAGGGGACCATAATAGGAAAGAATTGAACATAGAACCACAATATGGGGTGGCCTAGATGTAAAAATCAAAATGCAGTTAAAAACATGCATGTTCCAAGATTGAATTTGTTCAGTCCATGTGGTCATCTAACATAGATACTATTATTCTTATAATAGTATCTTGAACTTGGGTACTGCCAAATGAAGATGATGAATTTAAATGTTTTTGACCTTCTTACCGTGTAAGTAAGCCATGTGACTTATTTTTAAATCTACTCACACCAACATATACACAGATGATGTAACATGATGTCTGTTATTTACTTCAAAATAATCTGACAGTGAGAGAGGGAGGTAGGTGAGGATAGAAACAAAATTAGTCATGAACCAGTAACTGTTGCTGCACATGGAATTTGTTATACAATTCTGTCTGCCTATTTTTTATGTTTGAAATTTTTTTGTAACAAAAAACATTCTTCTACTTTATCTCTGCCATATATATCATCCTTGTAAAACTGGATCCCCTTGCCACATTTTCTAAGTATTACAAGTACGTAAAACCAGCAAAACAATCTAATCTACAGGAAAGTAAATACACACACACACGCACACTCCTGAAGAATGAAAACATAAAAAAGCACCTAAAAAACTATCTAATTATAATGCTCTAATTTGTAATTCCTCTTAGTTTGAAAAAGTAGGTCCTAAGCCTGACTGACTCTTAATCTTATGGGTAGAATCTACTTTAATGTTTTGCATGGAGGATGCCTGAATACCTCGTAATCTGATTAGATTGTTGAGCAAGTATTTGTGTAGGACACTTATTCTTTGTTGAATTGTGTACCTTACCAAATGTTGGAACCAATGTCCATGTCTTCATGTAGTCATTCATTTAATGGCTTTCTAGTTAACCATATTTTTTTTTCTGAAATAATGATCGGTTACGTATCAATTATTAAACAATTGTTTATCATGCAGTGGAGCTGACATTGATTATCACAATTGTCAAAAACAATTAGATAAATTGGAGAGCTTTTGGGAAAATAGATTTGGCTTGAATTAGAGTCCTGGCTCTGCCTCTTGCAAATTATTTAACATGTTCGAGCTTCAATTTAATCAATAAATGAACTCCAACTACTTACCTCACAGAGTTGTTGAGAATATTAAACTAGACTTGCCTTTGCCAAATTCTCTCCTCCCATTCTATCTTGAACCCACTTCAGATTTTCACCTCTACCTCTCTACTGAAAAATCATGATGACCTCCATGTTGATAAATCTAAAATAACTTTCTCAGTTCTTGCCTTACCTGCCCTATCTTTTGTTTTCCTTCAGATAGATACACAGCCATCACCTTCACTTAATTTAGGTCTTTACTCAAATTTGTTTTCTCAGTGAGGCTCTCCATACCTCTGTAATCTAAAATTTCAGCCCTTATGACATTTCATATTCGTTTCCTAGTATACTTCTTAGCACTATTTCTTATATTTTACTTGTATTTCTTGTTTACTTTCTATCTCATTCTCTCCCTGCCTACTTCTTCCTGTCTCCCATATAAGCTCCATGAATGCAGGGTTTATCTTTTTTTCCCCACTGTTTACTATGTATCTCTAAAATAGTTGCTAGAACATAGTAGCACTCTGAATATTTGTTGAATGAATGAATGGATGAGAAAATGTATTTGTGTCAGCAAAGTGCCTGTACATAGTAGATGCTTAATCAAATTAACTTACGCTCTAATTTTTTCTTTTTCCTGTACTTCAATGGATGCAAACAAATTAATTTACTCTTTCCCCTTTTATACAGATCATTGAAATAATTATTTTAATTAATGTTGAAAATAATTTTGGATAAGTTAGACCCCCTAATCTAGAATCTCTAAAATTTCATAATGTAGCATTATATACCATCATAGATATTATGATATTCTTTAATTCATTAATTTATTTTTCAACACACATTTATTCAATGAGCATTATGTATCAGGCATCTATATAAAATGCATGGCTGTCTTCAAGGAGTTTCCAGCCTAGTGGGGAGGCAGATACAAAAAGGATCAACACGTCAGAGGAAATGTAATAAGAGACCTGTGTAGTGGGGAGACCCAACCCATTCTGCGAGGCCTAGTGAGACCTCCAAAGGAGATAACAGCTGAACTGAGTGTTAAAAATGAGTACGAGCTGGTTTGGAGAAGAGAGGATACAAAAGCAAGCCAGACAGGGAAGCTTGTTTGAGCAAAGAACCAGGTGAGAAACAGCTTGGTATGTTTTTGTGTGTATGATGAGTGGAGGGGCATCAGGATCAGATTAAGCATCAGTGGATTTTAAAGTGTCATGTGGCTGGATGTGTACTTTCATCTTCTCCACCCCCTCCCTTTTTTTTAGACAGAGTTTCACTCTTGTTGCCCAGGTTTCAGTGCAATGGCGTGGTCTTGGCTCATCGCAACCTCTGCCTCCTGGGTTCAAGTGATTCTCCTGACTCAGCCTCCTGAGTAGCTGGGATTACAGGCATGCACCACCATGCCTAGCTAATTTTGTATTTTTAATAGAGACGGAGCTTCTCCATGTTGGTCAGGCTGGTCTCGAACTCCTGACCTCAGGTGATCCACTGGCCTTGGACTCCCAAAGTGCTGGGATTACAGATGTCAGCCACGGTGCCTGGCCTCATCTCCCCCTTCTTAGACTTGTGCTTTGTTTGTAGCTAATGTATAGGTACAGTAACCCATGTTTCATCTATAATCATAAACTTAGTGCCTTGCTCTTTTATATATCTTAAAATACTCTTTTTATGGGGGCAGGAATCTTTGGATTATATAATCACTACATGAGAAAATAATATTTTACTATTATAATTATCACTTAAGACATGTAGAGATGATTTAGGGAGGTTAAATATTTAGATTGAAAATAATAATCATAATAATATTTTTCTATGTCTGGGGGAAGATCTCTTGCTTAGTTCTTCTAGAAACTTGTATTATAAAGGAGGTAATTTGTTCAACACAACATTTTGCACATAGAGAAAGAATCTTGCTTATACTGCCTATAACAAGCCAAATGAGACTTGTAAAAACAAGAGCATAATACTTTGGTAAATCACAATTAGGTACAATTTGGGAAATTAGGAATTTGAAAATTAAAAGCCATGAATATTCAAAAAGAGAATTCCTTACAGTTTTATACAAAAAGAAGAGTGTCAACATTTTTATTTCATTTTCTAGAGAAAAATAATCTTGTATTTGTCGAAAGGGAAAATTGTGTTACTCATATAATGACTTAGTGCAACTATCATATGAGAGGCAGCCTATTAATCTCAAGAGAGCAATACTGAAGAAACACCATCTTCTGATTATTCATCACAACAACATTGTAAGGCAAATACAGGAAAACCTATACTAATTTTATTTTGTAAGTGAGCAAATACGTGCCTTTCAAAGGAGGCCTACATTTGTATTCTAGATGTGTTAGAATGGTTGTATATTCCAGGTGTGATGCAATGATCCAAGTAATCAGGGAGCACCTATAATTTGATTTGTTCATCTTAATCAGGAACTCTGATAAGCTATTTTACTATTACTGTGGGCTACTAGTTATTTTTTATAATCCATTTCTCCCCTTGTCCTGGGTTCAAAACTATACAGCTAGTGATTATTGCTGCTTCCTTGCAGCTACGTGCAACCTGCAACTACTTTTGAGTCAATGGGATGTGAACAGATCTTACTGCCCTGGTCTTTGGCTCTTTTCTCCTTCCTGTTTTCTGAAAATGGACATGCCTTTGTTTTGGCCCAGCAGGCAAAGAAAATATGACATGGTTAGAAGACAGGAAAAAACCTATGTCATTGAGTGACTTTATTCAAGTGAGCTACCCTGCCAATTCATACTGGCCAGTCTGTTGTGTGAGAAAAAAACTTCTGCCTTATTTAAGTCAACATGTTACTGGTTTCTTTGTTATATCTATTCAGGTTATATCATAATTAATATAATTACTAAATACATTTAGTTGGGACTGATTATTAGAAACTCAAGACAACTGACAAAGTTGACAACTAAGAGTAAGTTATTGAAGTCACTATTAAAAAATATGCAAAATTATAAAATTCATAAACCATGAATGGCCTCTTTTGTGTATAGTTTACATGTTTGTAGTTAATTCATCTGTAACTTTTAAAACAAATATTTGAATAGTTTCTCTGGTTAGATTTTATTAATAAAAAGTAGTTTTTTTAAAAGAACAATTTTAACAGAATTTTCCTGGTCTCATAAGACATGTATTCTACATCACAGAGAAGATAATAAATAAGTAAGTTTTTTTTTTTTTTTGAGACGAGTCTCGCTCTGTTGACCAGGCTGGAGTGCAGTGGCGTGATCTCGGCTCACTGCAAGCTCCGCCTCCCGGGTTCCCACCATTCTCCTGCCTCAGCCTCCCGAGTAGTTGGGACTACAGGTGCCCGCCACCTCACCCGGCTAGTTTTTTCTATTTTTTAGTAGAGACGGGGTTTCACCGTGTTAGCCAGGATGGTCTCGATTTCCTGACCTTGTGATCCGCCCATCTCGGCCTCCCAAAGTGCTGGGATTACAGGCTTGAGCCACCGCGCCCAGCCAATAAATACGTAAATTTTAAAATGTTCAGTAAAATTTCTGATTTTGGGAGACACACCTTGAGGTGACCCCTCTTGAGTCATGCCGTTATATAAACTCCTCCCCTTGAGTAGGAACAGATTTGTGTTAATCCATTAAATTTGGCAGAGATGATGGAATGCCACTTTCATGATTATGTTACATTACATTAGACTCTGTCTCAGAAGACTGTATAGTATAGAGTTTCTCTTGTTGGCTTTGAAGAAGCAAATAATGATGTTGTAAGATGTCCATGGAAAAGAGCATGTGACATGGAGCTTCAGAATGACTTCTAGGATTTAAGTGCGGTCGCCAGCCAGCAGCTATTAAGAAGTGAGGCTCTCAGTCATATAGCTGAAAGAAAGTATTAATAAATTCTGCCAAGAACCAGGATGAATGTGAAAGTTAATTCTTCCCCAGTCAAGCATCCAAATGAGAACACATCCAGGCCAATGTCTTGACTGCAGTCTTGATAGAATCTGAACTAAGCTAAGCCTGGGCTCCTGACCCACTGAAAGTGTGAGACAATTAATGTGTGCTGTTTTAAGCCACTAAGATTGTGGTAGAATTTCATGCAGCAGTAGAAAACTCATCCTTTGGCAGCAATGCATTTTAAGCAGATAAAACAAAAACACATTGACATGAATCCAAAATATTGTCTAACTCGATTTGGATCTCTATGGAGGAAATTCTTACTCCTCTCAAGTTATTTTCCTAAAGCTTCAGGATATAAGACAACAGAATCACTCACTAAAATAATTAGATTATACAGCAACAGTAATAACAAAACAGCTCATCTCATGTTACATCTCCATCTGGATAGCTACTTCTAATAGATGAATTTTTTTCTAATCTGCTTTCTTTCTTTCTTTCTTTCTTTCTTTCTTTCTTTCTTTCTTTCTTTCTTTCTTTCTTTCTTCTTTTCTTAGAAAATAGTCATCTGTACAATAAAATTATTTGGCCTATTTTTTTTCCTTTTAAAAATTAGCTGTTGGCATTTGATGCAGCAAATTGTAATAATGGAGACAGAAAAACATTGTGGTCTAATAAAATTCTGTTCTAACAATTTTTGGAAATTGCTTATGTTCCTTATGCTTAGAAATTATGCAAAAAGACATTCTTCTTAAGAAACTGTAGACACAAAATATTTATAATTAGATACAATTAGAATTACTTTGAAAACATGCCATTAAATTAACAACTTGTGGTTTGCAGGCTTAGAACATTATTAATTTATTAGCATTATGAAAATTTTTGTATCCCTTGGTAAATATCAAAACTCATTATTCTCTAAGGGCATGTCTGCATAACATTTTTTTCTGGGAGCAAAATTTTGTTTTAGTAAAAGTGCAAATGGAAATATACATAGGTATATATTTCCTAAAAAGAAAGCTATTAACTTACATGGAGGGTTTTATCTTTAGTTCCTTAAATTCAATTTCTATCACCAGAATTTTGATTTAACAAGTCCCCATGGTTTCAGAAATGGGGACAAAAGGAAGTGAAATGCCTGTGCATCTGAATGTTTATTGTCTCCCCACAGAGTCGGATATACTCTCTAGATTGAGATCTACTGGTTTACTAAATCTCAGCTTAGCAGGTCTGCTGTGAACACCTAAGATTTCTGGTAATGCTGTAATCACAAGAACTAGTTACTTGTCATCATCTTATAAGTAAAATTTGTGCTTTAAGTTCCAGAAATTCTCAATAATTGATAGAAATGTTTCCTGACTAGATTGCTTCCCCCACCAATAACATTAAATCTCTGGAAAATAGGAGAAGTATGAGAATGTGAAGGAAGGATTGTGTGTGTGTGTGTGTGTTTGTGTGTATGTATACAAGCATTGATGGTTGGGTGCATGACAGCAAGAGAAATAACAGTTACATGCTGTAACCAAAATATCCCTGTGTAGTTGTGTAATTTGTACTCAATCTTCAAGGCTCAGTTTGGTTATTACCTCCCCTAGGGACATGGGTATCTGTCCTTCCTCAAGCAAAACCAGGCTCCACTTGATTTCTGCTCTCATAGCACCCTGTAAAACTTCTTCAACAGGTATCATGACATTTTAGAGTTGTCTTTCCCTACTGAGTAGCCGAAGTCTCTTAAGGGTATGGATTTACCTTGTCTGCCTGTGGTATCCTGAGTCCCTAGCACAGTATGTGGTATGGAACTGGTTCTTGAGATATGGAGGAAATTGCAATTGGAAAGTGAAGAAAGGGAAGAAAGTAAAAAAAAAAAAATGTGAATAAGAAAGTAAGAATGTAAAAAGGGCGTATGAGGTAATATTATAAATCTTGATAATGTCTTTGGATGTCTCATTCATTTAGAATTTGTTGCCATGGCTCTTTTTTATACCATTCGTTTTTTCCCCATTACTCTCATTTACTTCTCATCTTAGCATACTGAATTTAGAGTTTTAAAATTGATGACATAGCATTCATGTCTTGCTTCCCTTATGATGATATAGTTATTAATATTCTTCTTAATGTTTATAGAATTGTTTAAAGTATAAGTACAATCATAATTCTCTGCTTTAGTCCTTCATTCAATAGTAAAACTAGATGTGAGCACTATCCTAATATGGACATAGATATAAGAAAGAATAATTCCTCTTAAGAGGGCAGTAAAAACTGACATTTGCTGTGCATCTATTATATCCCAGGCACTGTGTTAGAAACATGTACGTAGATTATTTTGTGTGATCTATTTAGCAACTGTTGAGGTAGTTACATTCAACCAGGAAAAAGGCAATATTAGAGAGGTTTTAGAAATGGCCTAATGCCCTGCAGCTGCTGGAAAAAAGGAGTAAAAATTTAAATACAGAACTGTCCCACTAAATTCTTGTGCCTTGCACCCTCAGTAGCCTGAACCAAGTTTATTTTAAGGGGTACAACAGCCCTTAGGGAGCCACCTTTACATTTTAACATATCAGAAACGCTGAACCTGCTTTGGGGAGGATCTTGTCTGACTCATCTATTTTGCTTTGTGATACTTTGAATATTTTAACACCTTATCATTTTCATACCAACTATCACTCTACACCCAAGGATAATCCTCCAATCCTTGGTCAATGAATGTCTTCCATATCTAAAGTTACCCCATACCTATTCTCAGAATATTATTGTCTTAAATTTTGATATGGGAAAATGTATGGGGTCACACGTGAAATTTTGTTACATGCATAAATTGTGTAGTGGTCAAGTCAGGGCTTTTAGGGGATCCATTACCCAAAAAACTTACCTTTACCTTACATTCATTAACTAATTTCTCATCATCCACTCCCGTCCTTCCCCTTCACACTTTCAAGTATCCATGTCTATCATTCCATACTCTATGTCCATGTATAGACGTTTTTTGGCACATACCTATGAGTGTGAACATGCAATATTTGCCTTGCTGTGCCTGGCTTGTTTCACTTAAGATAATGACCTCCAGTTCCCTTCCTGTTGCTGCATAAGATGCAATTTCATTCCTTCTTATGGCAGAACATTTCATTGTGTATATGTACTACATTTCCTATATCCAGTCCTCACTGATGAACACTTAGGTTGATTTTGGATTTTGTTATTGTAAATAGTACTGTGATAAACATATGAGTGCATGTATCTTTTTGATATATTGATGTTTTTTCCCTTACGTAGATACTCAGTAATGGATATTAAATATACTCACTAATATATTAAATAGTAGCTGGGTTAAATGGCAGTTATATTTTTAGCTCTACTAATTTCTATAGAGGTTGTACTAATTTATACTCCCCCCATCAGGGTGTAAGAGTTTCCTTTTCTCCATATCCTTGCCAATATCTCTTGTGTTTTGACTTTTTATTATTAGGCATTCTGACTAACAAAAATGGTGTCTCAATGTGATTTTAATTTGCATTTCTCTGATGATTCGTAATTTTGAGCATCTTTTCATATGTTTATTGGCCACTTGTATGTCTTCTTTTAAGAAAAATGTATGTTCATATCCTTCGTCCACTTTTTACAGGCGTTATTTGTTTTTTTCCTTGTTGAATTGTTTGAGTTCCTTATAGATTCTGGGTATTAGTCTCCTGTTGAATGAATAGTTTGCAAATGTTTTCTCCGTTCTACAGGTTGTTCATTTTGTTGATTATTTCTGTTGCTGTGCATGAGCTTTTAATTTTAATTAATTTCAATCTGTCAATTTTTGCTTTTGTTCTCTATGCTTTTGATATCTTAGTCATAAATTCTTTGTCTGAACCAACGTTTAGAAGAATTTTCCCTAAGGCTTCTTCTAGGATTTTTATAGCTCAGGCATTACATTTAAGTTTTTAATTTATCTTGAGTTGATTTTTGTATATGGTAAGAGATAAAGGTCCAGTTTCATTCTTCTGCATATGGCAATCCCATTTTCCCAGCACCATTTATTAAAAAAGGTGTCCTTTCCCCAAAGTGTTACTATTGGCTTTGTCAAAGATTAGTTGGTTGTAGGGATGTGGTTTTATTTCTGGGTTCTCCATTCTGCTCATTGATTGATGTGTCTTCTATTATACCAGTACCGTGCTGTTTTGGTTTCTATAGTCTTGTAATATCACTGGAAGTTAGATAATGTGACACCTCCAGCTTTGTTTTCCAGGATTGCTTTGTCTATTTGGTCTCCTTTTTGGTTTCATACAAATTTTAGGATTTTTATTTCTAATTCTGTGAAAAATGTGGTATTTTGATAGGGATTGCATTAAGCCATTGCTTTAGGCAGTATGGCCATTTTAATGGTATTCATTCTTTCTATTCATGAGCATAGAGTGTTTTTCTATTTGCTGTTTTCATCTACAATTTCTTCCATTGTTGTATTATGGTTTTCCTTGTAGAGATCTTTCACCTGTTGGTTAAATGTATTCCTAAGTTTTTTTTTTAAGCTATTGCAAATGGAATTACCTTCTTGGTTTCATTCTCAGCTAGATCATCATTGGTGTACAGAAACACTACTGATTTTTGTCCATTGATTTTGTATCCTTAAACTTGACTAAAATCATTTATCAAATCTAAAATTGTTTTTGGTAAAAGTTTAAAGTGTTTCTATACATAAGATTATATCATCAGAAAACACGGATTATTTTACTTGCTATTTCCCTGTTTGAATGCCTTTTACTTTTTTCTCTTTTCTGATGCTCTGGCTAGAACCTCCACTACTATGTTGAATAGGAGGGGTGAAAGTGGGCATCCTTGCCTTGTTCCAGATCTTGGAGGAAATGCTTTTGAGTCTTCCCTGTTCAATAAGATGTTAGCTGTGGGTTTGTCATATATGGCTTTTATTATTTTGAGGTGTGCTCCTTCTGTGATTAGTTTGAGGGATTTTATAATGAAGAAATGCTCAATTTTATCCAATGTTTTTTCTGCATCTAGTGAGATGATTATATACTTTTTGTCCTTGATTTTGTTTATGTGATATATGACATTTATTGATTTGTGTATGTTGAGCCATCCTTATGTCCCTAGTATAAAACCCATTTGGTTATGGTGTATTGACTTTTTGATGTGCTGTTAAATTCAGTTTGTTAGTATTTTGTTCAGGATTTTTGCATCTATGTTCATAAGGGATATTTTTCTGTATTTTCACTTGCATGTGTCATCTATCAGGGTGATACTGGCCTTATAGAATGAATTAGGGAGAATTACCTCCTTGATTTTTTGGAAAGTTTCAGAAGAATTGGTATTAGTTCTTCTCTGTATGTTTGGTAGAATTCAGCTGTGAATCCATCTGGTCCTGGGCTTTTCTTTGTTGTAGGATTTTTAAAAATCGTTGATTCAATTTCACTACTTGTTATTGGTCTGGTCAAGTTTTCTATTTCTTCCTGGTTCAATCTTGGGAAGTTGAATGTTTCCAGGGATTTATCCATTTCCTGTAGGTTTTCTAGTTTGTGAGTATATAATTATTCACAGTATTCTTTGATAATCTTTTGTATTTCTGTAGTATAGATTGTAATGCTGCCTTTCTCATTTCCAATTTTGTTTATTTGGGTCTTCTCTCTTCTTTTCTTGGTCAGTCTAGCTTGTGGTTCATCAATTTTATTTACCTCTTAAAAATCAACGTTTCATTTTATTATCGTTTGTACTGTTTTGTTAGTTTCTATTTTGTTTGGTTCTCCACTGAGCTTTGTTATTTCTTTTCTTCTGCTACATTTGGTTTGATTTGTCTTTGCTTTCCTAGTTCCTTGAGGTACATTATCAGCTTGTTAATTTGTAATCTTTCTACTATTTTGATGTAGGCATTTAATGCTATAAAATTCTCTCTTAGCGTGATTTTGCTGTATCCCACTGGTTTTGGTATGCTGTGTTTCCATTTTCATTTGTTTAAAAAAGTTAAATTTCTGTGTTAATTTCTTCCTTGACTTGAACATAGTCATTCAGGGACATGTTGTTTAATTTCCATGTATTTGTATACTTTCTGAAGTTCCTCTTGGTATTGATTTTAGGTTTATTCTACTATGGTCTAAGAAGATGCTTGATATAATTTTAATTAAAAAAATTTTTTTTTCTGTATACATTTTTTTAAATTTAATTTAATTTTTATTATTATTATTATACTTTAAGTTCTAGGGTACATGTGCATAATATGCAGGTTTGTTACATATGTATACTTGTGCCATGTTGGTGTGCTGCACCCATCAACTCATCATTTACATCAGGTATAACTCCCAGTGCAATCCCTCCCCTCTCCCCCCTCCCCATGATAGGCCCCAGTGTGTGATGTTCCCCTTCTCGAGTCCAAGTGATCTCATTGTTCAGTTCCCACCTATGAGTGAGAACATGCGGTGTTTGGTTTTCTGTTCTTGTGAGAGTTTGCTGAGAATGATGGTTTCCAGCTGCATCCATGTCCCTACAAAGGACACAAACTCATCCTTTTTTATGGCCGCATAGTATTCCATGGTGTATATGTGCCACATTTTCTTAATCCACTCTGTCACTGATGGGCATTTGGGTTGGTTACATGACTTTGCTATTGTAAATACTGCTGCAATAAACATATGTGTGCATGTGTCTTTATAGTAGAATGATTTATAATCCTTTGGGTATATACCCAGTAATGGGATGGCTGGGTCATATGGTACTTCTAGTTCTAGATCCTTGAGGAATCGCCATACTGTTTTCCATAATGGTTGAACTAGTTTACAATCCCACCAACAGTGTAAAAGTGTTCCTATTTCTCCACATCCTCTCCAGCACCTGTTGTTTCCTGACTTTTTAATGATTGCCATTCTAACTGGTGTGAGATGGTATCTCATTGTGGTTTTGATTTCAATTTCTCTGATGGCCAGTGATGATGAGCATTTTTTCATGTGTCTGTTGGCTGTAAATGTCTTCTTTTGAGAACTGTCTGTTCATATCCTTTGCCCACTTTTTGATGGGGTTGTTTGTTTTTTTCTTGTAAATTTGTTTGAGTTCATTGTAGGTTCTGGATATTAGCCCGAGGCATCATGCTACCTGACTTCAAACTATACTACAAGGCTACAGGAACCAAAACAGCATGGTACTGGTACCAAAACAGAGATACAGACCAATGGAACAGAACAGAGTCCTCAGAAATAATACCACACATCTACAGCCATCTGATCTTTGACAAACCTGAGAAAAACAAGAAATGGGGAAAGGATTCCCTATTTCATAAATGGTGCTGGGAAAATTGGCTAGCCATAAGTAGTAAGCTGAAGCTGGATCCTTTCCTTACTCCTTATATGAAAATTAATTCAAGATGGATTAGAGACCTAAATGTTAGACCTAATACCATAAAAACCCTAGAAGAAACCCTAGGTAATACCATTCAGGATATAGGCATGGGCAAGGACTTCATGTCTAAAACACCAAAAATTTTTTGAGACTTGCTTTGTGTCCTAATATATGATCTATACTGGAGAATAGTCTATGCGTTGGTGAAGAAAAGGTATATCCTACAATTATTGGGTAGAATGTTCTGTCAATGTCTTTTAGGTCCACCTGGTCTAAAGTCTAATTTAAGGTTTTTTTTGTCTGAATGATCTGTCTAATGCTGTGAATGGGATGTTAAAGTCCTCGACTATTATTGTATTGCTATCTATCTCTCTCCTTAGGTCTAGTGATATTTGTTTTATGAGTCTGGGTGATCCAGTGTTAGGTGGATATATATTCAGAATTGTTATATCCTTTTGCTGAATAAATCTGTTTATCATTATATAATAACCTCTGTGTCTTGCTTTATTGTTTTTGATTTAAAGTCTGTTTTATCCATATAAGTAGAGATATTCTGTCTCACTTTTGGTTTCCATTTGCATGGAGCATCTTTTTCCATCCTTTACCTTCATCTACATGTATCTTTACAGGTAATGTCAGTTTCTAAAAGCAGCATATAGTTGGATCGTGTTTTTAAAAATCCATTCAGCCAATCGATATTTTTAAGTGGAATATTTAATTCATTTATGTACAAGGTTAATATTTATGTACAAGGTTAATATTGATTTGTGAAGTTTTGTTCCTGTCATGTTGTTAATTGTTTTCTAGTTGTTTATGCATTCTTTTTTTTTTCTTTTTCTCTGTCATTGTGGTTTGTTGGAATTCTATACTTTTGCCACTGATTTCTTTCTCTTCCTTCTTTGTGTAATTGTGTTACCAGTGAATTTTATACTTCCAAGTGTTTTCATGATGGTGAATGTCATTTTTTGTTTGCAAATTTAGGACTCTCTTGAGTAGTTTTTGTAATTTCAGTCTAGTGGTAATGAATGCCATCAGCATTTGTTTGTCTAGAAAAGACTTCATTTCTCCTCCGTTTATTGAGGTTAATAGTGCTGTACATAGAATTCTTGACTAACAGTTTTATTTCTTTGACATTTTGCATATGTCATCCCATTTTCTTCTGGCCTGTAAGGTTTCTGCTGAGAAGTCTGCTGCTAGTCTGATTTTTTTTAATAGATGACTGGAAGCTTTTGTCTTGCTGTTTTTAGAATTAGCACTTTCATTCTGACTTTTAGACAGTCTGATTAAAATTTGCTGTAGTGAAGTCTTTCGCATTGTATTTTCTAGAAGATTGCTGAATCTATTGTATCTGAGTATTTAATTCTCTTGCTATATTTGGGAAGTTTTCATCTATTACTTCATTAAATAGGTTTTCTAAGCCTTCTGATCTCTCTTTACCCTTGGGAATACTGGTAACTCATACATTTGGCCACTTTATGGTGTCCCAATGTCACCATTTGACAGCTTTGTACATTCCTTTTAAATTAACTCATTTTTTTTGCCTGATTGGATTATTTCAAAAGACCTGTCTTCAAGTTCTGAAATTATTTTGTTTGGACTAGTCTATTGTTGAATTTCTGTTTTTTTTTTTTTAAGATATAGTTTTTTAATTTTTAATTCTTATCCTGAATTGATTTTCTGAGTTATTTGTGTTGACTTTCAGATTTCTTTTGCATCTCATCAAACTTTTTTTTAAAAAGTACTTTGAATTCTTTATCAGGGATTTCAATAATTTATTTGAGTATTATTGTATTCTTCTGAGGGTGTCATATAACCTTTTTTTTCATGTTTCCCATGTCTTTCCATTGATTTCTGTTCATATGATGTAAAAGTCACATCTTATTTTTGAATTTACTTACATTGAAAGAGAAACTTTTTCCTGAAGTTGTGACATTGATGTTGGTTGGCTAGGGCCCTTTGCTTCTGCTTCTGGGTATGTGCTATAGTGAAATCTAAGTGTGATTTTCTTGACTAGAGTTGTGTCTGTGGTTCCCTTGGTGTGTTAGACTAGGGTTATTGGTGGAGGCTGTGGTATAGTTGTGCTGGGGATTGGAATGCCAGATGGGCCTATCTTCAGGTTTTAGTAGTAATGGTGGTGGACTAAGTTCATCTATCCTTCTTCCCTGGGAAGGCATATGCTGACACTTGAAATTTCCAGACAGGCCAGTTCTTGGGCCTCTGGGTGGCCTTCTCAGGTGACAATTATAGCAGTGGTGTACTGGGTAAATGAGCAGGCTCTCAAGCCTATGGAAAGTCGGTGTGGCATGACTGATGGCAGTAGCAGTCATGATGAGATTCTCTTCTAGATCCCAAGCATTGTGTACCTTTACTTTGGTAGTGGTTGGAATGGGCTGTGATGACCAACCTCCAGGCCAGCTGGTGGTGCTTGCAGATAGGAGTCAGCTGAGATGGTAGTGGTAAGGAGTTTTTGTCCAACCTCAGTTACCTAGGAGGAGTGCTCATCTGTCCCAGGTGATAGATTGGGTTGTGGAACCCCCACGATTCTGGATCCAATACTCTGTTTTGAGGTGGATGAAACTGTGCAGAGTTGTACTGGGTAAGCTTGCATATAGGCCCCCCAAAGGTGAGTGCATGCACCAGTCATCATAGGTCAGGTTAGGGTGATCTTCAGGCCTCTGGCAGAATGCTTGGATCAGAGGCAGCTGCTGCTACACTGAAATCCTGCCATGGAGAGGGTGAGTCCAGTCGCAACAGTCACAGGTTTGGCCAGTGGGTGGGGAACTTGCATCCCTTCCATGGGGCAAGTGGCAAGTTGGGAGGCTTGTTTCCCTGTCCATATCGTTGCCTTATTTAATAAACTATATTAATATGCTTATGTTTGAACATTTCATCTTGAAAGCAATTTGTATTAATATGCATGATTTTCCTACATATGAGGATTTGGCTTATGTATAGTCATCTATTTTCATATGTTATTGATCATTTCAGTCTAACCTTTGAAATTAAACTTATGCTTTAAACAGGACTACTTTCTGTTTCCTGCAGGAATTAACTTGCATTTTTGTCTCTATATCTTTGCTCACTTTTTTTCTCTAATACCTTTAAATCCTGATCTATCTGTCCATTTTCAAAATGCTATCCATCTTCAAAGACCTGCCTGCATGTACCCATTCCTCTGCACTGAGTAAACATTGGAAAAGAAGATCCTGAGGCTTGGTAGGGATCTCACTTTTTAAGTTATAGGAGAGAAGACATATTGACATGGCAAACAGCAGTGATAGTCCGAAGTTTGGTGTCCAAAGAACATGTGAAGATCAAGTATGTTTTAGATGGTGTAAGAAGTCCCACCCAGACTTTTTTTAACTTGCATCCTTGAAGTCTAGTGGTATTGCAACGGATTTGAGAAATTTTTGAATAGGGCAAGCCCACTTGCCAAAGTGATGGAAATAAAAATATATGCCTTAGCCTTCTGTAAGAATGGTTGCTAAGAATTAGCTGGCCTGTGGGGAGGGGCCAAGATGGCCGAATAGAAACAGCTTTGGTCGGCAGCTCACAGAGAGACCAATGCAGAAGGCAGGTGATTTCTGCATTTCAGTTGAGGTACCCAGTTCTTCTCATTGGGACTGGTTAGGCAGTGGGCACAACCCACAGAGAGTGAGCAGAAGCAGGGTAGGGCGTCACTTCACATGGGAAGTGCACAGACCCAGGGGTCCTCCCTCCCCAGCCAAGGGAAACTGTGAGGGACTGTGCTACCTGCTGGGGTACTATGCTTTTCCCACGGATTTTTTCAATCCACAGATCAGGAGATTCCCTTTTGAGCCTACAACACCAGGGCCCCTGGTTTCAAGCATAAAACTGGGCAGCTGTTGGGGCAGGCACTGGGCTGCCTGAGTTTTTTCATACTCCAGTGGTGCCTGGAATTCCAGTGAGACAGGAGAACTGTACACTCCCCTGGAAAGACAGCTGAAGCCAGGGAGCCAAGTGATCTCGCTCAGCAGTTCCCACTCCCCCAGAGCCCAGCAAGCTAAGAACCACTGGCTTGAAATTCCCACTGCCAGCACAGCAGTCTGGAGTCCGCCTGGACCACCGAGATCGGTTGGGGGAGGGGCAACCGCTATTACTGAGGCTTGAATAGGCGATTTTCCCCTGACGGTGCTAAGGAGGCTGGGAGATTCGGACTGGGTGGATTTACCACAGCACAGCAAAGTGGCTGTGGCCAGACTGCTTCTCTATATTTCTCCTCACTGGGCAAGGCATCTGCACGAAATCCAGCAGTGCTAGTCAGGGGCTTACAGACAGAACTGTCACCTCTTTGGGACAGAGCACCTGGGGGGAGGGGCAGCTGCAGTCTGAGGTTACACCGGGAACTTAATCTTTCCTGCCTGCCAGCTCTGAAGAGAGTGGCTGATCCTGACAAGGGAGATATTTTCCGCAGACAGTGCACCAGCTCTGCTAAGGGACAGACTGCCTCCTCAAGCAAGTCCCTGACCCTGTGCCTCTTGACTGGGAGAGGCTTCCCAACAGGGGTCGACAGACAGTGCATACAGGAGACCTGTGGGTGACATCAGGCCGGTGCCCATCTGGGACAAAGCTTCGGGAGGATGGAGCAGGCAGCAATATTTGCTGTTCTGCAGCCTCCACTGGTGATACCTAGGCAAACAGGGTCTGGAGTGAAACCTCAGCAAACTGCAGCAGACCTGGAGAAAAGGGGCCTGACTGTTAGAAGAAAAACTAACAAACAGAAAGCAACAGCAACAACAAAAAAGACCCCCTTCACTCCCCCAAAGAAAACCCCATCCAAAGTTCATCAGCCTCAAAGATCAAAGGTAGATAAATCCAGGAAGATGAGGAAAAACCAATGCAAAAACATTGAAAATTCCAAAAGCCAGAATACCTCTTCTCCTCTACATGATCTCAACACCTCTCCAGCCAGGGTGCGAACTGGATGCAGGATGAGATGGACAAATTGACAGGAGTAGGCTTCAGAAGTTGGGTAATGAAAAACTCCACTGAGCTAAAGGAGCATGTTCTAACTCAAAGCAAAGAAGCTATAAGAACCTTAATGAAAGGTTACAGGAGCTGCTAACCAGAATAACCAATTTAGAGAGGAACGTAAGTGACCTGATGGAGCTGGAAAACATAGCACAAGAACTTCATGAAACATATATGAGTATCAATAGCCAAATTGATCAAGTGGAAGAAAGGATATCAGAGATTGAAGATCAACTTACTGAAATAAGGCATGTAGACAAGATTAGAGGAAAAAGAATGAAAAGGAATGAACAAAACCTCTGAGAAATATGGGACTATGTACAAAGACTGAACTTAGAGACATGAGAGGGGAACCAAGGTGGAAAACATGCTTCAGGATACTATCCAGGAGAACTTCCCCAATGTAGCAAGACAGGCCAACATTCAAATTCAGAAAATACAGAGAACACCACTAAGATACTCCATGAGAAGATCTACCCAAAGACACGTAATCATCAGATTCTCTAAAGACAAAAAGAAAGAAATAATGTTAAGGGCAGCCAGAGAAAAGGCCAGGTCACCTTCGGGAAACCCATTAGACTAACAGTGGATCTCTCTGCAGAAGCCCTACAAGCCAGAAGAAAGTGGGGGCCAATATTCAACATTCTTAAAGAGAAGAATTTTCAACCCAGAATTTCATATCCAGCCAAATTAAGCTTCATAAGTGAAGGAGAGATAAAATCATTTCCAGACAAGCAAATGCTGAGGGATTTTTGTCACCACCAGGCCTGCCTTGCAAAAGCTCCTGAAGGAAGCACTAAATATTGAAAGGAAAACCTGGCACCAGCCATGCAAAATCACAACAACACTATGAAGAAACTGCATCAACTAGTGTGCAAAATAACCAGCTAGCATTATAATGACAGGATCAAATTCATACATAACAATATTAACCTTAAATGTAAATGGGCTAAATGCCCCAATTAAAAGACACAGGCTGGCAAATTAGATAAAGAATCAAGACCCATTGGTGTGTTGTATTCAGGAGACCCATCTCATATGCAAAGACACACATAGGCTTAAAACAAAGAAATGGAGGAAAATTTACCAAGCAAATTGAGGGGGTGGAGGGAAAGCAGAGGTTGCAATCCTAGTCTCTGATGAAACAGACTTTAAACCAACAAAGATAAAAAAAGAAAAAGAAGGCCATTACATAATGGTGAGGGATCAATTCAACAAGAAGAGCTAACTTTCTTAAATATATATATACCCAATACAGTAGCACCCAGATTCATAAAACAAGTTCTTAGAGACTTACAAAGAGACTTAGACTCCCATACAATAGTAATGGGAGACTTTAACACCTCACTGTCAATATTAGATCAACAAGACAGAAAATTAACAAGGATATTCAGGACTTGAACTCAGCTCTGGATCAAGTAGACCTAATAGGCATCTACAGAACTCTTTACCCCAAATCAAGAGAATATACATTCTTTTCAGCTCCACATCGCATTTATTCTAAAATCAATCACATAATTGGAAGTAAAACACTCCTCAGTAAATGAAAAAGAAATGAAATGTAACAAACAGTCTATCAGACCACAGTGCATTCAAATTAGAACTCAGGATTAAGAAACTCACTCAAAACCACACAACTACATGGAAATTGAACAACCTGCTTCTGAATGACTCCTGGGTAAACAATGAAATTAAGGCAGAAATCAAGAAGTTCTCTGAAACCAATGAAAACAAAGAGACAACATACTAGAATCTCTGGGATAAGAGGGAAATTTATAGCACTAAATGCCCACATCAGAAAGCTACAAAGATTTCAAATCAGCCCCTTAACATCACAATTAAAATAAATAGAGAAGCAAGAGCAAACAAATCCAAAAGCTAGCAGAAGACAAGAAATAACTAAGATCAGAGCAGAACTGAAGGAGGCAGACACATGAAGAACCCTCCAAAAACACAATGAACCCAGGAGTTGGGTTTTTGAAAAAATTAACGAATAGATAGACCACTAGCTAGACTAATAAAGAAAAAAAAGACAGAAAAATCAAATAGACACAATAAAAAATGATAAAGGGGATATTACCATGGACCCCACAGAAATACAAACTACCATCAGAAAATACTATAAATACCTCTACACAAATAAACTAGAAAGTCTGGAAGAAATGGATAAATTCCTGGACACATATACAGTACTAAGACTAAACCAGGAAAAATTTGAATCCCTGAATAGATCAATAATTTCTGAAATTTTGCAGTAATTAATAGTGTACCAACAAAATAAAGCCCAGAGCCAGATGGATTCATAGCCAAATTCTATCAGAGGTATAAAGAGGAGCTGGTACCATTCCTTCTGAAACTCTTACAAACAAATGAAAAGGAGGGACTCCTCTCTTACTCATTTTATGAAGCCAGCATCATCCTGATACCAAAACCTGGCAGAAACACAACAAAAAAAGAAAACTTCAGGCCAATATCCCTGATGAACATCAATGTGAAAATCCTCAATAAAATACTGGCAAACTGCATCCAGCAGCACATCAAATAACTTATCCACCACAATGAAGTCAGCTTCAGCCCTAGCACGCAAGGCTGGTTCAACATATGCAAATCAATTAACATAACCCATCAGATAAACAGAACCAAAGACAAAAACCACGTAATTATCTCAACAGATGCAGAAAGGCCTTTGATAAAATTCAACATCCCTTCATGTTAAAAACTCTCAATAAATTAGGTATTGATGGAACATATCTCAAAATAATAAGAGCTATATTATGACAAACCCATAGCTAATATCATGTTGAATAGGCAAAAGCTGGAAGCGTTCCCTTTGAAAACCGGCACAAGACATGGATGCCGTCTCTCACCACTCCTATTCAACATAATATTGGAAGTTCTGACCAGGGCAATCAGGCAACAGAAAGAAGTAAAGCGTATTCAAATAGGAAGCGAGGAAGTCAAATCGTCTCTGTTTGCAGACTACATGATTCTATATTTAGAAAACCGCATCCTCTCAGCCCCAAAGCTACTTAAGCTGACAGGCAACTTCAGCAAAGTCTCAGGATAAAAAATCAATGTGCGAAAATCACAAGCATTCCTTTACACCAACAACAGAAAAACAGAGAACCAAATTATGAATGAACTCCCATTCACAATTGGTACAAAAAGAATAAAATACCTAGGAATACAGCTAACAAGGGACATGAAGGACCTCTTCAAGGAGAACTACAAATCACTGTTCAAGGAAATAAGAGAGGATACACACAAATGGAAAAACATTCCACGCTCATGGATAGGAAGAATCAATATTGTGAAAATGGCCATACTGCCCAAAGTAATTTATAGATTCAATACTATTCCCATAAAACTACCACTGACATTCTTCACAGAATTAGAAAAAACTACTTTAAATCTCATATGGAATCAAGTAAGACCCTGTATAGTCAAGACAATCCTAAGCAAAAAGAACAAAGCTGGAGGTATCATGCTACCTGCCTTCAAAGTATACTACAAGGCTACAGTAACCAAACAGCATGGTATTGGTACCAAAACAGACACATAGACCAATGGAATGGAATAGAGACCTCAGAAATAACACCACATATCTACAACCATCTGATCCTTGACAAACCTGACAAAAACAAGCAATGGGGAAATGATCTCCTATTGAATAAATGGTTCTGGGAAAACCAGCTAGCCATATGCAGAAAACTGAAATTGGACCCCTTCCTTACACCTTATACAAAAATTAACTCAAGATGGATTAAAGCCTTAAATGTAAAGAAGAAAACCTAGGCAATACCATTCAGGACATAGGCATCGGCAAAGACTTCATGATGAAAACACCAAAAGCAACTGCAACAAAAGCCAAAATTGAAAAATGGGATCTAATTAAACTAAAGAGCTTCTGCACAGCAAAAGAAAGTATCATCAGAGTGAACAGACAACCTAGGGAAAGAGAGAAAATTTCTGCAATCTACCCATCTGACGAAGGGTTAATATCCAGAATCTACAAGGAACTTAAACAAATATACAAGAGAAAAACAAGCAACCCATCAAAAAATGGGCAAAGAATGTGAACAGACACTTCTCAAAGGAAGATTTATGTGACCAACAAATATATTTACACAGTCAACAAACATATGAAAAAAAATCTCAATATCACTGATTATTAGAGAAATGCAAGTCAAAACCACAATGAGATACCATTTCACACTAGTCAGAATGGCAATTATTAAAAAGTCAATAAACAACTGATGCTCACGAGGCTGTGGAGAAATTGGAATGCTCTTACACTGTTGCTGGGAATGTAAATTAGTTCAACCATTGTGGATGACAGTATGGCTATTCCTCAAGGATCAAGAACCAGAAATACCATTTGACCCAACAATCTCATTACTGGGTATATACCCAAAGGATTATAAATCATTCTACTATAAAGACACATGCACACATATGTTTATTGCAGCAGTGTTTTCAATAGCAAAGTCATGTAACCAACCCAAATGCCCATCAGTGACAGACTGGATAAACAAAATGTGGTACATATACACCGTGGAATATTATGCAGTCATAAAAAGAAATGAGATCATGTCCTTTGCAGGGACATGGATAAAGCTGGAAGCCATTATCCTCAGCAAACTAACACAGGAACAGAAAACCAAACACTGCAGGTTCTCACTCATAAGTGGGAGTTGAACAATGAGAACAGATGGACACAGGGAGGGGAACATCACACACGGGGGCCTGTCAAGGGGTGGGGGACAAAGGGAGGGAGAGCATTAGGACAAATACCTAATGCATGTGGGACTTAAAACCTAGATGAAGGGTTAATGGGTGCAGCAAACCACCATGGCCCCTGTATAACTATGTAACAAATCTGCATGTTCGGCACATGTGTCCCAGAAAAATATTTTCTCTGTCTTTCTTTGTGTCTTCCTCTCAAATAGAGAGCAAGTCTTTTACAGCAGGAACCATGTAATATATTTCTATGCACAAGGAAGAGACGCAATACAAATATATTGAATAAATAAATAAATAATTCAATTTGAAGATTTCTATCTACAGAAAACGAAAAAATAATTCTGTTGTTTTTGGAATGGTACTGTTACTACTATTTGCAGTGAGGAATGGAGAGGGGAAGAAAAGTGTAGATTTATGGTGAGGACCCTGGGCTTTATCATATGACAGTGCTGGACTTCACTGCTAGTTACTAGCTATGTTTGCATGGAAAAGTTAATTTAATCTAAGATTTAGCTTCTGTTTCTGTAAAGTGGGAATAACAACAGCTACCTCTCAGAATTGTCTTGAGGACTAAGTGAGAAATGTACAACACGTTACTTGCATATTATTTTGCCAATTCTAGTAATTATAATAATCACTCAGGAATCCATAGTGGTGTCTTATAAGAGGTATAGAAATGTAACAACCTTAACATATGACATATCTATTTCTTCCTATTATATTTTATAAAGTTAAGGACATTGACAATAAAATAGGGTAAGTCAGTAAGCATTACTTCTTCATTCATCTGGAAATGCATTATGCCCTGTTTTGGGACCACTTCTGAATTCTTATCTTGTATTATTCTGAAGAATTTCACTTGTTTGGCTTGTAACAAATTAGGTTAGGAGTCTGTAAGAGACTGTGTCTCTGATTGTATTATAGTCTCAGCTGTGTCAGGGTCTGTTCCTTATGTTGAGCATCTTGGTATTGTAAAAGTATGTCTGATTCAACTATAGGTTGCAAGTTCTAAATTTGTGTCCGAGTTTCCCCATTGCCATTAGCAAGAGACCCACAGACTGGTTTTGAATCCTCCGTAAAGCCATTTGCTTAGGTGTAAAATGAGCGTAATCGTCTGAGTGTGCTCAACAGCTTATTGTGAGCTGAAAATGGGTTAATGCATGAATAAGAGCTTTGGAAGTTGTCAAGTGCAGCACAATATATGACTAATAAATCAACAATGATTTATCGATGCAGAGTGAGTGTTTAATTTCGTCAATGCCTAAGGCATTTAGAAAGTTACATTTGTGTTGTGTATTCACAATTGCAAGTACTTGAATTAGAATACATTAAAAAACATGATTGATTTGGGAAAACTATCTTGAAGATACCTTATGTTCTCTTATGTTAAATCTCACATTTAGATTTCATTTTGTGGTTATTCATCATTTTTGGAATTGCTGCTTATTTCATGTTAACATTAAGGAAAAATAACTATTTTATGGTTTGGGTATAACTCCTACTTGAAGGGTGCAAGAGAATATTTACTACTCGGATGCTTGAGACACACCAAAAAATGCTTTTTGATCCTTTATCAAGAGGACATAATGACCAAGACTGATAAAGAAAAACGCCGTGGTTACCTGCAATCATCTCAAAGATGCTCTAATGTCATTTCAGAGTGAGTACTTCAAGTGGTAGGGGCAGAGGAATAAGATGTAATTAAATACTTTTTTTTTACTCAGAGATTTTAAAGATTATTACATACACAGTAAAATTGGTAATTTTTCTCTAGCATCTAAATCCATTACTAATGACCAAATCCTTTGCTTAAACAAAATGAGAAGACCTTGTTGATTGAAAAAAAATAGGGGTAACTGTTAATGGAATTTTAAGGCCTGCATTCTTTTGTATCCTGTATGTTAGCTTAGTTATTAAATTCCTACTATAGTTGTCTGTCTTCCGTGAGAGTTCATATATACTGAATGACTTGTCTAACAGTAAAATGCAGTTTCTTAAAACATTATTTCAGTGGGTTTATTTGTTTTTTGTTTGTTGAATTGTTTAAGTTCCTTATAGATTCTGGATATTGGACCTTTGTCGGATGCAAAGTTTGTGAAAATTTTCTCCCATTCTGTATGTTGTCTGTTTACTCTGTTGATAGTTTCTTTTGCTGTGCAGAAGCTCCTTAGTTTAATTAGGTCACAGTTGTCAAATTTTGTTTTTATTGTAATTGTATTTGGGAACGGAGTCATAAATTCTTCACCAAGGCTGATGTCCAGAATGGTATATCCTGGGTTTCCTTCTAGGGATTTTATTGTTTAAGGGCTTACATTTAAGTCTTAGTCCACCTTGTGTTAATTTTTGTATATACTGAAAGAAAGTGATCCTGTTTCAATCTTCTGCATATTGCTAGCCAGTTATCCCTGAACCATTTCTTAAACAGGGAGTCCTTTTCCCACTGTTTGTTACTGTTGACTTTGTTGAAGACTAGGGGGTTGTAGGCAAGTGGTTTTATTTCTGGGTTCTCTTTTCTGTTCCATTGGTCTATGTGTCTATTTTTTGTGCCAGTAACATGCTGTTTGCTTACTGTAGCCTTGTAGTATAGTTTGAGGTTGGATAATGGGATGCCTCCCGCTTTGTTCTATAACCCTATTAAAAAATGGGCAAAGGGCATGAACAGACACTTCCCAAAAGAAGACATATATGTGGCCCACAAACATATGAGAAAATGCTCATTATCACTAATCATTAGAGAAATGCAAATCAAAACCACAGGGAGATACCATGTCATTCCAGGCTGCATGGCAATTATTAAAAAGTCAAAAAAGAACAGATGCTGGTGAGGCTGTGGGGAAAAAAGAACAGTTATACACTACTGGTATGAATGTAAATTAGTTCAGCCACTGTGAAAAGCAGTGTGGAGATTTCTCAAAGAACTTAAAACAGAATTACTATTTGACCCAGCAATTCTACTACTGGGTATATACCCAAAGGATAATAAATCGTTCTACCAAAAGACACATGCACTCAAATGTTCATTGATGCTCTATTCACGATAGCAAAGCTGTGGAATTAACCAAGATGCCCATTAACAATGGACTGGATAAAGAAAATGTGGTTCATATACACCATGGATTATGATGCAGCCATAAAAAGAATGAAATCATGTCCTCTGCAGCAACATGGATACACCTGGAGGCCATTATCTTACATGAACTAATGTAGGAACAGAAAACCAAATAACGCAAATAATGTGTGTTCTCACTTGTAAGTGGGAGCTAAACATTGAGAGCACATGGACACAAGGATGGGAACAATAGACACTGGGGATTGCTTGAAGAAAGAGATTAGAGGGGGGCATGTATTGGAAGGCTAGTTATTGGGTACTATGTTCACTACCTGAATGACAGGATCATTCATACACTAAGCCCCAGTGAAACACAACTTACCCATGTAACAAACCTGGACATGTACCACCTAAACCTAAAATAAAAGTGGAGGAAAAAAAATTTATTTCAGTGCAGAGTGTCATATACTACTGAGATAGGGAAAAATCTTGAAAAATGTCAGCATCTCCATTTCTGGATATGAGGCTTAAAGCATTAACTTCTACAACAAAAAATATTTTTAATAGACAATTTCAAACATACACAAAAGAAAAAAGTACAATATGAACTTCATTATAGCCATAACCCAGATTCCCGAATTAGCAAGATTTTGCCATTTGTGCTTCCTCTGTCATTCTTTTCTTCTCTCCCCTCCTCCTTCCTGACCTTTCTTCCTTCCTTTACTTTACTGAAGAATTTCAAAGCAAATCTCAGATCTCATTCCATTTCACTCCCACATACTTCAGTATGCATCTATACAACATGCAAACCTTTTTCTATATAACCTTAATGCCATTATCACATATAATAAATGTAAATGTAATATTTTTGTTATGATTTAGTTATGATTTATACACTACTGGTAAGAATGTAAATTAGTTCAGCTAATAAGTTCATACTAAATTTCCCAGACTTGCTAAAAATGTCTTTTTACATTTAATGTTTGAATCAGAATTCAATGTTCACAAATCACATTTGTTTAACTCTTTACCTACCTCGATCCTTTTCTCTTCTTTTTTTTCATGCAATTGACTTACCACTGAAACTGGATTAGCTGTTTTCTTGTAGAATTTCCCACAGTTTGGATTTGTTTGATTGCTTCCTTGTAGTGTCATTTAATTTACTCTTTTAACTCCCATAATTTGTATAAATAGAAGCTAGTTCTAGACTCTTAAAGAGTCTAGGTGTATGTGTGTATATATATATATATATATATATATATATATATATATATATATTTTTTTTTTTTTTTTTTTTTTTTTTTTTCAGCTGGAGTACTTAGTAGAAGATTCTATGGGATCCATGTTATTCCAGATAAGGAGGAACCAGGTTTTTAATTTTCTACTTTTAATGGAACAGCCAGAATTGTTTATTGGAATGTGTCAGTCTACTTTTATGTAATGATTGTATCCACTGATGATTATTGCTGGAATCCATTATCTCATTGAGGGTTGCATGATGGTGGTTTCTAATTGTATTTTTCCTACCACATGTGTTTGCTACAATTTATCTAAAAAAAATAACTTCCTCACACCATTTAGGACTATTTAGTTGCCCTGAAAGACAATTTATACAGACAAGCAAGGTAAATGACTATTTCTTTTTATTCAAATTGTCAGTCTTCATAGTAACTAATGCCCTAGTTATCTCTAATAGTAACGAGTGGGGCTAATATGGTTAGGATCTGTGATCTCCCATCCAAATCTCATGTGCAATTGTAATCTCCAATGTTAGAGCTGGGGCCTGGTGGTAAGTGATTGGATCATGTAGGCAGATTTTTCATAAATGGTTTAGTATTGTCCTCTTGGTACTGTCCTCATGATAGTGAGTGGGTGCTTGTGAGATCTGGTCCTTTATGAGTGTGTAACGCCTTCCCCCTTGCTCTCTTGCTCTTCCTGCTCTGGCCATGTGATGTGCCTGCTCCCCCTTTACCTACCACCGTGACTGTAAGTTTCTGGGGCCTCCTCTGAAGCTAAGCAGATGGCAGCATCATGCTTCCTACAGCCTGCAGAACCGTGAGCCAATTAAAACTCTTTTCTTTATAAATTCCCCAGGCTCAGGTATTTTTTCATTCTCTCTTGTCATTAAGTCAAAGATTTTGATATATTCACATATGTAAATCAAATGTAGCCATAACTTTAGGTTTACACAAAAAAACTGCAGAGAATTCCCATATACTCCATACACAATTATCGCTATTATTAATATCTTACATTAATGTGGATCATTTACCACAATTAATGAAACAGTATTGATTCATTATTATTAATTAAAATGCATATTTTATTCATATTTCCTTAGTTTTTACCAGATATCCTTTCTCTGTTCTAGGATCCCATCCAGGATACCACATAACATTTGGTCGTGATGTCTCTCCTTAAGCTCCCCTTGGCTATAACAATATTTTAGACTTGTTTTCGATAATCTTAACAGAGAACTGGTCAGATATTTTGGAAAATGTTCCCCAGTTGAATTTGTCTAATATCCTTTTCATGATTATACTGAGATTATGGATTTCTGAGAGGAAGAGACCAAAGTGGAAAATTCAATTTCATCACATCATATCAAGGATATATGCAATCAACATGACTGATCACTGTTGATGTCCTCGATCACCTGGCTTGATCAGTGTTTTTTAGATTTCTTCAGTGTAAAGTCACTCTTTTTTTCTGCCTTTCCATATTGTATTCTGTGGAAGAAATTCACTATATGCCATCCGCATTTAAGGGTAGAGTATTACAAAATTATCTAGAATTCTTTCACATAGGAGATTTGTCTCTATTTTTTGATCATTTATTTCAGTAAAGACTAATGTATTTATTTCACATTTTAGGTTATAATCAATCACTCCTTTGTTTATCCTGTTGCTTAAGTAGTTCCAGTTTTGACTTTTGGGAGCTCTTTCAGTGAGTTCCTGTGTCCGTTTGACATACCCCTATTGCTGTGAATCTTTGTTTGTTTGTGAACATTGCCTTACCTTCTGGCACTACTAGATGCTCCAGGCTCATCTTATAAAGTTCCTGCCTCAGTTCTGAATAAGCTCTTTCTCTAAGGAGCTCTGATTCCTTTTTTTAGAGAACGGTATTAAAAACCAAGATCTAGGTGCTAGATATGTTCATTGCTGCTGGGATTATTGCTTTTAAGCTTTTATTTCATTTTGATTCTCCAATTTTTCCATCTCTGTCCAAAGAGAGCCTCTTTAAGTTGGCTTTAGTGTTATTCTTAAATAATTCCATAGGTCTTTAATTGCTTCCTTCTTTTCCTGGCCCCCAAAAAGGCTCCCAGGCTCAGTTGGTATATTTTTTTAGATCTAGAATTAGCTATTGGTCCCATTGTGGGAAATTATATTTAGACACCAAAATCTAGGGACCAGTAAAAGAAATTGGGCCAGAATTAATTTTACTGGGTTCTTATTGCTTCTAGGATTTTACAGTGAACATATTTAAGAAATACATATTTTTTGGGAAAAAAACACATATTTGTACTGATTTTTATAATTTCTTTAATATTATACTTTTATTTATTTTCTAGCACAATGCAATTCTTAGTTTTCAGTGTAAGAGAAGTATATGTGTATTGGGTACAGTATATATAAATAATATAGCATATATAAAATATATATAATTTATATAAATATATAAAATAATTTAGTATATATAAAAAAGTATATATATATATACTGTGTCTATACATATGTGTGTATGTATTTTTATATATAATCTTAGGGTAATAGTACCAAAATTACTGTTGGTACTATTACAA
Source organism: Macaca mulatta (assembly GCF_049350105.2). NCBI lineage: Eukaryota > Metazoa > Chordata > Mammalia > Primates > Cercopithecidae > Macaca > Macaca mulatta. The sequence goes on from NC_133422.1 coordinate 69,125,934, forward strand.
AGAAACTGAAATTACTTTTGCACCAACCTAATACTAACAATAAAATTAATGAACAAAGTTTCACATATTTTCACAGCTCCTTTTGTCTTCAGAAAATATTCCAACGTGGGTATGTAATCAAATATTGTCTTCTAATGTCACATGATTGTTTTCTTTGTTATATTATTTTATTAATTTTGTATACAACCACATTAATTTATTTTCACTTATTTTTAGAGAAAGCTCTTTTAAATTTAAAAAAATGTACATTATTTACATGATTCCCAAGCTGAAACTATGTAGCAAGGTATATCCAAAGAAATCTTTGTATTCCTGTACCCTTCACGTTGTTCATTCTCTCACCATATAGGTACCCATTTGTATTTGTTTGTTTTTGGTTTTCCTTCCAATGTTTTCTTTATCAAATTTTCTGTACCTTGCTTTTTTTAAACTTAAAAATATATCTCAGCGATTACTCCATGGTAATAAGAAACCTTCTTATTCCTTTTATACATTGTATATTTCCTTGTGTGTTGTGTCTATGCCATAATTTATTCAACCAATCCTCTATCAATAGGTGTTTGGATTTTCTCCAATCTTTTACCATCACAAATAATAATCTTGTGCATTTGTCACTCTATATCATTGCTAGTGTGGTTTTTTTATCTTTTGTAAAGTAGGGATAACAAAAGTACTTTGTAGATTCGTTGAGAGCATAAAATGTGATGTGGTGTATGATATGTTTGGTGTAATTTCTGGCACATGGTCATTGCAGGTGCAAATATAATTATTATTAACTTTAAAGTGCTACAATTCCTGTTTTAGGGTATTGTGGAAACACATTGGAGAGATGTTTAATCCCAACTCTGTGTGTGTGTGTGTGTGTGTTGGACACAATGAGTGTGAGCAGGAGAGGGGAAGGTTAGATAGAAACAAATGACACTTCAGCTGAGGCTTAAGGTGAACAGATTTTTGGGTCAAGGGAGGATGTTCCATGCAAAAGAAGCATATCAGAAGGTCAGATCATGAGAAAAAACAGATATTTTTGAGAACTTCAAGTAAAACTTAGGTTATAAAGGAGAGGAATGGTGACTGATGACGTAAAGGTAAGCAAGTGGTTGATACCAGAGGGATTTTTCTGCTACTCAAATACTTAATTCTGAAGGTGATGGAGAATTAGGAGAGGATTATATGCCAAGAAAGGACATGACAAAATTTTTATTTTACAAAACTCATGCTAGCATTTCCTCTGTCATGCAGGAAATTCAGGCAAGAAATACGAGGAACTAAACTGTGGCAGTGACTGTGGACGTGGAGAAATTATTCCCAGCTCACTCTTGGGACTCTTTCATCTCTGACTTTAGGACTCCAGCCTCTCCCAGTTCTCCATTTTTTAAAATTTCTTTGCTTATTCTTCCAGCAACTGTCCTTTAAGGAAGTCACTTCCTAAGAATTGATTTGAAGTCTCTTTCTAGCTCTATACTCTTTTGTGGTGCTCTCATTTACTCTCATGGTTTCAAATGTTACCTCTATGCAGTTGACTTGCATATCTGCATCTCTATTTCTAACCTAACTCTTTCTGGAATTCCAGATTGGTTTATCCAACTGTTAGCTGAACATTTCCAGTTGGATTTCCTCTAAACACTTTGAACTTAGCATCTTTCAAACCAACATCATCTCCTCTCCTTCCCTCTCCTCTGGCCCCTCCCCCCAACACAAACCTTATCTTTTTGGTTTCCTCCCTCATTACCTGCTTTACCTTGTCATTGAAACAAGAGCACTCCTTATATCTTATCCATATACCTCACAGACATCTGTGCCTCAGGTGCTGTCACATCTGTGGTCTGAGTCTAACTTTTCTATCTGTTTCCTCTGACACAGCCTTGGCTCTAGCCTTCATCACTCCTCAATTGTACTATTATTAATCATAACTTCAATGGTTTCTCCTCCTTAATCTTTTCCCTCCCTCTACTTATCTTTTACTACCAGCATGGTGCTTCCAAAATCTGCAATGGATTCTGATTGTCTTCAGAATACAGGTCATGGTCCTGTGGTGAGACATTTGGAGCTCTGTGGCTGCCCATCAATCTACCTTCCAACTCTGAGCTGCCACCATGCTCCATGAACATCAGCAGGTTCAACAAACATTCCCTGTGTTTTCCTTCAATCCTCTCCTTGCATGATTCCTTGGGTGACAGTGCCATTTTTCCTGTTATTTCCCCTCCAAGTCCTCTTTACCTTTCAAGTTCCACCTCTTACGTCCCCTCCCCAGTGAAGCCCTCTTTGACCAGTCTCCTACCAGTTTTAGCTTAAATTGACCCCTTTTTCCTCTGAACTGCAAGGCATTTCTAAGAACCTTGACTTTGCCAACTATGGCTATAATTGTCCTCCCTGTACTTGATTGTATATGTGGGTCTCCCTTACAAAACTACACATTCATAAAAACCTGTCATTATACCTTATATACGGTGGTGCTCAGAGTATCATCTGGAATTATTTATATACAATCTCTTGTAATTCGTTGCCTTTAGGTCCAGAAGGTACAATCAGCATAATGAAATTGGTTGAATTCTAACAATTACAACCAAACATTTTAACACATTGTACTGAGTACTTAGTAGGTATCAAGCAACATGCCCAATGCTTTATAGATTTCATTTTCTTATTCATTCTGACTACTCTATGAGATAGTTTCAGCTATCAGGTCCACTTTATCAAAGGGGAAATTAAGATTTAGGGCCATGAAGAATCAATATCGTGAAAATGGCCATACTGCCCAAGGTAATTTATAGATTCAATGCCATCCCCATCAAGCTACCAATGAGTTTCTTCACAGAATTGGAAAAAACTGCTTTAAAGTTCATATGGAACCAAAAAAGAGCCCGCATCTCCAAGACAATCCTCAGTCAAAAGAACAAAGCTGGAGGCATCACGCTACCTGACTTCAAACTATACTACAAGGCTACAGTAACCAAAACAGCATGGTACTGGTACCAAAACAGAGATATAGACCAATGGAACAGAACAGAGTCCTCAGAAGTAATACCACACATCTACAGCCATCTGATCTTTGACAAACCTGAGAGAAACAAGAAATGGGGAAAGGATTCCCTATTTAATAAATGGTGCTGGGAAAATTGGCTAGCCATAAGTAGAAATCTGAAACTGGATCCTTTCCTTACTCCTTATACGAAAATTAATTCAAGATGGATTAGAGACTTAAATGTTAGACCTAATACCATAAAAATCCTAGAGGAAAACCTAGGTAGTACCATTCAGGACATAGGCATGGGCAAAGACTTCATGTCTAAAACACCAAAAGCAACGGCAGCAAAAGCCAAAATTGACAAATGGGATCTCATTAAACTAAAGAGCTTCTGCACAGCAAAAGAAACTACCATCAGAGTGAACAGGCAACCTACAGAATGGGAGAACATTTTTGCTATCTACTCATCTGACAAAGGGCTAATATCCAGAACCTACAAAGAGCTCAAACACATTTACAAGAAAAAAACAAACAACCCCATCAAAAAGTGGGCAAAGGATATGAACAGACATTTCTCAAAAGAAGACATTCATACAGCCAACAGACACATGAAAAAATGCTCATCATCACTGGCCATCAGAGAAATGCAAATCAAAACCACAATGAGATACCATCTCACACCAGTTAGAATGGCGATCATTAAAAAGTCAGGAAACAACAGGTGCTGGAGAGGATGTGGAGAAATAGGAACACTTTTACACTGTTGGTGGGATTGTAAACTAGTTCAACCATTATGGAAAACAGTATGGCGATTCCTCAAGGATCTAGAACTAGATGTACCATATGACCCAGCCATCCCATTACTGGGTATATACCCAAAGGATTATAAATTATGCTGCTATAAAGACACATGCACACGTATGTTTATTGCAGCACTATTCACAATAGCAAAGACTTGGAATCAACCCAAATGTCCATCAGAGACAGATTGGATTAAGAAAATGTGGCACATATACACCATGGAATACTATGCAGCCATCAAAAAGGATGAGTTTGAGTCCTTTGTAGGGACTTGGATGCAGCTGGAATCCATCATTCTTAGCAAACTATCACAAGAACAGAAAACCAAACACTGCATGTTCTCACTCATAGGTGGGAACTGAACAATGAGATCACTCGGACTCAGGAAGGGGAACATCACACACCGGGGCCTATCATGGGGAGGGGGGAGGGGGGAGGGATTGCATTGGGAGTTATACCTGATGTAAATGACGAGTTGATGGGTGCAGCACAGCAACATGGCACAAGTATACATATGTAACAAACCTGCACGTTATGCACATGTACCCTACAACTTAAAGTATAATAATAATAAATAAATTTAAAAAAAATAAAATAAAATAAAATAAAATAACCTGATATTATGGCCTTCAAAAAAAAAAAAAAAGATTTAGGGCCACTAATTAAATTGCCAACATCATAAATCAGTAAAAGGAAGAAGTAGGATTCAAATCCAGCTGAAAAAGACCTGTGCCTTAGATACATCAGACGCTTTCCTGCTCCAACATTGTTGAATGGAAGAACTGGTGCATAGTGTGAGTTCAGAAAGTCATTAAATGTCAGTAACTTGGTATGAGTTTGATGGGATTCAGAACATAGTACATGAAAATATGGCACCTCAGCATTTGAGAAAACAGTAGAAGCAGGAATATTATTCTCATCTTCCCTGTCCCTTCTCCCCTGCAACAGGTCATAAGACCCTCATTCTAGAGGTGCCCTCCCTATACCTGGAAGACACAGGGACACAAATAACACATGAGAACACAGGGACACAGAGAATAATGTGAAGAAATAGGCCTTACGAAGTTCCCTCCAGTTTATTACCATTGGATCATACCCCCTTTGTTCAGTCACACTTCTGCATGACTATCCATTTCTTCATCAAAACTGGCATTAGGCGGCGAGGCATGGTGGCTCATACTTGTAATCCCAGCACTTTGGGATGCTGAGGCAGGCGGATCACTTGAGGCCAAGAGCTTGAGACCAGCCTGGCCAACATGACCAAACCCCATCTCAACTAAAAATACAAAAATTAGCCAGGCTTGGTGGGGTGCACCTGTAGTCCCAGCGACTTGAGAGGCTCATGCAGGAGAATTGTTTGGCCCCAGGAGGCAGAGGTTGCAGTGAGCCGAGATCGCACCACTGCACTCCAGCCTGGGTGACAGAGTGAGACTCTGTCTCAAAATCAAAACAAAACAAAACAAAACAAAATACCAAAACTGGCATTAAAAATACACAGGTGTTCCTATTTATTTGTGTATTCAATTCTTATGGTTCCCATGTCACATAAAACTTATATTAAATAAATTTATATCATTTTTATATTAAATAAATTTGTATAATTTTTCTCTCACTAAGCTGTCTTTTATTATAGGGACCTCAACCATGAACTTGGTGATGAGCCAGAAAAGGTAACTATTCATTCCCTACAAGACCCGTAAGTCCAAAACAAAATTTTGTGCATTTGCTGGCTAAGGACAATAATTCCTGTAGTGGGAATATTAAAGACAAGTCTAGGAGTACCATAAAATAATTTTAAAAAGTCAAACTTGGAAGAAAAGTTAGACAATTTGTTTATAAAGAAATATTCTGAATTTCTGAGGAATTTCGTGTTACTTTTAAAATTTACATTTTCTGAGATACTGTTAATATAATACTGAAAGAAGATGGAATAGTAGTCCCAAGAGAGAAACTCCACAGCCTTTAAATGTTGGTGCATTTATTCAGCAAACATATTAATAAATAACCATTCTGTACTAGGTGCTGTAAGAAGACACAAAGTGGGATCAAACATCTACACATTGCTTATGATCTAACAGAGGGGTAAGAAATATACTCAGCAGGGTACAAGAGCTAGTGATAACCCATCACTGCTATAGAAGGGTTTCAGTTCCAGCTGCAATTTCCATAGGAATTCTATGGAGAGAGAGAAAACGCTCTATACTACCAGGTATAAATAGACTTTTGCTGAAGACAGCAACTGGTGGCAAAGGTATAGAAATACAGTTTTGCCAGGATCAGACTTACATCTCAAATAATTACTTTAAATCTTCTGAAAAAAATCATTTTGTAAACTTCAGTGTCAGTCAGTCAAATAATCAATATGTCCAGTTTGGTTAGAATTGCATAAGAAAGTCATACATTTTTGAAACATTTCCACTATTCCAATAAATTACAAATGATGAGGTCTGTCAATAAGAAGCATCTAATTATGTTCAAAATAAAAACCTTAAGGTTTGCAAGTACTTTCTGAGGTAGCATGGATACTGCCTAGTGTTTAATAAAAGGAACATACTGTCTTGTTGAACTGAGAGCAATTTTGTGTTCTGCCTTCTACCCTGCCAAGAACTAGCTGTTCTTGAGACTTAGCACAAGTCCCTCAGTCTCTTATTTTAAGCCGAGTAGCTAGGTGATCTTTAAAATCTCCTCTGTCAGTCAAATTATTTCATTTAATGTCATCTTATTTAAGCCCATGCTAATAATGGAAAAGGTAGTGAAGAGTTCTCTAGTGCAAGTCTATCTAAAAGCTAATCATTTTGCGACAAAAAGAAATAAAAGGCTCTTCAGATCATACCTTCCTTTGGGAATTTGGGCTTTGGGCAGTAATGTTAAGAATAGACCTTCTTATGCCTGTAATCCCAGCACTTTGGGTGGTCAAGGCGGGAGGATAATATGAGGCCAGGAGTTTGAGACCAGCCTGGGCTACACAGCGAGCATAGTGAGACCTTGTCTCTACAAAAAATAATTTAAAAAAGAGCCCATCATAATGTAGTCCCAGCTACTTGGGAGGCTGAGGTGGGAGGATCACTTGAGTTCAGGAGTTTGAGGCTGCAGTGAGCGATGACCATGCTAATATGTTCCAACTTGGGCAATAAAGCAAGAATCTGTCTCTAAAAAAAAAAAGAAAGAAAAAAGAAAAGAGAAGAAAACAAAGAGATTTATTTCAGAAATGAATAAATAGAACAGAATTTGTTGATCTAACAAATATTTATTGAGCACTTACTATGTACCAGACACCATGTCAGGTGCTGAGGAACACAGTAGTGCACAAAGTCTCTGCCCTTATGGAACTTCTAGTCTAGAGGAGAGACGTTAAGTAAATGAATGTATTAGGATGCTGCAGTGGGGCTTTTATGTCCTTGTTTCTTCTCTCAAAGGCGATAAGGACATAAAAACTGCCACGTAACTCTATGTCCCTAAGGAAGGACACGTAGCAGATGCCAAGGGTAAACCAATGTCAGCTACCACTCACCTCCAGCCTATAAAACAGTGGAAATTTGAAAGAGAGCAAGAGCAGGAGCCCGAATGAGCGTGTGTACATGAAGAGAAAGGGGAAAAAGTTTTCAGGAGCTTTAAGAGAGCGAAATGGAAGGCTTGACAAATGTGTTCTGGAAGTGGAGGACTGCTGTTGCCTCCTGCCAACAGACTAGTGGTAGGGGTGCCCCCATCTTGTATCAAAGAAAAATGGCAGTCCTGGAAGATTTGCAACCAAGGTGCTGGATAAGAGAGAGAGCGTTTCCTTGTGGACTCAGTGGTGACAGAGCCCAAGCACACTGCCTGAAAGAACAGAAGGACCTCCGAAAGGCATGAGTGAGGTGGCTTGCTTGATGCCCACAGGCTGAGGGAGGAAAGCCTAAAGACAGCGCTAGGAGTGGCACAGTCTTCCTTAGAAAGGCACAGAGAGAGTTCTACTTCTTCCTCCCCGCTAACAAACGAACAAAGACCAAACCCACAAGAAAGCATCCTGAAAGCAAGGGATGATTGTACCATGCTCTGTTTAGAAGGAACCAAGAGCGTATCATGACTACATCTGCACCCTAAGTTTGCGCTCTTTGCCCACAAACTCTCTTCCGCTTCTTTGATGCTGGCTGATGAGGATCCAGGAGCTTGAGTTAGAACATGCTGGAGTAAGCTGGAAACGCTCAGCTCTGCACTCAAGGATTCCATGCCTGCATCAGACCTGAGCTGCAGACAGCTTTAATTAGAAGGATCTTACAAATTGTACTTATTTCATTGGTCGGCTATTTTCAAATCTGAAATGAGACTTTTCCAGTGAGGGGGCCAGAAAAGCTATGGGATTTGCCCATGATCCAAGAGGAGAAATACCCAGAGAGAAGGCTTAGAACGACTGTGTGTGAAACAAGACAGTTGCTTCAAGAGCATACATCTTGTTCATTTAACAAAGATTGTCTCACATCAATCACACAGACACACACTTCTATTATAAATGATCAAAAGGCATTATAGTGAAAGTGTAATAATACATAGAAATGGGAGCTTAGGCCAGACATGCAGACCACTGCTTTAAGAAACTGAATGTAATGAAGAAACTGAGCACGGATTTTCTTTCTCTTTCCCCTACCCCATCATTTCCTGTTCTCTATCGCCTCATTTATTTCTATCATTTCCAGCACTTGGGGACATTTTTAGTTTAGTTTGATTACATTCAGTCCCACGGTGAGGCTGTATAGAGATAAATATATCTGTAAGTCAGAAATATCGCAGATCCCAAGACGAATAATCATACTGCCTTGTCATGTTGCTCTTAGTCAGAAAGTAGTGTCTGAAAACTAAAGAATTACTCTTAATATACAGTTCTCTTCTAGGGACAGTATTTGATGTTAGATCTTTAGTAATGTTGTTTTGTGGGAAGGGACCTTTATCTTATATATCACCATCAAAGGACAATAAATAAGAATGAGCAAGTTGAAGAGAACTCAAGGTGAGAGATTTCTTTTTCAATAACGTTAAGTAGAAAATGACAGCATATAGAGAGCAGTGTGCTTTCTTGTGGGTTTTGAAAAATTTAGAGTATTATAACAGGCATTTGATTGCCAAAATACATACAACTTTGATGCTCAACAATCATTATGGTTATAATATTTACTAGAACCTTCAAATGCCCTCTCAGATTGATCTTCTGCATTTCTTCATCTTTTCTCACTTCCTCCAACTTCTGACAGTCATTGGAAGAGGTGTCTATCCTTGTGATCAAGGTCATTACCTCCCATGGCCTTAGGATTCCTCCGCGACCTTTGCTCTATGGATAATTTCCTCTGTGTTCCACAGACTCATTCTCTCTCTCATGGCTTGTGCTCAGGCTGTTAAAAAATAAAAAAAAAAAGGATTAAATCTCCTTGAGTCCTAATATTAGAACAAAAACCTTCCTTGACTTTGCATCTCTGTGTAGCTGCTATCTAACCATCCCTGTGTTAGTAATCATTTCCTAGCAGTCAAATTCAACAGACAATTTTCAGTTCATATTTTACTTACGACAATAGTAGTTATTATAACAACCCCCCCCCCCTAAATTTTAGAACCTTGACAGAATAATTTATTTCTTGCTCACATCATAGTCTGACATGGGTGTTTTTTAGGTGAGAATGGCTTTCCTCTGTGTGATAACTCAGGGACCCTCTCTCTTTCCTTCTTGTTGCTCTGTCATGAGTTAGGACCTTGGAGTCCTCTGCTTCCAGAAATGGAATAAGAGGACAGAGGTGGCATACCTCTCTTTCAATTGCCTTGGCGCTCACATTCTATTGATTGAAACTAGTAAAATGGCACCACCAAAATACACATGAGGCTGGGGAATATATTCCTTGCTGGGTCAGTGGCAACTTTTTAATAAAGAAGGGGAAGCATAAATTGTCAATGAAGAAGTGACTGTTGGCTGCCATCTATTCTTGAAACTGTCTACCCTTTAACATCATTTTACAGAACTCTTTCCTGTCTCTCCTTTTACCTTTCTGACAATGCAGTATCTTCTTTCCATTCCTTCCTCTCACACTTTGCTGCATGTCAGAACTCTTTATGATTTCCACCCTATTCTGCCCTCTCCACACAAGCTTTTATAGGTTCAACTAAAATCTGCATACTGATTGCTCACAAATTTCTATCTTCAGCCAACTTCTCCCTGGAGCTTCAAACTATGTATTAAATAATTTTTTGGACACATCTGCTGGAAAACCAATAGTATCCTTGAATTTGCTGTGTCTGAAACTAAACTCTTTATCTTTTCTCACTCTCATCTTCAAAAGGAATCCTGCTTCTGCATTAACTAGTTAATAACGTTACCGTATTATTTAGTCAACCAATAGAAATCTGGGAGTCACCCTAAAATACTGTTTGTTTTTCACAATTCTCTCCCTTCCTATGCCCCACTTCCCATTAAAAATCAACCTCTAAATAGCATTCTTTTAAAGTATTTTACAAACTATTTCATCCATTGTTTCAATAACCTTATTTTATGTTAATATTTTATGACACTAAAGCAGATGCATATACTGTGATGATAAATTTTAGGGGTCAACTTGACTGGATCATGGGATTCCCAGATAGCTGGTAAAGCACTATTTCTGGGTGTGTCTGTAAGGGTATTTCTGGAAGAGATCAGCAATGATTCAGTAGAATGAGTAAGGAAGATCTGTCCTCACCCAGTAAGGGTAGGCACCATCCCACTGGCTAAAGCCCATATAGGACTGGAGGAAAGGCGAATTCTTTCTTTTTGTTCCTCTCTCTCTCTTCTGGAGCTGGGACACCCCTCTTCTCTGGCCCTTTGATACCAGAACTCCAGGTTCTTTGGCTTTTGAACTTTACTTGCACCAGCACACCCCCGGCTCCTCGGCCCTTCAGCCTCAGACTGAGAATTACACCATTGGCTTCCCTAATTCTGAGACTTTCAGACATGGACTGAGCCATGCTGCTGTCTTCCCTGGTTCTCCAGCTTGCAGATAGCTTGTCATGAGTCTTCTCATAATTCTCCTAATAAACCCCTTTCATAGATGTATGTGTACGTGTATATCTACATCTCTATTTATCTATAATTATATCTCTATATATCTCCTATTGGTTCAATCTTTCTATCAGGAGAACCCTGATACATAGACAATATGTTTAAAAGCATTTTAAAAGACAAAAAATTGGTTACAGTTTGAACATTTGAAAAATAAGGATAAGTTAAATGAGAAATTAACTAACTAATTAACTAATATAAAATGAGAAATTGGCTCATAATGTTGTCGAGGCTGAGAAGTCCCACCATCTGCAGTCAGTGAGCTGGAGACCCAGGAGAGTCAATGGTATAGTTCCAGTCCCAGTCTAAAGGCCTGAGAAGCAGGGTAGTGGATGGTATAAATTTCAGTCCAACTCTGAGTCTGAAAGGTAGGAGAGCAATATGCCAGCTTAAAGATAATAATGCAGAGATTAAGTGAAATCTCCCTTACCCGAATTTTTGTTTGATTCAGTCCTCCAGTGGATTGGATGAGGTCTGCCATCCAATTTTCCCCATGGGAAAGGTAATCTGCTTCTTTTAGTCTACTGGTTCAGATGTTAATCATATTTAGAAACACCCTCAGACACACCCAGAATAATGTTTAATCAAATATCTAGGCACCCATGGCCAAGTCAATTTGACACGTAAAATTATCACACTAATATATTGTGAACATTTTCTGTATTATTATTTATCAAAGCCATGATTTTATTCCTGGTATAATCATAAATTTTATAGATATATTATTAATCATTTAAAAATCCCCCGTTGCTTGATAAAAAACTGTTATGAACTTTTACCAACAGAAAAATGTAACAAACATCTTTGTATGCATATCTCATATCTCTGCTTCCATAGCTGTCTATAGTGATATGTTGTGGAATGGTCTGTCTGCTCATCTTTGCTTCCTTTCAGGAACTCCCACTTAGTGTGACTCTGATGGGGCAATTTAGCCTAATGCACCACCCCATCCAACCAACACCACCACAGGAGTGGTAACCGGATCAAGTTAGACAATCAGAACAACCCATTCTTATCTCTCAGGGATGGTTCAGTGATGGGTATGGGCACCACACCCAGTGACGTGGAGTGCTCCCTGAGACTTTGTCAATGGAACCGTCATGGAAGATGGATTTATTATGTCGGAATTGCTGAACTGTGAGGATGTGATGTACATTCTTGGTGGCCAGCTCCTTAGCCTTGAGGATAAAATGTTTCCATGGAATAAGGTGAATGTACAGAGAAAGGAAGGGTTAAGAGACACAGAGAAAGCAAAGGTTAAGAGATGCAGAGAAATACAGACTTCCCTGTAACTTTATTGATCCCTTATTCATTGTTGCCTATAGAAAATGTCCTCTTGGAATTCTCAATTACTTAGACTAATAAGTCCCATTTGTGTGTAGATTATTGTGTATGAATGGTAGATCTGTCATTTTCTTTTTTTTTTAAATTATATTTTAAGTTCTAGGGTACATGTGCATAACGTGCAGGTTTGTTACATATGTATACTTGTGCCATGTTGGTGTGCTGCACCCATCAACTCATCAGCACCCATCAACTCGTCATTTACATCAGGTATAACTCCCAGTGCAATCCCTCCCCCCTCCCCCCTCCCCATGATAGGCCCTGGTGTGTGATGTTCCCCTTCCCGAGTCCAAGTGATCTCACTGTTCAGTTCCCACCTGTAAGTGAGAACATGCGGTGTTTGGTTTTCTGTTCTTGCGATAGTTTGCTGAGAATGATGGTTTCCAGCTGCATCCATGTCCCTACAAAGGACACAAACTCATCCTTTTTGATGGCTGCATAGTATTCCATGGTGTATATGTGCCACATTTTCTTAATCCAATCTGTCACTGATGGACATTTGGGTTGATTCCAAGTCTTTGCTATTGTGAATAGTGCCGCAATAAACATACGTGTGATCTCTCATTTTCAATTGATGGGGACAGATTTTTAAAAATTAGATTACTTAGACATAAGTAATGAACACCAATTAAATAATTTTATCAGATTACTTTTTAAAAACATTGTATTAATTTATATTTTTAATCAGCAGTTTATTAAAATAATAACATAACAAAAATATAAAAATAATAGAAAGAATAACATAGCATTAGGAAGAAATATTTAAGTAAGTACTATTATATAGGCACTAAACCCAGGGTTATTTTTGCCAGGGAGTAAATTGTACATATGTTTGCTTTCCATTCATATATATATACTCATTGTTTACTAAGGGCACATTGAAATAGACATTAATAAAATGGAACAAGAGTCTTAAATATAGAGAATAAATCATATACACTGCGATTTATTGTGTGTGACTTTGTTTTTCTTTTAAACTTTTAAAACAAAAATAGCTGGCTTAGCCATTGTATGCTAAAGAAAATAAATGTACGACACATAAAACCCAATGTTTTCAGAAAGGTAATGCTGTTTGTCATAATATGTAAATCTCGGTGACCTATTACTACACAGACTACATTTATTATTCAAGCTGGAGCAATTGTAAGAATGAAGGGGAGAGTTCTTAATAAATACACTGGGACGAGCAGTGTAAACTGAAACTGTTCTGTGCATAGTGGGACATATAGTCACTTGATTTCATACAATGTCTATTTTTTACTTAAATAAAGAGATGCTGTTGTATTGGCAGATATTTTGAACTCTGATTCACACAATTATTTGTGGGTCCAGAGACTTTCATCTCTGACATGTGGCTTCTAAGAGTACACTGGGTGTTGCCTTCGAGGAGGATTTATGGATGATGCCTGGAAATGAGGCAAATCATATTCACCCGCATTCCATTGGCAAGAACTCAGTCATTTGGCCACATCTAAATACAATGGTGGCTTCAAATTGTAGTCCATTTAAATATGCAGGAGGAAAGGGACAATGGTTCAGCAACAGCCAGCCAGTGTTTTTTCACAGCTTAAAAATAGAACATTTTAAATAATCTTTGTGTGTTTATAGAAACATGGAAAAAAATGGATCCAGAAGAAAAACAACTGTAGGTTGATATTATATTTTATCTCTAGAACATTATTGTTCTGATATTTCTAAACTAGCCCTGAAAGAGATTCAGTTAAAATATATAAGATAAAATTTATCTCCTATTAGATTACACTGTTCAAAAATTCTGTCACATCTAATTTTTATCAGAACCCATGTGCTTAATCCCATTTTATTTCAACAACTCTATATAATATGAAGAGCATGAGATTCCGAGTCAGAAAGACCTGAGTCACAATCCTGATTACTGTTTATTCGATGAAGGATCTTGAAGAAGATACTTTACCTTTTTAAGCCTCAGTTTTCTGTCCTGTAAAATGGAGGCAAATGCTTATCTCAGAAGGTTGTTGTGAGAATTAATTAAGATGAATACTTAACATGCCAAGTTTAATGCTTCCCCTATAGAAGATGGTCAATAAGGCTGATCCCTTTCTCCTAGAGTACTTAACTTCTGTGGGATTAAATAATTGCTACTCCAAACAACTGTCCCCTCTCTCTAATTAATAAAGCATGTCAACTGCAAAGACTTCATTTTAATCTTGAAGTGCAGACATTTTGTAGTTGCTAAAGTGTTTACAAAGGTTACTCTTCTTCAAATACATTTTAAAAACAATTCAGTGTAACAAATCCTATTCTCCCCACCTCCCTAATTTTGTATGATGGCTTCATACATTGAGTTCATTGTTCGATAGATTTCTAAGATGTTATGAGTGCAGAACACAAACTAATTTTTCATGCCATAATAAATTTATTTTTTTCCCAAAGGAAGGGAGAGTTTTTTTTTTTGTTTTTTTTTTTTTTTTCAGAAATAACGGTGCCTTGAAAGATAGTTGAGACTAGGGAAGAATGATGTGGAAATAGAAGGTGAGCTCTCAGAACCTGACAGTACACCGCCGCAGTTCATGCTCTAACAGTCAGTGTGTGTCACAAACTAGGTGATTCTTCAGGAGGTTAAAGGTTGAATATAATCCTAGCAATCTTCGTGTCTGAGTAGGCTCTTCAGCAATATCTTTGTTTTGGGGCTTTGGTAACACATACAGTCTACTTGAGTTTTAAGGCTGCTTTTTACTAATGTCTCAAAAGAATGTGAAAGCCTAACAGAATTTAATACTAGCTACTAAAATCAGACCAGGCTGTCACAGAGTTAAAATTTTTTTTTTCTGAAAAGTAAGAACATGTTGCTTTTCTGAGACCTTTAGTGGAATGACCTGAGTGCATATCTAAGTGATTTTCAAATATGTAGTTATTACCACGTCTTGCCTATAAAGATCCACTTAAAAAGAAAGAGAGAGGGAGAGACAGAGTGCTCTGTCATCCAGGCTGGAGTGCAGTGGCACAATCCTAGCTCACTGCAACCTCGACTTCCTGGGTTCGAGTAATCCTTCCACCTTAGCCTCCTAGTAACTAGGACTACAGGTGGGGCCCACCATGCCCTTCTAATTTTTATTTTTTCTATAAAGATTGGGGTTTTGCTATATCACCCAGGCTGGTCTCGAACTGCTGACCTCAAAGCGATCCTCCCACCTCAGCCTCTTAAAGTGCTGGGATTACAGGTGTAAGCTACTGTGCCTGGCCAACAGCCCACTCTTTTAAGTCTACACGTGGTATTAAACTATTTCTCTGCTTAAAGGATTTACAGCAATATTAAAGGACTAATTTCATTCCAGGCTACGTTTGGTTGCTTAATAACTTTTGGGAAGGGAAGAATCCACTGGCAGCTAAGAAAATACAGGCAAACCTATGAAGAATCCTGCCTCTGTTTTCACATTTAACTACCTGCCTTATCATCCCAGATATTTCCTGTTTGGCCACGACCCTCATTGTGTCCCTTTTCTTGATGGCCTTAATTCCCATGAGTTGCGAACTGCCACACACTACATCTTTATTGCACCTCATTTATTCACTGTTCCAGATGCAGACTATATTTTCCGATAAATGAATCTTGGCCAAGTGTTAATGAGCAAGGACTAGTAAGATGATTTTTGGTAATATATTCATTTTAGCTGAGACGTTTAGACAAATTTACTCTGCACTTGTTTTCTAAAACATAAATGGCTGGCATTTTAGGCTTGCATAGAGCTGATTTTAATGACACTTAAATATAGGGTGGACCGTGGTTATCAGCAACCCTGTGTTCCTTTGTGGCAAGAAAAAAGGTTGGACCAAATTGAATAGTCTGGTGGCTCTTTATTAATATTTTGAAGGAATGTCTGTAAAATAAATTGTGGTGCGGTGCCATGTGCCTCCAGGGACCTCTAACACATTTTTAGTGCTTGTTAAATTCAAAGTGATGCTGAAATTATAGCAAAGTAATAACAAACTGACCAAAGTTTAATAGCAAACTTCCATTTTCTGCATCAAGCATTTGCTGAATACAGATCTAGAAATTTAAATCTTTCCTTCTCTGGAGATGAGCAGTTCTCATGAACAGACCAAGAAATTCGCCTGTAGGCCTTCAAAGAGTTCACTTGAAGGTCTCCTTTCACTAGGACAGATGACTTAGCAGGAAGGATGGGCTGCAGAAATGTTGTCTTTTCCAATTTTACACTTTTCTTTCCTCAGTCTTAGCTTATAAAGATCTAATTTTGCCTCCTTTTTTGCATCACTTTTCATATCTTGACACAGGGCATCTCTCATATTTCTGCTCAGATCAAGGGCAGAGCTAGGCAGATCAAGGTAGAATAAGTTTTAGCTAAATGTTTATGCCTGTTCTGAAAATTTACAGCTTGCATGGAACACTTGCAGAGGTCATAGAAAAAAACCATTTTTTTCTTACCTAAATTACTTTAATTTAGTCTAACAAATCAAAAGTCAAATGCAATGCAACCTATTCTATGGTTCGTGGGTTTCTAAAATAAAATTGAAATTGATCCCAGAAGACTAGAAGGTATTCCAATGTTTTGAAAATGAGCGATAAAAATAATTGTTCATTCTTTTCAAGCAAAATATTATTTATGGGAAGAACAATGAGAAACTGGGAGATTCCACAGCCAGATGGGTGGCCTTGTGTAGACAAAACACAACTGATTAAATTTTGTACTTTGGTGTCAGGTAGACACAGCAAATATTGATGACTCATTCTATAATGGATTCCTTGTCTTTTTAGGATTCATGTGGTCAGCCTTCTTATGACAATTTAAAAAACAAAGTTTGTTTTTTTAATAGTTATAGTCTGCTAAATTTTCATAAGAAAATTTATAATGTGATATCACATAACATGTTCAAATGGTAGCATCATAAAAGCTTTAAAGTTCATGTTTTCAGATATCTCCCCAGGTTTGTGCCATTAGTATATCAGACTCACAGTTATCAAAGCCTCAACAGTATTCAAATGTGATATCTACAAAATTTGATCCCTGCAATTATACTGATATAATCTATACAAATGATATATGCTAAGTTAACTATTTAAGAGTGGTTTACTCTAGGTCCCCCAGATAGTCTAAAATCTAGAAGGTTTTTGACACTATGGATTTGAATGATAATACTATTGTCATCCCCCTAAAATCAACACTAGTTTTTTGGTTGGTTCTGGTACTTACGCGTGCGCGTGTGTGTGTGTGTGTGTATGTGTTTTAAGCATTGGCCAAAGGTAGCAGGTGGCATAGATGGCTGACAAGATCTTTTGCTTTGCCAAAGTAGACCAGAGATTTTTAAAACAACTGATTTCAGATATTCTATAATTTCTACTGTCCGGGGAAGGCACTGAAGGCTTTTAATCATCTGTAGAGAAGAGTTGATTTTAAAACAGCTTTTCTGGTGTTCCTCTTTAATCAAAATCTTCTCATTCTCTTTCCTTGCAGGGTCTTAGGCCCTTGTTTTCTGAGATAAATCACTCTCTTTCTTCCCAAAGCAAAATGAAAGGGGCAATTATACCCTTGGTGATTCTTAATTGTCCCAATTAACGAAGTCAGTTTCTGGAGTCTGAGCTGAAAATGAAGCTTACAATGCACCCTCAATACATGAAATTTGGAAAGTCAATTTGAATATTTTTTTGTTTGTTCAAGAAAATTTGACTATTTGAATATTGAACTGCAGTCACTATACTGGTACTCTAAATTTAGCTTAGAATAAAAATGCTTTCTCTCCCTCCCTATATCCTCAGTTAAATTAAAGGGAAGAAAAACAAAACAAACAAACAAAAAACAGTATTATCACTCAAATAAACTTTATTTTATTTATTTTTTACAGCCTAGAGGACTTTATTTTTCTTACAGCAATTCTGCTGTGAATTCGTAGGGAATGGGCTCCAGCAGCTCAGGCTACTTTCCACTGGGTCTCACAAAGTGTACTTCTCTTCTCTTTGGCTTCCTTTTGTTGTTGTTGTTGTCGTTGTTGTTTTGTTATTTTGTTTTGAGACGGAGTCTTGCTTCGTCATCCAGGCTGGAGTGCAGTGGCGTGATCTAGGTTCACTGCAACCTCCGCCTCCCGGGTTTAAGTGATTCTCTTGCCTCAGCCTCCCGAGTAGCTGGGATTACAGGTGTCCACCACCACACCCAACCAATTTTTGTATTTTTACTAGAGACGGGGTTTCACCATGTTGGCCAGGCTGGTCTCGAACTCCTGAGCTCAAGTGATCCGTCCACTCTGGTCTCTCAAAGTGCTGGGATTATAGGCATGAGTCACCATGCCTGGCCTGGCTTCCTTCTTTTTCTGGTTGTTTTCTTTCACGTGTTTCAGGATGCTATCTTGGCTCTTCAAGTGCTTAAAATGCTGAACATGTATATTAATTCGCTTGGCAAGAACCTTGCTCTTACCTTTTTTGCTGACAACCCTGCCAGCAGCGTGCTGGGGAACACTCTTCCAGTTTTGGCATGGCAACACTTACAGGGCATTCTCTTCTAAACAATACCTATTCTACAATGTCTACAATATCACCTTTTTTGTAGATTCCCATTTATGCACCCAAAGGAGCAACTCCATGTTTTCCAAAAGGCCCAAAGAACGTATAGTAGGCACCTTGTCTTTTTCTCTTTATGTTTGTCATTTTGGTGAATTACTGAAAAATGGAGGTTCAGGCCAAAAGGCTTAACCAGATACTGTTCTAAGCAGTAAATTTTTACTTTTTCCAAATATGTTCCTCTTACATCAAATAAGCATTTTCTCTCTGTGTTAAAGCTAATTAATTTGCCAGTGACTATCAATATATCAAATAACTTTACCAAATACTGTTGTAAAAAGCACTGTGCTGGCCCAATAGACAAATTAAAACCTAGGTTATGTAATCTAGATGTACCTTTTGCTTACATATGGGAGAATTTGAAAGATTCATTTATTAGTGACTGTAATATACAGAGGAATTTAAGTTAAAAGATGTTTTGGAAAAATTCAAATATTATTACTAAGGGGAAGTAAAAATAAACATATATGTTTCACATCACTGGGTCAGAAGAAAGCAAATGCAGTATCTATCAATCCAACTCAAAAAAATAAACAGCAAGAAAATACAAATACTTTATACTCTGTATACTCTATTAAAAGTCAAAGAGTCTCAGAAAGATTTGAAATCTGACTGTATGCTGTTTTACAAGAGACACACCTAGAACCAAATGATACAGAAAAGTTTAAAATAAAAGGGCAAGCAAGCATTTTTTTAACATAAAGGCAAATAGAAAAGACAGGCATATGATATTTGTTTCAGACAACATTAAATAAGACAAAAGGTGCTTTTTTATATTTTCAAGTGAACAATTCTCATCGCATTTCTAGCAGTCGTGATCCTTTATAAAAAATAATATGGCATTAAAATACTTGAAACAAAAAATGTTAGAAATACAAGGGAAAAGAGAAATTGAGTTGTTGTGGGTAAATTAAGGAAACTTTCCAGGCTTATTTAGAAAGAGGTGTATGTACTATTTTCTTAGGCATTTTTGATGGAACATGACCCATCTAGTTCTTGGCTGGGCCTAGAATGAGCAGGCTCAGATATTTTTTCTTAGTTTAGGTTACATCCTGCCCTAACAACGTTTATTAACAACTGTTGTAGAGATACCAATATCTGTAGAACGAAATTCATTATTTTTCCCTCAGAAATCAGTCTGTCTTGGATGCTAAAACCCATTAAATTGTAACACAATTCACTCAAGCTGCTAAACTGTAAACATGTCATCCTTGACTCTCCTTATCTCTAAAGTGTATCTATTGAATCCGGCTCCTCCTCTCCCCCTCACTATCACTGTCTTATTTTGGGCTTTCTTTGATGTAACCAGTGTTGTCCCTAGCATTGGACTCATACAAACCTGATCACACCGTTTTCTTTAGAAACCTGTGTTAGTTTCCTTTGCCCAGACTATAGGATCAAAATCGAACTCCTTACATGGTTTAAATGCCTTTAACGATCTGCCCTTCTCCCCACATCTTTCCAGGTTTATCGTTTTCCATTCTTCCTCTAATCTTCCATTCACTTAAAATGTATTGCTATGCTAAGTTTCAAATAATTAACCAAAACACCAGACTCAAGAATAACTTTCTCTGATTCCTTTTTTTACTCATTTTTAAAATCTTTAAGTTGCATATAATTTAATCAGCATATATCTATGTGTATATATGAGATATATAGTCATGTTCACTTAATGATGGGGTTATGTTCTGAGAAATGTGTCATTAGACAATTTTGTCATTGTGCAAACATCATAGTTTACTTGCACAAACCTAGATGGTAGCCTACTACACAATTAGGCTATAAGGTATAGTCTATTGCTCCTAGGCTACAAACTGGTACAGTATATTACTGTAGTAAATCCTGTAGGCGATTGTAGCGCAATAGTAGTTGTATATTTATTTACTTTTTGTTGTTTATAAGGTTTTGTTAAAATTAGCTTTAACATTAATAATACACCATACAAAGGTAAAATATGATTTTCTCTTCTGAACAAAATGTGTAATATTAAAAGAAAAGATTTTATTTACTTCTTGAGTAAACTGCAGGGAGAAAATGTAACAGGAGAGACAGATGTAGTTGGCCTCATGTTGTCTTTATTAGGTCTTACTGTGTGGGAAGCAGAATCTCCTCTCTGTTAAATGGTAAATGTTTTTATCACTGTCGGTAAATGAAGGACCATTCTATAGTGACTCATGATCCTGTTTTGTGATATCAAGCGTCTTAAAACTTTGATATTTGACTGACTTTCCAATAGCAAAATTAATAGTTCTAGCTTCAAACTTTTTGACCTTAAACTAACTTTTTTGGATATTAGGTTCCCTGAAGTCCAAGAGAAATATATTAGGCTTATTAGACTTATTTGTTATGTTAGTACACAGTAAGCCTTGTCAAATGTAAGGTGGTATTTAGCTTTCTTTGGGTTATATTTATATAGATATGTTGTTCGTATATGTTCTAGGATTGTATGACATTCCTGAAAATCTGATATGTCTTGATATATGTTTTCAGTAATAATTATGATTATGTTAAATTGTTATGTGCCACAGAAATAACCAAATTTCCTTGTCAATGGTGTCTTTTACTATGGCTGTCCTAAAAGTTTTGTTATCCAAAGTTGTTGTTTTGCTTTGATCCTTCTCAAAAAGTGACTGACTTACAATCAGCCACAGTCCAGGGCTTGCTTTGGAGGGATTTATGAAAATAAACTCTCTTCTTTTCTGTAAAAACAGTAAAAAAAGAAAGAAAAAATATCATTTTCTTTTTTTGTGTGTGTGTTCATTTGTATATCTTTCTTTTTTAACCTATTTTTTATTTCAATAGGTTTTATGGGAACAGGTGGTGTTTGGTTACATGAATAAGTTCTTTAGTGGTGATTTCTGAGATTTTGGTGCATCATCACTCAAGCAGTGTACACTGTACCCAATGTGTAGTCTTTTATCCCTCAACCCTCCCACCCTTTTTCCCAAGTCCCCAAAGTCCACTGTATTATTCTTTTTTTTTTTTTTTTTTTTTTTTTTTTTGAGACGGAGTCTCGCTCTGTCGCCCAGGCTGGAGTGCAGTGGCCGGATCTCAGCTCACTGCAAGCTCCGCCTCCCGGGTTTGCGCCATTCTCCTGCCTCAGCCTCCCGAGTAGCTGGGACTACAGGCGCCCGCCACCTCGCCCGGCTAGTTTTTTTGTATTTTTAGTAGAGACGGGGTTTCACCAT
Source organism: Macaca mulatta (assembly GCF_049350105.2). Classification (NCBI taxonomy): domain Eukaryota; kingdom Metazoa; phylum Chordata; class Mammalia; order Primates; family Cercopithecidae; genus Macaca; species Macaca mulatta. The sequence goes on from NC_133422.1 coordinate 69,147,830, forward strand.
GTTAGCCAGGATGGTCTCGATCTCCTGACCTTGTGATCCGCCCGTCTCGGCCTCCCAAAGTGCTGGGATTACAGGCTTGAGCCACCGCGCCCGGCCCACTGTATCATTCTTATGACTTTGAGTCCTCATAGCTTAGCTCTCAATTATGAGAGCATACCATGTTTGGTTTTCCATTCCTGAGTTACTTCACTTAAAATAATAGTCTCCAATTCCATGCAGATTGCTGCAAATGCCATTATTTTTTTCCTTTTTATGGCTGAATAGTATTCCATGTTGTATATATACCACATTTTATTTATCCACTCACTGATTGATGGGCATTTGGGATAGTTCTATATTTTTGCAAATTGTGCTGCTATAAACATGCATGTGCAAGTATCTTTTTCGTATAATGACCTCTTTTCCTCTGGGTAGATACCAGGAGTGGGATTGCTGGATCAAATGGCTTCTACTTTTAGTTCTTTAAGGAATCTCAACACTGTTTTCCACAGTGGTTTTACTAGTTTACATTCCAAAGAACAGTGTAAAAGTGTTCTTCTTTACCACAGCCAGGCCAACATCTATTATTTTTTGATTTTTTGATTATGGCCATTCTTTCAGGGGTGAGGTGGTATCACATTGTGGTTTTGATTTGCATTTCCCTGATAATTAGTGATGCTGAGCATTTTTTCATATGCTTGTTGACCATTTATGTATCTTGTTTTGATAACAGTCTATTCATGTCCTCAGTTCACTTTTTGATTGGATTATTATTATTATTATTTTGCAGATTTATTTGAGTTCTTTGTAGATACCAGACATTAGTCCTTTGTCAGATGTGTGGAATGTGAAGATTTTCTCCCACTGTGTAGGTTGTCTGTTAACTCTGCTGATTATTTCTTTTGTTGTGCAGAAACTTTTTAGTTTAATTAAATTCCATCTATTTATCTTTGTTTTTGTTGCATTTGCTTTTGGGTTCTTGGTCATGAAATCTTTGCCAAAGCAAATGTATAGGAGGGGTTTTCCAATGTTATCTTCTAGAACTTTTATGGTTTCATGTCTTATATTTAAGTCTTTGATCCATCTTGGGTTAATTTTAGTATAAGGTGAGAGATGAGGATCCAGTTTTACTATTTTACACGTGGTTTGCCAATTATCCCAGCACCATTTGTTGAATAGGATGACCTTCCCCCACTTTATGTTTTTGTTTGCTTTGTTGAAGATTGGTTGTCTGCATTTGACTTATTTCTGGGTTCTCTATTCTGTTCCATTGGTCTATGTGCCTATTTTTATACCAGTACTATGCTGTTTCAGTGACTATGGCCTTATAATATAGTTTGAAGTTGGGTAATGTGATGCCTCTAGATTTGTTCTTTATGCTTAGTCTTATTTTGGATATGTGGGCTCTTTTTTTGTTCCATATGAATTGTAGAATTTTTTTTCAAGTTCTGTGAAGAATGATGGTTGTATTTTGATGGGAATTGCATTGAATTTGTAGACTGCTTTTGGAAGTATTATCATTTTCATAATATTCATTCTACCCATCCATGAGAATGATATATGTTTCCAATTGTTCATGTCGTCCATGATTTCTTTCAGTAGTGTTTTGTAGTTTTCCTTGTAGAGGTCTTTCATGTCATTGGTTAGGTATATTCCTAAGTATTTTGTTTTATTTTTCAGCTATTGTGAAAGGGGTTGAGTTACTGATTTGATTCTCAGCTTGGTCACTGTCAGTGTATGGCAGAGCTACTGATTTGTGTACATTAATTTTGTATCCTGAAACTTTGCTGAATTCATTTATCAGTTCTAGGAGCTTTTTGTGGGAGTCTCTAGGGTTTTATAAATATATAATTGTATCATCAGCAAACAGTGACCATTTGACTTCCTTTTTTACCAATTTGGATGCCCTTTATTTGTTTCTCTTGTCTAATTGCTCTGTCTCGGACTTCCAGTGTTAGGTTGAATAGAAGTGGTGAATGTGGCCATCCTTGTCTTGTTCCAGTTCTCAGGGGGAATAATCTCAACTTTTCTGTGTTCAGTATAATGTTGGCTGTAGGTCTGTCCTAGATGGCTTTTATCACATTGAGGTATATCCCTTTTATGCCCATTTTGCTGAGGGTTTTAATCATAAAGCGACGCTGGATTTTGTCAAATGCATTTTCTGCATCTATTGAGATGATCATGTGATTTTTGTTTTTAATTCTGTTTATGTGGTGTATCACATTTATTAACTTGTGAATATTAAACCATCCCTGCATCCCTAGTATGAAACACAGTTGATCTTGGTGGATTATCTTTTTGATATGCTGTTGGATTCAGTTACCTAGTATTTTGTTGAGGATTTTTGCATCTGTGTTTATCAGGGATATTGATCTATAGTTTTCTTCTTTTGTTATGTCCTTCCCTGGTTTTGGTATTAGGGTGATACTGGCTTCATAGAATGATTTAGGGAGCATTCTCTCGTTCTCTATCTTGTGAAATAGTGTCAATAGGATTAGTACCAATTTTTCTTTGAATGTCTCATAGAATTCACCTGTGAATCTGTCTGGTCTTGGACTTTTTTTGTGGTTGGCAATTTTTTTATGATCACTTCAATCTCACGGCTTGTTATTGGTTGATTCAGAGTTTCTATTTCATCTTGGTTTAATTTAGGAGGCTTGTATATTTCCAGGAACGTATACATCTCTTCTAGGCTTTCTAGTTTATGTGCATAAAACTGTTTGTTCATAGTAGCCTTGAATGATCTTTTGTATTTCTGTGGTATCAGTTGTAATATCTCCTGTATTAGTCTGTTTACATGCTGCTGATAAAGACATACCTGAGACTGGGTAATTTACAAAAGAAAGAGGTTTATTGGACTTACAGTTCCACATGGCTGGGAGGCCTCACAATCATGGCAGAAGGCAAGGAGGATCAAGTCACATCTTACATGGATGGCAGGAGGAAAAAAGAGAGCTTGTGCAGGGCAACTTCCTTTTAAAAACTGTCAGATCTTGTGAGACCCATTCACTATCATGAGAATAGCACGGGAAAGACCTGACCCCATAACTCACTCATCTCCCACCAGGTCCCTCCCACAACATGTGGGAATTGTGGGAGCTACAAGATGAGATTTGGGTGGGGACACAGAGCCAAGCCATATCATTCTGCCCCTGGACCCTTTCAAATCTCGTATCTTCACATTTCAAAACCAATCATGCGTTCCAACAGTCCACCAAAGAAAGTCTCAGCTCATTTCAGCATTAACTCAAAAGTCCACAGCCCAAAGTCTTATCCAAGATAAGGCAAGTTCCTTCTGTCTATGAGCCTGGAAAATCAAAAGCAATTTAGTTACTTGCTAGATACAATGGGTGTACTGGGGTTGGGTAAATATAGCCATTACAAATGGGAGAAATTGGCCAAAACAAAGGGGCTACAGGCTCCATGCAAGTTCGAAATCCATCAGGGCAGTCAAATCTTAAAGCTCCAAAATGACCTCTTTTGACTTCATGTCTCACATCCAGGTCATGCTGATACAGGATGTAGCTGGCTTTGCAGGGTACAGCCTCCCTCCTGGCTGCCTTCATGGGCTGGTGTTGAGTGTCTGCAGCTTCTCCAGGTACGCAGTACAAACTGTCAGAGGATCTACCATTCTGGCGTCTGGAGGACAGTGGCCCTCTTCTCACAGCTCCACTAGGCAGTGCCCCAATAGGGAATCTGAGTGGGGACTCTGACCCCACATTTTCCTTCTGCACTGCCCTAGCAGAGGTTCTCCATGGGGACCCTGCCCCTGCAGCAAACTTCTACATGGGCATCCGGACATTTCCATATATCCTCTAAAATCTAGGCAGAGGTTTCCAAACCTCAATTCTTGACCTCTGTGCACTCACAGGCTCAACATCACATGGAAGCTGCCAAGGCTTGAGGCTTGCACCCTCTGAAGCCACAGCCTGAGCTCTATGTTGGTGCCTTTCAGCCATGGCTGGTGCAGTCACTAGGCTGCACACAGCATGGGGACCCTGGGCTCAGCCCACAAAACCACTTTTTCCTCCTGAGATTCCAGGCCTGCAATGAGAGGAACTTCCACAAAAGTCTCTGACATGCCCTGGAGACATTTTCTTCATTGTCTTGGTGATTAACATTTGGCTCCTTGTTACTTATGCAAATTTCTGCAGTGGGCTTGAATTTCTCCTCAGAAAATGGGATTTTCTTTTCCATTGCATTGTGAGGCTGCAAATTGTCCAAACTTTTTTGCTGTTTCCCTTTTGAAACTGAATGCCTTTAACAGCATCCAAGTCACCTCTCGAATGCTTTGCTGTTAGAAATTTCTTCCACCAGATACTCTAAATCATCTCTCTTAAGTTCAAAGTTCCATAAATCTCTAGGGCAGGGGCAAAATGCCTCAAGTCTTTTTGCTAAAACATAACAAAAGTCACCTTTGCTCCAGTTCCCAACAAGTTCCTCATCTCTATCTGAGACCACTTCAGCCTGGATTTCATTTTCAATATCATTATCAGCATTTTGCTCAAAACCATTCAACAAATCTCTAGGAAGTTCTAAACTTTCCCACATTTTCCTCTCTTCTTCTGAGCCCTCCAAACTGTTCCAACCTCTGCCTGTTACCCAGTTCTGAAGTTGTTTCCACGTTTTTCAGGTTTCTTTTCAGCAGCCCCCACACCTGATACCAATTTATTGTATTAGTCCACTTTCACACTTCTGATAAAGACATACCTGAGACTGAGCAATTTACAAAAGAGAGAGGTTTATTGGACTTACAGTTCCACATGGCTGGGGAGACCTCACAATCATGACAGAAGGTAAGGAGGAGCAAGTCACATCTTACGTGGATGGCAGGAGGCAAAAAGAGAGCTTCCATTTTTAAAACCGTAGGATCTTGTGAGACTCATTCACTGTCATGAGAACAGCACAGGAAAGACCCGCCCCCATAATTCAGTTATCTCCCACTGGGTCCTTCCCACAACACGTGGGAATTATGGGAGCTACGAGATGAGGTTTGGGTGGGGACACAGAATCAAACCATATCATCTCTCATTTCATTTCTAATGGAGCTTATTTGGACCTTCTGTTTTCTTGGTTAATCTCACTAATGATATCAACTTTATTTATCTTTTCAGAGAACCAGCTTTTTGTTTCATTTATCTTTTATACATTTTTGTTTCAATTTCATTTAATTCTGCTGTGATCTTTGTTATTTCTTTTCTTCTGCTGGGTTTGGGTTTGGATTATAGTTTCTCCTGTTCCATGAGGTGTGACCTAAGATTGTCTATTTGCGCTCCTTCAGACTTCCTGATATAGGCATTTAATATTATGAACTTTCCTCTTAGCACCACTTTTGCTATATCCCACAGGTTTTGATAGGTTGTGTCACTATTTTTGTTCAATTCAAAGAATTTTTAAGTTTCTATCTTGATTTCATTGTTAACTCAACAATCATTCAGGAGCAGGTTATTTAATTTCCACGTATTTGCATGGTTTGGGAGGTTCCTTTTGGAGTTGATTTCCACTTGTATTCCACTGTGATCTGAGAGAGTACTTGATATAATTTCGATTTTCTTAAATTTACTGAGACTTGTTTTGTGGCCTATCACATGGTCTATCTTGAAGAATGCTCCATGTGCTGATGAGTAGAATGTATATTCTGCAGTTGGTGGGTAGAATATTCTGTAAATATCTGTTGAGTCCATTTGTTGTAGGGTATAGTTTAAGTCCATTGTTTCTTTGTTGACTTTCTGTCTTGATGACCTGTCTAGTGCTGTCAGTGGAGTACTAAATTCCTCACTCTTATTTAGTTGCCATCTATCTCATTTTTTAGGACTACTAGTAATTGTTTTATAAATTTGGGAGCTCCAGTGTTAGGTGCATATAGATTTAGGATTGTGGTATTTTCCTGTTGGACTAATTTTTTAATCATTATATAATGTCCCTCATTGTGTTTTTTAAGTGCTGTTGCTTTAAAGTTTGTTTTGCCTGATATAAGAATAGCTACTCCTGCTCACCTTTGATGTCCATTTTCAATGAATATGTATTTCCACTCCTTTATCTTAAGTTTATGTGAGTCCTTCTGTGTTAGGTGAGTCTCCTGAACAGAGCAGGAAATTGGTTGGTGAATTCTTATTCATACTGCCTTCCTCTATATTTTAATTGGAGCATTTAAGCCATGTACATTCAATGCTAGTATTGAGATGGGAGGTACTATTCTATTCATTGTGCTATTTGTTGCCTGAATACCTTGTGTTTTTTTTCATTGTGTTATTGTTATATATGTCCTATGAGACTTATGCTTTAAAGAAGTTATATTTTGGCATATTTCAAGGATTTGTTTTAAGACTTAGAGCTGCTTTTAGGAGTTCTTGTAGTGACGGCTTGGTAGTCACAAATTCTCTCAGCATTTGTTTGTCTGGAAAAGACTGTATCTTTCCTTCCAGTGAAGTTTAGTTTCACTGGATACAAAATTCTTGGCTGACAGTTGTTTTCTTTAAGGAGACTAAAAATAGGATCTCAATCCCTTCTAGCCTGTAGGGTTTCTGTTGAGAAATATGCTGTTATTCTGATAGATTTTACTTTATAGGTTACCTGATGCTTTTGCCTCACAGCTATTAAAATTCTTTCCTTTGTCTTGACTTTAAATAACCTGATGACTGTATGCCTAGGTGGTGACTTTTTGTGATGAATTTCTCAGGTGTTCTTTAAACTTCTTGTATTTGGATGACTAGATTTCTAGCAAGGTCAGGGAATTTTCCCCTGATTATTCTCTCAAATATCTTTTCCAGACTTTTAGATTTCTCTTCCTCCTTGGGAACACCAATTATTCTTAGGTTTGGATGCTTAACATATTCTCAAACTTCTTGGAGGCTTTGTTCATTTTTTCTTATTCTTTGTTCCTGACAGATTGGGTTAATTCAAAAGCCTTGTCTTCGAGCTCTGAAATTCTTTCTTCTGCTTGTTCGAGTGTATTGTTGAGATTTCGCAATGCATTTTGCATTTCCCTAAGTGCATCCTTAATTCCAGAAGCTGTGATTGGTTTTTTTTTTTTACAGTATCTGTTTCACTGAAGATTTTTCCTTTCACATCCTGTATTATGTTTTTGATTTCTTCAAGTTGGAGTTCACCTTTTTCTGGTGCCTCCTTGATTAGCTTAATAATTGACCTTCTGACTCCTTTTTCTGGCAATTCAAAGATTTTGTCTTGGTTTGGATCCATTGCTGGCGAGCTGGTGTGACCTTTTGGGGGTTGTTAAAGAGCCTTGCTTTGACATATTACCAGAATTGTGTTTCTGGCTTCTTCTCATTTTAGTAGAATATGTCACAGGGAAGATCTGGGATTCAAGAGCTGCTGTTCAGATTCTCTTGTCCCATGGTGTGCTCTTTTGACGTGGTGCTCTTCTCCTTCCTCTAGGGATGGGACTTCATGAGAGCTGAACTGCAGTGATTGTTTTTGCTCATCTGGGTCTAGCCACCCAGCAGAGCTACTGGACTCCAGGCTGGTACTGGGGAGTGTCTGCAGAGTCCTGTGATGTGATCCGTCTTCAGGTCTTTCAGCCGTGGGTACCAGCACCTGCTCCGGGGAGGTAGCAGAGGCACAAAGAGGACTCTATGAGGTTTTTGGTTGTATTTTTGTTTAGTGCACTGGTTCTTCATTGATTGGCCTCCAACCAGGAGGTGGTAGTTTCAAGAGTGCATCATCTGTAGTTGTATAGGGAGGATCAGATGGTAGATGGGGCTATAGAGCTCCCAAGAGATTATGTCCTTTGTTTTTGCAACCAAATGGGTACAGAAAGACCACCAGGTGGGGGTGTGTCGGAGCTCAGACTCTCCTCCAGCAGGGCTTGCTGTGGCTGCTGTAGGGGATGGGGGTGTGGTTCTCAGGCCAATGGAGTTATGTTTCCAGGGGGATCGTGGCTGCCTCTGCTGAGTCACACAGGTCACCAGGGAAACTGTAGAAATCCGACAGTCGAGGAATCACCCCACTCCACTGCAGTGAAGTCCTAAAGGCCAGTCTCACTCTGACCACCTTGCACCCCCAACAGCACTGAGTTTATTTCCAGGCAACTGGTGACCAGGGATGAGAACTTGCCCCAGACCACCAGTGTCCCTGCTGAGAAACCCAGCTGACTTACAGTTTTTTAGAGTCTCAGGGAGCCTGTAGCAGTGATCCAGTTCCTTCAAAAGGTGTGTGGATTCTCTCAGCTTTCCTGGTATGTTGCTGTGGTAGTTGTTGGAGCAAAAGTTCACAATGTGAGTCTCCACATGCTGCTGTGTCTCTGCGAGTGGGAGCTACAAGCTAGTCCAGCCTCCTATCACCATCTTCTCCTCTAGTTGTGTATTTAAACATAGGAAAGATAATATGCTGCACTATGACACTATGATGACTACAATATCACTAGGTGGTAGAAAATTTTCAGTTTCACTAATGATCTTAAGGGTATATACTGTCCATTGTTGACCCAATTGTATATCATAGTGGTCTCATGGAATTATAATATTGTATTTTTACTGTACATTTTTATTTTTTACTTTTCTTTTTTACTATACCACTTTTTTGGTAAAATATTCACATCTTTTGTGTGATTTTTATTAGATTGTTGTGTATACTTGTGGAAAAATATGTTTTATAGATACAGTTGTTGCTTTAAAAAAACTTTTTGACAATGTTTATCTTTGAAATGTTCAGACAACTTTAAAAAATAATTATGGAAATGTCTGCATTTACAGGTAGCATTCTCTATTTGTTTTCTATTTGCCTCATCCATTCTGTGTTACTTTATTTCCTGTTTACCCGATTTATTTTGTTTCAGTTGCATACATTTTAGTATTCTATTTTATTTCTGCTATTGACTTAATCATAATTATTTGTATTATTATTTGTGTAGTTGCTTAAGTATTAACAAAATGTATCTTTAGCTTATCACAGCCTATCTTTAAATAATAATATATTGCTGTATGTGTAATATAAGAACTTTGTAAGAGTACATTTCATTTCTTCCCTACCATACCCTTTGGGCTATTATTTTCATACTTTTTATTTCTACATATATTACAAACTACACACTAACCTACTATTTTTAAAACAATAAATTACTTATTGAATTTAAAAAAAAAATTTTTTTAACAGTTTCCTCCTTGTGTTCAGCCTGTCAGTTTTTTTTGTTTTTTTTTTTTTTTTTAATTTTATACATGTGGGGATACATATGCAGGATGTGCAGGTTTGTTACCTAGGAAAACGTGTGTCATGGTGGTTTGCTGCACCTATCAACCCATCACCTAGGTATTAAGTCCTGCATGCATTAGCTATTTTTCCTGTTCTTTCCATCCCATGCCTCACCCTCCACCTAGACAGGTTTCAATGTGTGTTGTTCCCTTCCCTGTTTCCATGTGTTCTCATCATTCAGCTCCCACTTGTACATGAGAACATGTGGTGTTTGGTTTTCTGTTCCTGTATTAATTTGCTGAGTATAATGGCTTCTAGCTCCATCGATGTCCCTGAAATGGACATGATCTTGTTCCTTTTAATGGCTTCATATTATTCCATGGTGTATATGTACCACATTTTCTTTATCCAGTCTATCATTGTTGGGCATTTGGGTTGATTTCATGTTTTTACTATTGTGAATAGTGCTGCAATTAACATATGTGTGCAAGAATTTTCATTTGAGATAATTTTATATATAGAAAAGTTGCAAAAATGATACAAAGAATTAATATATTCTTTCATCCAGCTTCCCTTAATACTAACATCTTATATTAGCAAGGATAATTATCAAAACAAAGAGACTGACTTTGGCATAATACTTTTAAGCAAACAATAGAGGCTCCTTGAATTCCATCAGTTTTCCAGTAGTTCATTGTTTCTATCTCAGGATTCAATCCAGTATCCCACATTGCAGTTACTTTTTATATCTCTTTAGTCTCCTCTAATCAATGATAATTCTTGAATTTGACACTTTTAATGAATACTGGTTAGTTATGCTGTAGAGTGTCTCTCAATTTGGTTTTGACTGTTGTATTCTTGTGATTAAATTGATACATCTTTGGCAAGTACACTGTAGAAGTGATGTTGTGCCCTTCCCAGTGCATCATATCAGGGTGTACATGATGTCAATATGTCTCATTACAGATGATATTAACTTTAATCATTTTCACTGAAATATTGTCTGCCAGGTTGCTCCACCATGAAGTTATCACTTTCCTTTTTGCAATTAATAAACATATTGGGCAAAATATTGTGAAACCACTCAAACATCATTTTTTCTGAAAACCATGCTCACTGATTTTAGCCATCATCAGTGAGTTTTGCCTGCAGCAATTATTACTGTGATACTTATTTGAGGTTGATTTTGTATTTCCCTCATTTCTTTTATATTTATTAATTGAAATTTTTCTGTAATGAAGAAAAATTTATTCTTCCATGTTTATTTATGTATTCAATTATTTGAAATGAATTGTGAAGTCATAAATGTTTACTCCTTTGAATATTATTTAATATTATCATTTTTAATTTTGTGACTCATGCTATTCTAGTGTTTTCTACACCATGATATATTTCAGGTTCATTTTATTTTATTTTATTTTTTGAATCAGCCTTGGAATAAGCCACTTCTCTGACTAGCCATGGTTCTTTTGATGGGCAAATGGTATTTAGAAACCAAGATCCAGGCACAGAATACTTTTTGTTATGGAAGTATTATTGTTTTTAGGATCTCTCAAATGACAGGGTTTGGAAATACAAGTATACAACTCACACATACATACAATTCTGCATTTATAATTCTCTATATATCTTAACATATATTAAAGCTCATGAATTCATAGTGATGCCTCCAATTATAATCTGACACTATAGGATTAATTGTGTCCTCCTTTTTCTTATGTGTAACTTCTTTCTTTGACAATGGAAGCAGAGTTTCTTTACAATATATTTACTTATTTGTTAGATCATTGTATACACACGCTCCTATCAGAAACAGATTTACTAAGTACATTTATGAATAGTTACTTATATGTTTAGCCTTATAATATCCACACTAAATTCTAAGTTACTTAGATTAGTGCTTTTCTACCTCACTCTGTTCAGTGTGGTTATCCTATTCACTTGTAATATATTTAGGTTCATCTGTTACTGTCTTGTATTCAGTTTTGTGATCCCCCAATGACTTGAGTGATTTTAAGAACTACTTAGTTTTCTGGGTATTTGAGACTTTATTATGGTTCTAAGAATCAAAGCTATACTGAAAGTATACCCAGAGAAATATCGTGAAGTAAAGGAAAATATTTTCATGTTTGTGCTCAATTGGGGCTTCCTGAGTAATGAAAATTAGGACCTGTATTAAACGATAAGTCTTGGAAATCAAAGGGTATTAGACCATGAGACATTTGCTCCTATTGTGAGTAGTAAAACTTACCTTTCTAGAGCCAATTGTTTGCATTGCAGGGTAGGAACTTTCTCCTTTATCTTCCTGAGAGACTTTGTTTTATTTCAAATGGGGATGAGACCTAGAGCCCTAAAGCCTGTCCTTTACATTGCATGTTACTGTAAACAACTAGGGAGTGGATATTGCCTTTCCTCTGGCAGAAAAGAACAGAGGGCAGCTTTTCTTCTCCTACATAAACTGTCAGGCTCACAATTTTGGGGGTATTCTCCTTCAGGACCCACCTCATATACATATATATATATGGTAACATTTGGTTTTTGTGCTTTGTTCCTAGGATATTAGGGCAAGAGGAACTGATGTGATCATTACTATAAGTAATAATAATTTGCCTTGATTCAAAAACCTCATGTTTGTATCCTGTATTAGTCTGTTCTCATGCTGCTATGAAGAAATACCCAAGACTGGGTAATTAATAAAGGAAAGAGGTTTAACTGACTCACAGTTCCGCATGACTGGGGAAGCCTCAGGAAAATTACAATCATGGTGGAAGGGGAAGCAAACATGTCCTTCTTCACATGCTAGCAGGAGAAGTGCAGAACAAATGGAGGAAAAGCCCTTTATAAAACCATCAGATCTCATGAGAACGCACTCACTATAATGAGGACAGCATGGGGAATCATGATCTAATCACCTCCCACAAGGTCCCTCCCCCAGCATGTGAGGATTACAATTGGGATTACGATTCAAGATGAGATTTGGCTGGGGACACAGAGCCAGACCATATCATTATAAATAAGATAAATATATACATTAAAAACATATTA